>NC_137331.1:53766220-54366220 GCF_965287045.1 Carcharhinus amblyrhynchos | reverse complement strand
CAGTGATAGTTACTGAGCTGTTGTGTTGCCCGTCAGATGGTCCAGTTTAAGCATACACTAACGACGTGAAGCACTAGGCAACTCTTGAAGCAACATCCAAGAGCAGCCCTCGCACGACCCACCGTGTGTATGCCCCTTGTTGGGCAACAAGGTGGACCGAATCACCTGTGAAGTGAAAGAAAAGACATCAATAAACATGCAAAACTTTGACAGACATATACAGAATCCCCAGAAGTTCAGAAGTAAGACAAGTGAGCCATACAATATGTTGAAAGGTCCACAGGAATCAATTGATTCCCAGGGACGTCCCAAGGCTCTTGATCTTTATTTAGATCAGTCTCCTGTAGCCCTCCATCTCTAGTCCGCTCATGTGCCTATCTAAGTAAGCCTTTAACAACTCTAGCGTGCCTGCCTCCACCACCCTACTCGGCAGTGCATTCCAGGCCCCCACCACCCTCTGTGTGAAAAATCTCCCTCTAACATCCGAATTATACCTCATCCCCCCCTCACCCTAAGCCTGTGGCCCCTCGTAATTTTTGTTTCCAACCTAGGAAAAAGCTTACCTCTGTTCACTCTATCTATACCCTTCATAATCTTATACACCTCTATTAGATCTCCCCTCATTCTCCGTCTTTCTAAGGAGAACAGCCCCAATTTGCCCAATCTGTCCTCATAGCTCAGTCCTTCCATACCAGGCAGCAACCTGGTAAACTCCTCTGCACTCTCTCCAGGGTCTCCACGTCCTTCTGGTAGTA
Source organism: Carcharhinus amblyrhynchos (assembly GCF_965287045.1). Lineage (NCBI taxonomy): Eukaryota > Metazoa > Chordata > Chondrichthyes > Carcharhiniformes > Carcharhinidae > Carcharhinus > Carcharhinus amblyrhynchos. The sequence continues at coordinate 54,365,465 of NC_137331.1, read as the reverse complement.
AGGTGACCAGAACTGGATGCAGTACTCCAAATGCGGGCGAACCAACGTTTTATACAACTGCAACATTAGACGCCAGCTTTTATACTCTATACCCCTCCCTATAAAGGCAAGCATACCACAGGCCTTCTTTGCCACCTTCTCCACCTGTACTGCCACCTTCAAGGACTTGTGTACTTGCACCCCCAGGTCCCTCTGCGTTTCTATACTCTTAATAGGCCTACCATTTATCCTGTAACTCCCCCCTACATTATTTCTTCCAAAGTGCATCACCTCGCATTTATCTGGATTAAATTCCATCTGCCATTTCTCTGCCAATATACCAGCCTATCTATATCCTGCTGTATTGCCTGGCACTGCTCCTCACTATCAGCAAGTCCAGCCATCTTTGTGTCATCTGCAAACTTGCTAATCACACCACGTACTCCCTCTTCCAAGTCATTTATGTATATTACAAATAGCAAAGGTCCCAGTACTGAGCCCTGTGGCACACCACTTGTTACAGACCTCCAGCTAGAAAAGGACCCTTCCACTACTATTCTCTGTCTCCTGTTACCAAGCCAGTTCTCAATCCATCTAGACACCTGTCCTTGTATCCCATGAGCGTTAACCTTTTCCACCAACCTACCACGAGGGACTTTGTCAAACGCCTTACTGAAATCCATGTAGACGACATCCATGGCTCGTCCTTCATCGACCGTTTTTGTCACCTCCTCAAAAAATTCTACCAGATTCGTAAGGCACGACCTCTCCTTAACAAAGCCATGCTGCTTATCACTAATCAAATTGCCACACTCTAAATGCGTATATATCCTATCCCTAAGAATCCTTTCCAACAACTTCCCTATCACTAATGTCAAACTCACCGGCCTATAATACCCGGGTTATCCCTACTACCATTTTTAAACAACGGTACCACGTTCGCTATCCTCCAGTCCTCTGGGACCTCACCTGTGTCCAAAGAAGAGACAAACATTTGCGTCAGAGGCCCAGCAATTTCTCTCTCGTCTCCCTAAGCAGCCTAGGATAAATGCCATCAGGCCCCGGAGATTTATCAGTTTTAATACTACCTAACAACCCTAACACTTCCTCTCTCGTAATAGATATTTCCTCCAACTGGTCTACAACTCCCTCCAAGACAGTACCGGACAACAAGTCCCTCTCCTTCGTAAATACTGACGCAAAGTATTCATTCAGGATCTCCCCCATTCCCTCGGACTCTAAGCACAGTTCCCCTCCTCTGTCCCTAAGAGGACCGATTTTTCCTTTAACCACCCTTTTGTTCCTAACATAGGAGTAAAATGCCTTTGGATTTTCCTTAATCCTGTCTGCCAAGACCATTTCATGCTCCCTTTTCGCCCTTCTAACTCCCCGTTTGAGCTCCCTCCTACTCTCCCTGTATTCCTCCAATGCTCTCTGTTCCCAGTTGCTTAGACCTAACATACGCATCTTTTTTCTTCCTGACCAAGTCCTCAATCTCCCTAGTTATCCACGGCTCTCTAATCCTACCTTTCCCATCCTTCCTCTTAACCGGCACATGTCTTTCCTGCAACCTTTTCATTTTGTCCCTTGAACGACTCCCACATGCCAAACATGGACTTACCCTCAAACAACCTCTCCCGATCAGTATCTATAAGTTCCTGCCTAATCCGGCTGTATCTCTGCCTTGGATCTAATACTATATCTAATTACCCTTGCAAGCCATGGTTTGGCCCCCTTTCCAGCTTTACTTCTGCATGAGACGGGAATAAACAATTGTTGCAGTTCACCCATGTGCTCCTTGAATGTTTGCCATTGTCTATCCCTTTAAGTGATGTTCCCCAATCTATCACAGCCAACTTGTGCCTCATATCATTGTAGTTTCCTTTATTCAGGACCCTAGTCTCAGAATAATCAACTACATCACTCTCCACCTTGATGAAAAGTTCTATCATGTTATGGTTGCTGACCCCTAAGGGGGTCATAAACAACTAGATTGCCAATGCCATGTCTAGAATGGCCTGTTCTCTAGTTGGTTCCTCAATGTATTGGTCCAGAAAAGAAACCCGTATACACTCCAATAATTCTTTCTCCATGGTATTGTGAATTATTTGATTTGCTGAATCTATAGTCAGATTAAAATCACCCATAATCACAGTTGTTCCTTTATCATATGCATCTCCGGTGCCTGTTCGGGTCAATGCACCTAACCAGCATGTCTTTCAGGCTATGAGAGGAAACCCGAGAACCCAGAGAAAACCCATGCAGACATGGGAAGAACTTGCCTTTAGGCTTGTCCTTTTAACATTATTGATCCCATTCTCACTATTTTACACTGAGGCATTGCCAGTTCCTATTGAGCAAAGGATGTTTCCACACTTGCCTGATTTTGGAGGTCTTTTCAAAATGACAGTGTGGGGGTGCTTCTACCTGAAAAAGAAGGGACTGCATTGGTGGTGTAAGTCAGCTGGCTGCTGATTTTATTTGTTAAGTGTTATCACTTTATGCATTGGAACTCTTGGAAAAGAACCAGATTGCCAATGCAATTTCTGTTTCTGAACTTGGATGGTCACAAAGACCCACGGTGGATTAAATCTAATTTTTTTTGTAGGACTTGGGAATCATGTGTTGACACTCATGGGATTGGGTTTAGTGATGGATTGCTTTCAAACAACCCGTCTGACTGAATGACTTAAAAGGCTTTCTCAAGATTGACTGACCTGGAATTTTAAAAAGATTCTCACCCTTGCAGGTTCTGAGCACTGCTTGCTGAAGTTGGACTTCCAAAAAAGAATGCAATGCAGTCTTCTGTTTAAGGAAAACTTTGACCTTGCTTGTTTGCTGCCAGGTACTCCTGTTTCTGGAACTTTTTCTTTACTTTCTTTCTGGCAAGGTTTCTCAGTTGGGAGATAGGTTCAGCGCAGAATCTGTTCGTCTCCTTTTTCTTAGTTTTGCAGCATTCTCGAGGGGATCAGAGTTTTGATCCTGATGCTGCCACCATGAAGAATCCAGCTATGGACACTATGAAGTAGGCCTTGTAGGCTTGAGTATATCGACAGCAAGTAATTAACAACTCATAACTATATATATTTATAATAGAGTAGAGGTATGGAGCTGACCCAAATCTACATTTTTATCTAGCTCTGTCCATCCTTAGACTGATCCTGGCTGAGTCATGCATCTTTTTGCATCATTGTATAGGCAATAGTATACTCAGTACCACATTTATCTTTTATGTCAGGCCCTACTACTACACCCACCACCTTCCTGTCCATCTCAGAACTCACTCTGATAATAAATATTAAGTAAAGTTTATTTATTAGTCACAAGTAAGGCTTACATTAACATTGCAATGAAGTTATTGTGAAATTTTCCTAGTCACCACACTCCGGCACCTGTTCGGGTCAATGTACCTAACCAGCATGTCTTTCAGGTTATGGAAGGAAACTGGAGAACCCATGCAGTTATGGGGAGAACATGCAACTCCATACAGACAGTGACCCAAGCCAGGAGTTGAACCCGGGTCCCCGGTGCTTTGAGGCAGCAGTGCTAACCACTGTGCCACCTTGCTGCTCCATTTCAAAGGTCAATTGAGATTAATAAAATAACTGACCCCAATAATGCCATGCATACCATAAAATGGTTGGTGTGAGCAATCAGGTGGAAGTGGCTAGGCTGCTTTTTAAAAAAATATTTTCAAAGGGTGGGAAGAAGGGAGGTACTATCTTAAGGGGGTGCCCTTTGGGGCAGTTCCCCGATCATAATACCCCCTTTCTTCCTACCCATCTGTTCTTCATTACTCACAGCCCCCTTCCCTGAACTGATCTAATTCTTCTTCCTCAAGACCCTGGATTTACCTTGCTCCAGGATCAAAAGCCCTGCTTGCTGTCCCAACAGCACCCATTAATGCGCTCTTGGAACTGCCAGGACTGATGGAGCTTCTGGCCAATAGCACGGGTCATCAGTTCCTGGAGGCGGGACTTTATCCCCAGCGGGGGGCAAAGTCCTACATTGCCCAAGTTAACCCCCAAAGCATTATATGGCTGTGACACAGGCTGGTGTTGAGGGCTCCACGCTAACTTTGCTTCTGGGTGGGGGTGAGCAATCCATCTGCCCCCCCGCAATATGCTGCCCAAAAATTCTGTATCATATCTTTTGACAAGCAATCCACTTAGTTCCATTCCCCCTTTTCCCATATTCCAGTATTTTTCTTCTTCTTCAAATATTCATCCAATTTAATTTTTACGGCCATTATTTGAATTTATGTCCATCACCTCTTCAGGCAATGCATTCCAAATCCTAACCAATCATGAAAAAAGATTTTCCTCTTTTCACTTCCGATTATTTTTCAATCAGTTTAACTCTTTGACATCTGGTTGTCTCCCCAGCAGAAGTGGAAACTGTTGTAAAGTTAAAAATTAGCAGCCTTGGTGATGGAATGAATATGGGATTCAAAACTTAGCTCACTGAAGCTAATTGAATGTTTTCGTTCTGGCTGAGTGTGTGTCAGGGGAGGAATTATGGCATCATTGACAATGAAGCAAGCTTTGACTTACCCATTCTATATCTCAAATGTATGATAGCAGGGAAGGGTTTGAGAAGTTGCTAAAGATGGTGGTGAAGATTCTCAGTGTACATGTGAAAGCAATTGTAGTTGTAGCTTGTAGTTGATGTGGCAACATGCCAGTAAATAGAAGGAATGAGCTGAAGATAAATTCTTTGTGAAACTGAGGGACAGAGAGAGCAGCCTTTCTGGTTTCAGAAATACTTGAGATTCCACAAGAATGCCTCACCCATAATCCCAAGGGGCAGAACAGAGTATAGGACCATTGTCCATGTTGAAATGATGTTTGGAAATGACATTTTTGCTGTTGCTATCATTTCAACATTAAAGAAACTTTACCGCTGGAATAATTGCCCATTCAACCAGCAGCAATGATGCAGTGGATCAGCATTAATACATGCATTCAACAGAGCATTTTCTACTGCATTGCAAATTTCACTATTAATGCACATAAATCCATCTCTTCATTATTTTTAAGTGGTGTTATATTCTTCATATCATGAATTAACTCTAATAAAGGTTAGGTTGTGTAGCATTAAGCAAATTTGAATTTCAACATTACCTTCATAACATCAGTTTACTTGTTAGGCAAGGAAGACCTTGCTTAGAGAGAGACAAAAGTAACTTATAAAAAGTACTGAAGTAACCCAGTTAAGATATATTTTGTTAGTATTCTTCTGCATTAGGAAATCAGTCATTCCTCCTAAGGTAAAAGTTGTGGCCTATTGGCAATAAGACCATAAAACATAGGAGCAAAGTAGGCCACTCAGCTCACTGAATCTGCTCTGTGACTCAATTAGATCATATCTGATTTATTATGGTAATCCTCAACTCCATTTTCCTGCCTCATCCCCATAACTCTTGGTTCCCTTACTGATTAAAAATCTGTCTACCTTTAACTTGAATGTATTTAACAACTCACCCTCTGCAGTAAAGAATTCCAGGTTCATTACCCTCTGAGAAAAGAAATTCCTCCTCATCTGTCTTAAATGGACAACCTCTTCTTCTGAGATTATGCCCTCTGGTCCTAGATTCCTCCCAAGCAAAAACCACCTCTCAGCATTTACCCTATAAAGCCACTGGTATCCTATATGTCTCGTTAAAGTTGCCCTTCATTCTTCTAAACTCCAATGAGTACAGGCCCAACCTACTCAACCTTTCCTCATGAGAAAATCCATCCATAACCTAAATCAACCTAATGAAACTTCTCTGCACTGTCTCCAGTGCCAGTGTATCTTTCTTTAGATCAGGGGACCAAAACTACTCACAGTAATCCAGGTATGGTCTAACTTGTAGCTTGTGTAGTTTTAGCAAGATTTCCTTATTTTAATACTCCATTCTCTTTGAAATGAAAGCCAATGTTCCATTTGTCATCCTTATTACCTGCTGAATTTGTGTGCTAGCTTTTTGTGATTGTGATTACCCCCTCTGTGCTGCAACTTTCTGCAGTCATTCTCCATCTTAACAATATTCAGTTCTTTTATTCTTCCTACCTAAGTACATAACTTCACTTTCCCTACATGGTGTTGTCTTCATTATTTGCCTTCCCACTTTTTTTGTCTCATCCACAAACGTGGCAAGAGTATGTTAATTTCCCTTGTCCAAATCATAAATATATGTTATAAATCATTGTGGCCCCAACACCGATCACTGTGATATTCCACTAGTTACAGGTTGTCAACCTGAAAATGTTCCTCTTAGCTCAGCTCTTTGCCTTCTATTAGTTAGCCAATCTATGTCTCTGAATTCATAATTTAGAGGCCCATGATAATACTCTGGGGTCATGGACTCAAATCCCACCATAGCAGCTGGTGGAATTTAAATATTGTTAAAAACTCATCTGTCATTCTTACCCATACTGGCCTACACGTGGCTCCATATCCAGAACAACCTGATGAACTTAACTGAAATGAGTGGTGTGGTGGCACTGTAATTAACACTGCTGCCTCACAGTGCCAGGGAACCAGGTTCAATTCTGGCCTTGGATGACTGTCTATGTGGAGTTTACACATTCTCTCCATGTCTGCATGGGTTTCCTCTGGGTGCTCCAGTTTCCTCCCATACTCCAAAGATGTGTGTTTTAGGTTGATTGACCATGCTAAACTGCTCCTTAGTGACCGGGGAATTGGCAGGGTAAATATGTAGGGTTACAGGGATAGGGCCTGGGTGTGATTGTTGTCGGTGCGGTCTCGATGGGCCAAATGACCTCCTTCTGCACTGTAAAGATTCTACGATTCGATGAAATGGTCTAGCAAATCATTCAGTCAAGGCAACAAATGTTAGCCCTGCTAGCAACACCCATATCCCCGGAAGAATATATCAGCTTATGCATACTTGGGGACATAATTGCATTTCTATTTCAAGTTAGTGAAACGATGGTCAAGAAAATGTGTTTCTCTAAAACTTATATGAATAGCCCACAATCATTTGTGCTGATGAAATTAAGACAAATTATAAATTCTAGTTATGATCAGTCAATATTAGGTTGACCGTTTTCTTTCATTTTTAGAGTCTATGTTTTACTAAAGAGGCAGAAAGGAAACCTGGAGGATCCAATTGCTCAGAAAACAAAAGTCACAGCAGCCAGTCAGTCGCCTGCCAGTTACTCTGCAGTGTGACAGGAGAGGTGAATGACAAAAATATTTTTTGTGCTGTTATTTTGTTCTGGTACAGAAGCCATACCTTCAGGACCTGTTTCTTTTTTAAAAAATAACAAACCTGAAACTAACCTTTCTTAAGCTCGAACGAGTGCGGGAGGGAATGGGGAAAGGCCTGAGCCGGCGTGAAGTGCTGGATATTCTGCCTCCTCCTCCCCTCCTCCTTCCTTCTTTCCAGTAAGCGGGCGGCTGGGGAAATGACGCTCGCGCTGGGGATGCGGCGGTTATAACTGTCCTCGCGCTCACGGCAAACGGTTTTTAGTCACGTCACCGGAGGCCCATACTCAGGTGGGGTTCCCTGGACGGGGGAAAGCTGGCGGTTCGCCAACGCTGTCAGGCGGCTGCCTCTCCACGGCGAGTCCGAGGACCATTATAGGCCCTCACAATAAAGTCTGGTCTCGCTGAGGAGGGCGAGTACGACCTATTTCCAACCCCTTTTACATTTTCTCGTAATCAAGTGTTGCAGACTGGGTGACCGCTGTCAGCAAATGTTTGCAGGTTGCTCTGACCTGCTGAGTTGAGTTCAGTTCAGTTATTATTTTCCCGGCAAAGCAGAACCTTGTAATAAACCAAAGATCGGCAAATTGGCGAATTTATCCAGTGTTGTGTGATGTGAAGCTGCAACCTGTCTCTGCATCTGACTGAAAAACTTGGCAGAAATTGGTTTGCCACGATAGGTTTAAATCCTGTGTTTCGCTTCAGGTGATCAGGGAGGTAGGACTTGCCCTGTTTTTTCATCATTGTCTGAACGGGACCTAATCTGATATACATCAGTCTTTTGCTCATAAATATTAAAAATATAAATCCCAATACCGTAAGATGTATCGAGGTTACTGAAACACTCCCTTCCATGGGCATCATAATGTCGCTGAACCCATTTTCAATAAATGCTAAGAAAAAACACCTTTTCCTGTAATTTGACTCAACTATATCTCGGTTTCCAGACCTGTCGAAAGTAATTTGCTGTTGGTGGGGCTGCTTTGGAATGCATTGGGTTGTATTTACCGTCAAAGTAGCGTCGCGGCGAAGGTCTCTTCGGTTTGGTGAGTTTCCGAGACGTTGCTTTAATGTTTTAATTTGCAGATAAATTCAAACAACAATCCTAATGTTGTTTGACTGCATTCGCAAACGTTCTATGCGCAAAGCCGAGATATGCTAAAGTGGAGTCGAGTTTTCACTGTCAATATTATTTTCTTAAATTATTATTGGTTATTGTATTATCTTTCTCTTCTGGAAATTTTACATGAGCCTAAATGACGTGTGTTCGAATTTAATTCTGATGTGGATGTGCCGGCGTTGGACTGGGGTAAACACAGTAAAAAGTCCGACAACACCAGTCTAAAACCTGGTGTTGTCAGACTTTTTACTGTGTTTACCCCAGTCCAACGCCGGCACATCCACATCATGACTACTATCGACACCGCAAACTGCCGGATCCAAGCTAAAACCTGGTGTTGTCAGACTTTTTACCGAATTTAATTCATCAGAGCTTGATCCTATCCTTACCCAACCTGGATTAGTGCATTTTCTAAGAAGCATGTTTAAAGACCCTGTGTGTAAGTCATGTCTTGCACCACAGTGTTGGTAGTATTATACTCAGTCCCACGTTAACCAGATATGTTCCAGACCGTTATACGACAACAACCAAATGCATGTATGTATCTGAGGTGACAAGTAACGTTTTCATTTTACTCTGCTCTTTTGGTTTAATTATGGTGACTATTCATGTACCTCCAGTTTACATTGTAGCCATTCATGCAATTTGCCAAGCAGTTGTTTTGTCCAATATGTTCCCACAGTTTTGATGGTGGAAAATGAAATGTCCGATTAGGATTGAATTGATTATAAATCATATGCGGTTACTTCCATTGAGAACAACATGCATGTACAAATTGTAAGCAGTCTGAACTTTCTGCAGACTGTTTAATTACAAAGAATGAAAGGACTTTAGGCTATGAGCACATCTTCTTCCTTTTTATTTTAGTTTATATTTTCTTCAACATATGTTTGCAATTTCTTAAGCCCTTGGCAAGCCGAAAGCTTAAAATGCCTACTCAGTTGTCTGTTTTTATTATAAAATTTTAATTGAGTGTTAAGACAACCCAATAGCTTAAAATGACTATAAACAATATGAGTGTCCCAGGATTAATTTCAAATCCAGTGTCAAAATACAAGTACCACAGAATTGAAGAGGATCACTCAAAATATGAATTATAATTTTTTTTGCATTTAGAGGCTAAAACGCCTCATCAGAACCAAAAGTTTTTTTGAATTTGAAGCTTTCATATAAAGGTGTTACTTCTCTTATTGCAAAATCAACTATGAAAGTGATTATATAGGAGGTTAACGCCTGGGGGACCCAGGAGCATGAAAACGTTGTTTCAAGAAATGATGACACTTCTTAAGGATAAAGAAAATTTGTAGGTGTTTAATGTCAACGTAGAATCCAGTGGTGTGACATGTTTCATAACTATTTTTGCAAATGTAAAAACTGCTAAATGTCCTCAGTGGTATGTGCTGTTTTTGGGGAAAATAAATACTAATAATCTAATTAACCAGATAAATCATATCTATATTTGTCTTTGGAATCATTTGAAAAGTGAGTTCTGAAGAGTTCTTTGTGGAGGCAGCCAAGTTTGTGGAGGGGTGGTTGGCCTATCTGTAGTTGAGAGACTGCTCTTGCCTTAACATATCTTTTAGCTGATATGTGAAATGCTATTCAAATTTCCATTATAAATTGAGCCCTTCGTTGGAAAATTGACATTCATTTGAATGATGGTGGCACAGTGGCATTGACACTGGATTAGTAATTCAGAGATGCAGGGTTCGAATCACAGCAAATGATAGAATTTAAACTCAATAAAACATCTGGAATTAAAAGTCTAATGATGACCATGAAACCGTTGTTAATTGTTGTAAAAACCCAACAGATTCACTAATGTCCTTTAGGGAAGTTAAACCTAGCCATCCTTACCTGGTCTGACCTACTTGTATCTCCAGACCCACAGCAATGTGGTTGACTCTTAAATGGCCTAGCAAGCCATTCAGTTGTATTCAACTGCTTTGAAGAAGACACAAAGGAATGAAGCCAGATGGACCACCCAGCATCAACCTAGGCACCAGAAACAACAATGGCAAACCCAGTAAAGTTCTCCTCACAAATATCTGGGGGCTTGTGCCAGAATAGATAGAGCTGTCTTGCAAACCTAGTCAAGCAAAAACTTGTCATAGTCATAATCGTGACATCATACCTTATGGATGTCCCAGACACCACCATCACCATTCCTGCACATGTCCTATCTCGCCTGCAAGACTCACCCAGCAGAGGTAGCGGCATGGTGGTATACAGTTGGGAGTTCCCCTGGGAGTTCTCAACATTGACTCTGGATCCCATGAAGTCTCATGCATCAGGTCAAACATGGGTGAGGAAACCTCCTGTTGATTACCAGGTACTGTTCCCCCTCAGCTGCTGAATCATAGAAACCCTACAGTGCAGAAGGAGACTATTCGGCCCATTGAGTCTGCATTTGACAACAATTCCACCTAGGCTCTATCCCCGTAATCCCACATTTTTACCCTGCTAATCCCTCTAACCTAGGCATCCCGTGATACCAAGGGGCAAATTAGCATGGCCAGTGCACCTAACCTGCACATCTTTGGACTGTGGGAGGAAACCGATGCACCCAGAAGAAACCCACACAGAATCTGTACTCCTCCACGCCACTTGGAGGAAGCATTGAGGGTAGGCAAGGGTGCAGAATGTATTCTGTGTTGAGACTTCAATATCCATCACCAAGAGTGACTTGATTGTACCATCACAAACCAAGCTAGCTGGATCCTAATGGCCATAGCTGCTAGACTGGGACTGCGGCAGGTGGTGAGGGAACCAACCTGAGGGAAAAACATACTTGACCTCATCTTCACCAATCTGCCTGCTGCAGATGCACTTGTCCATAACAGTATTGGTAGGAGTGACTATCGCACAGTCCGTGTGGACACAAATGCCGGTCTTCATATAGAGGATATCCTCTTTCATGTTGCATAGCACTACCTCCATGCTAAAAGGTACAGACTTCAAACAGATGTTGCAACTCTAGACTGGACATTCATAAGGCACTGTGGGCCATCAACAGCAGCAGAATTCTATTCGATCGCAATCTACAACCGCATGGCAGAGTATATCCCCCGTTTTACCATTACCACAAAGCCATGGAATCTACTGTGGTTCAATGAAGAGTTCAGGAGGGCATTCCTAAAAATGAGGTATCAACCTGGTGAAGCTACAACATAGGACTACTTGCATGCCAAACAGCATAAGCAGCAAAAAGAACTAAGTGATTCTACAATCAACAAATCAGATCTAAGCTCTGCAGCTGTGCCATATCCAGCTGTGAATGGTGATGGACATTTAAACAACTCACTAGAGAAGGATGCTCCACAAATGAATGCATTCTCAGTGATGGAGGAGCCCAGCACATCTGTGCAAAAGATGAGGCTGAAGCATTTGCAGCAATCTAGAAACTCTGAGTGGATGTTCCATCTCGGCTTCTTCGGGAGGTCCCCAGCATCACAGATGTCAGTCTTCAGCCAAGTCGATTCACCCCATGTGATATCAAGAAACAGCTGAAAACAGTGAATACTCTAAAGGCTTTCAGCGCTGACAATATTATTGAAGACTTGTGCTTCTGAACTTGCTGTGCTTTTAGCTGCTCAATTACAGCTACAACACTGGCATCTATCCGTCCAATGTGGAAAATTATCAAGGTATGTACTGTACACACAAAGCAGGACAAATCCAGCCTGGCCAATTACTACCCCATTAGCCTACTCTCAATCATCAGTAAATGGTGGAAGGAGTCATCAGCAGTGCAAGTGACACTTGCAGTGCTGATGAATGCTCAGTTTTGAGTTCTGTCAGAGTCATTCAGCTCCTGACTTCATTTAAAGCTTTGATTCAAACATGGAAAAAAGAGCTGATTTTCAGAGCTGAGTTGAGAGTGACTGCCCTTGACATCAAGACAGAATTTGATCGAGTATGGCCCTAGCAAAACCTGGAGTTAATGGAAATTGGAGAAGACTCTCTGCTGGTTGGAATCATACTTGGCACAAAAGAAGATGATTGTAGTGGTCGAAGGGCAATCATCTCTGCTCCAGAACATCACTGCATGTTCCTCCCAGGGTAGTGTGACTAGGCCCAATAATCTTCAGCTGCTTCATCAATAACCTCTCTCTCATCATAAGGTTGAAAGTTGAAAGTGGAGATATTCAGAGATGACGGAACAAAATCTGCACCGTTCATGACTCCTCCAATACTGAAGCAGTTTATGTCCAAATGCAGCAAGACTTGGACATTAACCAGGCTTGGCTGAGAACTGGAAAATAACATTCAAGCCATACAGTGCAGGCACTAATTATCGCCAACAAAAGAGCTCTAACCATCAGCCCCCCACCCCCACCCACACCCCAAGTCTGTACATTGTCTACAAGGCACAAGTCAGGACTGAAATTGTGTATGTGGTGTCTGTCTCTTTAAGTCAGCAGAAGAGTTACCTGATATGAGGAACCAGTGGAAAATCGAGAATACGCGATCATACCATAGGTCCTCTTTTAAGCAGAATCATCTAATAGTCATGTGGTTAACATAATAAAGACTGGAGCACGACTCTAGGGCAACCCTGAGCTGCAACTTCTGTACTTAGTTTGTCTTATTAATAAACAACTTCTTGTTCCTAACAAAGTTTGAAGTCTCTTGATAATATCTGAAAAGCCACTACATAGTATATTGGTGATGAGGTGGATTAACTGAATGGCTATCTCTGAGTACCCAATTTTATTGAAATTTGGAAAAGAGGGAGAATGTACCCTGGTGCCTGTTTTAGAGAGAATGAACTTGGAGAGAGTTGTCCAGGTAGTGCTAGCTCCCGAGGGGCAGTCAAAGTACCAAACCCAGTATGGCCGGTGAGTCAAGAGATTTGGAAAGATATATATAAAATGAAGGGAGATTAGCCTTCAGGAGCAAGGGAAGTGAAACTTGAGTAACAGAAAAAAAATTGGTCAGGAGTTTTTGAAATAAAAGTAAGATGCACCCAGCTAGAAGAAAACTGTGTTTCAGACTTTAAAAGGTGAAATCTTGAAATAAGCAAATATTGGTTGCAATTAATCAAGTTCAGAAATAGAGAAAAAGTTTTGGTACTGCAAAGCTTGTCCCAATAGCAAAGGCAATTGAAAAGCTGAGACTGCAGATCTCCCGATTTGAACAGAGCCTGCAGGGAATCATCCTTGCACTAAGGATCACAGGCAATGATGATTGGCAGTTTTGGAAACAAGTGCTCTGCAAAAGAAAATAACACCATGTTTCCGCTCTGGAATAAATCAGTGATTTTCTTTAATGCAAAGAAAACCAGTTTAACTTGATTACCTTGGCTGATTGCACTTTTTATTTATTATGCAAATGAGCTCCAACAATTTGAATCTACCTGCACTTTGGAAAACCATCACAGAACAGAGGCTCTACCTGTGATTTAATGGAATCAGCTATACCAAAGCTATCTCTTATTCTGAAAGCAAACAGTTTATTTCAAGCGCCATTGTTACAAACTAAACTCAAGTGTGGAAGATGTTGGATGCTCACTCAGTAGGTTCTGAATCATGAATAATTATAGTTTGGTGTTTGCTATTCGGCACCATCTGATTCTGCTTAAACAACTGTATTTGAGGCTGAAAGAGTGGGCAACCACGTTACTCCCAAGAATACTGCTGCCAGATTCATAATACTACTTGTTTTGTTAATTGGCCTTTATTACAAATGATGTGGTAGCATAGGAAAGTTACAGCAGCTCGGTTGTATGAAGAATTAAGACAAAGCCTCACAACCTAGATCTTCCATGATGTTTGCATTGGAATATCTGTTTTCTTTGATGCTGGATGGCTTTAAAAGCTGTTCCAGCTTGTTCCTAGGCTCAGATCAGCACAATGTAGGCATATACATGATTCATAGAACATAGAACACTACAGCACAAACAGGCCCTTCGGCCCACAAGTTGCACCAATCATATCCATACCTACCAGGCCTATCTATAACTCTCAATCCCATTAAATCCCATGTACTCATCCTGAAGTCTCTTAAAAGACCCCAGCGAGTTTGCCTCTACCACTACCGACGGCGGCCGATTCCACTCACTCACTACCCTCTGAGTGAAAAACTTACCCCAGACATCTCCTCTGTACCTGCTCCCCAGCACCTTAAACCTGTGTCCTCTTGCAGTGACCATTTCAGCCCTGGGAAACAGCCTCCGAGAATCCGCCCTATTTATACCTCTCAACATCTTAAACTTCTATCAGGTTGCCTCTCAACCCTCATCTCTCCAGGGAGAAGAGACCTAGCTCCCTCAACCTATCCTCATAAGGCATGCCTTCCAATCCATGCAACATCCTTTAAATCTCCTCTGCACTGTCTCAATGGCTTCCACATCCTTCTTGTAGCGAGGCGACCAGATCTGTGCACGGTACTCCAAGTGGGGTCTGACAAGGGTCTTATAAAGTTGCAGCATTAATTCCCAGTTCCTAAACTCAATCTGTCGATTAATGAAGGCTAGCACACCATAAGCGTTCTTGACCATGTTGTCCACCTGCAAGGCCGATTTAAGAGTCCTGTTGACCCGGACCCCAAGGTCCTTCTGCTCCTCAACACTACTAAGAGTCCCTACCCTTGATATTGTACTCCTTCATCCCATTGGACCTGCCAAAATGGACCACTATACATTTATCCGCGTTGAAGTCCATCTGCCACTTCTCCGCCCAGCCTACAGGTGCAGCAGGTGGTCAGGAAGGCAAATGGGATGCTGGCCTTCATAGTGAGGGGGATTGAATATAAAAGTAGGGAGGTCTTGCTGCAACTGTACAGGGCACTGGTGAGGCCGCAGCTGGAGTACTGTGTGCAGTTTTGGTCGCCGCACTTGCGCAAGGACATTTTGGCCTTGGAGGGAGTGCAGAGGAGGTTCACTAGGCTGATACTGGAGTTGAGGGGGTTGAGCTATGAGGAGAGGCTGAATAGACTGGGCTTGTACTCGTTAGAGTTTAGAAGGATGAGGGAGGATCTTATTGAGACGTATAAGATGATGAAAGGGATGGATAGGGTAGAGGTGGAGAGGTTCTTCCCGCTTAGAAAGGATAGCAGGACTAGAGGGCACAGCCTCGAGATAAGGCGGGGACAGTTTAGAACAGAGTTGAGGAGGAACTTCTTCACTCAAAGGGTGGTGAATCTCTGGAATTCTCTGCCCGTTGAAGTGGTGGAGGCTACCTCGCTAAATATATTTAAGACGCAGGTAGATAGGTTTTTGGTAGGCAAGGGGATTAAGGGTTATGGGGAGAAAGCGGGAAAGTGGAACTGAGCCACTTCAGATCAGCCATGATCTTATTGAATGGTGGGGCAGGCTCGAAGGGCTAGATGGCCTACTTCTGCCCCTATTTCTTATTTCTTATGTTCTTGCATCCTATCTAGGTCTTGCTGCAACTTCTAACATCCCTCCAACTATTCACAACACCACCAACCTTCATGATGTCATGTGCGTAGAATTTTGGAGGAATCCAAAGCATCTGGTGTAATTAGCAAGAATAACTTGAACAACGTTATTCAAAATGTCTTGGAAATAAAGACTTTTGCTATTGGGGAACTGCATCCTAATGCAGGATGTTGAATGATAGATCTTCACTATAACTCATTTTCACATTGCTGTGTTAATGTAAGCCTACTTGTGTCACCAATAAATAAACTTTATACGAGAGAAACCAGATGAACGCTTCCTTCTGTGGTGCTAAAAGATGACAGAGGGAGGGACATTTCCTTAGGTCTTCTGCATCATGAAATCCTCAAGGGGATATATAAAAAAAACTTTGATTTTCTTACCTCAGAATTACTTCTCGCCATAGCTTATGAAGTTCGTCTTGAATTTCTGCCTGCATTGATCTAGTAGGTACAACTTCCCTGCCATCGCGAGCTGCAGTATGAGAAGCTGTCAGAAATAATATGGAAAAATTGCAAACATAGGGTACCATATATCCTCACTTGAAACATAGTTTATTTTTCCTTTTCCAGGCCAGGGTGTTGTGGTCAGTTGTGGAGCTACATTTGTCATCATGGTTGTGTCAGCGACAGTTGACATGGTAGAGTTTAGGAATTGACGTGGGGGGAGGGGCAGAAATGAATAATTACTCAAGCTGAAATAATTTTTGGGAGATTGCCCTGAAATATCAAAGGAAGATAGATAATGCCCAGGTGTCCGGATGGTTGTACCCCAGATGTACCAAGGAAGATGAGCTGTGAAACCCCAAGGCAAGAACTTGAGAATTGCCTGGAAAGTTTCAACATCAGATGGGGAATTTCCCCATGCCTGGATTCATCTGTGTTCTACCCAGTTGGTACCCTACCCACTCTCCCATCCTACCTGCCATCCATCAACCTGCTAAATACCTCATGTAGTGTAAAGCTATCCAAATGTCTCAAAGTTTTTCACTGTGTTGATGAAAGAAGGAGAGGCTGAATAAACTAGGCTTGTACTTGTTGGAGTTTAGAAGAATGAGGGGAGATCTCATTGAGACATATAAGATGATGAATGGGATGGATAGGATAGAGGTGGAGAGGCTCTTCCCGCTCAGAAAGGACAGTAGGACTAGAGGGCATAGCCTCAAGATAAAGGGGGGGCGGTTTAGAACGGAGTTGAGGAGGAACTTCTTCACTCAAAGAGTGGTGAATCTCTGGAATTCTCTGCCCGTTGAAGTGGTGGAGGCTGCCTCGCTAAATATATTTAAGACGTGGGTTGATAGGTTTTTGATGGGCAAGGGGATTAAGGGTTACGGGGAGAGGGCGGGAATGTGAAACTGAGACACGACAGATCAGCCATGATCTTATTGAATGGCGGGGCAGGCTCGAAGGGCTAGATGGCCTACTCCTGCTCCTATTTCTTATGTTCTTATGTAAGATTACAAAAATGTGGCAGTTTGTGCTGTAAAAAAGGGGTAAAATGGCTTAAGCTCCTCCCATCAATCCTGCCCTATAAAGAAGCCCAGTTTGGAAGTTCAGGCCAAAAATGTGATGCTCCAGTGCACGTAAAAAAAAAAGCAACTGGCAGTCCAATGGTGATTGCCAGTCCTTGGAAGGTTTGGCTCCAGGTTTGTTGGGCAGTCATGTGAAGATTTTGGGGATGAAATTGATCTGCAAGTTTTTAAAATTTTGAAACCTTGTAACTACAGTATAACAGAGAGGTTGCTGTTTTCAGTTATATCATGTGAGCAGTCATTCCAATAATTTACAGAGCTTGAACTTTGGTATTTCATGTAACTTAAATGACCCTTACTGGGAACCAGAAGGTTTTTTTCAAATGTGGGAAATATTTCTCTTTTTTGAGATTTCTTTAACTTATTGACCACAACTGGCGTGAAAAGGGAGCTAACTCCATAATAAATGTGAGGCTGAAGGAGGTGAACACGTCTCCTCTTCCAGAAATATACCATTTATTATTTGTATAAAATTATTTCATCCAGTCTTGCTGTATATTTGTATCTTGACAGTAGCAATTCAGCCTAAGGGATTCTCTGAAAACAGAAATAGCTTAGCTGCAGGATGTTTTGCTTCAATTAGAATTATGATCTTCAAAACCTGTTAACTATTTAAATGCTCTATGCCATTCGATTTAGGTATTCTACAGCTTTCTGGACTCAGCATTGAGTTCAAAACTTTTGGACGGTGTGCTGTGTCTCCATTTTATTTCCATTCTTATTGCAGCTTTTGATTTTATTTTTTCTTCCTTTGTTTTTCTCCCGGGAGGCAGCTGTATATCTTTTTTGTTGTTCATACCTTCTTCAGACACATTTTTGTAATTTCTTTATGAGTCATATTATCAATCTCTTATGCCCTATGCCACCAACATTTTTGTCATTTAATCTTCTTTGCCCCCACCACCCCCCACACCCTTCCAAAGACTTTCCATTGTGTTATTTTTCCATCCCTGCCCATTTCACTTGCTTAAAGCCTACTACATTTCTATCATTTTCCAGTTCTGATGAAAGTTCATCGACCTGAAAAGTTAATTCTGTTTCTTTCTCCACTGATGCTACCTGTACTGCTGAATATTTACAACATTTTCTGTTTTTATTAACTATTTTAAATGTTTGCTTTATTGTATGTAGCAAGTGCCCCGAAATTTTATGGAGTTTTATAAAGATAGTGTGGCTCATAGGTTGGAGACAACATAAAGAATGCCGGGAAGAGAGAACAGTGTGACATTGTAAAAGGATGCAAGGGGAGATAGAGCAGTGAAACACTATAAATGAACTTGAGGGGAAGAGAATAGTGAGACACCATAAAACAGGACAAAAGAAGAGAGCCGCGAGACCATAAAACGGGACAAAAGGAGAGAGAGCAGTGAGATACCATAAACCAGCACAAAGGGAGGAAGAGAGCAGCAAGATTGATTATCGCCTTATCAGTCTGCTCGCAATTATCAACTGGCTGCAATATATACGATTGACATAGTACACTGCAGCAACATACCATATGAGTAGCCATACCATCACCTGCATAATCCCCTCCAGTCTTGCATCATTCTGACTTGGCCGTATGTTTCTGCCCACTTATTGTCATCGTTAAGAATATCCAGGACCTTGACTCATTTTGGCAATACAATTGGCATAAGTAATACAGCAGGGGGAGGCTGAAATCCTCAGTTCATTTACGGTTGTTGAGGGATAAATTTAGTTTTTTCAATGTTGTCTACTTGAGGACAAATAAAAACAAAGTACAGACTTATTTCTTTTTCATTTTCAACTTTGGCTCAAATTCTAGGTGCAGTTGTATGGATTATAAGTGAGTTAATATTGGTATAAGAAGCCGTGTGTCATTTTGTAATCCTCCACCATTTGGGCATTTAAAACCCATTAATGGCAACTCCTAAACATGATTGGGTGCCTATTGTTAATCACTGCCTGAAAGCACATGTAGAAAAAAGAAACATTAAATGGCTCTGACAACCTAAGATTTATCATTTATGCTTTTTCTAATTTAAATCCTGGAACTACCTTCCTAATATCTTTGAGGGTGTACCTACGTCACCTCCAAATATTGCATAAAAGTACACTTCCCCATTTGTGTCTTTATCCTAATTTGCTTTCCCACCTAATTTGTATCAGCAGCAAATTCAGTTACAATACACTATCCTTTTTCCAGTTCTTTATTAAAGATTGTAAATAGTTAAAGCGCAGCATTGATCCCTGTTGCACCCTGCTAGTTACAGTTTGCTAATCTCAGTGACCCATTTATCCCAACTCTTTCCTGTTAGCCAGTCCTCTATCAGCTTGATCTACATATTGACTCCACATCCCAATCATAAGCCCTCAACTTTTTATATGGCACCTTATTGAATGTCTTTTGGAAATCCAAATAAACCATATTTACTGGTTCTTTTATATTCAGCCTATTCGTTTATATCCTCAAAGAACACTAATACATTTGTCAAACGTTATTTCACTTACATAAAACCATGTTGACACTTCATGATTGAATTATAATTTTCTAAATCCCCTACTGCTATGTCCTTAATAATAGATCTAGCATTTTCCTAGTGACAGATGTTAAATGGAGCTGGCCTATGGTTTCCTGCTTGTCTTCTCCTTTCTTTAACAGAGCTGTCACATTTGAATTCCCAGTCTTCTGAACTGCAAAACTGAAATAATACAGGCTGGTTTCACCTATTGCAATTAATTTTCTGCTTATCCTTTACTTTTTAGCTATTAATTCCCAGAGTCTCATGGGCATTTTTTTGGAACTTAGTGATTTCATGATCTAGAAATCAATTAATCAAAGTTCAAAATACACCGCACTTTTTTCTGTGATATCCCTTCAAGAACAGAAAATGCAATAAATACATAGGTTGTCAAAAATTATTACCTCTTCAGTTTTAACTGTAAAAATAAAAAGCCATACTTGATAAAATATATTGCAATTGATATTTTCAGTGGTGGCAGTAGAGTATCTTGGATCTGGTGTTATGTAATGAGGCGGGTAGAATTATGGACCTTGTGGTGAAGGATCCTCTTAGGAAGAGTGATCATTGTATGGTGGAGTTTCTGATGCAGATGGAGGAGGAGAAAGTGGGTTCCCGGACATGTGTCCTTTGTTTGAACAGAGGGGAGTATGGTAGGATGAGAGAGGAATTGGCGAATGTTGATTGGGGGAGTGCGTTGGAAGGTAGGTCTGCTGAGGAACAGTGGAGGATCTTTAAGGAGATCTTTCTTGGTGCTCAGCAGAAATTTATTCTGGTGGTTAAAAAGGATCGTAGGAGGAGAGATAATTAGCCGTGGATAACGAAGGAGGTGAAGGAAAGTGTTAAATTAAAAGCGGATGCGTTTAGAGTAGCTAAGAGTAGTGGGTGAGAAGAGGATTGGGAGAGGTTTAAATGTCAACAAAGAATGACAAAGAAGTTGATAAAGAAGGGTAGGATAAACTATGAAGCTGGGCTAGCGCTTAATATAAAAAAGGATAGCAAGAGTTTTTATAAATACATAAAAAGGAAGAGGCTGGCTAGGGTGAACGTTGGACCCTTAGAGGATGAGAGGGGGGACGTAGTGGTAGGGGATGGGGAAATGGCTGAGGCCCTGAATAACTCTTTTGTTTCGGTCTTCACGGAGGAGGACGTGAATAATTTGCCGGGTGTTAGCGATGGAAAGATGGTAGGAGTGGAGGCCCTGAATGACATTATTGTTACTAGAGAGGCGGTGCTCGACAGACTGGAGGGACTGATTGTGGACAAGTCCCCAGGACCGGATGGAATGCATCCAAGGGTTCTGAAGGAAATGGCGGCGGTGATAGTGGATGCCTTGGTGATTATTTTCCAAACGTCGCCGGATTCCGGGGAAGTGCCGGAAGATTGGAAAACGGCTAATGTTACGCCGTTGTTTAAGAAGGGTGGCAGGCAAAAGGTGGGGAATTATAGGCCGGTTAGTTTAACATCTGTTGTAGGAAAAATGTTAGAATCCGTGATCAAGGAGAAAATAGCGAGGCATCTTGAGAATTGTTTGGTAGAGTAGACGCAGCACGGTTTCATTAAGGGGAAGTCAGGTCTGTCGAATTTAATGGAGTTCTATGAGGATGTGTCTAGGGCGGTGGATAGAGGAGAGCCGGTGGATGTGGTCTTTCTTGATTTTCAGAAGGCGTTTGACAAGGTGCCTCACAGGTTATTGCAGAAGATCAGGGGGCATAGAGTTGGGGGTAGGGTGTTAGCGTGGATAGAGGATTGGCTGTCAAATAGAAGGCAGAGAGTGGGGGTCAATGGGTGCTATTCGGATTGGCGGTTGGTGACTAGTGGAGTGCCCCAGGGGTCGGCGCTGGGGCCTCAGCTATTCACCATTTATATAGATGATCTGGAGGAGGGAACCGAGTGTATGGTGTCGAAATTTGCTGATGACACCAAGATTGGTGGGCAGGCAAATTGTGCGGAGGGTGTGGAGAGTCTGCAGAAGGATCTAGATAGACTGGGCGAATGGGCCAGGAACTGGCAAACGGAATTTAATGTTGGCAAATGTGAGGCTGTCCACTTTGGTAGGAATAATGGTAGGAAGGACAATTACTTATGTGGCGAAAAACTGCAGCATGCGACGGTGCAGATGGACCTCAGGGTCCTTGTGCATGAGTCACAAAAACCCAGCCTGCATGTGCAGCAGGTGGTCAAGAAGGCGAATGGGATGCTGGCCTTCATAGCGAGGGGGATTGAATATAAAAGTAGGGAGGTCTTGCTACAGCTGTATAGGGCACTGGTGAGGCCGCAGCTGGAGTACTGTGTGCAGTTTTGGTCGCCGCACTTACGCAAGGATATTTTGGCCTTGGAGGGAGTGCAGAGGAGGTTTACTAGGCTGATTCCGGAGTTGAGGGGGTTGAACTATGAGGAGAGGCTGAATAAACTAGGCTTGTACTCGTTAGAGTTTAGAAGAATGAGGGGTGATCTCATTGAGACGTATAACATGTTGAATGGGATGGATAGGATAGAGGTGGAGAGGCTCTTCCCACTCAGAAAGGACAGTAGGACTAGAGGGCACAGCCTCAGGATAAAGGGGGGGCGGTTTAGAACGGAGTTGAGGAGGAACTTCTTCACTCAAAGGGTGGTGAATCTCTGGAATTCTCTCCCCGTTGAAGTGGTGGAGGCTGCCTTGCTCAATATTTTTAAGACGCGGGTTGATAGGTTTTTGATAGGCAAGGGGATTAAGGGTTATGGGGAGAGGGTGGGAATGTGGAACTGAGCCACGACAGATCAGCCATGATCTTATTGAATGGTGGGGCAGGCTCAAAGGGCTAGATGGCCTACTCTTGCTCCTATTTCTTATGTTCTTATGTTCTTAAATCATCAATTTAGCAACATTTTATGTTGCCTGTGCTATTTCACGCAGTTGAAGTATCTGATATTTAGATTGTCATCCAACGGCAGGATAAAAGAGTCTAGAACATTGCTATTGTGAATAATGAGGAGCTTGAGGTTGTTTAGTGAAACTTGGCAGCCTTATCTATTTTTTTGCTTCGGTCTTTGCATTGCTAGCCTTCATTTCAAGGCCCATTGGTGCCTCCAATGTTCCTGGAGGACTTATGCTTTGGGTCACTTCACAGTCTTCTGTTTCTCTGATAATGGGAATTGTCTACTGCACTGATGGAATCTCCTCTGAGGAGGAAGACTGAGACAGAAGGGAGAGGAGGCAGTGGGCAGTGTCCACTTGTGGGAAGAGAGTCTGAGGAGTCGCAGAGCCACTAAGCAGTCCAAGGAAGAAGTAATTACAGAAGATGTCACTCCTCTGCTGCCAGAGTGTATAGTTAGTGATCCAGATACCTCAAGATGTCAGAGATACAGTATTGATGAAGGCTCCTGGGAGACTGCAACCTCCATATCAGATGATTGGGCCAATTGTGTGGATGGCTACTGCATGTCAATGGCTCTAAATGTCACATTGCTCACAATTTCTATGCCTCTAACCCTTTTCATGGGTCAGTGGGAATTCTGTGCAGTATGTCCCAATCTACTGGCCACAATTGTGCCAAGCTTGTCCCTGAAGCTCTTTTCAGGTGGATCGTGACATTTATTCATTGCCAGATAAACAAGGCCAGTCAAGCTGAGTGAGCCAGAGGCTTTGCTGTGATTTCAGGGTCCCACTACTTCCAGGGTGCCATTGATTGCACCAATGACCACCTCAGCACCATGGCTGAACCAGTTGAAGTATCTTTCCCAATTCACAGGTATCTTTGTGAATTGGGAGGACTTGCATGCCATAAATGTGCAGCTAGTTTGTGACCATAAGATACAGATTCTGCAAGTGTATACAAGGTACTCTGGCAGCACCCATGATGCCTACATCCCCTCACACTGGCAGATACCAAGTGGATCTGTCGATGCAACTCGGCTGTATGGATGGCTGCCATGTTACAAGGACTATTCACCAAAAAGCTGGCTAATGCTGTCTCTCTGGAACCTAAGAACAGAAGCAGAGGATATCTATAATAGAAGTCATTGCTCCACAAGGATAGTGATAGAGAGGACAATTGGTTTCCAGAAGATGAGAGTCAGATACCTGGACTGATCAGGGGAGCCAGCTTGAAGTCAGTGTGGACCTTGTTGCTTTCTGTTGATGGACAGGCACCTAGCAGTGAGTAGGTGCTCATTTATTTTCCCAATGGCAATAACCTTGGAAGGTCATTGCCGGTGTGAGGGCTTACAGGTTCAGATGCAGCCCAGGAACCCCGATTCTGTTTTTGAAGCTGCCTTTCTGTGAAAGTCACCACTTCCACAATGGAGAAGGCTATGTGCTTAGTGCGCAGTCAGTGCAATGCTCAAACTCTGCATGGATTTCTCTATGGCATGCAATTTCCACCAGATGTTCCTGCACATCCCCACTGAGAAGTTTGAATCTGTGCTGGTGCCTGGTTCCAAGTAAGGGTGTTGTGACTATACTGTGCCTTTAAGAAATGTATTTGTATCTTGTGCAGGATTTTTAGCAGGCTGTTCAAAGTATTGATGCTGTTTTGTCTGTATATGCAGCCACTGTTACTACAGCGACGTAATTAGTCATAGAATCATAAAATCCTTTGTGCAGGAGGAGACTATTCGGCCCATCAAGTCTGCATCCAACACTATCCCACCCAGACCCTATTTCTGTAAACTCATATTTACTCTACTAATCCGCCTGACACTAGGGTCAATTTAGCATGGCCAATCAACATAACCTGCACATCTTTGGACTTGGTTCTAATTACTGGAATGTTTATTTTTATCTGAACTAATGCAGAGTTGTTATTTTTAGTGTTTTTCATGGGACTTTTCAGAGTAGGTCATGATTAGGTTGATTGCCAAGGTCATGTGCCTAGGCTGGGCTAGGCTCACAGAGAAATACCCAGTTTGATTTGCTGCTTGGGATCTTTAGAGAGAGATCACTTTCTGTCTCTTTTTGGATTTTGAGAGTGGGATCTGCCAGGAAATGAGCCTTTCTCTGAGAGTCTGCTGTTAGGAGCTGGAACTTTGGGTGTGGATCTTTCTCTGAAGGTTTCTGTATGAGAGCCAGAAGCCAGGCGTCTTTCTGTCCAGAGGCTTTAAAAGGTTCTAAACATAGCACCCATGTCAGTATATCTGTTTTGTACTGATTCTGAAGAGGGACTTGTATCTGAGGATAATGTTTACATTGGAACTATAGAGATCGTTAGCTGTTAAGAATTATACCTTGTCATGTTTAAGTATTTCCAATGCTAATTCTTTTTATATTTTACAGTGTAGTTAAAAATGAAGTTTGTGGGTTTAGCTTCCTAGTGGGCCAATTGAATCATACTTGAAACAAAACATCTTATGCTCACCCTAATGCCAAAGTCAAAAAAGTTGGGGCCTAGGCTGACTTCATACTATATCTTGGAGTATCTGATCTGGTCCCTAACAGTGCGAAACGTGCATTTGATAGGTGCTTGACCTCTGATGTCAAGAGACTGCTCAGGGTCTAGGACTCATTTGGAGGTTGGCCGCCTGCTACCACTCTGTGCATCAAAATATCCCACCTGGCACTGACCACCTCTACCAGTATTCCCAGGCAAAAAACAGGAGCAGTGCCCAAAGGACTTGCCCTCCCACCAGTAGCAGACCTCCATCGGGTCTGAGTAGACAAGGTCAGGTCTTCCCTAAAAGCAGCCACGCTTCAGGAGCTGCTAACTTTTTAAAGCCCTCAGTAGATCATCATTGGACTCAGCACATGATCATCTCCCCACCTGGCCACTGTGGATGTCCTGACCAGTTAAGGGGGCCGTTTGATGTTGTGGGTGGCCTTAAATGGCCAGCCAGTGTGAAATCTCGCCACAAACCCAGTGCCTGCCTGGCGCAAATTGCACATCACTTCTGGATTGACCAACTCAGCAATATTCAGGCTATGAACTTGAAGCAAAGGTCTTGTTCATTACTGAACTAATAACTCAGTTTTTTAAATTAATTTTCATCAGTAGCTCAAATGCTTTCAGAACTTGAAACTAGATATAAACCTGGCCTGACGAATAAAGCAAGTCTGCACCAATTAACTTATTGATTTAGCAAAGGGCTTTTAAAAAATATTGGAGTGAATATAGTCCAACTAAATGCACAGTGACAAATTTCAGAAAGATGCTTCCTGAATATCTTAATTTTTACCTGGCAGGGTCAATGATGACCTGGGCTGTAATTTCTTGGTTTTTGAAAAGCCATTGCATGTGGAGAAATGTTTGTTTTAAGTTTTTCTCAAAAAATTAAAGTCTTCCTGTGCCAGGACCAAAATCTTGTGTCAATTGAAATGTTTTCAATATTTAATATTGAATACATAAGAATAATCTGTTTATAGCTAACCAGCCATGAATGCATAAGTTTTTGAGCAAGACAATTTAAAAGATTGTTTGGGCATGTTCTTATCCTATTGGATGCTTTCAGTTTCACAAATTACTGTAAAGGATTGCAGCAGGCTTGTGAAATTATTTACTGTAAGTGAATTGCAAAGATGGGAAACTTTGAGATTTTGGTTTCCTTTCCCAGGATATGGTGAGCTGGAAGTTCCTAATTAGCTTTTTAATTCTTTTAAGGGATGTGATGTTCCTGTGTTTGTATAATATTTTTTGTCCATCCTTAATTCCCTTGAACTGAATGGCCTGTTAGACCGTTTCAGAGGGCAGCCAAGAGTTTACCACATGTTAGTGTAGTCGTGCCTTTCCCTGGGTTTTTGTTCCTGCAGAATCTCAGAAACAGCAAAATCACAAAAGATGGTCATTTTATAATGGGAGTCAATTAGATCGATTCCAACCATCTTAAAATTCAACAGGTGTAAAGAGTCAAAGACAAATCTATTTTTAAAATATATTTAAGGGACATTTGCTGAATAAATTGTTTAAAACAAGTAGAATGTACACTTAACTCTGTATTTTGCTTGAGGGTTGAGGTAGGAGGAGTGGGTGAAGTAGCTAATATGGATAATGTAGTCAGAAATAGTAATGACTAGATAATCAGTTTCTGCCAAAATGTAAGGTCAGCTCCCAAATTCATCCATGGTCTGTGTGGGATGTCATGTGTCACCAATGGCTTTTGAGCTTGTTTAGCTTGATGCTCTTTGTACACACCACGCTGGCAAATGTGGTCTTTAATTTCAGTGCCCATGTTTAGACAATAAAGCACATAAGAACACAAGAAATAGGAGCAGGAGTAGGCCATCTAGCCCTTCGAGCCTGCCCCGCCATTCAATAAGATCATGGCTGATCTCTCGTGGCTCAGTTCCACTTTCCCGCCCTCTCCCCATAACCCTTAATCCCCTCTCTTATCAAGAACCCATCAACCCGCTTCTTAAAAATATTTAGCGAGGCAGCCTCCACCACTTCAACAGGCAGAGAATTCCAGAGATTCACCACCCTTTGAGTGAAGAAGTTCCTCCTCAACTCCGTTCTAAACCGCCTCCCCTTTATCTTGAGGCTGTGCCCCCTAGTCCTACTGTCTTTTTTGAGCGGGAAGAGTCTCTCCACCTCTATCCTATCCATCCCATTCATCATCTTATACGTCTCAATGAGATCTCCCCTCATTCTTCTAAACTCTAACGAGTACAAGCCTAGTTTATTGAGCTCTCCTCATAGCTCAATCCCCTCAACTCCGGTATCAGCCGAGTAAACCTCCTCTGCACTCCCTCCAGGGCCAAAATATCCTTGCGCAGGTGCAGCGCCCAAAACTGCACACAGTACTCCAGCTGCGGCCTCACCAATGCCCTATACAGCTTCAGCAAGACCTCCCTACTTTTATATTCAATCCCCCTCGCTATGAAGGCCAGCATCCCATTCGCCTTCCTGACCACCTGCTGCACCTGCAAGCTGGGTTTTTGCAACTCATGCACAAGGACCCCGAGGTCCCTCTGCACCGTCGCCTGCTGCAGTTTTTCGCCACGTAAGTAATAGTCCTTCCTACCATTCTTCCTACCAAAGTGGACCACCTCACACTTGCCAACATTAAATTCCATTTGCCATTTCCTGGCCCATTCGCCCAGCCTATCTAGATCCTTCTGCAGACTCTCCACACCCTCCGCACAATTTGCCTTTCCCCCAATCTTGGTGTCATCAGCAAATTTCGACACCCTGCACTCGGTTCCCTCCTCCAGATCATCTATATAAATGGTAAATAGCTGAGGCCCCAGCACCGACCCCTGGGGCACCCCACTAGTCACCAACCGCCAATCCGAATAGCACCCATTGACCCCCACTCTCTGCCTCCTATTTGACAACCAATCCTCTATCCACGCTAACACCCTACCCCCAACTCCATGTCCCCTGACCTTCTGCAATAACCTCTTGTGAGGTACCTTGTCAAACGCCTTCTGAAAATCCAGAAAGACCACATCCACCGGCTCTCCTCTATCCACTGCCCTGGACACATCCTCATAGAACTCCAGTAAATTTGTCAGACACGACTTCCCTTTAATGAAACTGTGTTGCGTCTGCCCTATCAAGCAATTCCCTTCAAGATGCCTCGCAATTTCCTCCTTAATGACGGATTCTAACATTTTACCTACCACAGACGTTAAACTAACCGGCCTATAATTCCCCGCCTTTTGCCTGGCACCCTTCTTAAACAACGGCGTAACATTAGCCGTTTTCCAATCTTCCGGCACTTCCCCGGAATCCAGCGACGTCTGGAAAATAACCACCAAGGCATCCACTATAACCTCCGCCATTTCTTTCAGAACCCTCGGATGCATTCCATCCGGTCCTGGGGACTTGTCCACAATCAGCCCCTCCAGTCTGTCGAGCACCACCTCTCTAGTAACAGTAATGTCATTAAGACCCTCCAGTCCTACCACCTTTCCATCGCTAACACCCGGCAAATTATTCACGTCCTCCTCCGTGAAGACAGAAACAAAAAAGTTATTCAAGACCTTAGCCGTATCCCCATCCCCTACCACTAGCTCCCCTTTCTCATCCTCTAAAGGACCAACGTTCACCCTAGCCAGCCTCTTCCTTTTTATATATTTATAAAAACTCTTGCTATCCTTTTTTATATTAAGTGCTAGCCCAGCTTCATAGCTTCTCCTACCCTCCTTTATCAACTTCTTTGTCAATCTTTGTTGACATTTAAACCTTTCCCAATCCTCTTCTCGCCCACTGCTCTTAGCTACTCTAAATTCCTCCGCTTTTAATTTAACACTTTCCTTCAGCTCCTTCGTTACCCACGGCTTATTACCTCTCCTCCTACTGTCCTTTTTGACCATCGGAATAAATTTCTGCTGAGCACCAAGAAAGATCTCCTTAAAGATCCTCCACTGCTCCTCAGCAGACCTACCTTCCAACGCGCTCCCCCAGTCCACATTCGCCAATTCTTCTCTCATCCTACCATACTCCCCTCTATTCAAACAAAGGACGCGTGTCCGGGAACCCACTTTCTCCTCCTCCATCTGCAACAGAAACTCCACCATGCAATGATCACTCTCTCCAAGACGATCCTTCACTGCAAGGTCCCTAATTCTACCCGCCTCGTTACATAGCACCAGATCTCTTGCCTTTCTCAGAGTTAGTTCAATACCTTGATTGCTTGCATGGATACACTTCAGCATCTTTCCTCATCCCCTTGGAAATGATTACTCTATAACCTTTGTACAAGATGCCATCTTTGGGCTGTCTGTTTGTCTTGCTATGTGCAATATGTTCTATGGCCACACGTGCATCCATGATGCTCTCAGGCCATCCTTTCATCGCTTTCATCAATGCTTCTTGTTTGCATCTTGTTGGGTAATTTGCTTGATTTGACCAAGGCCTTTGTTTGTCAGACATAATGTGGTGCAATGTTGATGACTTCCAGGTCAAGGCTGCATATTGAATCTGGATGTCGCATTCTGCTGTAGCCTTCTTAACATCCTTAGTGGGAGCATTGCTCTCAGTGTACATCTGTTTCCCTCGTATGTATGCCATGTCCAGATCATATCTTAGTAACATGTTTGTAGCTAGTTTGGAGCAGATGGTAGCTATTTGTGAAAAATACTTTGAAGGGACTTGTGGTTAGACTCCACTATTTGACTTTGGGAGCAGTTTCATCAGTAGCTGTTTGGGAGAGACAATGGCTAAACACTCTTTCTCAAACTGACTATAGCTTCATTTCATTTGAGTTGATGCCCTAGATGCAAATATAACTGGTTTTCCCTGCTAGAATACATTCTTCCAGACTTTCACTGACATCATAGTACTTCTGTCATTATTATCACTAGTTGTTTGATTTTAATGACAGCCATTTATTTCTCCATCCCCCAGTACCAGAGCACATCTTTAGCAGTGAGTTTGTGTAATGGTTCACACTCAGCTGTCAAATTAAGCAAAAAAAAAAGCAAATTAGTTCACAAATCCAACAAATCATTGCACTGTTTTCATATCTGTTGGTTGCTGTATTGCTGCTACAGCTCTCACCCAGTCAGGATCCAGGTGAAGACCTTTTGCTGTCAATACATGATCTATATACTTCAGGCATCTTTAGTTGCAATTTGTTTTTCTTCAGATCTGTCTAAATGAGCTATCTCCAGCAATTGGAGTATATTCTGAGCCTGGTTTGCTGCAGCCTCCTCCACTGTGTCTCTGCATCCATACGCTAGTATATCAGCCACCATGGTTTCCACTCTGGGAAGATCATTGACTACTTCAAGTTGTCTGCATTGATACTCTTATGGAGCCATGGAAATACCAGTCAACACGCACAGCCATCTATATCTTCCCAACAGCATCCAGACCATCATTAGAAAACTGCTTTCATCCAGCTTCACTTGCCAGTAACCATCCTTCGCAGCCAGGGCAGTGAAGATTTTTGCCTTGGCAAGATGTAGCAAAATTCCTTTGATAGGTGGTATGGAGTAGTAAGATCTCCAGTGTTTTATTTAGATCCTTTGGGTCTAAGAATACTCGTAGCTTTCCAGGTATTTTAACTGATACCATGCTCCTGACCCAGTCTGTAGGAGGTGTCACTTTTTTTTTTAAATACTCCTCTCTTTTCCAGCTCACATCTTGTCTTTTAGGCTGGACTGGAGGGTAGCTGGAGCTCTTCTCAGTAGATGCTGAATTGGTCTTACAATCTTATCTACTTCTAAATTGTATTCTCCTGGTAGATATCCCATCCCTGTAAACACACCTTTGTACTCCTCTGGGATCTCTTTTGCCATTAGTGGTTTTTTGTACTGTGGCATGTTGTGAATCACAGTTGCCACATTCAGGATAACCCGTCCAAACTTTAGACTTGCTTCAGCTGAAATGATAGGCCATTGTGTCCTACCTTATGATCTTGAATGATCTCTCCTTTCCGTCTCTGTCTTTGTCTTGTCCCTCTCATCTTTCCCACTCTGTCTCTATACCTCTCACTCACCCTTTCAACTGTGTGTGTGTGTGTGTGTGTGTGTGTGTATATGTGTGTGTGACCCCTTTCCCATGCTACTTCTCTCTCCTAACTCAGTGTGTCTGTCTGTGTGTGCTTCTCTCTCCTCTCTCTCCTTTCCCTCTGTCTGTCTGTGTCTCTCACTCTTTCCTTTTCCATTCTCACTGTCCCTGTCTCTGTATCTGTGACCTAGACTTGGATATGCACAGCCCAATTAAATTTTTTTTAGATTACACAAAATTTGAAGCTTTAGTAAATTGTGAGGAGCATAATGATAGATTTCGAGAATACATAGGCTAGTGGAATGGGCAAATTAAATTTAATGTAGAAATGTGTAAAGTGATATGTTGTGGTAGGAATAAGGTTTAGAGAGTTTGGGAGTGAGTGCTTGATGGGTGTAGGTAAAACATATGGATTTGCCCTAAAAAAAAAGCCATCTTTTTACTGGCAGTGGTTGTAAAAGCATTCAGGCCTCAGTGAACAGATTATTTAAGCCTTGCTCACCAACAGAAAAAAGACACAAACATTTAAAGGGACTTCACAGTTTATTGAGCTTCACAGCCGCCATTGCTGTCTTGAAGTTCATGACTGTAGAATCTCATCCCACGACTCTGACCCACAGTTTTGGAACCCTGATCGATATGATGAGCCATTGAAATTTGCACATGCATTTCACAACATCATGAGATCCCTTCTGTACTGACTCTTAACCCTGCTTTCCTTTTATAAAATGAAATGTTGTGAAGTTCCATAAACATAATAGTATCTACTCCTTGAATTCTGTTACCATATAAAATATAATACTTCCTTTGTTCCAGTCATTGACTATTGTGTACATTCTATGGCTGAAACCACTATTGCATGTATGACTGTGAACTTTTTCATTCATAAATTTAACTTAACAGCTGATGTGCGATACTGAGGTAGTGGATGTGGAACTCCCGC
Organism: Carcharhinus amblyrhynchos; assembly: GCF_965287045.1. NCBI lineage: Eukaryota > Metazoa > Chordata > Chondrichthyes > Carcharhiniformes > Carcharhinidae > Carcharhinus > Carcharhinus amblyrhynchos. The sequence continues at coordinate 54,333,420 of NC_137331.1, read as the reverse complement.
ATATTTTAATAATAGTTTGCTTCTTTGCACTTCCTAACCCAAAAGCAATGGCAAAAGTTTCTTTAAGTTTCCTATACTGAATTGTGAGTCATGTAAACTTCAAACTCCGCATCCTTTTCTGTTCAAACTAAGGCCTTTGAGGTTAGTCAGAACTTTTTATCTTGTATAGCCACAGGTTAGTTTAGACATGAACACTGAGCACTGAGTCATATAGTGAAAGAATGAAAGATCACCACAGAACTGTGGAGAACTCCAAAGTGGATATCATTCTCTTCATTATATTCAGCATTTTTGTTTCTAGTTATTGTGAGTGATTCTAAGATCGTCATTGTTTTATTGTATGATACATCTAATTTCATGTAGTGAAAAAAGCCACATTCAGATTGTTGTTTTTCCTTAAGAATTCAGAATGGTGCAATTAGAGCTGAGTCAGTTCCTGTTTAAAACTGTTTTGTTGAATGAATGTGTGAGTCTTCAGTGACCTTGTTTAACTTTCGTTCTTGGTATTAAAAAGATACTCTACTTACTGGAAGGCTGTCCAACCACAAACCACTAAGGGTTACAAAATAACTCAGAAATAAAGTGAGTGATTTAATTGAAGATGATAAAATCACTGAGACCATATTTCCCTTGAACAGTAAATAAAAGGTTCCAATTATAAGGAAACTAAAATGCAATATGTGCCAACATTCAGTTAATCATTTTCTTCTTCTTTTCACAGGTTAAGCCAAGTTACATGAAAGATGATGCTACACTGCAAGAAGTGCAATTGATGGATACCGAAAGAAATAATCAGGATGGAAGATGCTTTTCTTGTATTCTGTGGCCTTGCCAACAAAAATAATAGCCTGAAACCAAATGAAGAGTCTTTCATTGAAGAAATCTGTTTCACAGAAGGTGTAAACCTCCTTGTACATCTGGGATTTGTGCTTTTTTCTCTTGTTGGCCTTATTGTGATTAAGTGCAGGAGGAGTTCCATTACAACGTTTCATATTGATAGTGGCTTGAGAGGCTGGATCCATTTTCCATGGCATACTATTCGATGGATATTAGCATTCTTCTACATCTTTATATCTGCCTGTTGTTTAGGAGATGGTATTTTGTCACAGTTGTACACAAAGTTTGACAGACCATTTATTTATATACCAGATGCAGCACAACTAGCCTCTTGTCTTCTTTCAATCATTTATTATGATGTAGCTGAAAGTGCAAATGCACCTATGTTTTTGGTGCTCTTTATCTTCCACTGGCCTGCTGCCTTTAGCATTAATATATTTAAGATGTATCAGCTGTATTCACAGAAGTTCATCATCAGTGATTTGACTTTTCTTCTTGTTTGTATCATGGTTTCAATCTATGGATCCTTTCTCATTCTGGAACTCGGCATATTTTTTAAAAAGGTAAGTCCTTAAATACTTATTAAAACAAAAAACTTTTTCAAATCCAGATTATTATTAAACATCTTGTATTACATTAAGTTACTTTACACCACTCAGTGGGCATAATCATATTAGTTCATATTAAATCCTGCTTGAACTTGGGTTAGTAAAAGTAAAAATTTTAGATCAGCTGGCCCATTTACTTTTTTAAAAAGTTTATTTATTAGTGTCACGAGTAAGGCTTACATTAACACTGCAATGAAGTTACTGTGAAAATCCCCTAGTCTCCAGTGTCCGGCACCTGTTCGGGTCAATGTACCTCACCAGACTGAGGGAGGAAACGGGAGCACCAGAAGGAAACCCATTCAGTCACAGAGAATGTGCAAACTCCACATAGACAGTGACCCAAGCCGGGAGTTGAACCTGGGTGCCTAGTGCTGTGAGTGCTGCCCCACGAAAACAATATTGAGGATATTATAATTTGGTATATGTGGATTTCATTAGAAAATTGCTCACCAATGCAAGAACTTGATTGTATTTTATGCAATTTTCCTTGAGGTCTTTATAAATTGACTGAATATAGAAATTGTAATGGTTTTGTTTTGTTTCCTTGCTGTTAAATTGCTATATAAATAAAAGGTATATTGTATGTGATTAGATGGATTCTTGTACTTACATGCACATAATTCACTTTTTCATGGAAGAAATATTTGACAGTCTTGACTGCAGAAGGTGTTGAGAGAAGAAGAACCGATTTTGGTCTGAATATTTTGAAATGATTTTTGGGTAACTGACTTCTCAACATTAGTGTTTTATGAATGGTCAGATTTCTAAATATATTGACCCATAACTTATGAGCTCCAGGGCATCATATCCGAGGGATTCATGGGTAATAATGAAGGCAAATGGAACATGGCATTTAGAATTTAAAAGTCATGAAGTATTGCTGCTATGGTACAAAGCTATAGGGAGACTGCACAGTTTTGATCCCCTTACTTGAGGGATGTAGTTGCGTTGGAGGCGGTTCACTAGATTGATTCCAAAGACAAGGGTTTGACTTAAGAAGAGAGATTGGGCAGTTTAGGCCTATACTCCCAGGAGTTTAGAAGAATGAACTCTAGAACAAGAGTATATAGTTTTAGGATAAGGGGAGTAGATTTAAAATAGACATGAGGAGAAATTACTTCTCTCAAAGGGTCATGAGTTTGAAATTCACTACCCTAGAGCATGGTGAATAGGGGACTTTGAGTAAATTTAGGGCAGAAGTGAATAGATTTTAATTAGTAAGGGTATGCAGGTGATTGGAGTTCAGGCAGAGACGAGATCGGCCATGATTGTATTAAATGGCTGGAGAGGCTGAATTGCCTACTCATTCAGCTAGTTCTTATGATTAAGATTCTACTTCAAAATACGCTAGGGACAAAGTCGCTAGACCTTTAAATTTAACTGCTTTACAGCAACTGCTACAAAAAGAGACTTGGCTTCCTTATTTCTCCATTGCCCTCAACAGAAGGTCTCAAGAACAAGTTGCACTACACCATACTCACCCGGCTTGAGTTGGAAGGTTGGGTGAGAACAGATTAGCTACATTTCTAGGTAAGTAAACAGGAGCAGGTGATTTCTGATTGCCACTACACAGAAGTTATGGGCCATTATTGCAAAAAAATTGAAATTAGTTTGTGTATGATTGCAATATGACCAAATTTGTTTCAAATTGTCATGTTCTATGCTGAACTAATACATAATTTATTTATTTTAGGGTTACTTCTGCCCAGGGTATTCCAGAGACATCCCACCGTTAGAACTACAAGATCCAGAAAAAAAATTTCACCAAGGTTATGTCAATATTTTGTCACAGATTACATACACGTAAGGAAACGTGACATTATCTAAATAAATTTGTTGTCTACAATTTAATAATAGCTGATGTTAAATATAATCCTCTGAAGGTTGTAAACAAAATGTGAAGACCGTTTTTATAATGAATTTAGTTCAAAGTTATTCCAGAATAGTGGAGAGAAATTTTAAAAATCTGATTTAAAAAAATCCTCTTCAGTTTCTTTTAATGTTGCATTTTAGTTATTTAATGTGTAATCTTGGCTAGAAATTGGCATTCTTGTCTCTCGGTCAGCAGTTGTGGGTTGAAATCCCACTCCAAAGACATTGGCCAGAATTTTACTGGCACGCCAGCCCTGATTCCGGGGACAAGTGAGGCTCAGAGAACAACATTCTCCGTTGGCGTTGGGCAGGATCATGTGAACTTTGGGCGATCATGTCAGTAAAATTCCGTCCAATGAGTATGTAATCCAGGCTGGCATTTCAGTGTGATACCAAATGTCACCGCCACTCTTGGAGGTGCAATGTTTCAGTTCTGTTACCATATTCAAAGACAAGCATTGATATTCTCCAATCAATTTATCCTTCAACCAACATAACCAAAATAGATGATCTAATCAGGCATGTCATCCAAAGATGTGTGGGTTAGGTTGATTGACTATGAAAAATTTCCCTTTAGTGCCGGGGGTTTAGCAGGGTAAGTATGTGGGGTTATGGGGATAGGGCTTGGATGGGATTGTTGACTGTACAGGCTCATGGCCGAATGGCCTCCTTCTGCACTTTAGGGTTTCTGTGATTCTATTGTGCAAAGCAAGGTCCAACAAACAACAAATCAGCTGTCCTCTCCCTGAATTACAACAGTGACACAACCTCTTAGGTATTCAAAATCACAGTTTGTTGTGTTAAATATATTTCTGGATTCTGAAATTGCAATTTTCCATCATTTATCTGAAGGGATAAGAATTTGGGAACATGTTATAATTTGACTGGGATTCAATAATCTAGGAAGGCAAAGAGTAATTAAAGTGATTTAGAGGTCACAAAAATACCACCAGCATCACTTTCGAGGAAAATTTTAGGTTTATTTTAGCTTATCATTTTGGAGCAGTTTTTCACAGCAACACTTTTAAACCATTTTGGGTTTTCTCTCATTGCGACCTGCAAATTTTCTGGCGGGTCCAGTCGGGAGAATCACATCGGCCATTTCATGGGATTTGCGCATGTGTTCCCAATGCATGTGCGTCTCCCAGAGCCGGAGAACAGTTGCAGTTGGGACTGCGCTGGAAACTGGCGGGAAGAGAGGTAAGTCATTTGAATCTGCTTTAAATGTATTTTAAATGTAGTTTGCATGTGGTTATTGGGCCTGGCACGGGACTTGCCGGGCCCAATAGCAACCCCCACCCGCCACCGCCAGGAGTACTTCATTCTGGCGGGATTTAAAGTAGCTCCCCACGTTCGGGGCACTAGCGGAAGACTCTGCTGGAGTGAAGGGAGAGTAATTGGGGCTCCTCTTGGGCACCCTGGTATTGCCGTGGCCAGGGGGCACTTTGGCACTGCCCACCTGGCATCAGGCAGTGCTGGGGAGCAGGGCCATTTGTGGGTGGAGCCCAAGGGTGATTGGGAGTGAGGGGTCCCGCTGCCACTCTGCACGGGGATCAGTCTGGGCTGGAGGGAGGCCAGTGCTTGGGGTGGGCTGGGGGGGCGTGGTGATCTGCAGGGGGGCATCTGCCTCCCGGTGGGGGGTCTACGGTGAGGGGAAGTGTCTACCCTGGGAGGGGATCTGACCCAGGGGGCAGTCTGCCAGGGTGAGGGCGGTGGGGGGATGGTGAGCTGGAAATTGGGGTGCTCCAGGGTGGAGGGGAGTTCAGGGCTGGCTTGAGACGTTGGAGGGGAGGGGCTGCTGGAAGGGCAGCACTGTTGTGGTCCCGGGCTGGCCAGCGACTGAGCTGGTCAGTAAATGGGGAGACTGACAGATCGGGGCCACTGAGCATGCACAGAGTTTTGGAGCTGTCAGACTCAGGTGTGAATAGACTCTGCTCCTACCCCCCATGTTTCTAATATTCACGATTGTGATTTCTGCATTGCATAGCGTGGGGAGATTCAGTTCTGAAGTCGTACTGAAGAAACAGTCATGATCTAGACCTGTTTTCGCGCAAATTCAGCACAATTGTAGGATTGCCCCCTATATTTCCTATGTTACAGTAAGACATCTCATAAAACCAGGTTGAAGTCCAACAGGTTTATTTGGTAGCATGAGCTTTCAGAGTGTTGCTGCTTCACCTGTGTCTGCCTCTAAACTGTTATTTACTGAGGTGGGCCCCACCCCAGCTAGCATCCATACCTAGAACAAATATCTGCCTTTGCAGGCACTTTTCCCCCGAAGGCAGCATGATGAACCTGGAAATTTCTGACTCCCGCCATGACTTTCAGAAATGAAAATTCTGCCCATTTGTGCAACAATGTGTCATCCAGTAAAATTCACTTTCTGTCACTTCCCAACTTTCCAGTTTCTTAACCAACTTTATTTCTGTACCATTGGTTGTTATCAGTGTTTAGATTTAGAACATAGAACATTACAGCGCAGTACAGGCCCTTCGGCCCTCGATGTTGCGCCGACCAGTGGAACCAATCTAATGACCCTCTAACCTAAACTATTCCAACGTTATCCATATGCCTATCCACTGACCATTTGAATGACCTTAAAGTTGGTGAGTCCACAACTGCTGCAGGCAGGGCATCCACGCCCTTACTACCCTCTGAGTAAAGAACCTACCTCTGACATCCGTCCTATAACTACCACCCCTTAATTTAAAGCTATGTCCTCTCGTGTTAGCCATCACCATCCGAGGAAAAAGGCTCTCGCTGTCCACCCTATCCAATCCTTTGATCATCTTGTATGCCTCAATTAGGTTACCTCGTAACCTTCTTCTCTCTAATGAAAATAACCTCAAGCCCCTCAGCCTTTCCTCATAAGACCTTCCCACCATACCAGGCAACATCCTGGTAAACCTCCACATCCTTCTTATAATGCGGCGACCAGAACTGTACACAATATTCCAAGTGCGGCCGCACCAGAGTTTTGTACAGTTGTAACATGACCTCACGGCTCCGAAATTCAATCCCTCTACCAATAAAAGCTAACACACCGTACGCCTTCTTATCAACCTGGGTGCCAACTTTCAGGGAGCGATGCACATGTACACTGAGATCTCTCTGCTTGTAAACACTACTCAGAGTCCTTCCATTAGCCCTATATTCTGTACTGCTGTTACTCTTACCAAAGTGAATCACCTCACACTTTTGTCCAGCATAGCTTCAGCATTAAAAGCCAACACCTCCACAAAAAGTGGAAAATCTAAATGGAAAAAAGCTGTGTGTTTAGGATAAAAGTACTAGCTTAATTTGTTTAATTCCAGGTTTTTGTTCTGTACATTGCCTACATTTTGTATACTTTCAAGTCGGGCATATTTTGGGGTGAAGGGGCAGGGGCTGGGGAGGGGATTTCTGCTCCTGTTTTCAGAGGGGACAGAGAATAGTGCAGGAGTCCCAAAATTAAATCATAGAATTCGTATAGAGCAGAAGAGGCCATTCAACCAATCAAGTCTGCACCGACTCTCTGACAAAGTATCCCTATTCCCCACCCTATCTTTCTACAGTTTCCATGGCTAATCCATCTAACATTGTCCCTTTGTATCGAGTATGTAGAAGCATGGCCAATCCACCTAACCTGCACATTTTTGGACTGTAGGATGAAACCAGAGTACCTAGAGGAAACTCATGCAGGCATGGGAAGAATGTGCAAACTCCACACAGACAATCACCAAGGCTGGAATTGAACACAGGCCTCTGACAGTGAGGCAGTAGTGCTTGTCATTGTGCCACCCCTTTTATACTGATGGGATTTCCTGTTGCGACTATCCCCGTCCTCACCAATAACATAATAGAAATCGTCCATTCATATATCGAAGTGAATCACAACAGGTTCCCCACAACGTGCACTTGATGAGCGGAACTTGCTGAAGGCGAGTACGGCCCCTGGGTGGAGTGGGTTATGCCTGGGTAGCATGCTGGCACTGTCTGGGTGCAGTGCTATCAGACTTTGCCTGAGCAGTGCTGCAGTATGCACATGCAGGGGCATTCTGTGATGGTGATGGGGGAGAAGAATTGTGAGAAAGAAATGCCAGAGAGGGTGGGCGTTCGCTTTTTTTTAAATTTGCTGACGATCGTGGGACCTGTCCTTTCATTTTTTTGCCAAAATGTCTAAAACATGGTGGGAAAAGTCACCTCTGTGTAGAGTTTTTTTTCTTTTCACTTGAGTTCCAGTTTTTTTCTGATCTCCTGAAGGTGCTGTTTCATGCTGCAGTTGTAATCGATGACAACTTTCTCGTATTTGGTCCCAGTGGTCACAATGTATGTGTAAGTCTAGACTGTAAATATTGCACACTATCTAATTGAGAAGAGTCTTCCAGTTAAGCTAAATCCTCTTCTCACCTATTGTCCACATGCTGTGCATGGGATAAAGATCAGGACGATTGGCTATTTTTTATCCTCTCTGGTCTAGGGAGCCCTGGGACCAAATTGCAGCTAATTCAGTAGCGACTGAACCTGTGACATTTCAGCAAATATCATGTGTTCTGTTATCTACTAAATCACAAGATTCTATGCTGATTTATTCAAAAGCAGAGAGTACATCCCAAATTGAGCCAAATTAATTTGTATTTTCTCACTTGAGGTTGACTGTATAAATCAGATTATTACAAAAATAAATTCCTTTGCTTCCACTTTTGAGTCAGAAGTTTATGGGTTCAAAACCCACTCCAGGCCTTTATATGTAATGCTGAGTGCGTATTGCATTGCCAGAGGAACAATCATTTGGCATTTAACAGAAATCTTATCTTTCTGTTCTGGCGAGTGTATGAAAACCCAGTCGAACTCTTTAGTAAAGAACAAAAGGTTCTTGTGGTTCTCCCTGGTCAACATTCCTACAGCAGCCAACATGACCAAAAGCCACATAACTAGTTGTTTACCTAATTTAATGTTTGTGAGAGTGTTCTTCATGTAAGTTAGCCATCATGTTTGTTCTCATTACAACAATGCCTTCTGTTTTATTGCGCAGGTGGATTTCATGGCTTTTGAAAAGTGGCTACCAGGAACCAGTTAAGATGGAAGATCTAGGAGAACTCCCTCAGGTTGTATATTACTTAGTATTTGTTAAAGTGTGGACTTCCTAGAAAGATGCATGCATAATACACAAATGGAATTATGTACATCTGATGTAAAAACAGTTGATAACTTTTTCAATTCTATTTGAGTTGGTGACAAAATGTAATTCCAAGTTGAGGTACTTTCTGTCCGTTTGTCGTCCTTTCTAACCCAGTGAGCTAAGGTCAATTTCAGTCTTTCAATTCTAAATGTTATTAATCTATTTGGCTGATAATTTTGTTGGCGCCACCATTTGAATGCATTATTCTTTTAGATGCGTATAAGGAATTCTATTAATAAAAATGTAAATCTTGGCGCATTTAAAACAAAAAAAATTGAAATTTTGAGATAAAAGCAAATTACGTGGATGTTGGAATCTGAAACCAAAAGAGAAAATGCTAGAAAATCTCAGCAGGTGTTGTAGCATCTGTAAGGATGTTATGCACATATTCTTTCTATCTGGCAACTTTGAGTATTTGATGGTAATTTTTTTGATTATATTCGATGCTCCCAACCCTGTAAGCTTTGAGTATGGGTCCATTGCCACTTTTTGGTGCCTTGTCTAAAGGCTGTTTTTCCTGAATGTGTAACCATGGTCTTGGCAGTCTAAACACCAAGTATCATGTGTGCTGTTATCGACTAAGTCACAAGAATCTATGCTGATTTATTCAAAAGCAGAGAGTACATCCCAAATTAATCCAAATTAATTTGTATTTTCTCACGTGAAGTTGACTGTATAAATCAGATTATTACAAAAATAAAAGTCTTTGCTTCCACTTTTGAGTCAAAAGTTTATGGGTTCAAACCCACTCCAGGCCTTTATATGTAATGCTGAGTATTGCATTGATGTGGATGTGCCGGCGTTGGACTGGGGTAAACACAGTAAAAAGTCTGACAACACCAGGTTTTAGTCCGACCGATTTATTTGATAGTAAACGCACAAGCTTTCGGGTTAGTCCCTTGACTATTGACTATTCACCTGATGAAGGGACTAACCCGAAAGCTTGTGCGTTTACTATCAAATAAATCGGTTGGACTAAAACCTGGTGTTGTCAGACTTTTTACTGAGTATTGCATTGCCAGAGGAACAATCATTTGGCATTAAACAGAAATCTTATCTTTCTGTTCTGGCGGGTGTAAGAAAACCCATTTAGTGAAAGCTGTTTAGTGAAGAACCAAAGGTTCTTGTGGTCCTCCCTGGTCAACGTTCCTACAGCACCCAACGTGACCAAAAGCCACGTAACTAGTTGTATTTTCTTCTTTTAGGAAGAAACTGCACTGAAAAATTTTGATTCATTGAAGATGTATTATGATAAGCAAAAGGTAAGTAAGTTTCTACAAAGTCCTTAGAATCTAGATAATTGTGTGTACTTTTATAAGGGAAAATGATGCTTGATCTGAATGATTTTTATTAATTTTAGGAAGAAAATAAATCTTCAGGAACAGCAGGATCACGAGATCTTGGAAAAGTTTATTTCAAGGCTTTTGGGGGACCTTTCTTGATGGCAGCAGTTTTAAAGGTTATAGGTGACCTGGCAGGATTAGGTGGGCCACTCTGCATTAATGGCATTATAAGATTTGTGTCTGCAGAGCCAAAGGAATTGGAGAAGGTAAGGGTACTTGTGTAATTTTCTGCACTAAACATACCTATAATTTATAATCTGGCCATTTTACTGTGATGACAATGTAGAGATCATGGCAGGCCAGAAGTTGAGAGTCTTAACAGCAAATTGTAAAATTGAGCTCTATAAATGCTAATTTATAGGCAGAACTATATCCTTGAAAGCTACTGGATTGTCATAACTCAACCTTCCATTGATGTATTTTGTGAAAGTAAACTTATCTTCCTACAGGTCTGACATATACTTGTCTCCAATCCCACGTCAAGTGATTGACTCAAATACCACATTGCATGGCCTAACAAACCACTTGATTGTTTATAAGAAACCCTTTTTTGGAAAGAAATTCCAAAGCTTAAGAGCTGGAGAGGTGAAGGAGGTAGGAGACCACAAGAGGCCAGAATTGAAGAAAAGCAACACTCAGGCTGAAAATGTTTACAAGATCAAGAACAGTGAGGCCATGGAAGGATTTGAAAATTGGGATAAAAATTTTCACGTTGGCTCAGTTCAGCAAGGAGAGTGGTGCTGGATGAATGGGGGGTGCGAGTTAGGATATGGCAGCAGAAGTTTGATGAGTTCATATTTATTGATCAAACAATAGAATAACATGGAGTTACTGGGGAGTTAAAGTCACATTCCTCGGTACACTAACAGTTTAAAGAAAAACAGGTTCAAATCTGAATGTGTCAAAATAAGGAAGGAAGCATTCTGGGAATAGAGTTAGTGTCTAGTTAGGGGCAACAATTGATGTCAGAGTAGAAAACATCAAATGGCACCATACATTCAAACAGAATAAATAGGGAAAAAGGAAAAGTTGTAGCGTTTGGTCAACCTTATAAGAGGTTGGCCAGGAGTGTTCTATTTCAGGAAGTTGGTTGAAGGATAGAATTAGAGGCAATCTATCTTTTTATTCTCTTATGGGATATGAGCATTGCTGGCTAAGCTAGGATTTTTATTGCCTATACCTACTGACCTTGAGAAAGTGGTGATGAGGTGCCACTGCAGCCTATGCCCTTAGGTTGTGGGTTTGGAATATGCTGTTGAAACAGCGATGGTGACTTGCTGCAGTGTATTTTTCTGCCAATGTGCATCAGTAATGGTCAGAAGTGAAAGTTGAAGGTGGTGGATGGGGCGCCAAACAAGCACCTTTTACACTTGTTTACAGAGTTACACCTAAAAAGTATGCATCACCTAATCCAACAAGTACAGTTTGAGTCTGAGCCTATTTACAGGGACCCAGTGAATCCCTCTTTAATGCATCACCGGCATACAATTAAACATAATTTATATACAGTTAGCAAAGAGAGCTTTAGAATAGTCGAGTATGGTGGTAAGACTTGGGCTTAACTTTGACTCCCCGAACTTATAATAGGGAAGTTTACTATTAATACTGGAAAACAAGAAAATGGCAGAGACTTGGACCAAGGATTTTGTATCTGTCTTCACAATAGAAGACACAAAAAATCCCAAGAATGGTGGAAAATTAGGAGACAAAAGGGATGGAAGAGCTAACAGCAATTGTGATTGCTAGCGAAGAAACACTGAGAAAACTCGACGACTAGCTTACAGGTCCCCTGGACCTGATGGCCTGCATCCTGAGTACGTTCTTGGCTGCAGATATTTATTTATCTTTATTGCCATACAGTGCAAAGCACATAGGCACAGTATTAAAAATGAGAACGACAACAACATCAGACAATACGTGTTGAAATCACGCTACATTTCTGACAAATCTTCTAAAAATCAAAACATTTTCAATATTGACAAGAAAATCAGGGAAAGCATTTCAAGTATCAACAATTTTATGTTTATATATATTTGCAAATATCAAGATGTGAACTAAATTTCAGTAGTTTATACTGATTGCCATGCAAAATATTGTAATTGTGAGAAAAGAACTTTTGAAGCTTACTGATAGTAAGACCATGTATCAATTTATAATCTTCAGCTAAATCAAAAATCAGATTTCTTCTCGAAAGATTGTAATCCAAGAATTCTTAAATGCTCCTCATAAGGTATTCACCTCATGTCTTCCATTTTCATGGCAATTTGGTGTTTGCAGACCGTATTACCTCTCTAAAAGCTCTCTATAAACTATATATCTCTTGGAAACTGGATACCAAACTGTGAATGAATATTCCAGATGTGGGCATACCAGCTGTTATAGAGTTTAAGATAACTATTGACATCCCCACTCAAAAAGGATGCATTCCGCACTTGTAAAACATTTTCTGCATTGTACTGCCTGAATCACGTGATTCGTAAACTTCAAACAGTCACGTCCAAATCATTTTCAGTAGTGGAATGTGCTAAAGACTGGCTTTCAATATGGTACTATGAATTAGGATTATGGTGGCTGAAGTGGAGAAATGAACTGGGTGGCATGGTGGCACAGTGATTAGCACTGCTGCTTCATAGTGCCAGGGACCCAGATCTGATTCCCGGCTTGGGTTGCTGTCTATGCAGAGTCTGCACGTTTTCCCCATATATGCGTGGGTTTCCTCCCACAGTCCGAAAGCCATGCTGGCTAGGTGCATTGGCCATTCTAAATTCTCCCTCAGTGTACCTGAACAGGCACCAGAGTGTGGCGATTAGGAGATTTTCACTGTAACTTCATTGCAGTGTTAATGTAAGCCTACTTGTGATACTAATAAATCAACTTTAAACTGAACACTTTGCCATATTAAAGGTACGTTGCCATTCCTTGGCACCATAGTAGAGAGTTCACTTCAGAGAAGTGTGTTTGAGAGCTCTGGATTATTTTTCTTAACTTGCAAGTACATTTTATGTCATCTGCATATTTCAAAACCATGCTATACTGCAAGTGGCCATCAACGTATTTAGTATAAGCCACAAATAAATGCAGCCCCAAGACACTTTCTTGAGGGACTCCTCATGCCAACATGCATATGCTGGATACATTGGTTGTAATCTTCCAAAATTCCCTGTTTTCTAGAAAGGCCTCAGCAGGTTGCAAAGCAGGAAATTAGCCTGACATTTGTCTTTGGTAAAATGCTAAGATCTATCAATAAAGAGGTAATAGAAAGATATTTAGAAAATCATATTATAATCAGGTGAGTCATTATGGTTTTTTGAAAGGAAATTCATGTTTGTCGAATTTATTAGAATTCTTTGTGGATGTAACAAGTAGGAGGAACCAGTGGACGCAGTGTATTTGGATTTCTAAAAGACATTCAGTAAGGTGCAACAAGAGTTTGTTGGGGTTGAGATGTTAGCGGAGGTAGAGGATTGTCTAACAAGAAATCGAGTTGGGACAAATGGGTATTTTTTGGGTTGACAAATTTAACATGTGGAGTGCCAGAGGGATCAATGCTAGGATCTCAACTATTAATGATCTATGTTAATGACTTGGATGAAGAGACTGATTGTATTGTGGGTAATTTTGCTAATGATACAAAAATAGAAAGAAAAGTAAGATATTAGAAGGTTACAAAGAGTCTGCAAAAGGATACAGATAGGCTAAATGAGTAGGTAAAATTTGACATATGGAGCATTAAATGAAAAAATTGAAAACCAGAATATTAAATGAAGAGAGACTGAAGAATGCTGCAGGACAGAGGAATCTGGGTGTCCTTATACTTGAATTTCAAAATGTTAGCATGCAGGTACAACAAGTAATTAAGAAAGCAAATGAAATTTTCACTGTTTATTTCAAAGACGGTGGAGTATAAAAGTAAGGAAATTTTACAATAACTAAAGGCATTCATGAGGTCACACCTGGAGCATTGTGTGCACTTTTAGGTTCCTTAAGGAGGTATATACTTGCATTGGAGACATTTCAGAGAAGGTTCACCTGGATTTATTCCTGGGATGCAGGGGTTGTCTTATGAGGAAAGGTTGAGCAGGCTGGGCAATATTCATTGGAGTTTAGCAGAATGAGAAATACCTTTATTGAAACACAAAATTCTGAGGTAACTTGAAAGGGTCGATGCTGAGAGATGTTTTCTGTTGTGGAGGAATCTAGAATTCAGGAAATGGTCTCAAAATTGATCTGAGGAAAAACTTATCTGAGAGTTGTTGGCTTTTGAAATTCTCTTCCACAGAGAGCGCTGGAGACTGGACCATTGAATATATTCAAGATTTTTGATGTGAAAGGAAGCAGTTAGCAAAGTGGAGTTAAGGCCACAATCAGATCAGCCATGACCTTATTCAATAGTGGAACAGACTCATTAGGCTGAATAGCCTACTTCTAGTCCTATTTGCTAAAATGTTATGAGCCTGCACATAATGTGCTCTGAATTCAACTTTATGGTATCCATTTTTATTACCTCATAGCTCTGTGATGCTTTGCAATCTCTTCCCGTCCCTTTTTGTTTTGGGCATGTAATTCGGAGTAGAGCTGTCTGGCACTGGTTAATAACTTAACTTAAAAAAAACAATTATCAGGCAAGCAAGTCATTCAGAAATCATAACATTGGTGACCAAATTGGATAACTACATTTCTGTCACCAAGTTTCTTCTGAAGGATGTTGAAAACTCCATTTATTCTGTCCTACGTGTAGTTATTGAGACAACCTGAAAACTTTATTATTTGTTCCATCCAGAAATATCCAAACCCAGTCAATGCGAATCGAGCCGTTTAAGCATCATTCCTATTCTTTATTTTGTCCAGTGTTCAGGTTGAGTAAGATGAATGAAAGTGCTATCAGTTTGCTTAACGCTGTTATTGTCGCTAATCTTCCTATTACTAAAACCTATTACTAAATTACTAAAGTAGATTTATCTACTGAGCACTGAAACTAAAGTGTGGCACAGAAGAGTTTTCTGTTAGAAATTTGAGTGGCCTGATTTATCATCAGTAAATGTAGAAAAGCAAATGTAAGGATCCAAAAACTGATGGTTTGCATAAATATATGCATATGCTTGAGAAGAGGCCACCTTTAATAGTCAATTAAATCTTATTTTATATCCTTACTTTACACAGGGAATACATTTTGTGAGTTTCTGGGAATTTACCAATAATGGATACATACTGGCATTCTTGATGCTGTGTACCGTTCTTGTTCAGAATGTTTGCTTACAGTTTTCATATTACATTGTTATCCGGGATGGAATACACATAAAAGCAGCTCTGCAGGTAAGATGCCTTTTTCTTTATTCATTTCTCCATTTAAACCAATTTTCGCACGCCCGTCCCGTTTTAAATATGTTTTCTTCCAGGGTCTGGTTTATGTGTTTATTTGTCAGCCCTATGTCCATGTCTTAGCAACATGGCCATTCTTCAGAGTCACGACTGAATGTAATCTTGAGGGATTAAGGGTACCTGATCCTATCCTCATCTAACATCCAGCTTCTGCACTTTAATGGGTATTTTTGGAAGCAGTACTCTCCCACTCTTTCCCTTTCCTCCAACATTCCCTTCTCTCTCTTTACCCTTTTCTTGCCTCCCTTTCCTTTCCTATTTTTCCTTTGAGGATGTAGCACTGATTCAGCAGAATTATACCACCAGGGGTAAAAGACATAAATTATGAAATCAGGTCTCTGTCTGGACTAGGTTTTTATTCTCTTTAATGTATAAGATTAAGGGTTTATCTAATTGGGGTGTTTGAAATGATTAGTGAGTTTGTTTTGTAGATGGGGAAAATCTATTACTTTTTGGGGTGGAAGGTGTTGTAGGGGAGGGGTCATGGGAAGTCTTGAATATGGTGTCTCAAAATTAGAGCTATACCACTTAAGGGGTCAGAAAACACTCCTTCACACTAAATCTGGAATACACTGATCTCTTCCAAAAAGCTGGTGAGGCATTTTAGTATTAAATCTGTTTCTGAACTGGATATAATTTGTGACTTTTTTCAAAATCAATTCACTTAATGCACTCTGAAGACAAATATTGAAATCTTGGAATTCTAAACAAATCCCTTGTACCAGAAGAGGTGGTCACGTGGATTTCTTGAGTAGTGTGTTCAGAAGATTGTCTTGTAGCTGTAGAACTAAACAAATTCTACTCTCACACAGCCAAAAATCAATCTCGTAACCAGTTTCCCCCATTTAAGTCCTGGAGTAAAGTCTTTGGTGCAAGGTACTGCTCTTTTGCTCTGTTAGCTTTGTTGGTTTTTACCAAATGCTGTATGTAGTTGCAGAGCTCCTCAGGAAGTAGCAGTTCTACTTTCACCTGAAGTTGAGTTTAAAGCTCGTCAGTCAATTGTCTGCTATCTGTTATGCAACCATACGCTATTCAGTTCAGGAGATGAGCTTGAGTCAGTTTTGAAAAGTCTTAGTTTTACTGCCACACAATTTTGTGTTGTTGAGGTAATTTTCCAAACTACCTAACACAAATTTATAGTATTTAAGGACTTGTTCTTCTTTTGCAATGTTAACATTCTATTTGGTGGCAGATGTGTCTCTCGTTCTCGTCACGTCTAGTTTGAAGTCACTAAAAGTGGAAGTGGTGAAAGTGGAAGGAAAAAGATCAGAACACTCGTTCGAGATCCCCTTCTGTCCCTCAGGGCAACTCTTGTCCTCTCTGCCTAAAGATCTGTGGCTCCAGGATTGGCTTGCTGAGTCACTTGAGGACTCAGATGAGGAAGCCTGGCAGATAGCATCCTCGTTTCAAGGGGCTGATAGCCAGCTCAAAAAATACAGGCGCTGGATATGAAAATTAGCGTTGTGCTGGGCTCCAACTGAAATTCTGGATTTACCATATGTTATGTATTAAAGTGACCGTATCTCTTCTGGTGTAACATCATGTGAGTTATAGAGATTCATGATTTTTGTGGCTCTTCCATCTTAGACGTGGAACAAGCAGCACCTTCTTAACAAACCTGCACTGTGTTTTACTACAACCCAGTATGTGGCACCTCATAACTTCCCTCTTTGTGGTAGCTATTGGTCAATGTTATACCATACAGGGAACTGGAGGCAAAAAATAGCTTATTTCATCTGTGATGCATTTTAACAGAACTATGGCGAATTGTTACACCCCATTTATGTACATTTGACAAAAGGGGCAACTGTTGCAAATATATATACTTCAGTTTAATGGGGGTAGTTTTGGGGTCAATAAATAATCTGCTTTGCAGAGTACGTTGGCAATTCTAATATTTAAGTCCAGTTGCGGGTCAGAATTTAGCAGCCATTTGACTTTGGTAGCTGTGGGTTGTGTTAACCAGTGCTCAGCAAACATAGCAGCTAAAAGAGGCAGGAATTTCCAGATTCCTAATCCAGCAGATAAGTGCTTTTCCAGCACTGCTTGTGGGACTAGGAGAAACAGATGTGTTTAACCTGTCCCTAAAAGCTAAATACTTAAACCCCAACCTCCACTGTAAACCAATCTCAACCTCTGCCTTCCAACCTCTGCATTGGGACTCTGCCTTCCCCTTCCTTGTGCCTACTCGCCCATGATCCAACCACTGCCTCTCCCCAACCTAAATCTTTCCAGTTACCAAGCACAATCTCCAGTGGTGTTCGGCTGCTGCATTGAAATGCATCTTGACAGCCTTCAAATTTCTAATAATTTTTAATTGATTTCAGCAGGATCTTTGCTTTCTGGGCATTTCTGAATTTCCAGACTGCCAGTAGTCAGCTTTGCTCCCTCCCTGTCCCCTTGCACAACAACCCCATTTTGTTGCTTTCGTGGGTATGCTTTGTGATTTTGATTGAAAATTGCACTGTACTATTTGCATAAGTGTAACTTACATTCATACTGCTTTACAGAAGTGGGTGTAATATAAAATGATGTGGGAAATGTGAACCACTTTTTGTCAGTAATATCAATGTGTTTTCCATTTCTTTCCCTAGACAATGATTTATTTGAAAGCTTTGTCACTGCCTATGTGGGCCTTCGGTGGGGGCCATCTGACAGTGGGCCAGATTATCAATCACATGTCAGTGGATGCTTTTCAGATAATGATGGCAGCATTTATGGGATACTATATTATTGCAATTCCGATACAGGTCAGTTAACTTCATAAAAGTTAAATTAATATTGATTTTTATTGAAAATGCAAAATGTATGAAGTAGGTCACACCTGAAATTTGATAAAGTGACCTTTTCCTTCTTTAGGTTACTTTATTATATAAAGCTCACAGATTATGTCAATTTTAGCATTTTATAAATATTTTATGTGCTATAGCCTTTGGTATTTTGTCTCTACTGTGTTGAAGATGCCTTTGAGATTGCTAGGTTAAGGAATGCCATATGAAAACAGAAAATGCTGGAGATGCACAGCATTTCGGTGCAGACTCGGTGGGCTGAAAGGTCTCTTCTGCACTGTATGATTCTATGATCTGAGGAGGGACAAACAGTTAATGGGTGGAATTTTCTCTTCCTGCCATTGGCAGGAATCGTGGATGGCAGTATTGAATGTGAGATCACAAGGCAGATACTTGCCAGTGGGGAAAAATGTTGGAAGGGCCTTCTTCTGTGTTGTAGACCTTTATGAATTTATGGTGATGATGTTAAAGTGTGTGAGGCATTCAGGACAGATGTCCCTTCTGCTAATTGCTGTTATCTGGAAACACTGAGTGGAACTTTTGTTTCCTGACTCCTGGACAGGACATAGAAATGTAATATGTTTTAACTAAGTGAAATGGTGAATTGTTGGATATAAAGCAAAAAGAAAGGTCAATGATAGGGCTGGTGTAATAACTCCTGTTTACCAGTTAGTTAAATAACAACTACAGTGCATATTTACTTATAACTATAATGCAGAGGCTTGCAGCCTCAGGGTTGCCAATCAGTTTCCTGGTTTGAACTGTTACAGAAACCTGAGCTTGCTGAGATGATCCCTCCTCTCTCTTCCATGATTGGTAACACAAAGTCACATGACCCTCTTGGCAGATCACCTCTTAAAGTGGAGAAACACCACAGATGGAAGATGAATGAGATTAAATGACAAAGGAGTTGGTTGTGCCAAGCTAAAGGAAGTGGTAATGGGAAAAGTAAAGAAACAAAAGATTGTCTAGAGGAGATGTGAATAGCAGATTGATGAACAGCTGCCATCAGAAAACAGAAACACGGGGGAAAATGAGGCTAAAACCAAAACTTGCAAAGAAAAGAAAATTAAACAAGGGAAGAGATTAGTCTGTAATTGTTAAACTCGGTGTTGAGTCTGGAAGGTGTGGAGCACATAATTGGAAGAAGAGGTGCACCTTGAGATTGTATTGAGTAAAGTTCAAATTTGTTATGTCTTGTGAGGGTACTGGAGAAAATTAGAAAGAATAGTGTGGTGCTTTTCCTCAAAACAAAAGCTTATGTAGGATCATCTCAAGTACAGCAGTTCCTCGTACAATCAAAATATTCAAGTGATACAATAATCAATAACACAGCAGCACAGTGGTTAGCACTGCTGCCTCACAGCGCCAGGGGACCTAGTTTGATTCCCAGCTTGGGTCACTCAGTTTGCGCATTCTCCTCGTGTTTGTGTGTGTTTCCTCCGGTGCTCCAGTTTCTCCCACAGTCTGAAAGATGTGCTGGTTAGTGCATTGACCTGAACAGTCGCCAGATTGTGGCAACCAGGGGAATTTCACAGTAACTTAATTGCAGTGTTAATGTAAGCCTTACATGTGACTAATAAATAAACTTTACTTTGAAAGTAGCATGATAAATTGTTAATGATTTCTATTACTACTTCAACGTGTTTGACAAAGAGTGTGAAACTATTTACCTTACTTGACTACTTTTAGCATTTATTTTCTATTAAAAGTATCAATTGTATTTTGATTTCAGATTATACTAGCAGTGCTATTACTCTACAATCAATTAGGGTATAGTGCTTTGGTTGGAGTATCTATCATCGTTGTGCTCATCCCCATGCAGTACTTCATCTCAAAACAATTGATTTCTATTCAAAGAAGAACAATGGAATATTCAGATGAGAGGACCAAGAAATCAAATGAAATGCTACAGAGTATAAAGGTAATGATTTATATAATAGAGATGCAAGATTGGTATAAATCTACACTCCTATCTAAACTAAGCACCAAAAATTGAAAAATGATTTGCATGAACTCGCCATTCTGGGACAAGTTCCTTTCCTCTTTCATATTCAAAGAATAATATTTGCTTTCATAATTATTGTGTCATCACAATTTTATTTAAATTTCAATATTAGCTTTAACTCTCCCCATTGGAATATTTAATTTTCAATTCTGTTAGAATTAGCAGTTATTTGACCAACGAGTACGGTGTCAGTATGAATGTGAGTGACCTTAGCATTTCAGGTTGAATTTTCCAGAAATGGTTAACACAGGTGATCTAATTCTCACTGTTATCTGCAAACGGAGACGAACTTAAATTTCCTTTTAATTCCTCCCATCTGCAGATTTAAACAGCCTGATCCAAATCACAAATGAATAAAACATGTGATTTGAAGGACTGTAATATGTTTATGTGGATGCTGCTGCCAGGCCAGCATTCATTGTTCACCTCTCGTTCCCCTTGAGAAGGTGGCGATGAGCTGCCTCCTTAAATTGCTGCAGTCCCTATAGTGTAGGTAAACGTACTGTGCTGTTAAGGAGGAAGTTCCCGGATTTTGAGCCATCAAAATTAAGGAACGGAGATATATTTTCAAATTAGGATGGTGTGTGACTTGGAGAGGAACTTCTAGGTGGTGGTATTATCACGTGCCTGCTGCCCTTGTCCTTCTAAATGGTAGGACATTTAGAAGGAAGGTGTTACCAAAGGAGATTGGTGAGTTTCTGCTGCCACTGTTTGACAATGATGGAGGGAATGAATGTTTGTGGAAGGAGTGGAAATCAGGTGGGCTGCTTTGTTCTGGACTGTGCCAAACCTCTTCAGTGTTGTTGGAGCTGCACCTATCTAGACAAGTGCAGAGAATTCCATCTCACTCCAGATTTGTACCTACTAAATGGGAAGTCGGGAGGTATCAGTGAAGAAGAACAAAAACAGGAAATTGATGGGAACGCCATTAACTCCAAGTTTCCTTCCAAGCCCATAATGTCATGATTGCTGGATCAAAATTCTGGGAATGTCTTTGACCTCTTGGGCTGATCTAGCAGTGGCACTGTTTGGTCATGGAAAGGGAGTAGAGAAGCAGTAACAGCTATTCAAGGCAATACATCATAACTCTCAACAAAATATATATACCATTTGAGAAAGAGAGAATCTACAAGAAGAATGTATTATCCATGAACTAATGAAGTTAAGGATGGCATCAAATTGAAAGAAAAGACTTACAATGCTGCAAAGATTAATGGTAGGCCAGAAGTTTGGCGAACTTTTAGAAAGTAGCAAAGAATTAAAAAAAAGAGGATTTTAAAGAGACACAAATAGCATCATAATGACAGAGTATCAAGAGGCAACAAAAATTACGAGTGAAAATAATAGGACTAAAGGCTGACAAGTCATTTGGACTGATGGCTTGTGTCATAGTGTTTTAAAGTAAGTGGCCACACGTCTGCATGGGTTTCCTCCAGGTGCTCCTGTTTCCTCCCACATTCTAAAGATGTGTAGGTTAGGTGGATTGGCCATGCTAAATTATCCATTGGTGTCAGGCGGGGTAAATGTCGAGCGTGGGGTTGAGGGGATGAGCCCTGGGTGGGATTGTTGTCAGTGCAAGCTTGATTCGCCAGGTGGTCTCCTGCACTGTAGGGATTCTATGAACATTTGTCATTGGAGTCCATTGTAAGGAAGTAGCTGTCAGATATTTAGAGAATCATAATACAATCAAGCTGAGTCAACATGATTTTCTGAAATGGAAATCATATTTGACAAATTTATTAGAATACTTTGAAGGTATGACAAGCAGGGTTGATAAAGCGGAACCAAAAAATGTAATGTATTTGGGTTTCCAAAAAGCACTACACAAGATAAGAGCTCATGATTTTGGAGCTGATATATTAATATGGGTAAAAAATTGGCTAACTAACAGGAGGAAGAGAGTAGGGATACATGGGTGATTTTCAGGATGACAAACTGTAACTAATGGGATGCCAGAGGGATCAGTGCTGGGGCCTCAACTACTTACAATCTATGTTAATATTAATGCATGAAAGAACTGAGTTTATTGTGTCCTAATTTGCTGATAATACAAAGATAGGTAGAAATACAAGGTACAAGAGGGATAAAGGTAGGTTAAATGAGTGGGCAAAACTTTGGCAGATTGAGAATAATACAGAAAAATGTGCGGTTGTCCACTTTCAATAACAATGGAAAATGGAAATGTACTTAAAAATTAAAATTCTCTGGAGTGGAGGAACAGAGAGGTTTGATGGCATGGGGCACAGATCTCTAAAGGAATTACAGTTGAAAAGGGCAAATTAAATTTTGTTTCAAGCATTGGAATACCAAGGCAAAGGTGATGAGAAATCAACGTGAGGCTTTCATTAGAGAATCGTATTCATGGATGTCCCAGCCCCAAGCAAAAATATATTTGTGTGAAGCTTTTACAAATTCAATACTTGCTCTGGTTCATGATCTTATAACAAGGGGGTAAGTTTAGGAATAATGCCTCCACTATTGTTCTCAGTAGCTCTGTTTGATGCAGTTTTGTGATACAGCCTTTCAGTTTTCTTTCAATCTCAGCATAACCTTGCATAGTGTTGACCTTGTGCATTCTGTTCTGAGGTTGTGGCTCGTTGCTTAAAGAACATTATGCATTGTTTCCTACGTTACTTTGAAGGGCAGTGGCTATTGTATTTCATTGGCTGAAATTGCTTTAAGTGAAGAGTCACACAAATGCAAGATTTCTTTTGTGCACACTGACTTATCAAGGAGTGGGCGGCTGTGTTGTGGGTTTGACTTACAACTTGATGCTTGTTATTGCTAACATCTGTGATGATGAATGCTTCTGGCATAAGATTTCTATACGTGTGTAGGATACAGATGCTATAGGAAAGATGGAACAGGAGGTAAGAGAAGGGGGAGTTGTGCTTTTGATTTAGGGAGAACATCACGGCCGTACTGACAGGGGATATATCCATAAGTTTGCCTACTGAGTCTCTATGGGTAGAACTGAGAAATAAGAAGGGGGGAGATCACTGTGATAGGATTGTACTACAGCCCCCCAAATAGTCAGTGGGAAATTGAGGAGCAAATATATAAGGAGATTACAGATAGCTCCAAGAAACGTAGGAAGGTAATAGTAGAGGACTTCAACTTTCCCAACATTGACTGGGACAGCCATTGTATTAGGGGCTTGGATGGAGAGAAATTTATTGAATGTATTCAGGAGGAATTTTGAGTTATAAGGAGTGGTTGGATAGACTGTGACTTTTTTCCTTGGAGCGTAGGAGGCTTAGGGGTGAACTTAGACGTCTATAAAATAATGAGGGACATAGATCAGCTACATAATCAATATCTTTTTTCAAAAGTAAGGGAGTCTAAAACTAGTGGGCATAGGTTTAAGGTGAGAGGGGAAAGTTACAAAAGGATCCAGAGGGGCAATTTTTTCACAGAGGGCGGTGAGTGTCTGGAACGAGGCAGTGGTAGAGGTGGGTACAATTTTGTCTTTTAAAAAGCATTTAGATAGTTACATGGGTAAGATGGATGTAGAGGGATATGGGCCTAATGCGGGCAATTGGGACTAGCTTCATAGTAAAAACTAGGTGGCATAGACAAAACAGACCCTTCGGCCTAACTCCATACAGTAAACCTCCAAGACTCTAGTACAAAATAACATTATTTATTATTTAATCTTCATTCAAGAGGATTGTAAATTTTGGAATTCTGTCGCAAAAGGTTGTGGTCATTCATAATTGATTATATTTAAGACTGAGATAGACAGATATTTAGTGTCTCCAGGAAACAAGATACATGGGAAGTGTGTTAGAAAGTGGAGTTGAAACAGAAGATCAGCTGTGACCCTATTAAACAACAGAGTCGACTTGATTGGCCACATGATTTACTCCTGCTGCTAAAACTTGGAGTGCAGAGGAGGTTTACTAGGCTGATACCGGAGTTGAGGGGGTTGAGCTATGAGGAGAGGCTGAATAAACTAGGCTTGTACTCGTTAGAGTTTAGAAGAATGAGGGGAGATCTCATTGAGACGTATAAGATGATGAATGGGATGGATAGGATAGAGGTGGAAAGACTCTTCCCGCTCAAAAAAGACAGTAGGACTAGGGGGCACAGCCTCAAGATAAAGGGGGGGCGGTTTAGAACGGAGTTGAGGAGGAACTTCTTCACTCAAAGGGTGGTGAATCTCTGGAATTCTCTGCCCGTTGAAGTGGTGAAGGCTACCTCGCTAAATATTTTTAAGACGCGGGTTGATGGGTTTTTGATAAGAGAGGGGATTAAGGGTTATGGGGAGAGGGCAGGAATGTGGAACTGAGCCATGACAGATCAGCCATGATCTTATTGAATGGCGGGGCAGGCTCGAAGGGCTAGATGGCCTACTCCTGCTCCTATTTCTTATGTTCTTATGAATCTGCAGAATTCTATGGTATGTGAATCACAAAAAACTACCATGCTGGTACAGCAATAAATTAACAATACAAATAAGATATTAGTCTTTTTATAAGAGTAGGGTTTTATAAGAGTTTTATTTTTTGAGTTCTACAACTGTACAGGGCATTGGTGGGACTAAACCAGTACAATTTTGATCTTCTTACTTAGAGGGATATACTTTCATTGGTGGCAGTTCCAAGAAGGTTCAACAGATTGATTCTTGGTATAGCGGATTTGGTCCATGAGGAAAGGTTGAGCAGGTTGGACCTATACTCATTGGAGTTTAGAAGAATAATGAGTGACATATTAAAACAAATCAAATTTTGAAGCTGATTGACACAGTAGGTGTTAAGGGAATGTTTACCCCAATGGGGAAATCTAGAAATAGGGCCAAAGTTTTAAAGTAAAGGAGTTTCTCATTTAAGATGGATATTTCAATGGTCATTAATCTTTAGAATTGTCTACCCTTTAAAGCAGTAGAGGCTGGGTCATGGAATATAAATAAAGCTAAATTAGACAGATTTGATGTACGAGGAAGTTGGAGTTTATGTGGGCATGCAAGGAAATGGAGCTAAGGCGACAATCAGGTTATAGAATGGTGGATCTAGCTGGAGGGGCCAAATGGCAGCCTCATTAGTTATGGTATTATGTGAGAACCTTTTCAAAAAATCAACATTATTTGAATGACAGGGTTGAGCATATGGCTTTGAAATATAATTTATATTATTAGAGATCATTATCCTAAGCCTTAAACTCCCAACAATGGGAAACTTTGAGAAGTTTGCTATATTGAGGGCCACAATGGCACTGAAATTTCTAGTCAACTCATTAATGCTGAAATCCAGAATTTACAGTACCTGAATAGGCTGTATAGGAATCCACGCTGTTGGTCTCGCCATTCCTGCTGACTAGCGACTGTTTAATTTGTAAATTTGCTATTTGTCCACAGATCGCAAGCAAAAGGTTTAAGCAGATGGGTTATTAATTTAGTTCAGTTAGGCACAGGCATATCAGGTCACTTTTGCAGTAAAAATGTCCTTTTATGACTGCATGGAGTTTGCATGTTCTCGCTGTGTGTGAGCTTTTCCTTTGGGTGCTGTGGTTTCTTCCCATAGTCCAAAGATGAGCAGGTTAGGTGAGGATTAGCCATGGTCAATATACGGGGTTGTGGGAATAGGGTAGTGGGGTGCAGACTCAATGGGCTAAATGGCCTCTTTCTGCATGGGGGTTCTATGATTTCTCCAGTTTCTCAGATTCTCTCCAACTAGGCCCCATCACACCTCTATCCGCTCCCCTCCCACCCCGCATTGCCAGAAACAGGACTTGATGGAGTAGGAGCCAGGGATACTGTTCATCAATTGAAAAATATGTCATAGAAGCAAACTATTTCATGTTTGTTGAGTAGTTATTTGGTAGCTTTCACATTTTACAGTGTTTGCTAAATTCTGACAGCGGGAGTAATGTACTGTTCCTTGCTCTCATTAACTGGGCGTTACAAAAGATGACTTTATCTCTTGATCAGAATGTATTTTTTGTGGGAAAAATGAAAGCCGTTGTAAAATGTGAAACATTAAATGGAATAAAACACAATCTCCTTCTAAGGCCTCTCATGCAATTACCTACACTCAACTCTTGGAAGGCTTCCACAAAATGATCCTTCCAGATGGAAAGTTGCCAAAGTTAAGAGATAAACTCCAACATGTAAATGAACAAAGTAATAATTCTCGGGGAAAAATATGTATTTCATAAGCTTTCCAAATTCATAATGTAAACATATTTGATTGAAAATGCCATATCTAACCTTGATTTATTAGTTATTGACAACAAGACTGCAACTATTTTATGTGTTGTCACTATTTTTCCTTGTAATTGTATTCTTAATTTATCACATGCCTAAAAAGAATTAAAGCTTTATTTAAATTTTACTGCAAAATGAACCATTTCAAGTTATGGCTTCCTTAAATGGTTTGAAACTTTGGAGCAAAGTGTTTTTGAAGTGATTGATGTTATGTGTAAACCTGTTGCATCTGTTAGTTCTGTAGTAGGCCAGAGTTTCTATAAAATAAGTCGCTGCTAATCTTTCAGGTTCTCTATTGAATACACATGGCCTCAATTTTGGCGATTCCTGCCTGTCTACTCCATTGTTGAGAGCTGGTCTGCCAACAGTGGAGGATATATGCTCTATCTCAAACCCTGTGATGACAGGGTTGTTCAAATGGGAGTCCCTAACTTGTGCAGTCACTATTGAGACATTTACCCTAACTGCCAGATTAGCAATTGGGGGAGCTCCATCTTGCTGAATGGCACGGAGATAGCTGGCAGAATTTTAAAAAAATAATTTCAAGGTGATCAATTGCATAGTCCAAGGTAACCTTTCTGGTTTTTGTAACATTTATTATTGTGGTGTGAATGGTGTGGGCCAAGGGAACACTTTAAGACAGTTTTGCATGAATCTTACAGCTTCAAGCTGACCTATCAATCAAACTCAGTTTGAAAAATTTATCTTAAAACATAAATTGTGGAAAAGGTACTGTACTAGTATTGTACGTGAATTGTCAATGTAGGAAGTGTATAGGATTGGAAGCCAGTTGGTTAGGAGGTGGCGGAAGGAGATTAGGAATTATAAACATGCTGTCAAATTGGCAGAATGCAACAAGTGGTACCTTTCATGAATCTATATGAGGCTTCAACTTTTCACAATATTTATAGATGACTTGGATGAAGGAATGAATCAAAGTTTGCTAATGACAGTAACTCAGTTGGCATAGTAAATAGTAGAGTCGGGAGCAAAAAAGTTGCAAGGGTCATTGATATGTTATCTCCAGAGCAGTGTACCTGGTGGCTGTGGTGAGTGTTTGATTTTCCTTTGGAAGGTCTTGGCTATATTTCCGGTTCGCGGGGTTTTTGAGTACTTTTTATTTCCGTAGCGGAAGTTAAGCGAGGGGCTAGTCGGGAAGGGAGAGCAGGGAGTATAAAAAGAAGGCAATAGTAGACAGCGGGCAGCGGAGTGAGTTGGGAGCAGAGTGAGAGCTATAAGGGCTTTGGCTTGCTGGGCGTAGGCAAGAGTAGGCTTAGGCAAGGTGAGTTACTGGTTCCATCTTTCCTGTGTTCCATTTCGGTATACATAATTCCAAGGGTGGTCAGGTACATGGCAGGGTCTGTGGGGAGACACTTCAGCTGTGTTAGGTGCCATATGTGGGAGTTCCTGGAGACAACACATCTCCCGAAGGCCCACATCTGCATCAAGTGTTTAGAGCTGCAGCGTTTGAGGGCCCGGGTCAGGCAATTCAGAGCTGTGTTTAGAGGATGCATTTCTGGTCAGGGAGAAGGAGGAGATAATGGCTAGGAACCATGGTCAAGTCGCGGTTCCAGGGCCTGGGGGATGGGATGGGTGGGTAACTGTTAGGAAGGGGAAGCAGAAGAAGAAGAAGAATAGTCCTGGTCCAAAGACTACCCCATTGGCCCCCCAAAAGGCATCAACAGGGGTACAAAAGGTAAGACAGGAGGACCAGAATGCTTCAGAGGGAAGGAAGGGGGCTGGCAATGAGATAGTGGTGGGGGATGGGAGGGTTAAAGGAATTGATAGGTAGTTCTGTGGACAGAAGCGTGACTCCAGGATGGTAGTCTGTCTGCCTGGAGCAGGGGTACAGGATGTGTCAGAGAGGATAGAGGGAATTTTGAAGGGTGAAGGGAACCAGGCTGAAGTAATTATACACATAGGAGAGAAGGACGTAGGAAGGCAGAGCAGGGGGGATGTACGTAGGCAATTCAGGGAGTTGGGGGCCAAGCTGAAGAGCAGGGCCTCCAATTTGGCATTCTCTGGGCTGCTGCCTAGTAACAGCATGGCTAGGAATAATGAGATCATGCAGCTGAATGTGTGCCAAGGCAGAGGGAGGTGTAAGCAGCATCAATGGATGAGAGACTGGTTTGCGTGATGGATTGGGCTATATTCGCAACCTTTTGTAGTTCCTTGCGGTTTTGAGCAGAGCAGGAGCCATATCAAGCAGTGATACAACCAGAAAGAATACTTTCCATGGTGTATCTGTAAAAGTTGGCGAGAGTCGTAGCTGACATTCCAACATTCCTTAGTCTTCTGAGAAAGTAGAGGCATTGGTGGAGTGAAGCTAATGGGGATCAGAAGACTTTTGATACTTTCAGTGAGTGGTGTGGGTAAAACAGTATGTAATTAATGCTACTAGATGTAAGTTCATGTTGGTGTGCACATAAGTGCTTGCCCCTTCTCATAAGGTTCGACAATTACCCGACATGACACAGTTGAAAGCCTTAAATTCTGAGCTGAGATTGAATTTAGGTCCTCAGTACCAATTGCATGACAACGGCTTTCATGTCATTTAGCTCAGACTTCACAAACAAGAGTTAAAATTTGCGGGTTCAATTTGGAAAATTCCTTTTATGATCTACCCAGTTTCAGAATTGGTTATCAGGATCATGTCGAGAGCAATCAAGACAACTCATAAATTTGGCCAAATTCAACACTGTAAGATGCAGGATGGAAAGATATAGATGCAGTTCTGTTTCTTAACATGGTTCCATTTCCTAATGAAGCACTTAAAACATGTTAAATTCATAATCTATTAATGCCTGTAATGTAGAAATAGTGGGTGGGATTCTCCCAAATAAATTCTAAGTGCTGAAATTGCTTAAAAATGGAAGTAGATTTTGCTGGGTTTTTTTCAGCGGGATTTTCAAAATGTATTTTCCACACTCCGTGCATTGCTGAGTGCACAAGCATGAATATCATTTTAAAAAATTGTCAGTGGGTCTATTCCTGCTGTAGAGCCCAGCAGCATAGTGCTGAGCAGGCCACTGTACATGTGCTGATCTGCCATAGTAGAGATCAGTTCATGCACAATAGCCTGCACTGCTGGCCTCCTAATTGCTGGCCAGCCTCATGACCCCACGTCACTGGCCATGTGACCTCTCCCCCACTGACCACCTGAATTACACCCCCACCCTGCCCCCCTGGGCAGTCCTGAATTCCCCCAGTGGTCAGACCAAATTGCTGGCCTCCCTCCCTCCCTCTGTCACCAAGCCCAAGTGCAGAAGGGTGGAAGTGGGACCCCTCACCTTTACTGATCTCCTGCTCCCACTGACCCTGCCCCCTTGGCATTGCCCAATGCCTGGCAGGCAAGATGCATCATTGGGCATTGCCACATCACTTGGGCAGTGCCAAAGGACCAGGCTAGCATTGCCAAGCTGGCAATGCCCTGGGACACTCCATTATCCCTGACCCTCGGGGGTCTCCCCTTCAATTTAGCAGGGTCGGGCTGCCAGCTCTCTACTAGTGGAGAGCTGGATTGAAACATTCCTGGTGGAGTGGGGGGGTTGGAGACATTAGCAGGCCCAGAGACTTCAGTCCCAGGCCCACTGATGATATTTAAATACACACTAACATAATTTGTGGCATGGAACTGGTGATGCCAGAAATCCAGTGAACAGAGACACGCAGAGGCTGTGGCACCCAGTGGGAAGCCTGCCACACAGCCTCCACTTGTGTCATGTATTGAAGATTTGGGTTACACTGTTTGATTAAAAGTTTCTCTATATGCTATAGTTTTTGCTATGTGGTTCGATATTGTATTGAGTTTTGGATTGTTGCTCTGTATGTTGAACATAGAATCTAACAAGCCTGTTATGACACCTGTGTGATTCCCAATAACTAAATAAGAGGAATCTCCACAAAGCCAATGGAAAGAAAACCAATGGACAAGATTTTATTTTATAAAATTGACTAACAAACCAACTAAAATCAACTTAATTCAAACATTAATTAATAGGAGAAGGACACTACAAATAAAAAAAAACCTTTCACTTTAAATAATCAAAACAATCAGAGGGAAGATTCCAGCTCACCGTGGATGCAACCAAATATCACCCTCTGCAACAGTTGCTGCTTTGCACCACCTCTGGTTTGGCTTACTTGGGACTCCGGTGCCATCCAAGCATGCAATGATGGAAGTAGTTGCACTTTCCAGCCTGAGGCCCTAATGCCTATCCCCTGGGCTGATAGCTTGCCCTCCCTAGCAGTCCGGATGCAATTGGTACTATCTAAGGAGGAGCTACAGCATCCCAGTAACAAGGAGGCAAGTTCATGCAAGGTGGAAAAAGGGGGTAGGGCTGTGAATAAGTCTGATTGGGGGTCTGAGGGAAGGGCTGGCTGACTGAACTTGCTAGCAGCGATGTCCATCATATAGCAATTCCAAGTAGGAGCTCCAAGGGATGATTATTTTCCTGGAAATTGATGTCCTATGTTACTAACTACATATTTAAAATTATTTTTTATGACATCTATTGAAGGATATAGCTTATGAAATGATAAATCTTGTGATGGATGCTTTAAATTCTGGAATGTGAGCTTTCAAAGCTTGAAACAATCTGACTAAACATTTATCTTTTAATGCTTTGGGTATTGTGATTAGAACATTTCATACTAAATTATGAAGAAACCGTAAACCATGTACAAAGGTTAAAATACTTTTCAACTGTATAGAACTTTCAAACTAAGAAAATAAGATTTAAAAAGTGTCAAATTATCTGGTGATTTGTTCACTCTTCAAACTATCTTGCCAACTGCGCAAAACAAGTTTAATATCGTCCAATAGTACTAATAATAGCTAACTGTCTGCTTTGTACAACAATGTCACAATGTGTAGTCAACTTTTTTGAGAAATCTCTTGTTGGAATTCATAGAATTAATGCATCATGACATATTGTTTTGCCCTTTTTGGAAAATTCAGACATGTTATGCTGCCTTGATTTATGATAACAAAATTCTGAGCATTACGGGATAAATTGCCAAATATAGTATGCTGTAGAATTTTATGCTGCTTAAAAGGATTTTGGTAAATTGATAATCTGGAGTAATGTGACACAGCTTTTTATTGTTCAGACATTGTTAATCATGTTTGTTTTAACCAAAATCATGTAAAATTGACCATTGTGAAGAATAAGTGGGATTGCAGTCTCTGGGTTGCATTGGATTTTCATTTATTCTTCCTCCTAAATTTATTTTTGTGTAAAAGATATACAGAAGTTTTGTATCTCATTGCAGTAGTGAATTTTGAACTCAACTTTTTTATCTTTGTGATTGAATGATCACCTACTGTATGTACAATTCTATGATAGTTGAATCCAGAACTTTTAATAAACTTAAATTGCGAGTTGTTTTTAATAGGTTGTGCATTTCTGCCCTCAAATGCTACAGTGTAGTACCCAATTGAATTCTAGAAGTACATTGTACACCTGGAATAGTTTTGTATTCAGTCTTACATTGAGGCTTGTGTTGAGTTGGATGGTAGAAGTGAGAAACAAATAATTCAGTATTTACAATTTTAGATCTGTTTTTTTCTGGGGAGGAAGGAGAGTGCCTGAAATTTGATTGTTTTCAACACGTTTGGGATATAATTGTCACATGCTTTTTTAATGTTCCTTGATTGTCACTGACTGACCTGTCCCATTTGCATGATCTCTGGACAAACTATTGTACAGTTATCAAGACCTTTTGAATTGAACACTGTCTAATTGCAAATCAAAGGTGACTGTGCAGCTGGTTCGTATTTTTTTTAATCTGTTTCTCTGTACTATGCACCATTCTCAACTTGCTCCTGAGCTAAACGATGTTTCTGTGGTCCTACTTCAGATGTTTGCCTTGGCTTAGTGGTAGCATTTTTGCCTCTTGAATCAGAAGGTTATGGATTCAAGCCCCATTCCAGAGACCTGAGCATGTAAAAAGAGATTGACACTTTGATATAGTACTGAGGGAGCGCTGCAATGTTTGAGGTGCTGCCTTTTGTATAAGATACCCAATCAACCCTATTCTGGAGATGAAAGATGCATAGTATAATTAAGGAGAAGCAAAGATTTTCTTGGGGTCATATGGATTGGAATGAGGCACTCACTGAATGTTAAAATGGGCGGTGCGGGCTTGTAGGGCCGAAGGGCCTGTTTCCTGTGCTGTGTTCTTTGTATATATTCCCCACCCGATACCTTTAAAAGAAAAAGCCATGCCATTTGTTTCATTGCTATTTATTGGTCCATGTCTTACAAACATATTTTCTGTATTATAGCAATTTTCCATTGACTGTAAAAGAAGGTTGTGAAAGATGTTATCATGTAAATGCAAACTGCTCCTCATTACATCATGAAGGTGCAATCTGATTAATTTGCCTGCATTGTCTTTATTCAGTTGGTCCTTCCAGAATCATAGGAACATAGGACTTAGGAGCAGGAAAGCAATAAAATCATGGCTGATCAGGTTGTGGTCTCAAGTGCACCTTTCTGATTTCTCCCACAACCCTTGACTACCTTGTTTGTCAGAAATCTATCTAACTCAGTCTTGAATAAATTCAATGGTCCAGCCTCCATTGCTCTCTGGAGAAGAGAATTCCACAGACTAACAGTCCTCTTAAAAAAAAAAATTCTCATCTGTCTTACAAGGGAGGTCTCAGATTCTTAAACTGTGTCATAAGGGGAAACTTCTTCCTGGTGTTCACCTTATCAAGGTCCCTTCGGATATTGCATGTTTCAATAAGAGCACCTCCTATTCTTCTCAACTCCAATGGGAATAGGCCCAAACTGTTCAACCATTCACCACAAAATAAGCCTTTCATCCCAGAAATGAGTTAAGTAAATTTCTGCTGAACTGCTTCTAGAGTCCCACTCCTATTGCAGTGTTAGTAAGTTTAGTTTTGGAAGAAAATTGATTTCAGATGATATCTAGGTAACAGTTTCCTTAGGATCATGACTTAAATTTGTTCTTTGATATGTGTGATAATTAATTACCAACTGAACCATTATTAGGTAGGGTCAAGGAGAATCCTAAGGCTTTTTATGCATATATTAAGAGCAAGAGGATAGCAAGAAGAAGAGTAGGCCCACTCGAGGACAATGGAGGAAAGTTATGCATGGAGCCATAGAAAGTGGGTGAGATCCTTAATGAGTACTTTGTATCAGTTCACCAAGGAAAAGGACATGACAGATGTTGAGATTAGGGATAGGTGTGTGAATGCTCTACAGAATGTCAATCTATCGAAGGAGGAAGTGTTGAGTATCCCTCATTACAATAGGGTAGACAAGTCCCCGGGACTGGATGGGATCTTTCCTAGTTAACTGCAGGAGGCACTGGGAGAAATAACTGGGGCCTTAACAGATTTCTTCACATCCTCTTTGACCACAGGCAATGTTCCAGAGGACTGGAGAATAGCCACTGTTGTTTCCTTGTTTAAGAGAGGAAATAGGGATAATCCAGGAAATTATAGGCTGGTGAGCCTGACATCAGCAGTGGGGAAGCTTTTGGAGAAGATATTGAGGGACAGGATATATGTACATTTGGAAGAAAATGGACTAGTTAGTGACGGGCAGCATGGTTTTGTACAGGAAAGGTCATGTCTCATCAATTTGATTGAGATTTTGAAGAGGTGACAAAGATAATTGATGAGGGAACTTTAGTAAGGTGTTTGACAGACTGGTAGAAAAATTAAAATCACATGGGATTCGGGGTGGACTGGCTAGATAGATACAGAACTGGCTTGGTTATAGAAGATGGAGTACCAGTGGAAGGGTGTTTTGAGAGTGGAGATCTGTCACTAGTGGTGTTCTGCAGGCATCAATGCTGGGACCTCTATTGTTTGTAGTGTATACATAAATGATGTGGAGGAAAATGTGGATGGTCCGATAGTACATTTGCGGATGGCTCGAAGATTGGTGGAGTTGCTGATAGTGCCAGGGATTATCAGAGGATACAACAGCATATAAATAGTTTGGGGACTTGGGTGTGTAATTGGCAGATGGAGTTTAATCTGGAAAAATGCAAGGTGATGCATTTTGGAGGATCAGATTTAGGTATCAGTTATACTGTAAATGGCAGAACCCTCATGAACATCAACAACCAAAGAAATCTGGGCGTTCGGGTCCACAGTTACCTAAAAGTGGTAACACAGGTGGTCAAGGTGATTAAGAAAGCATATGGCATGCTTGCTTTCATTCGGGGCATTGAGTACAAGAGTTGAGAAATCATGTTGCAGCTAAACAAAACCTTGGTAATGCCACATTTGGAACATTGTGTGCAGTTCTGGTCACCACAATACCAGAAGGACTTGGAAGCTTTGGAGAGAGTGCAAAGAAGGTTCACCAGGATGTTGCTTGGTTTTAAAGGTGTTGGCTATGAAGAGAGGTTGAATAAAGTAAAATTATTTTCACTGGAAAGATGGAGGCTGAGGGGAGACCTGATAGAGCCCTACAAAAATTATGAGAGACATTGGGTGGATAATTAGAAGCCTTTTCCAAGGATGGAAGTGTCAATTACACAACGGCACAGGTTCAAGGTGAGAGGGGGAACGTTTAAGGGAGATGTGTGGGGGAAGTTTTCCATACAGAATGTGGAGTGTGCCTGGAATGTGCTGCTAAAGGAAGTGGTGGAAGTAGGCACATTAGCAACATTTAAGAAGCATCTGGATTGGTATGTGAATAGGGACGGAATAGAGGGATATGGATCAAGTAAGGGCAGAGGTTTTTCTTTAGGTAGGGCATCGTGATTGGCACAGGCTTGGAGAGCCAAAGGGTCTTTACTGTGCTGTACTTTTCTTTTGTTCTTTGTTCTTCTTTGGTCTATTTAAAGAAATTAGTAGTGTATTAAATAATTATTCTGTTCCAAAGACCACCTGAGTGCCACTCAAAATTATATTTTATGTGTTGCCTTTTCCTTCAAATGCCTTGCACCAGACTGTTTTTGCCAACTTTTAGGTTAGGAAGAGTTACGTGAATGTATTTGTGTTCTTATTTAACCTATATTTTAATTGTCTTCCAGCTTTTGAAGCTTTACAGTTGGGAAGGAATCTTTACCAAGGCTGTTGAGGTAGCAAGGGAAAAGGAGCTGAAGTATATGCTGAAAGGAGCAGTTTATGTCATTGCAACATGTGAGTTGTACTCATTAACATTTACATGTACCCTTCATATCTTATTTATCAGGATTTGTTCAAAGCAATTATACATTGATATAGAATTTAGGAAATAATTACATAATGTTTTCTAGCAGTTCAGTCTTCCTGATGAATCAATTTTTTTTGCACTAAACTTTGAATTATCCATTTATTTGCAAATTGCAGTGAAGTAGGATTTTAGTGCTTAAAAAGTTTAATTGTCTTCTGAATTGCAGAGACTGCAGCACAGAAGACTATTATTTAATTCTACACTAACAGATGGACTGTGGTGCTCGTAGTTGGCAGAACCATTTGATTCTGTGGAGGCGGGTTTAAAAAAGGGACCAGAGCATTTGCATGTTTAGTTGGTGTGTGGTGATCTTGCTGGAGGCAAGAGAACAATGGAAGTAGCTACGTACCTGATGATGGTGGGTGGCCAACGTTAGCCATTATAAGCTGGTTATAGGCCACCCATCACCATCGGGTAGGTAGAAGCTGGAGGATGGGAAGGATGTTGCCAGGATCTTACTGGTGGTGGAGCGTCTTCCTGCTGAGTGCCAAACCAGGTAGCTCTGTGTATATGGACCTGATAGACTGCATGTATGACCTAAACAAAATTCACTTGAGGGGTTTCCTCTCCACTTCAAAATCCGATAGACTTTCGCCCTCATAGTTCAAACCTTTGCATGTCTCTGGGACCAGTTCCACAATGAAGCCTTAGCAGCACCTACCTCTCCCAGTGTGGTTGCCAGTGTTTCAAAGCTTCAGATCTTCCAATTTGGCCAGCGCCTCTGGAATCCATCTTCTGTCCTTAATTGGATGGCGTGCACGAGGTGGTCAACTAGTATGCTGCCTGCTGAAAGATCGCATAGGCATGGTCTTAAACCATGGAGTTGGGACTTACATTTGTCCTTGATGGAAAAATAATTTCAAGATAGTTAGGTTCCCCACAGTGGGCCTGATTTTACCATTTTCATTCTAAGTGCTGAATCTGGGCGCAATTCAGATCCGACTTGCAAATCTGCTTCCAGACTCCCCCATATGCACTTTGCCTGAAAAAAAATCGCGGGTCTGAATCATGCTGTGGGTGGGGCTTATCGTGCCTGAAATGCTCTACATGTGCAGTTAGAAAAAAAGCGCACCTGTGTCAGATTGCTTTCAGGCCACAAAAAGTGGAGAAAGTGGCCTGGGGGCCAAAAGTGGAAGCAATGGCCCCCACAGACATCACTGTCCCCCTTATCTATCCAGACCGATCACGACCCCCTGCTCCCTCTCCCCCCCTCATCGCTCTCTTGCAGAGTGGCAGCAGACCTCCTCCCCATTCCCCATCAGAGATGCATCTGCTCCCCCACCAGAGATACATCTTACCTGTCCTCCTCCCCCGTCAGAGGTACATCTGACCCGCCCCCCCCTCCTCCTCCCTCCACCTCCTCCAAGAGAACAATGTGGTCTCCCCTCCCCCACCCACAGAGATACATCTGACATGCCTCCTCCTCCCTCCCTACCCCCTCACAAGAGAGTGATCAGGCCCGCGTCTCTCCCTTCCCCCACCACCAATCTGAGTCTGAGCGCTAACTCCCCCCCGCCCTGCCCTGCCCCATCGCCACCAGAGAATGATCTGAACCCCGCCACCACCACCACCACCACCACCACCACCTCTGATTTGAGTCAGAGAGCCATTGAAGTGCTGAATTTATCTCTTCAGCAGCTAGAGTACCTGATCAGACTTTTATTTAGCATTTCAGCCTGATTCCGGACTGGCGAACGCGATGGTAAAATGATTTACATCATTGTTGTGCCTGTTTTGGGTGAGAATCAGATTGCGGCCGTTCCAGGCCTCAGTAAAGTGGGCCTTGTGCGGACCTGTAGATCACATTAATGGCCTCACGTCTGACTGTACCACGTTTTTTGCACCCAAAAGCGGGTGCAACGCAATGGTAAAGTCGGGCCTGGTAAGTCAGAATTTGCTATTTTATGGCAAGAAGTTTATTATGCCATGCAGAAGTTACAGAGGCACTGACTTAGCATTACTAAGTCAAATTACATTTTTGAAAAGTATGTCATGGGATTTTAATTGCGATGTAGAATTGAATTTCACAATTTCTGTGTATTGTTTTTGGAAAAGATTTATATATATATTATATATATATATAAATCACGTTTTATGTATATAAATACTGTGGCTGCCGGAGCAGGTCAGAAGCTGGAAATTCTGCACTGAGTAACTCGCTTTCCTGACAGCCCAAATCATATCTACCATCTGCAGTGCACAAGTTAAGAATGTGACAGAATACATATGCCTGGACGAATGCAGCTTCAACAACATTCACATGAACTCATCACAATCCAGCACAAAGCAACCTGCTTTACTAGCACCCTTTCCACTTTTGATGTATAGTGGCATCAACTGTGTATCATATACAAGATCCCTGCACAACTTACCAAGGCTCCTTTGACAACAAAGACTCCAATGAAAAGTGTTTATATAGCTCTTTCTAATCTAAATGTTTTGGTAGCATTGGATGGTGAGTCTTAATGTTTGACGATAATGAAATGGGACTTCTGGAATTTGGCAGCATAGTGAGTCATTTAGTCTGACGGTTTTGCAGTGAAAGCCTGGGGTTTAGTAGAACAGTACAGAATAAATCTAGGAGTTGGCATAACTTGGAGTTAGCTCTGAGATTTGACTCGCTAGTAGATTCCTGGGCTGGATTTTCAGGATGTGGAGATGCCGGCGTTGGACTGGGGTAAACACAGTAAGAAATCTCACAACACCAGGTTAAAGTCCAACAGGTTTATTTGATAGTAAACAGTTTACATAATCAGTATGTTCTGTTTGTGATCAGAACTCCCACTCACCTGACGAAGGGGCAAACCCCAAAAGCTAGTGGCATTTAGTATCAAATAAACCTATTGGATTTTAACCTGATGTCGTGAGACTTCTTACTGGATTTTCAAAGCAGGGCCAGGACCCCAAGCACAGATGAGTTTGGGTTCCTGACCTCTTCATGCATCACTGTAAATGCTATGATTGGTCAGGAGGCAAACTCTGTACCCAATTGAGTGTCTCCAGAAGGTGGGATTATCAGCCTAGCACCTGTGGTGATGGAAGACAGCAGCATGATGGGCTGCTGCTGCGTTAAAGGAAGCAGGCAGCTAAAAGTGCCAGCATCGGTTGGAGTGTGAACTAGCAAAACTGAGATAATGCACATGATACCCAAGGGCTCAAGAATTTTAACATCTAAAAAATATTCCCTCCATCCACTGTATACCTGACAGCTGCACTCTTGCTTACTTGCTGTTGAGTGAGGAGAGAAGGGTTTTCTCTTTGTTGCTGGGAGAGGATGTGTGCATGTGTGCCAGGGAGGGGGAAGGTGAAATCCTTGTTTATTTTCTCATACGTTTCTTTGACTTGTTCTCCTACTTTTATGTTCCCTAACTTTCTTCCCTTTCTTATCTACTCGACTGTGTGCTCACTCGAGCTGCCAGGGCTGCTCAGGATGGTCTGATTGAGGCATGCTTTAACTCATTTGAGACAGTACAATCAATTCACCCAATTCTGAATCCAATGTGCCACCCACTCCCAATCTCCAGTAAAACAACCCATAGTGAAAAACCATTCCTCTTACAGACATTCATCTTTTATCCTTGTCATATCATTCTTCGTATGACTGGCAGCAGGGGAGGATGAAACGATGGAGTATTTGATGTCTAAACGAACAGAAATGTGGCAACTTATTGCAGTCTTGCAATAGTGTTGTGCAACAAATTAGGAAATTTGTAAATTATTAAATCTAAATTACCATTTAAGAGAAGCCTATGTCGTAGAAATTATGGCACAGTTGATATTACCTGTTGTGCCTGTGCTGACTTTCATTGGCATAGTTAATTGCTTTTTTGCTGCAATTTATATTTGGCACCATTTTAGACTTACAGATCCATATTTTAGGTCACATCAGTATTGTTATAAACTTTTTTTTAAAAAACATTTGGATTGAGGTCTTAATGCCTTTTTATTGTCTTATAGTTAGACCTGTGAATGCAGCATTTTGGGGTGATGGTGCAGAATGCTGTGCAGTATTCGAACACAGACTGCCCCTCTCAATTACGCTTTCAGAAGGAGATGCAAACATCTGAAATGGGAGCAGAAATAGGCCACTCAACCCCTTGAATCTGCTTTGCCATTTAATCCACTGATCTGATTTTAACCTCTACTTCACATTTCAGCCTATTCCTAATAATGTTTAATTTCCTTGTTAATAAAATAATCTATCTACTTCTGCCTTTAAAAATATTCAAAGACTCTGCTGCTACCACCTTTTTGGGAAGAGAGTTTTAAAGTGTCTCAACCCTCGGAGAAAGTATTTCTCCTCATCTCTGTCTGGATTTTTAAAGCAGGGCCAGGAGCCCTAAGCACGGATGAGTTTGGGTAAAAGGCAACCCCTTTTTTTAAACACTGACCCATAGTTCTAGAGTTTCCCACAGGAGGAAACATCCTGACCACATCCACCTTGTCAAGACCCCTCAGGATCTTGTACGTTTCAATGAAGTCACCTCTTAGTCTTCAAAACCCCAGTGGATAAAAGCTTAGCCCCTCCAACTTTTCTTCATGAAACAATCTACCCATTCCAGGTATTAGTCTAATAAAATCTTCTCTGAGCTGCTTCCAACAAATGTATATCCTTTCTTAAATAAGGGGATCAGTATTGTACACAGTAGTCCAGATATAATCCGACTAATATCCTAGATAACGGAAGCATTACCTCCCCACTTTTACATTCAATTCCCCTCGAAGTAAACAATAACATCTACTTGTAGCTGTATGCTCATCTTTTGTGACTTGTGTACTGGCACACCCACATCCCTCTGCAATCTCTCACCATTTAGATAATATGCTCTTTTTAAGTTCTCGTCAAAATGGACAATTGCACATTTTCCCACATTGTACTCTTTATGGCAGATACTTGCCCACTCACTTAACCTATCTTTAGCAGTCTCCTTGTGTCCTCTTCAAAACTTACTTTGTTATCTACATTTGTGTCATCAGTAAATTTAGCAACCATACCTTTGGTGCCTTCATCCAGTGATTTATATAAATTGTAAAGAAGTTAAATCCCTAGCACTGATCTCAGTAGACACCACTCATTGCATCTTACTAACCAGAAAATGACTCATCTTCTGTTTCCTGTTTTCTCAATAACCTTTGATGTGACACCTTATCAAATGCCTCTACAAAGTCGACTGACATGAGGAGAGGAATAACAGATGTGGCCCATTTTGCAAATTATAAGGATTGTATTTTGCTCAACTTTTCCAGCCATTCCAGTTCTGACTCTTCCAACTGGCCTCTAAAATACTTAGGCATAGCATTGCAGTCAATAAAGATCTTAGCTTTGGCTCCTCTTATTTTCCAAGTCCTTCCTGGAAAACTTCGGGGTAGTTAATAATGACTTTGTACTGTCCTGTTGTTTTCCATCCCCATTCCCCAACCATGCCCAGCCTGAAGATCTGCAGCCAGTTCAGTCTGATGTATTGGAGCCAGTCTCTCCCATAAGGTTAGATCTTATGATGAGTGGAAGCCGAGCTCATTGCTGCCTGTAAGTCACTAGGGTCAACACAGTAAGAAGTCTCACAACACCAGGTTAAAGTCCGACCAGTTTATATGATAGTAAACCCACAAGCTTTTGGAAACGCTGTTCCTTCGTCAGGTGTGTGGAAAGTTCTGATCAGAGAAAGACATGCAAGGCACACACAGTTTACAGAATACTGATTAGAATGCGAATCTTTACAGCTAACCTGCTATTCAAGTCTTAAAGGTGCAGACAATGTGAGCGGAGATGTTGACACAGACATCAAGTTTTTATAAAAATGCAAGAAAATAGACAAGATACCGAAAGGACTACAGATCAGGAACCCACTCGGGTCAACCTATAATCCAGTCTCTAGGGTCGCCATAGTGCCCTTTACCTGCAATGGTTTCCGTGTATAGGTAGCCAGCTTGGACTTTGTGTTTTATAAATTCAGAGGCTGAATACCAGACTGGAGGTGACTGTAAGTTTTCTCCCCAATAATGGAGACTGCAGTTCCGCATCCACTTCCATTTTTAGTGGGTGGCTATTTCTCAACGATGACTCCATTATGGGACCAACCTTTGTCATGGAAGTGCAATTTAATTTCATTGTCCCTATCGATGGTTGTGGGCATACCTGCAAGGTATGGTCCATACTGGCCTTGGGCTGTTTTCGAAATAGCACACGTTTTGACTGTCCCTATATCTTTGTGTCAGTTGTAGTTTTCTGAAGCATTTGAACTATTCTACTGTCTAGCATCTAAACTGTTTTCGAAATAGCACACGCTTTGACTGTCCCTATATCTTTGCCTCGGTTGTAGTTTTCTGAAGCACTTGCACTATTCTACTGTCCAGCATCTAAACCTTCTGGAATGTGCTCCTTAGGAGTCTAAAGACGGTCCCTGCCGTTCCTTCATTGCCTAATGATGAGACTTGGGCTCTGCTGGAATAAAGGATTCTGTCATGTTTTTATCAATACCATTGCTCTCAGTTGAAGGATGGACGTTGCATGAGGCCCCTCACCCCAAATCGGAGGACACTGCTGTCTGATATCCCCTGTTGTTCTTGAATTCCCTTCTCTGCATTCTCCTATAATAAGACTATCTCAAAGGCCTGCTTTAGATCCAAGTTCTCAGTGCTCTGCCAATTATCGTAACCAGAAATTTGGTGACTGATTCTCCAGGGGTCGGCACTACCGTGTTAAAGCAATATCGCTGGAGTATTATGGAGGGTTTTGGATCATAATAGACTTTAAGTTCATCAATTCATTAAGGGTTTGGAGTCGGGGCATCCAGGTTGGTCAGGTTTTTTATTACACTGAAGGTCTGGTCTTTGCACGCTGTCAATGAGGGCCATTTTCTGCTCCTCAACCCTCTCAATATTGTTCCCCCAAAAAAAGTTAAGCATGTGTGTTGCATATTGGACCCACTCTTCTATGTTTACATCGTAAGCTTCAAGTTTACCAACAGTTTCTTACTGGATGATTACTTGTCTCAACTGTAAAGGTAGTCCACAGGGAGGAAAGAAAATCTTGCTTTCCTCCTCATTGCCAATATAATAGTCTTACTGAGGACAGTTTTTTTTGTCACCATCGTGCTTCATTTACAACATGCTCAAAGTACCGCTCAACAGCTAGAGTACAGGTCAGCCCCAAAATCTTTTGACTCCCAGCCTGACTGGAGCCAGCTGGTTTTAAACACCACCACCACCACCACCACCACCACCACCTCCTCCTCCTCCTCCTCCTCCTCCTCCTCCTCCTCCTCCTCCTCCCTATTGGGTGAGCCTCCACTTGCCTAATAGAGGAGCTTGTATTCTATGAGCCCCACGGAAAATCTGTTGACAATTCGCTGTGACCATCATAATACTAAGCAACAGGTCATTGTTTTTTTCTCCAAGCTCCTGTTTATTTTTTATGTCTCAACTCTCTAAGCTCAAGAGAGACAGTTTAAACTGGAAACAAAACACTTTTACACGCAAACACCTTTGTTTAACTTGAGTTTTACTCTTTCTTTCACAGAAACACTAAATTAAACTCATTTAAATCTATATCTTGTTTCTAGTATTCAACAGTGCAAATATGGATCACTTAAAACTACCTCTGCTTCCTGACAATTACAAATTCAGCCATTATATCAGAGATTTGTATGTTAACAGAATACAACCTTGAAGAAGTTTATGAATGTAGAATGGAATCGACAGTAAAAGAATGATTAAGGTTCAGTGATGAAATAAAGTAATTAGCATTAATAACATCAAACTGGGAGAACAAATACTCATGAATATAAAAATTGTCATCAACATGAAAATCCTGAGCTTGTAGGAGAAAAACTTCTAATTGAAAGGCACACCTTACTTTAATGTTCATCTTTCATCGAAATTAAACTTATCAAAGTATTCTAAAATGTTTTTATTTCGCAGGAAATAACATTGCTTTTGGTTGGGTTTTTCATATACTCTTAAGTTTAAAATTTGAATGGTCTTGAAATAAACATTTTGCATGTTTCAGCATTCCTGACCAATCAACATGATTTAAAAAAAAACATTTTTTTTGTTTTGGGAACTTGCTGTATGCAAATTTCCTATATCACAACCGTAACTATACCTAAAACAAATAGTTAATTGGTTGTCCAGTGTATTGGGATGTCTGGGGGTTGTGAAAGGCACTATAGAAATGTCTTTTTTTTCATTTCTCTTTGCGTGGTAGAATATTGTGCAATGCAAGTTACAGTGCTAAAACTAATTGAAATGTTGCTTTGATCATCTTTGTGTAGTCCTCTGAATCATGAGATCAAAAGAATAGTTGAAACGTAATGGTTAGCTGTAAAATTGTTGTAGGGCTATATATCAGAACTATTGTACCAATCAGAAATTTTGGATCCATTGCATCTGGCCTAGCCAGAACAGGATTGAACCCTTGGCCCCCTTGTAAATCTAACACCTCCACCCCCCCCCTCCGATTTACAGATCGATCACAACCTTATTAGTGACATTGTGATTACACCTTCCTTGACCATCAGGTGCTGGAGCAAGACATGTATCCACAGCTTCAGAGAAGGATGCTGCCCATTGCACCAAAGTATCTCCTTATGCATGGAGCTATCCAAATGATTTAATTTGAGCTGTTAATTTAGTTAAAAAATGTGAATACTGATGTTGAATGCTCTATGATTGAAGCTGTTTTGGCTCTCTCTGGTAGAAAAATGAAACATTTTCTTTATGTAACTTTCTATTTTTAGCAATTTTTTGTATGTCAGAGATTTAATTGAACTGATTTGTTTCATGTTTTTTAAAATTTTGTATTTTGCAGTGTTTCTTACCCAGGTAACACCTCTTTTAGCAACAACAGTGGTAGGTAAACATACTTAGTTCACAATTTTAATTTAATTCTTGTTATTATCATTGAGATTAATACATTAGCTGAAACATACTAGGACAACAGACTGTGCTATATGTTTGCACTAACGCTGCAGTGCTGCAGAACCAAGAAGAATGAGATTTAGGCTGGAAATGTCATATGTTGTACACCTTGTCACCGAGAATGGAAAATTTGGCATTCAGCCAAAATGCCATTCACTGTTTTGGCATTTGGTCAAGCCTCCATTCACTGGGACCAGAGAATCCCAGCTGCGGATAAGATCGGACAACTCTGGTCTAAGTTTCTATTTAATTTCCTCTTCTCCCTCCACTCCAAGAATATGGTTGAGTTGCCAGTCTTAACTGTGTTAAGTTATGTGGACCTCACTAGCTCAGGTACATGGGACTATTTTATATATTAACTATCT
Source organism: Carcharhinus amblyrhynchos (assembly GCF_965287045.1). Taxonomy (NCBI): domain Eukaryota; kingdom Metazoa; phylum Chordata; class Chondrichthyes; order Carcharhiniformes; family Carcharhinidae; genus Carcharhinus; species Carcharhinus amblyrhynchos. Next base: position 54,288,725 of record NC_137331.1, on the reverse strand, counting down.
TGATGATAAATTTAACTATATTAGCACATCATATAATGTCTACCATGTTTCGGTCTAACATAAGTAAAACAGAACATTGTGGAAATGTACAGCAGATCAATCAGCATTTGAAAGAGAAAAGATGGCTTAATATTTTAGGTGCTATCTGAACTGAATTGAGAACTGATATCTCTCAAGAGGTTCCACTTGAAATATTATAACCTTTTGATTCTCGTTTAAGTTATGAGCATTTTCTGGTTTTATTGAACATTTCCAACTTCATTTTTAGAATTTTTAAAATTGTATTTGTAAATAAAATTAATGGAAGGCGGCAAATTGAATCTTTTCCCCACTAATTGTGATTAACAGAAGCATATGTTAATTGGAAATTAATGCATAGATTGATGGCATAGTGGACAGTGAAGAACGTTATCTCCAATTGCAACGGGATCTTGATCAATTGGGCTAGTGGCTGACGAATGGCAGATAGAGTTTAATTTAGACAAGTGCGAGGTGATGCATTTTGGTAGATTGAACCAGGGCAGGACTTACTCAGTTCATGGTAGGGCACTGGGGAGAGTTACAGAACAAAAAGATCTAGGGGTACATGTTCATAGCTCCTTGAAAATGGAGTTACAGGTGGACAGAGTGGTGAAGAAGGCATTTGGTATGCTTGGTTTCATCGGGCAGAACATTGAATCCAGGAGTTGGGACATCTTGTTGAAGTTGTACAAGATATTGGTAAGGCCACACTTGGAATACTGTGTGCAATTCTGGTCACCTTGTTATAGAAAGGATATCATTAAACTAGAAAGAGTGCAGAAAAGATTTACTAAGATGCTACCAGGACTTGATGGATTGAGTTATAAGGAGAGGCTGAAAAGACTGGGACTCTTTTCTCTGGAGCATAGGAGGCTGAGGGGTGACCTTTATAGAGGTCTATAAAATAATGAGGGGCACAGATCAGCTAGATAGTTAATACCTTTTCCCAAAGTAGGGGAGTTTAAAACTAGAGGGCATAAGTTTAAGATGAGAGAGGAGAGATACAAAAGTGTCCAGAGGATCAGTTTTTTTCAGAGGGTGGTGAGTGTTCTGGAACAAGCTGTCAGAGGTAGTAGTAGAGGCGGGTACAATGTTGTCTTTTAAAAAGTGTTTAGATAGTTACATGGGTATGGAGGAATATGGGCCAAATGTGGGCAATTGGGATTAGTTTAGGCGTTTAAAAAAAAGGATGGCGTGGACAAGTTGGGCGGAAGAGCCTGTTTCCATGTTGTAAATAAACCTCTAAATCTCTTAGTGATCAGAACTTTAAGATCTGAGGGTGTTATGGCTATTGACTTGAGCTAGAAATAAGCTTGATTTCCAATTTAGTTAATGGCTGGAATTACAAAAATCCTTGAGGTTGTACTTTTGGCTGTAATCTCTCAGTTTGATCATGAGCCATAGTATTGAGTTTTGTGAAGGATAAAAATTTAATTGTGTCATGCACACAAAAAATGCAGTCGTACCTTCAACTTTTCTTCAATCATTATGTGCATCTCAAGTCTAATTAAAGTGGTGTCAACTATTAATACCTTCTGACCTCTTGGTATTTATGTTAATTGGCATTCGGTCATTCAGTTGGTATGTAGATATAATGCAAGAAGCATCAAAGTATTGTTTTACCCGAATCCAATTTTGCTACATTCATGCTGCATGAATAAAGATTTAGATTTGACAGTTACTGTTCTATAAAATAAAACACTTGGAAGTACTATAAATTAATACAGGCCAAGTTAATTAGTTTGGAAGCAAAATAGATTGTTTTTTAAAAACTACATATTTAATTTATTTTCCAAAAAATTAAGTTTGGATCCTTTTGCAGATTAAAATATGTTTACATTTGAAAAATTTCTCTATATGATCATAAGAGTTATAGAGGTTTACAGCACGGAAACAGTCCGTTTGGCCCGACTTGTCCATGCCACCCTTTTTTTATACAACCCCCTAAGCTAATCCCAATAGCCCACATTTGGCCCATATCCCTCTATACCCATCATACCCATGTAACTATCTAAATGCTTTTTAAAAGATAAAATTGTACACGTCTCTACTACTACCTCTGGCAGCTTGTTCCAGACACTCACCACACTCTGTGTGAAAAAATTGCCTCTCTGGACACTTGTATCTCTCCCCCTCACCTTAAACCGATGCCCACTAGTTTTAGACTCCCCTATCTTTGGGAAAAGATATTGACTATCTAGCTGATCTGTGCCCCTCATTACTTTATAGACCTTTATAAGATCACCCCTCAGCCTCCTATGCGAGGTCTATTCAGCCTCTCCTTATAACTCAATCCATCAAGTCCTGTAGTATCCTAGTAGATCTTTTCTGCACTCTTTCTAGTTTAATAGTATCTTTTCTATAATAGGGTGACTGGAATTGCACACAGTATTCCAATTGTGGCCTTATCAATGTCTTGTACAGCTTTTACAAGACATACCAACTCCTGTATTGAGTGTTCTGACTGATGAAACCAAACATGATGAATGCCTTCTTCACCACTCTGTCCACTTGTGACTCTACTTTCAAGAAGCTATGTACATGTACCTCTAGATCTCTTTGTTCTGTAACTTTCTCCAACACCCTACCATTAACTGAGTAAGTCCTGCCCTGGTTCAATCTACCAAAACGCATTCACCTCACATTTGTCTAAATTAAACTCTAAACTCTATTTGCCATTTGTCAGCCCACTGGCCCAATTGATCAAGATCCTGTTGCAATTGGAGATAACTTTCTTCACTGTCCACTATGCCACCAATCTTGGTATCATCTGCAAATTTACTAATCATGCCTCCTATATTCTCATCCAATTCATTAATATAAATGACAAATAACAGTGGGCCCAGTACTGATCCCTGAGGCACACGCTGGTTAGCGGCTTCCAGTTTTAAAAACAACTCTCTACAACCATCCTCTTGCTTCTGTCAAGAAGCCAATTTTGTATCCATTTAGATACCTCACCCTGGATCCTGTGAGATTTAACTTAATGCAAATGATTATAAATTGATTCTACAAAATCTATGGTCTAATCTGAGAGACAGAATGTAGGGGACCTACAGTTCTACTTTATTTTAATATTTATTTTCTTTTTACATTTAGACATTCAGCATTTATTCCAGTTTGAGTGAGTCACCACTGACTGCTGACAAGGCTTTTTCAGCACTGGCACTTTTCGATAAATTTAATTCTCCACTACTTTTACTCCCAGTGGTAAGTTGCACATTAATCATTTAGTTCAATATTAAATGTGTATAAGATTTTTGCGTCATGTGGTTTAGAAAGCCCAGGCTAAAAAAGTACAGTTTTTGATACTATGGACTATGATTTTTTTTTGCCTATTAAACATCCACATGCTTTTTCTGAGACAACAGTAGAATAATTCAGATGCTGTAATCTGGAATTTAGAAAGCAAATACTGATCATGCTCAGCAGGTCTGGAAGCATCTGTGGAGAATTTTAATGTTTCATGTTGTTGATGACATTTTACTTAAACTGGGAATAGATTAGCATTGTAAGAAGTTTCAAACATGCATAAAGGAAGGGAAAGAGGGAGGGAGGGAGAAAAGGGAAGGTCCGTGATTGTGTGTAAGGCAGGAGTGATTAATGATGAAACTGTGACAATGCAAAGCAGAGGACAAGAAAAGAAAACAAGTTGGGTCTAAAGAAATAATGAGAACAGTGGTTATTATCTGTATATTACAAATTATCACCACTGTTGTTATTTTCCCTCAGCTGCCAGCATTTATTCTGCTACTTTCGTTTACAACTCCATTAGACCCATCTTTGGTTTCTGTTCCTTTTCTTGTCTCATTACTACTCCATATTGCCTTGCACTATTACTATTTTTGTCACTTAATCATTCCTGCCTTTCACCCTACCTTAGCTCTTCCTGTTTGACCTTTACCCCTCTCCCAATTTTCCCTATCTCTGGGCTTACTTAAAACATATTGAATCTATAACATTTCCTGATGGAAGGTTATTAACTTGAAATATTGGGCCAGATTCTCCCATCGTGACCTGCAGCTTTTCTGGCGGGTCTGGTAGGGAGAATACGCATGCACGTCTCCTAGAGCCGGAGAACAGTTGGAGTCCAGACCACGATGGGAACCAGCGGAAAGACAGGTAAGTGATTTGAATCTTTTTTTAATGTGCTTGCATGTGATTATTGGGAACTTGCCAGGCCTAATTGAATCTCCCACTCTGCCAGGAGTACTTCATTCCAATGGGGTTTAGAATAACTCTCCATGTTCAGGAAACGAGCTGGAGATCCTGCCGGAATGAAGAGGGGCAATTGGGGCCCCTTCAGGTGTCGGGTGGGGGTGCCCTGCAGGGCATGGGCATCCTGGCAGTGCCAGGCTGTGCCCCTTCGCAATGCCTATCGGGCGTCAGGCAGTCCAAGGGGGTTGGGCCTGTTGTGGGTGCCCTTGCCACTGTGCATGGCTATTGGTCTGTGTTGGAGGGAGGCGATCGGGGGGGTGGGGTGGGTGGTCTTCTGGGGGAGAGGGCGGTGGGTGGTCCACCGGGGGTGGGGGAGAGGGGTGGTCTGCCAGGGTGGGGGCCTGCCTCCTGGGGATGGCTGGCCTCGTCAGGGGAGGTCTGACCCTGGGAGTGGTGGGGGGGTGGTGTGGTTCAACTCTGTTGGGTTGGATGGGCTGGTCATTGGGGCGCTCCGGGGAGGGGAGTCAGGGCTAGCCCGGGAATTGTTGTGGGGACTGCGATTGGGTCATGGGGGGCCTGGAAGGCCAGCACTCTGGTGGTCCCAGTCTGGCCAGCAATCGAGCTGGCCAGCAAACAGGGGAACTGACAAATCAGGACCACTGTGCATGCACAGAGTTTCAGAGCTGTCAGACTCTGGCGTGAATAGGCCCTGCCCCGCTGGGTTTTTAATGAGATTCCTGATTGTGTCCTCTGCAGTGCTCTGAGAGGGGAGATTCAGATCTGAATTTGCACTGAGAAAACAGTTGTGATCGAGAATAGTTTTCCCATCAATTCAGCACTTCTGGTAGAATCGCCCCCATTAATTCTGTTTCTCTCGCCATAAATACTACGTGACATGCTAAGCATTTCCGGCATTTTCTAATTTTGAGATTTGATGCTTAAATTTGAACACGATATCCAGATAGAGTTTAACAAAGACTCTGTACAACTGAGCATTACTTCCTCACTATTGTATTGCAATCCTATTGTGATAAAGTCCAATATTGCCTTAGTATCATGTATTACTTTTTGTAGTTGTGCACTAGCTTTTGGAGAATTGTGCAGTTTGGACACTTGGATCCTTTTGCTCCTCCACAGCTCGTGGTGTCTTAACATTAAGAAGATTTATATGACAGCTTTTATGACTGATGTATAGACAGGAACTATTTGATCTCAGCACTTTCTTGGGATGAGAAGAAAAGGCTGGTTTTCTTATGATGTCACAGCGAGAAAAATCAGATCTGGGACTTGAGTGAAGAGGGCAAGCAATTCTGCATCTCTTTAACCAATCATGTTGAAGGATTGTGAATTTAATTGTGCAAGGAATTAGGAAAATGGGTGTATTAGACTTACAAGGATCATACAGAACTGCAATGTTATCCCTATTGGAAAAAAGATGAATAGGCAAAGTCTGTCTTGGACAAAGAAGGCTGGAAAATGAACTAAAAGAGGTCTTAAAAATAACAAAAGCTAAAAAAAAGTAGAGAGATTGGTTCTATTTGCAGGCAAAAGAAGAGCTAGCAGCCATTAATATAGAATACTCAACAAAAAAAACAGAGAATTCAGGAAACATAAACAGAGAGTGATGAAAATATGGAACCTGCTACTACAGCCAGTATTTGAGACAAATTGATTTAGGGGAAATCTAAGCTTGTAAGGGAGAGGAAATTGACATTTCGATGAGAAAAAGGCTTGAGGGTAGCTAAATGCTGGCATGGACTAGCTGGGCTTAATGGCTTGTTTCTGTGCTTAATTTTATGTAATTATCTGTTTAAAAAATATAATTCTTCTGACTACATATTACCCAATTTAAAGACAAATAAAATGCTGGCAGTATCTGAGTAGTGTCATCGAATCTAGTTTACCGTATTTATCATTCACAGTACAGTTTTATTGATTTGGGGTGAATGTTTTGTCAAACTTTGTTTTTCGGTCTGTAACACAGAAAAGGCTGGGTGTGATAGTAATTAATTCTCTTTCAAAGAATCAGCACAAAGGCCAAATGGCCTCTTTCTGTTCTGTATTATTCTATGATTCTAAAATGCTGATGAGTTATTTTGCAGTTAATTTTATGAGAGTATGTTATTGGTTGTAAACTTGATTTCAATGTAGTATTCCATTTGTAAAAGCTAAGATGCATTGCACTGGATCATTTTCATACCAAAGATTTTTTAAATGTTCTTTCATGGGATGATGGCAAGACCAGCATTTATTGTCATCCTTAATTCCCCTCGAGAAGATGATAGAAACTCTGCAGCTCTTCTGGTATTGAAGCTTTGTAATAAACACAATTCAGAATGCTGGCAAAGAATTGGTGATATGAGAAATTTTTTCCCCAAGTCATGTGCTCACCTCCCCCCCCCCCCCCCCCCCCCCCCCCCCCATGTGTTAAATAACCTTTAGGAGAATTCACTTTCGATAAGTTCAGCAAAAGTAGGTTTACAGTCTACTTTGATGTAATTTCATTTGTGACATTAGACCAAGTTTTGACTTGCATGACATTGCAAATACTGCATATAAATTTAATATTGGAGGTATGCAAGCTCTGAACATGGCTTTCAGATCATCTGCATATGTAAATTTGGGACATCCTGTGGTGTATGTTCCCATACTCAACTAGCTGCAAAGTACTGCCTTTGGGTATGTGGGGATCCTGCATGTGAGCCACATGACCAATCCAGCAAACCTGAGTCTGATGAGCATGTTCTTGTTACCGGGTATGCAACACACGCAAGAACCTTGGTGTTGGGGATTTTGTCCTGTCATCTGATGTTGCAAGTAGATCTCAAAAGGTGAAGATAAAATGCTTCTAGTTGCTTTATGTGGTGCTGTTGGATTCTTGCACCCATAAAGAAGTTCCTTAGGAAGCACCTTCCAGACCCACATTCAATATCATCTAGAAGAATAGGAACTGTAGATACCTGGAAACACCACGAACTGGAAGTTCCTCTCTTAAGTTATTTACCAGCCTGACTTGGAAATGTATTCATGATGTGGAGATGCCGGCTTTGGACTGGGATAAACATAGCAATAAGTCTCATAACACCGGATTATAGTCCAATAGGTTTATTTGGTAGTAAACGCCACTAGCTTTTGGAATGCTGTTCCTTCGTCAGATGAGTGGAGAGTTCTGATCACAAACAGGGCATATAAAGGCAAATACAGTTTACAGAATACTGATTAGAATGTGAGTCTTTACAGCTAATCTGCTTTTCAAATCTTTAAGGTGCAGACAATGTGAGTGGAGATAGCATTAAGCATAGGTTAAAAAGATGTCTGTTGTCTCCAGACAGGACAGTAAGTGAGATGTTGCAAGTTCAGGCAAGTCACGGGGGTTACAGATAGTGTGACATGAACCCAAAGTCCCGGTTGAGGCCGTCCTCGTGAGCAGAACTTGGCTATCAGTTTCTGTTCGGTGGCTCTGCACTGTCGTATGTCGTGAAGGTTGCCTTGGAGAATGTTTACCCAAAGATCAGAGGCCGAATGCCCGTGACCATTGATGTGCTCGCCAACTGGAAGGGAACAGTCTTGCCTCGTGATTGTCGAGTGGTGTTCATTCATTCGTTGTCGTAGCGTCTGCACAGTCTTCCCAGTGTACCATGCCTTGGGACATCCTTCCCTGCAGCGTATCAGGTAGACAGTGTTGGCCGAGTTGCAAGAATATGGGCCGTGTACCTGGTGAATGGTGTTCTCACGTGAGATGATGGCATCCATGTCGATCCAGCATGTCTTGCAGAGGTTGCTGTGGCAGGGTTGTGTGGTGTTGTGGTCACTGTTCTCCTGAAGGCTGGGTAGTTTGCTGCGGACAATGGTCTGTTTGAGGTTGTGCGGTTGTTTTAAGGCACAAAGTGGGGGTGTGGGGATGGCCCTGGTGAGATGTTCGTCTTCATCAATGACATGCTGAAGACTCCAGAGGAGAACGGTGACCACAACACCACACAACCCTGCCACAGCAACCTCTGCAAGACATGCTGGATCATCAACATGGATGCCGTCATCTCACGTGAGAACACCATCTACCAGGTACATGGCACGTACTCTTGCAACTTGGCCAACGTTGTCTACCTGATACGCTGCAGGAAAGGATGCCCCGAGGCATGGTACATTGGAGAGACCATGTAAATGCTACAACAACGGATGAATGAACACTGCTCAACAATTACCAGGCAAGACTGTTCCCTTTTTGGTGGCGAACACTTCAGCATCCTCAAGTTCTCCTCAGCAAACTTTGTTTTGCTGAGGGCAGCTATGTTGATATCGTAATTACCCAGCATCCTGGCCATGAAGGCTTTTCAGTTCTTGTGGACTAGGAGATTACAGGGACTGGGAACGTCCGAGATGTGGAGATTTTTCAAGGAGCAGCTACTGCGGGTCTGTGATAGGTATGTCCCTGTCAGGCAAGGAGGATTTGGTAGGCCCAGGGAACCGTGGTGCACTAAAAAAGTTGATTCGTTGGTTAGGAAGAAAAAGGAGGCTTATGTTCGGATGAGGCTTGAAGGCTCAGGTAGTGCATTAGAAAGTTTTAGATCGGCTAGGAGGGAGTTGAAGAGGGAGTTAAGAAGGGCTAAAAGAGGACATGAGATGACTTTGGCTGATAGGATTAAGGAGAACCCTAAGGCGTTTTACAGGTATGTCAAGAACAGAAGGTTGGTTAGGGCAAGATTAGGGCCAGTTACAGACAGTAGAGGGAAGTTGTGTGTGGAACCGGAGGAGATTGGAGAGGCGTTGAACCAATATTTCTCTTCGGTGTTCACGCAAGGGGACATGAATGTAGCTGAGGAGGACACTGGGGTGCAGGGGTGTAAAATAGATAGTATTGCAGTTGATACGGGGGATGTGCTGGATATTCTAGAGGGTTTGAAAATAGATATGTCCCCTGGTCCGGATGGGATTTACCCTAGGATTCTCTGGGAGGCAAGAGAGGTGATTGCGGAGCCTCTGGCTCTGATCTTCAGGTCGTCGTTGGTCTCTGGTATAGTACCGGAAGATTGGAGGACAGCAAATGTTGTCCCATTGTTTAAGAAGGGGAGCAGAGACTTCCCTGGGAATTATAGACCGGTGAGTCTTACTTCTGTGGTGGGTAAGGTTTTGGAAAGGATTATTAGAGACAGGATTTATAGTTATTTGGAGAGTAATGAATTGATTAGAGACAGTCAGCATGGTTTTGTAGCGGGTAGGTCGTGCCTTACTAACCTTATCGAGTTCTTTGAGAAAGTGACCAAAGAGGTGGATAGGGGTAAGGCAGTTGACGTGGTGTATATGGATTTTAGTAAGGCGTTTGATAAGGTTCACCATGGTAGGCTTCTGCAGAAAATGCAGATGTATGGGATTGGGGGTGATCTAGGTAATTGGATCAGGAATTGGCTAGCAGATAGGAGACAGAGGGTGGTGGTTGATGGTAAATATTCGTCATGGAGTTCGGTTATGAGTGGTGTGCCTCAGGGATCTGTTTTGGGGCCACTGCTGTTTGTAATTTTTATTAATGATCTGGATGAGGGTATAGTTGGGTGGATTAGTAAGTTTGCTGATGACACCAAAGTCGGAGGTGTGGTAGATTGTGAGGAAGGGTGTCATAGTTTGCAGGGTGACTTAGAAAGGTTGCAGAGCTGGGCCGCGAGGTGGCGGATGGAGTTTAATGTGGAGAAGTGTGAGGTAATTCATTTCGGTAGGAATAACAGATGTGTTGAGTATAGGGCTAACGGGAGGACTTTGAATAGTGTGGAGGAGCAGAGGGATCTAGGTGTATGTGTACATAGATCCCTGAAAGTTGGGAATCAAGTAGATAAGGTTGTTAAGAAGGCATACGGTGTCTTGGCGTTTATTGGTAGGGGGATTGAATTTAGGAATCGCAGCGTCATGATGCAACTGTACACAACTCTGGTGCGGCCGCACTTGGAGTATTGTGTGCAGTTCTGGTCCCCACATTACAGGAAGGATGTAGAGGCTTTGGAGAGGGTGCAGAGGAGGTTTACCAGGATGTTGCCTGGTATGGAGGGGAGATCCTATGAGGAGAGACTGAGAGATTTGGGGTTGGTTTCGCTGGAAAGAAGGCGGCTAAGAGGGGACCTTATTGAAACATATAAGATGATTAGAGGTTTAGACAGGGTGGATAGTGATAGCCTTTTTCCTAGGATGGAGAAAGCTAGCACGAGGGGGCACGGCTTTAAATTAAGGGGGGGTAGTTATAGGACTGATGTCAGGGGTAGGTTCTTTACCCAGAGGGTGGTGAGGGACTGGAATGCCCTGCCAGCTGCAGTTGTAAATGCGCCTAGTTTGGGGGCGTTTAAGAGATCTGTGGATAGGTTTATGGACGAAATGGGATTGGTTTAGATTAGTGGGTTAGTGTTGTTTTTTTTTAAAAAGCTGGTCGGCGCAACATCGTGGGCCGAAGGGCCTGTTCTGCGCTGTAATGTTCTATGTTCTATGTTATTGTCTAGATTTGTTCTGACCTTCTTGAATTGAACTTCACCTAAAGTTCATTGCATGTTGATGACAGTGAATGGATGACCAGCCAGGTGTGTATCCCGGCAGGTTGTGTTTACGTTTCCTTGGCCACACTGGGAGGGAGCTCTGTTGTTCCTGAAAAAGTCTGCTCTGTCATCTCGAGAGGATATGAACTCCAAATCTTCTTCAATCTGCAGAGGGCAACCGCCATCCTGGGGCTATCAGTGTATGAGAATGACTGAGGACTATTAGTAGCATTCCCTATCTGTCCCCTTAATCTCTTCTTGACCATACGGCATCGTATATCTGATTTCTGGTCGATGACTGGCTGAACAACCTGCATGCTTAGTATATTTAATTACACATATTTTGTGCAGAGCCCCCCTCCTTTGTTTAAGGCAGTTAATACGATATATTGATGCAATATAATAGCTGCTATGCTATTCGATTTGATTTCTGAGTTGTCCTTCTCCCAGGTCATCTGCTGAGCAGACTGAAGAGCCTCATCTGTGGGAGACACGGTAACACAGTGGTTAGCACTGCTGCTTCACAGCTCCAGGGACCTGGGTTCGATTCCCAGCTTGGGTCCCTGTCTGTGTGGAGTTTGCACATTCTCCTCGTGTCTGCGTGGGTTTCCTTCGGGCGCTCCGGTTTCCTCCCACAATCCAAAGATGTGTGGGTTAGGTTGATTGGCCATGCTAAAATTGTCCCTTAATGTACTAGGATGCTTAGGTTAGAGGGATTAGCAGGTAAAATGTAAAGGAATATGGGGGTAGAGCCTGGGTGGGATTGTGGTCGGTGCAGACTTGATGGGCCGAAAGGCCTCTTTCAGCACTGTAGGGTTCTATGATTCTGTGATCTCCCTTTGACATCACTGATTTTTGGTCAAGGACTTGCTGAACAGCCTGCATGTTCAGTTTATGTAATTGCACATGATTTGTAGCTTGGTGCATTGAAATTAGTGACTCGTGACTCTGCTAATCAAGGCTAATGAGCCCTACCAACCCAGAGTTACATGATTTAAAGGCATCACATCCACCTTCACACATCTAGTTCTAAACAAGGACTGACATGTGAACCCATAAATTTGATTAGGAGAGACTATTTGAGATGCTGACCAAATGGAACATTTTGTGGATTTTGTGCATCAAGGGGTAAAGAAAGTGAGTATTTGAATTGGTGGATAGGGTGCCACCCGAACAGGCTGTTTTTTCAGAGATTGTATAGAGCTTATTGAGTTTTATTGAAGTTCACTCAGCCAGGCAAGTGAGAATATTCAGTTACTCTCCTAACTTGCATCTTGTAAGTAGAGGACAGGCTTTGGCCTTTAAGGAGGCGAGTTACTCAATGCTGAATTCCAAGTCTCTGACCTGTTCTGGTAGCCAGAATCACCCAGTTAAATTTTTGGCCAAAAGTAACTCTTAGGATGATGACGGTGGAGGATAGAGTGAATGCATTGCATTCATATGTGAAGGGGAGATGGTTAGATTATATTTTATTGGAGATGGGCATTGCCTGTCACTTTTGTGGTATAAATGTTATTGACACTTAGCTCAAGTTTGAATGTTGCTGCATTTATTTTGCTGCATGCAGACACACACTGCTTCAGTATTTGAGGAGTCACAAATGGTAATGAACACTGTGAACGTCTCCACTTCTGATCTTATAATGAAGGGATGTCATTGATGAAGCTGAAGATGGTTGGACCCAGGACATTACCTTGAACTCCTGCAACAATGTACTAGGGCTGAAATAATTGGCCTTTAAAAATTACAGTCTTCTTCTTTAAGCCATGTTTCAGTAGTAATGACGTCATATTTTCAAGTGTTGCATCTATACCTTCAGCTGATCTATCTTATTCAATAGATCCTTGCTTTGAAGTAAATATCACTAATCTCGGGTCAACTTGTTTGTTGTCTATACTCAGATCGGGCAGCATTTTGCTTCTTTTTTTGCTTTGAAAATTTCAGCTTTATTCTCATTTTCTCTTTTTGACTTCAGACAATAGCTGATAATTTTACCATTCACATTTTCTATAGGCACATATTTTGTTTCTTTATTTGTCGCATTACCACACTCTCTGCATCGTAATAAGAGCTAACAGCAGGAGTAGGCCATCTTGAAGCCCCTTGAGCCTGCTCTGCCATTCAGTAAGATCATGGTGGATATTTTTGTGCACTCAGTTCCACTCACCCACCTGCTCAGCATTATCCTTAATTCCTTTACTGTTCAAAAATCTATTTATCCTTGTCTTAAAAACATTCAATGAGGTAGCCTCAACTGCTTCACTGGGCAGGGAGTTCTTCAAATTCACAACCCTTTGGGTGAAGAAGTTCCTCCTCAACTCGATCCTAAATCTGCTGCCCCTGAGTTTGGGACTATGCCCCTAATCCTAACTACGCTCATCAGTGGAAACAACCTCCCTGCTTCTAATTTATCTATTTCCTTAATAATTTTATATGTTTCTATAAGATTCCCCTCCTCTCCTCATTCTTCTAAATTCCAATGAGTGCAGCCCCAGTCTACTCAGTCTGTCCCCATCAGCCAACTCTCTCAATTCCGGAATCAACCTAGTGAATCTCCTCTGCACCCCCAGTGCCAGTATATCCTTTCTCAAGTAAGAAGACCAAACCTATACACAGTACTCCAAGTGTGGCCTCACCAGCACCTTATACAGCCAAACCATAACCTCCCTGTTTTTAAACGCCATCCCTTTAGCAATGAAGGACAAAATTCCATTTGCCTTCTTAATTACCTGCCGCACCTGCAAACCAACATTTTGCGACTCATGTACAAAAACACCATGTCCTTCTGCACAGCAGCATGCTGCAATTTTTTACCATTTAAATAATAGTCCATTTTGCTCTCATTCCTACCAAAATGAATGACCTCACATTTACCAACATTATACTCTATCTGCCAGACCCTTGCCTACTCACATAAATTATCTATATTTCTTTGCAGATGTTCAGTGTCCTCCGCACACTTTGCCCTACCATTCATCTTAGTTCATCTGCGGACATTGACACGCTACACTTGGTCCCCAATTTCAAATCATCTACGCAAGTTGTAAACAATTGCGACCCCAACATTGATCCCTGAGGCTCATCACTAGTCACAGATCGCCAATCAGAAAAACACCCATTTATCCCCACTTTTTGCTTTCTGTTAGTTAACCAATCCTTTATCAATGCTAATACTTTACCCATAATGGCGATGCACCTTATCTTATGCAAAATGTGGAGATGTCGGCGTTGGACTGGGGTAAACACAGTAAGAAGTCTCACAACACCAGGTTAAAGTCCAGCAGATTTATTTGGTAGCAAACGCCACTAACTTTCGGGGCTCTGCAGAGCTTTAACCTGGTGTTGCGAGACGACTTACCTTATCTTATGCAGCAGCCTTTTGTGTGGCACCTTGTCGAATGTCTTTTGGAAATCCAGATACACCACATCCAACGGTTCCCCATTGTCCACCGCGTTCATAATGTCCTCAAAGAATTCCACTAAATTAATTAAATATGACCTGCCTTTCATAAACCCATGATTGTCTTCCCAATGGGACAGTTTCTATCCAGATGTCTCGCTATTTCTTCCTTGATGATTGGAAGCGCTTTCAGAAGTTAAGATAACCGGCCTATAGTTAGCCGCCTTTTGTCTCCCTCCTTTTTTAAACAGTGGCGTCACATTTGTTGTTTTCCAATCTGCCGGAACCATCCCAGAGTCCAGCGAATTTTCGTAAATTACTGCAAGTACATTTGCTATTTCTCCTGCCATCTCTTTTAATACCCTGGGATGCATTCCATTAGGGCCAGGAGACTTGTTTACCTTTAGCCCCATCTTCTAGTTTCCCATTAATCTTTGCCACTTTGTATGCATTTTCTTTCAATTTGATACTTTGTTAGATATTCATGGCTCATTATCTGTTTTTCTAAAGTCCTTCTTTATCCATGATATATATTTTTGCTGAGCGTTATGAAAAATCATTTTGAAAGTCCTCAACTGTTCCTCAATTGTCCTTACCATAAAGTTTTTGCTCCTAGTCTACCTTAGCCAACTTGTCCCTCATCCCATTGTGTCTTCTTTGTTTGCATAAAACACTGGTATTGGATTTTATATTTTCATACTCCATCTTAATTTTAAATTCTCATGCTCCATCAGTATTTTAAATTCAACCATACATTACCCAACCCTTTTCTCACGACTTTCTCCTGACCTACACCTTATCATTCCCTCCTTTCATTTGCTTAAGACTTATTATGTTTCTATCTTTTCAGTGTTTTGATGAGAGACCATTGACCTGAAATGTTAAATGTTTCTTTCCATGGATGCTGCATGGCTCGCTTTGTGTTTACACCATTTTTTGGATTCATTTAAAATTTCCAGCATCTGCAATATTTTGCTTTTGTCCTTGTTTCTATCTTTTTTGGTTCCTCAAGATTCCATGCTTGCATACTAATTTTCTGCCTTCTATTTTCAATTTTATTTTCTGAATCCCATCCCACTGTCAAGTTGACAGCACTAGCAAACCTTACCACCATTAAGTTGGATCCAGCCCTGCTGAGATGCAAACTGTCTTGTTGGTAAAAGTCCTATCTTCCCAAAACTGGTTTCAAAGTCCTCCCTCTTGCACCACCTCTCTAGACTTGCATTCAGCCACACTATTAAAGTTTGAAGTTGTATTTATTAGTCACAAGTAGGCTTACATTCACACTGCAATCAAGTTACTGTGAAAATCCCCTAGTCGCCGCATTCTGGCACCTGTTTGGGTACACTGAGGAAGAATTTAGCATGGCCAATGCATCTAACCTGCAAATTTTTTGGACAGTGGGAGGAAATTGGAGCACATGGAGAAAACCTACGCAGACATGGGGAGAATATGCAAACTCCACACTGACAGTGACAGCGGGAATCAAACCTGGGACCCTAGTGCTGTGAGGCAGCAGTGCTAATCACTGTACCATCATGCTGCCTATTCTTACTGTTTCAGTAGTCACTGATGCATGACACTGGGAATAATTGCAGATTACCACTTTTGCGGTAATACTTTTTCCTATTTCCTGCAATCCACTTGCAGGGCATAATTCCTTGCTTTTCTTTTAATGTTACTGTAACTGAATGGTTCATGACCTTTGGCTATCCACCATTCCCTCAGAATGCTCTGCAGTTGCTCAGTGATGTCTTTTACCCTGGGACTAGGGAGGCAACATACCGTCCAGAAACAACAGAAATACCAGCCTGCTCCCTATCTATTAAGTCACCCACCACTTGTCTTCCTGATCTTGCTCGTCCCCTCCTCCCACACCCCTCCCTTTAAACGGCTGAGCTCACAATTATACCTTGCCACTGACTAAATTCCCCAGAAGAATCCACACCCTCGTCTATTCAGAACTGAATACAGATTGGAGATAAAGATGCACTCTGAGGGTCTCCAGTATTCACTGTCTGGCCTTGTTTGTCTGCAGTCACCCAGTCCCTTTAAGCCTGAACATCCTTGAGCTGCAGCCTGACAATATCCAGAAATGTAACACTCAGCCTCACCGAGTGTTAACCCTGACAATCCACAAGCAGACTAAGTATTTAATGCTAAGAGATCTGAAGAAGCAAATTGACTTTTTGCTGCAATAAAGTATTTGACCAGTTCCATCATCAGGGAACTTTTTAAATTTGCATTGTGCTGTTTGCAGTCATAAAAGTATTAACGAAGTTAGTTACTTTCTTAAAATGACTCTGATTTTCTAGAATTTCAAATGCTTTCATGTTAGCAACATTGTTCCCTGGATATGATGTGAAAACTGCAGAATCAGGCAGTCAGTGAATCAATGGAATTGTTTTGGACATTAGATGTGACTATTAGAATTTTTATTTAACTAGACTATATTTTTTCACCAGCGTTCAATCGTATAACTTGCTATACTGTCTATTCTCAAAATGTTCACTGCCTCTGCTTATGTTATCTAATAGTTATAATTTATGTTTCAGAATTGAGTCTATTCTTTTTGTTTAAGTTCGCTTGTCAAATAAAGAAATGTATTTCTTTTCCAATTCAGATTGTGAAAATAGCAGTGAACGCTGTGGTCAGCACTTGTCGATTAGCATCTTTCTTTAACACTGAGGAACTGAAACGAATGACAGCATCCAACATTGCACCTAAAGAAACAGAATACTGCGTGATCTGTCCTGATACGTCTGGCAAAAATGGAAAAATGTCTTTTGAAGTAAGAAATTGGTGATAATTATATCATTTTTCTTTTCAGAAAGAACGGTCTCAATCTCGGTTGAAACGACGTAAAACTCATTATATTTAAAGTAAATTTTCAATACACTGAGTCACGGTTCAGAACATTTTTAGGACAAACAGACCTTTGTGCCTTGTGAGGTTGCCTGTAACGGATGTGATAATACTGTTTAAATCCCCTTTTAGGGATTGGTGTATTTCATTGCGAAACATATTGCTCCATCCTGCATTATTTATTCAAATATGTGCAATCATTTACTTTCATTGTTATGTGACCATCATTTGCAGATAGATATAATTGAAGTAAATTTCTAAAAGTCTTAATACATTTTGCACACTTTTCATTTCCATATTGCTTGGACGAAAGAAATCCATAAAAAAGTTGACTTTGACGAATTTTAAGATGCAAAATGTAGCTAACAACTGATTAATTATTACAAAATCACTTCAAATTGAATCTTTCTATGATGAACATTATTACTGAAGCAAAAATGAAATGTGAATCAATGGAATTGTTTTCTCTGGCTGGCTAAGTGTAATCACTTGATTAATTTTCGTAATGTTATTTAAGTCTAGATTAGAAACTCAAGACTAATGTAAAGTATCTACTGGTCTGGATCTTGGAGTGAAAGGCATTAGCTGTTCGTTTTGTTTATGCTTGCCAACAGTCTATTATGGGCTTTTGCACTCAACTTCAATAATTAAAAATCTATTTTAGTACTGTACAGGAGACTTGGGGATATGTGAATTATGTACCTTTATCTCCAAATAACAGCATACAGCCTAAATCAAGAAGTGAAAATTAGAGTATTTAATTCAACACCAAAATGAACTGAAAGTGGGGTAGAAGGCAAAAAAATTGAAGAATACAGATTGGAGACAAAGATGCACTCTGAGGGTCTCCTGCATTTATGCCTGGTTTTGTTTGACTGCAGTCATCCAGTCCCTGTCTGCCTGAACATCCTTGAGTTGCAGCCTGACAATATCCAGAAATGTAACATGCACACACATCTCTGCCTCAGTGTTAACCCTGACAATCCATAAGCAGACTAAATATTTAACGTTAAGAGATATGAAGGAACAAATTAACTTTTTGCTGCAATAAAATATTTGACCAATTCCATCATCAGGGAACTTTTAAAATGTGCATTGTGCTGTTTGCAATCATGCAGATTGAAGAAATAGGAAGAAAATGGTTCAGAAAAAAAAATTAGGAAAAAGTGGTAAGAGCTAGGAAGAATAGGTTTTAAATAATCGTAATTTTAAAAAATCTTCAATGATTAAAACCTGAAGGTATAAACTACACTCTTAGAAAAATTAGTTTCGGTGTCAGAAAGATTCTTTGGTAGCAATTAAGACTTGTCATGGTATTAAAAATTCATTTACACTAGAATGGGTGAATATTAACTTCTCCTGATTAGTTTAGTTGATATCTACTGGATAAGTATAGCTTTCCATGTAAGATACCAGTGTAGCAAAGCTTCTGGAAGAGCAAGGAAAGTCAGACAGCAACTTCCTGATTCCTGCAGTCAACTTTGCGTGTTTGATTGATTGAGGTTGTTGTTTGCTTTACCCTTAATAACAGTAAGTGCTGATAGTCGCATGATTATTTTTACTGCAAAATCTGGACGAATGTGCTTAATTCTTTTCCAAGTAGGATTGTGAGCTTTACTTTGGAAGTTGTCCTTTTTTTTAACTTGGAGGAAATCAATCTGGTATCAAGATTTCAGGTTTTACTTTTGAAATACTGTCAAAAGCTTGTTAAAACATGTCCTAAAGGCCATAACATCATTCATCAGATTTTTAAAAAAGACAAGTAATTCTTCTCGTTTTCCACCTAGCATCTGGTGTATTTTGCCTAAAGATTTCCAATATCGTACATCATATCAAGAAATTCAGAGCACTAATTTCCTTTTTCCGTAAGATGTAGTTGAATTCAATTTGATGAAAGAAGTGGTTTGGATGAAGGTATAGAATCCTTCCTTTCATACTGTAAATGGGATATTTATTTTGCAGCTACATTAAGGAGCCCGTGTATTACAGGCTTGAACAATCTTCTATGGTATAATAGTATGTATTTTGCTCTCAGTAATGAAGGAACATACTGACAACTGTCGATAGACATTTATATGTGTCTCTCAGTGGAAATTTCCACTAATGCAGGAGATCTGAGAACAGTGAAAAAATCAACAAGGCGCTTCAATCCTTATTTAAATATTGAGTGCAAAGCAGGGAATATTAGTTATATTTAAATTATGTTCAGATATAGAAATAAAATTTATACAGTCAGGATTAAAGGAGATAAACAGAATAGAGAAAAAAGTTCTAATTTTTAAAAGTCCAACATTAATTTATTTCTGAGTTAATAAGATTCCATACATGTAAAATTAACTTTTCAATGTCATATACTTATTATGCCATTAACGCTCACTTTGGAATAACAGCAGTTATAACTTTTGCCCAAGATCATATCTTACCTGCTGTAATTTTGTAAGATGAACCTCATTATAAAATTTTGGCCAAGTTTTAGACATCAAGAAGTGTCTCTGAATAGGTGTGGGCATCTTAGCCCTTTGATATCTATTCCATCATTCAATTAAATCTTGGCTGATCTATATCCTAACCGCATTTATCCACATTGGATTTTGTAACCCTTGTACCCTTAAACTAACAAAATTCTATTAATCTCAAGTTTGAAGTTTTTAGATGACCTAACCTCAAGAGATTTTTTCAGACAGAGAATTATAAATTTCTACTAATATAAAATAAAAATGTCTGGTAAGCTGTATGACTTCTTCAGGACTCAGTTTTAAAGAACAAAGAACAACCCAGCACGGGAAACAGGCCCTTCGGCCCAACGAGCCCGCGCCGCCGCTTCACCCTACACCTATTCTACCCTGCGTGTCTACGAATGGAACCCCTAACTTAGCCAGATTCAGGGGAGAATAGTGTCAATTTGGTAAACCAGTCAGCCTAAGAGCACATCTTTGGGGTGTGGGAGGAAACCGGAGCGCCTGGAGGAAACCCACGCAACCACAGGGAGAATGCACAAACTCCCACAGACACAGGCCCAAATCCATGTATCTGCACAGCCAGCAGTGCTAGTCACCGAGCTGTTGCGGCGCCCGTCTACCGGTCCAGGATCAAGCACACACACCGACACGAAGTACTAGGCCACTCCCGGAACCTCCAAGAGCAGCCCACGCACGACCCACCGTGTGCATGCCCCTCGTTTGACAACGAGGTGGACCTCTACCTGCGGAATAAAAAGACAAAAACGTTAACTTACAAGTCTGCATTTCCGGTGTCTCCCGAGGTTCTAACCTTATTTAATAGCCCCTACTATAACCCTCCATCCTCGTTTCACTCATGTGTCTGTCTAACTGAACCTTAAACGAGTCCAACGTTCCTGCCTCCACCACCCTCCTCGGTAGCGCGTTCCATACCCCCGCAACTCTCTGCGTAAAGAACCTTCCTCTCACATCCAAATTATACCTCTCCCCCCACACCCTTAAATCATGACCTCTCGTATTTGTACCCAGTCTAGGGAGCAGTCTCTCACTATTGACTCTATCTATTCCCTTCTGTATCTTATATACCTCTATCATGTCCCCCCTCAACTTCCGTCTTTCCAAGGAGAAAAGTCCCAGTTTCTCCAACCTTTCCTCATACCCCAGCCCCTCCATACCAGGCAACATCCTGGTAAACCTCTTCTGAACCCTCTCCAGAGCCTCCACGTCCTTCCGGTAGTAAGGTAAGGTTTTCTTCTACTAATTCTGTAACAAAGTGTATCTGACATCATTCCTGAGTTTAGCTCTTGTTTTCTCCATTGTTCTGAACATCCTCGAGAGGAAATAGTTCCTTTATATCTACCTTATCATCATCTTCAACCCCTCTATTAGATCACTCCATCTATAAAAGCTGTTCTCAATATAACCCTCTTGGGTTCAGTGCTATTTTGGTGATTCTGCACTGCACTCCCTTGGAGGCCAACTTGTCCTTCCTGAAGTGTAGTGCCCAGAACTGAACACAGTACAGTTAATAGTGTCTAACTAGAGTTCTGTATAGCTGTAGCTTAAATCTATTCATATCCCAACCCTCGAGATAAAGGCCAACATTTCATTAACCATTTTAACTATATCTGTACCTATGCAGTTGCTTTTGGTGATTCTATACAAGAAACTTCTAAATTTCTCTGTTCGTTTACATTTTCTAGTTTCTTGCCATAAGATATAGGAGCAGAATTAGGCCACTCAGCCCATCGAGTCTGCTCCACCATTCAATCATGGCTGATTTTTTTTTTGCCATTTAGAAAATAGTCTAATCTATTTTCCTTGGGTCCGAAGTGAATAACCTCACACTTTTTCCCATGTATGAACTCGAGCTGCGTCAGTTTTACCCATTCACTAAACCTGTGTGCATTCCTTGGTAACATTTTGCTGCCACCTACATTATTTCCTGTCATCTAACTTGATGCCAACAGCAAATCTGGGTATATGCCTCTTTATTCATTTATCCAAGTCATTTGAGAATCTTTGAAACTCAGCTGTTTGAGGTGGAGAAGTGTTTTGTTAATGGACGATTTAAAAGCCAGTAATGGTTTAATGTGAAAGCATTAGTTTTGGTGTTCATAAAGAAGTTCAGTTGAGGAGAAAAGAGCTGTCCAGTGACAGAAGTAATGTGGAGATGATGGCATTGGACTAGAATAGGCACAGTAAGAAGTCTCATAACACCAGGTTAAAGTCCAATAGGTTTATTTAGAATCACAAGCTTTCTGAGCGCTGCTCCATCATCAGGTCATTCACCTGATGAAGGAACAAGGCTCCGAAAGCTCGTGATTCCAAATAAACCTGTTGAACTTTAACCTGGTGTTGTGAGACCTCTTACAGTGACAGAAGGGCAGAGACGTAGCACTGGATTTTTGTGACAGAGACAGGAATTGGATGGCAGGTTTATTTCCAGGTTGTAAACATGGTCAAATGTGAACTGGGAACTGATCAACATTTTCATCAAAGCATAAATTAAATTGGTGAGGGGTCGGGTGTGGCAGCAAAATGGTGACTGGAGGGGAGTGGGACACCAGGGAAATGGACCACATTCTGACCCAACTCAGCAGCTATTGCTGCATCTTCAAATTGGCCAGGGCAGATGAAGAGCTGGAGCCCAGGTAGGAGATTGTTAGAATTACTGCACAATAGATTTTCATTAATGTTTCCACCTTTTGAAATCTCAAAACCTTTTCAAAGCTGCTGAAGCTGTAAATTACACACACAAGCCACTTGTCCTATGAAAATCATGGAATGTTAAAAGGCAATCGCCTAATGAGCTCCTTAATTAGATAAATGTTCTCAGCTAATCATACAGGTGAATTCAATTTCCTGCTCCTTCCTTCCTTCAATGAAAGTTAGCAGAATTAGGATTGATTGTGACACTTTCTGAAATCACGTCCTTAAAAATGTCTTTCATAGACTTTCTTGATTGTTGCATGTACCTTTCATCCAATTGTTCTGGGCTATGTGCCAAAAGCAAGGTATTATCATATGGGGAAAAAAAATACCGGTTTATCTTTTGTTACCAATGACAAGATGGTTTACAGCAGCTGAAAGAGAGCTGGGGAAGGTGTTCGCCCTTTACCAAATTCTTGACCACTTGCCATCAATGATGAAGAAGTATCGAGTATTAGGTAGACAATGTATATAAGTGTTGAAAATAGGAGGTAGTGTCAGCTGCTGGTTTGTAATGACATACTGGCTCGCATCTTCCAGCCTCTGGATCATCAAAGACTGAATGTATGACCAAGGTGTACATCAGCACCCTGTGGAAGTCCTGATGTGCTGACCTCTGTGGGAATCTTTAGGGAAATTTCAACTCCCAATGGGCCATTCCCATTCTTGCTGAGATCTGAATAAAAGTATCCAACTTAAACTAGAGTCAGAGACTTGGCCAGTTCTGTGGGATTTAACTGTTTAGATACTGAGGATATGTTGTACAGAAAATTCCTGGTATAACTCTGGGTAGTTAAAGTACTGACGTCTAAATCATTCAGACTGGGCATCACACCCAACTTGTCTTTTAATCCCTAACTAACTCCCGTGAGCTAACCACCCCTCCTGACTAACCTGCCTCACTTCCCAAATCGCTCCAATCTGACACCAACTAGCCCTCCAGCCCGCCTACTCTGATCAGCCAACTGCAACACCCTGATAACCTGACTACTCCCCTGAAGTGACCTAACTAGCACCTGACTTGACACAAACAATCCAGATGCACCTACCATCTCACCTGCCCCTCTCGCAACCTACCTACCTCCCATTTTGCCATTACACACCCTCATCCTCTTTCCACCCTACTTGTTCTGATACAGCCTTAAGAGAGAATATCTTAATGCATAAGCAGCCAGATTGTAAAATAAATGACCAGCCAATATTATTCAGTGGCGATTTCAGTTTAGGAAGAATATGATAAGTAATTGCAGCTATACTTTTCTTTTAACAATAGCTGTTGAAACTTTTTAGTAAGTATGTATCTGAGCAATCATGTATGTCAATCTTCAAATAATTCAATCATATGTTTAGTTTACCAGTTCTATATGAGATGGGCATGTTTATATTAAGCAAACATATCAGCAGTGGCTCCTCTTAAACTAATGATGAAGATTCGAAAATCACAGGAAAAGTCACAGACAAAATTATATAACGTCTGTAGATGATTTGAAGACCCCAGGAGGCAGAGTCTCTCTCTGTAGGCAGTGTTTCACAAAACGGCGATTAGCTGATTTATAGATTAGTTAGGTTGGTGGTAAATCAGGCAGGTTATTTTGATTAGGCAGCCAATTTTTTGAGTTTAACAGTACAAGCCGTCCTTGAGTACTATTCATCAGCATACATTCACTAACATTCATACTGGACATTTCAACTTGCCTTATATAGCAACTAGTGCTTAAAAAAAAGGTGTGCCTTGTCTTTCTCCTGACAGTATGGCACTGTGCTGGAGTTTTCCAAGAGACATATTTCTGGAGAAACAGCTCAGGAAACCTAGCAAGATATGCAGAACAGCATCAATGTGTCAACTGACAATCTGACAATGATTGTTGCTTCATGGGTAATCCAGGCCTCTTCCATTTTCTTGTCATCCTAATGTATTGCATTAATTATTGATAAACCATCTCATAGAATCGTCCCATTATACCTGTTTACCGTGTTACATGATCTGTGCTTCTCAAGGAGCTAAGCCACAAGTTCAGTTGTAACTGCACCTGCCAGAGCTTTGCTCTTTCAAGCAGTAAGTCAGAGACATCAATCCTAGCGGATTCCAAGAGCAAGCCTAAGGGAATTGCAATGGATAAGCTACAAATCTGCCCAGGACACGACATAATCCTCAAACCCTCATTAAATTGTAGAATGCCTCAAAAATCTGTTCAGGCACCTCAAGCAGCATCAAATATGGCCAATTATTGATTATTCAGCTATTAACTCGAGTGAATTATTCAACCTCCATTATACCTGTCCTGGGAACCTGTACAACTTTCATATCCTTGTTCTGTAAGAAGTCAACACAAGACTTGATTTTTGGTGGTTTCATTGTGGGAGTTCTCAAATGAAGGACCTCATGGCATTAAATTGTACTATAATTTTGATACTAAGTCCTCCTCTGTTTTAACAATAGCTTTATTGTCAGCCCTTTAAAAACCCAGAATGGCTGTAATATGGTGAAAGATGAATAAAATAGAGATGATCTCAGATAGATAGTCCTTGTGTTTTTATGCCCCTTTTTCATGGGACGACCCATTTCCCAGGTGTTTCCTGCAGCTGCTATTAATAATTGGAAGATTGGACAGCTGAAAGAAATCAGTGGATACAACACACAGTTTTCTTGATCAAAAAAATTAAGTCTTTTGTGTCTAGTCCTGGTAAAGGATGTTTCTTTTGAACCAGACTATTTGTATTTCAGTCCTGTTCAATTCTGATTTGATTCTCTGACGCAACATTCTCTCATAACAAAGACAACCTAAATCCAATTCCACTTCCTCTGTCTCAGGCTATTTGCTGATGAAACTCTCATCCATGCTTTTGCCACTTCCAGACTTGACTATTCTAGTAGTCCATTGGCTGGCTTCCCATCTACTACCTGCAAATTTAGCTCATCCAACATTCTGCTCTCAGAATTCTAGTCCACTCACCCATGTCCTTTTGACCTACATTGACTCTTGGTTTAACTTTTCATCTGTGTTTAAATCTCCTCATGACCCTTCCAAATCTACCACTTTGTTCCCTTCCTCCAAACCTGACACTTCTTACACACTCTTCCCTTTCCTCACCATTGGCAGCATATTTTCAACAGCCTAGGCTTCAAGCTATGCAATTCCCATTCTGTCTCCATCTTACCCTTCTTCAAGATCTCTGTTAAAACTGACTTTTTGACCAAGAATTTAGTTATTCTTCCCAATAGCTCCTCCTTTGGCTTATCCTTTTTCCACTTAAATAGAGCACATTAAGATGGTTTGTGCGTTCAAGGCACTATATATGAAGGCTTTTCCACCCTAA
Source organism: Carcharhinus amblyrhynchos (assembly GCF_965287045.1). Classification (NCBI taxonomy): domain Eukaryota; kingdom Metazoa; phylum Chordata; class Chondrichthyes; order Carcharhiniformes; family Carcharhinidae; genus Carcharhinus; species Carcharhinus amblyrhynchos. Next base: position 54,263,283 of record NC_137331.1, on the reverse strand, counting down.
CTACATCAGAGATCGAATGGTAACACATTTTACTATCATGATATTCCAAACTGAGAATGATATCCCAAGCTACTGGAATACGAGTTATCTGTTGACCCCTGTGTCTCATTACATTTCATTAGATATTAGGTACGTAAGGACATGCTCCAGTTCTTAGGCATTGAGAGTTGCATTGATAGTGGTGGCACTGAATCCAAGAAAACTGTCTCAAGCAAAATAAAGATTAGTGATAAGTTGGCACAGATGACTATTAAGGCAAGTGTACTATTCAAATGCTGTAAAATTCAGAGAAACTAATGGATACAGTGTTTAAGAATTAGTAGAGGTCAATAAAACTTGGACAAAAAGCTTAAGTTAGCCTCTTTAGCTGCAGAGGAAAGCGCCAACGAACATAGTGCTGAAAGACTCTGCACCAGAGTCATCCGGTCCATCTAACACACCTGTTTTAAACATTCATTTTTATGGGACATTGGTTGGACCTGCATGTAATGCCTGTTCGTTTCAGAGGGCATTTTGAGAATCAACCACATTGCTGCGGATTTAGAGTCACATGTAGGCCGAACCAGCTGAGGATAGAACATAGAACATTACAGTGCAGAACAGGCCCTTCGGCCCACGATGTTGCGCTGACCAATTAAAAAAGCAATGACCCTCTAACCTAAACCAATCCCTTTCCATCCATAAACCTATCCACGGATCTCTTAAACGCCCCCAAACTAGGCGCATCTATAACTGCAGCAGGCAGGGCATTCCAATCCCTCACCACCCTCTGGGTAAAGAACCTACCTCTGACGTCCATCCTATATCTACCACCCCTTAATTTAAAGCTATGCCCCCTCGTGCATAGCTTTAAATTAAGGGGTGGTAGATGGGATGGCAGACTTCCTTTCCTAAAAGGACATTAGTGAACTACAATGTTTTTTACATAATTGCAATGGTATTGTGGTCACCATTATACTTTTAATTTCAAATGCATATTGAATTCAAATATTACCATCTGCCGTGGTAGGATTTGAAAATTTTGCTATGGGTCTGTGGATTACCAGTCCAGTAACAATACCACTGTGTCACTGCTCCCCTTGTCTGGGGGTGTCCTATGAACAATAAAGCAGGTAAATCTACCCTAACCAATAAGTCCTCCCAATCACAAGTAATGAAAAAAGTCAATATTGCTTTGAAGTGACATGGCAGCAGACTAATTTTCTTCATACCTTAACATAAAATTGGTCCAGGTATGGATGGAAGAACAGCATTTGACCTAGTATGGCACCATGAAATGCTAGTAAAACTCAAATCAGATGGGGCAGCATCAAAAGGGGTGATGCTGTTTGCGGAGGTTCCAATGAAAGGAAAAAATGTTCCAGCATTTAAAATCCACTTGAAGTATTGTCAGGTGACTGTGGCTGATCGTGTTCGAATTTATGGCAGGAAGTTCTTGGAAAATCAACCTGGCTTAACTATCTTCAGTTGCTTAATTAATACTGTGCCTTCTATCATGAAATCATTCTACACAAATTTACAGCAAGACCACATTAACTTAAAAGCACTTCCAACAAGTGGGTGGTAATATTTGCAGAAGTACAACAGGAGGGAGGTCAATTTAAACAACATTAATTTCTCCTCTCACCACCCATCTGTAAACTGACTGGTGTTTTTGATTTGCTTTCCTCTTTAAAAGCATTTCCCAAAATTTTGTTTTTGGTGTGATCTAATTTCTATGAATGAGTACACAGCAAACTCAAGATAGATTGAGCTCAAAACATTAGTTGCAGACACTCAAAATGTGGGAGCAGGGTTGCAATGTTGCCTTTTGTGCATTTATATAGTAAAAGAAGGATAGCAAAAAGAAAGATTTACACGACAGACCATAGAGAAAGGAAGTTTTGTTTTACCTCAGTTCTAGAGTCTTGAATCAAAGTCCAATTAAGTATTTGTTCATGGAGTTCAGCAAACTGGTTCTTGTTTAGTGGTATTGATTTTACACAATGAGATAGAAATCAGTCCTGTCGGCAATGGTATAAAATTTCTAGTGGAAGCATCGTAGATGCAACCAGGTGACTAATCCTAGGTCAGAACTCCTTTACTGTGAGGCTGTTTGTAGAATGGTCAGCAGGCTAAACTTGTATATTCCTCTTCTGAGTTCCTGAGATTGTTGAATGTCTCAACCATTAAGAATTGAAAAAAAGGTTGCAGGGCCCTTTATCTCAGCAGAATCTGGTTGGTCAGTCTGGGTTATGAAATGCAGCTCGTCTTTGTATATTCTCTTTTAGCTTAATCTGTGCAGCCTACAAGGGAGGTCGTTATTGTCTCTTCAAAGATAACGTAATGTAAGTTTCTCCGATACTGCTAGATATCTCCTTTTGTTTGGGGTTATAGATGGACTTCAATTCAGTCATTTTAGAATTTCTCTATCCAGTTTTGTTTTATTTTAAAAATAAACTTGAAAATATGTATATATGATTTATAAAAAGATAGTGTGAGATCTTGTGAAGAAGATAAAGCTCAGCCGTTTTCCAATGGCAGACTTTCATCTGCAACTTCCTTAGCAGCATTGATCATAAACTTAATTAGACAAGCCATATCAGGGCAGAGACTAGCTACTGTATAATGAATAGCTCACCACCTGCTTTTCAGAGTCTCTCCACTATCTATAGAATGCAATTCAATACTCACCATTCTCCTGGAGGCATGCAGTTGCATCAAAGTTTGACACAGCAGTTTGGTTAACTGGTGCTCTTCCCACTCAACATTCAATGCAACCCTTTATCAAGGGTGCATTGTTGGGCAGAATGTGCGACTTACTTACAAAAACTTACCAAGACTACCTTACAACAGTATCAATATTATGGCAACACCATCACCTCTTAAGATCTCCTCCAAGTCAAACACTATTGTGATTTGGACATATATCAATATTTCTTCATTGTTGCTGGAGAAATATCCTTGAGCTTGCTATCTCTCATATTCTGGGCACCTTTTGGCAGGACAAGTTCACCAACCCTGTGGTCTTGGAGCATGCTAATTCTATCAGCATACTCTCATTGCTAAGGCAACAACATCTGTGCTGGCTCTGACTGATCCATCGGATGGACAATGGCCTTCTGTATGGTGAACAGGCCACTGAGTTACAACCATCTGGGCACCTATACTTCCACTATAAGGACACCTAAAAGTGTCGGACAGACAGTGACGTCTAGGAGACAGTCACTGATGCCTATGACCTCTGGAGGCTAACTGTTTGGAAGAACATCAGAAGAGGCAAGTAGGAATGAAGAATTCAGCTGGTTGAGAAGTGGGATCCAGAGAAAATTGTAGTCGGCAAATTGTGCACTTTCACAACCTACTGTTTTCCTCTGCAGCAAATGCAGCGACAATGCTGTGACAGAGTGTGGCTTCTGAACCTCATTAGATGATGCTTAACATAAAATTGACTACCAGAGTGGAAATGATTGTGTTACAAGAAGTAAGATTGCACCCATCCTTGAATGCCATAAACATAAGAACTAAAAAAATTCTAGGTGAAATTCCAGCATCACAACTTTCTCAAGGCAGCGAGGGATGGGCAATAAGTGCAGCTTTGCCAGTATCATCCACATTTCAAGAAAAGTTAATACAAAGCAAGCATGCCTGCAAATTAGAAATTCTGAAAATGGAGATTGTGAAGGAACAACATAAGAAGGCAAAGGAATGCGATAAACATGAAGAAAAGAAAAACTAGCATTTTATGATCACTGACATAGCTTAAAAGTGCTTACAGCAATGAAGTTTTGTTTTAAATATAGTCACTATTGTAGTGTAGAAAACACAGCTAATTGCTTCCAGCAAACACTCAAACAACAATTTGATAATGACTAAATGATCTTTTTTTTTCTAATGCTGCTTGAGGGATAAATATTGGTCAGATGCCAGGGTTGACTCCTTGCTCATCTTTGAGATAATACCACAGTATCTTTATGCCCATTCAAACAAACAGATGAGGGCAATGATTTAACATCCCGCCTGAAAGACAGCATCTCTGACATTGTAATATTTCTCAAATGCTACGCTGAAGTGTCAACCTTGACTTGTATGCTCAAGTATGATTCAGAACCAACTGAGCCATTGTTGACTGTTATAACACAGGTCAGAAACTCCAAGATGTTTTATGAAATCTGTCTGGATCGTATGTTTTATGCTTTGAATTTGGCTAGCATGAGCAAGAGGTATTTCACTCAGGTATAATTCAAAAGACCCACTTGGAAGCTTTTATCAAACAAAGTTTACTTAAAAATACAGTTAACATGTATGAAAAATAAATTAGCAATACCTTTTACCAATTAGAAACAAAACAACCATGGTATTTATAGAATAGAAGAATCGTAGAATCCCTACAGTGTAGAAAGAGGCCATTCAGCCCATCAAGTCTGTACTGACCACTGTTGACCCTATTCCTGTAACCCCACATATTTGCCCTACTAATAATCCTCCTGGCACTAGGGTCAATTTATCATGGCCAATCAAACTAACCTGCGCATCTTTGGACTTCGGGAGGAAACCAGAGCACCCGGAGGAAACCCATGCAGGCATGAGGAGAATGTGTGGTGTTTGCACAATGACCCGAGGCTGGAATCCAACCCATTTCCTGGCGCTGTGAAGCAGCAGCCCTCACCACCGAGTCGCCCAAAAGAAAAAGACTGGGCACTGTTTTTCCAGCTGTTACTGCATGTGCCTCAATCTCCACTCCAGGCTGAGTGATGCCTGCTGAATCAGAGGGCAATCTCATCCACATATTCCCGGATTCAATAACTATGTCCCTTTTGCTCAATACAGCACTCGATTTTTCTCCTCCGTTTCATCTTACTGGCTTGCTAGCTCCCCCACTATATGTGTACTGCTCACTGAGGAAATTTCCCCTTTATTGGAACAGCTCAAGGCCTCTTCTTTTTTGCTGCTGTTAGCTTCTGTAGTTGATTTTTATTTCAGTTTCATACAGAGTTTCACTATCTCATACATGTGGAGGTAACTCGCAGCTGCCAGTACATCCTCAGTAGGCAAATCTTTGAACTGGTGTTTCCCTTCATACATGAATTCAAGGAGGAGGGCGAAAGCTGAGCCTGTACTAATGTCATTGTTTAGATGAACAATGTCCCTTTGTCCAATTGGTCCTTGTAAAAGAGAAGAAAGTACATGTTGCATGAAGCAAGCACAGCACGATGGGCTCAAAATTGGGTATCTCCAACCAAGACAGTGCAGTCACAAAGGAAATCGTGATGCCTTTGGTCACTCAGACACTGGAGCAAGTGCTGCTGTAGTCTGGAAACTCCATACTGTCTTCATACCCATCATCTCAGGAATCAGTCTAGTGAAGCTTTGCACTTCCTCCAAAGCAATTAGATTGTTCTTTAGGGGACAGTTGTACAAACCATAACAACTAAACACCGTTCCAACGAAGGAAATCCCATAAGCAAAACCTTTACCACAGATTTTTCACAGCAAAAACTAATGCTCACATGATACTGGAACTGACCCCTTTGGTTGGAGAATTGAACCCCTAATTTCTAGCAGCCCTCTGGATACACCCAGGACACCAGGGAGGCTCTCTGGTCAAGCCACCAACAGCAGATTTTACACTCCAGAAGGCAAGAAATCTTGCTTTCAGTTAACCAGCAGAATTTCCAAAACCAGGGAGAGAGAAACACATCTTTTCAGCTTGATGTCCCTTCTAAACTCAAACTGCAGCCAGTCAAACTGAAAATTAAATCTTAAATCACTAGGAAGGAAAGGAAACCGTCCAAAACACATGAGTCTGCCAACCAGTCTTCCTCCTAACAATGCAGGGTCGTAAATAGAAGATAGAACATAGAACATAGAACATTACAGCACGGAACAGGCCCTTCGGCCCACAATGTTGCGCCGACCAGTCTTATTTTTAAAAAAAAAACATTGACCCACTAATCTAAACCAATCCCTTTTCATCCATAAACCTATCCACCAATCTCTTAAACGCCCCCAAACTAGGCGCATTTACAACTGCAGCAGGCAGGGCATTCCAGTCCCTCACCACCCTCTGGGTAAAGAACCTGCCCCTGACATCCGTCCTATAACTACCCCCCCTTAATTTAAAGCCATGCCCCCTCGTGCTAGCTTTCTCCATCCGAGGAAACAGGCTATCACCATCCACCCTATCTAAACCTCTAATCATCTTATATGTTTCTATAAGATCCCCTCTTAGCCGCCTTCTTTCCAGTGAAAACAACCCCAAATCCCTCAGTCTCTCCTCATAGGACCTCCCCTGCATACCAGGCAACATCCTGGTAAACCTCCTCTGCACCCTCTCCAAAGCCTCCACATCCTTCCTGTAATGTGGGGACCAGAACTGCACACAGTACTCCAAGTGCGGCCGCACCAGAGTTGTGTACAGTTGCAACATGACGCTGCGACTCCTAAATTCAATCCCCCTACCAATAAACGCCAAGACACCGTACGCCTTCTTAACAACCTTATCTACTTGATTCCCAACTTTCAGGGATCTATGTACACATACACCTAGATCCCTCTGCTCCTCCACTCTATTCAAAGTCCTCCCGTTAGCCCTATACTCAACACATCTGTTATTCCTACCGAAATGGATTACCTCACACTTCTCCACATTAAACTCCATCCGCCACCTCGCGGCCCAGCTCTGCAACCTGTCCAAGTCACCCTGCAAACTTCGACACCCTTCCTCACAATCTACCACACCTCCGACTTTGGTGTCATCAGCAAACTTACTAATCCACCCAACTATACCCTCATCCAGATCATTAATAAAGATTACAAACAGCAGTGGCCCCAAAACAGATCCCTGAGGCACACCACTCGTAACCGAACTCCATGACGAATATTTACCATCAACCACCACCCTCTGTCTCCTATCTGCTAACCAATTCCTGATCCAAGTACCTAAATTACCCCCAATCCCATACATCTGCATTTTCTGCAGAAGCCTACCATGGTGAACCTTATCAAACGCCTTACTAAAATCCATATATACCACGTCTACTGCCTTACCCCTATCCACCTCTTTGGTCACCTTCTCAAAGAACTCAATAAGGTTAGTAAGGCACGACCTTCCCGCTACAAAACCATGCTGACTATCTCTAATCAATTCATTACTCTCCAAATAACTATAAATCCTATCCCTAATAATTCTTTCTAAAACCTTGCCCACTACAGAAGTAAGACTCACTGGTCTATAATTCCCAGGGAAGTCTCTGTTCCCCTTCTTAAACAATGGGACAACATTCGCTGTCCTCCAATCTTCCGGTACTATACCAGAGACCAACGACGACCTGAAGATCAGAGACAGTGGCTCTGCAATCACCTCTCTTGCCTCCCATAGAATCCTAGGGTAAATCCCGTCTGGACCAGGGGACTTATCTATTTTCAACCCTTCTAGAATATCCAACACATCCTCTGTATCAACTGCAATACTTTCTATTTTACACCCCTTCACCCCAGTGACCTCCTCAGCTACATTCATATCGTCCTGCGTGAACACCGAAGAGAAATAATGGTTCAATGCCTCTCAGAAGAAAAATAAATCTTCATTTAAACCACGGAAGGAGCAAAAAAGGAGTCCCTGACAGAGAATGCAACAACAATAAAATAAGTTAAGGCTGAGAAAGCTGCAGAGAACATAATTTTTTAAAAAAATTCTTAAGGGTACACTAATGTCACATGACACGTACATCAAAGAAAAACATCATGGGTACGATTCTTCCATCCTGCTGCGTTGATTTAAACGGGGCCAGATTATCCCAATCCATGCTGGACATCTGGCCCCGAGCACATCTTCCAGTGCTGGATTTCCGGCGCCGTCAACTCCATGCCGGAAATAAGTGTGTAGTTGTATTACATTTGCAGCTCTTCATTGTATGTTTTTAAAATATCATTAGTGAGTCTGAGATTGAAGTCTCTGGGCCCACTAGCCTCTCTTTCTCACCACCCCCAACCACCAGCCCCCAACCATCACCACCAGGGGTATTTCACTGCAGCGGGAATTACTATAGTTCCCCACTTGCAGGGAGCCATGGTCCAATCCTGCTGGAATGAAGGATGGTGGGGGGATGGGGTTTGGGGGGAAGGTGGGGGCAAGTGCCAATGTCTAGGGGGCACCTTGGCACTGCCCATTGGGCAAGGGGCAGCGCTAAGGGGGCAGGCCCTCTCGGGGGCGGGGGCTGCCATTCTGTATTCAGGATCAATAGGGGAGAGAGGGAGGCCAGCAATTGGGCTGGCCATCCAGATGGGTGGGGGGGAGGTGTTAAATTGGGAGGTGGTGTGGGAGATTGAGGCTGCGGGTAGGGAAGGGGTTGAGGCTGGCCCCGGGCATACTTGGTGGGATGAAAGAGAAGGCCATGAGAGAGTTGGGGACTGGGAATTGTGGGGCTGGTCTGCGATAGAGCTGGCTAGCATCGGGAGGCTGATAGACAGGCCACTGTACATGCACCGGTCTCGGCACTGACAGACTTTTTTGGGAAAAAGCCTCCCCCCATGTACTTTTATTTTCAGTGAATGGATAACAGCTGACTTAGCTCATTTTTTAAAAAAATCAAGTTTGATACCACATTTTATAGCAAGGTGCCACAGATGGATTTTTGTGACAAATTTAAATTATTATTGAACCACCATAAGGGAAACAATTTGTAGTAGTAATAAAGTAGTTTTCTCACTTGGATCTTACGGACAGTATGGATTACAAAACTGAAAAGCATGATGATCTTAGTAAGTATAACTTAAAATTTTGCCTGAATGCTTTAAGTATTTGCAAATTATGGAAAACTCAATTTGAGGAAAATTAGTGATGGATCTGCAGGAGACATGGAACTGATATTTAGATGGAGAGTGTGTATTTGATTATAAGCAAGTGGAGACCCAAAGAGATTTAGGGATTTGTAAACACCAAAATGTACTGGAGAAGTACAAAAGGAATGTTAACCATTATGATGAGACGGCTAGTTTATCAATGGGAGTAAATACCATGTACAGTTCTGGCATTTACACCTTAAAAGATATATTGGTTTTTGAAGCAGTGTAGAACAAATTTGCCAGAATATTATGAGATCGCCAAGGATTTAATTATGAGGAGATAGTATATAAACTAGGTTTGTATGCCCCTGGAGCACAAGAAGAAATGGGGCTGATTTAATTGAGGTTTTTAGAATTTTGAAAGGAATTAGTAACGTCAGTAGTTTTTCTGCGAGTGTGAAAGTCTATGACGAGAAGTAATCACCTTAGGAGAGAAGTTAGGGAAACAGTTTTTCATGTAAAGGGTGTAAGAAGTTTAGAACTTTTGTCCTACAAATGTAATAGATGATCTCTCAATTAATAACTTTTAAATTTTTTTTATAACCAAAAATGTTATGGAACAAAGGCAACTGGGTGAATGGTGGAAAAGGCTCAAATTTCTGAATGGCCTACTCCTCTTATATTCCTTTTGTTTTCATTATGCTCGATTTAAATTTCACAGCTTCTACAAAGAGAAGTAAAAGATGTTCCTGATCACTCAAACAGCTACAATGATTCTTTAGACCACCCACAGAAACATCTGGATTCTATAATTAATTATCCCAATGGAGCAAGGCAAGATGAAAATAATATAGATGATGTGGAACTTCCTCCCAAATGCAGGTAATATTTCAGATAAACTTTACTAATGGTGAATTTTCTTTGATGTTGGTAGCATACCATACATACAGAAAGTAAAGATGCAAGCTGTGTAACTGAATGAAAACATTTAGAATGTTACAAAACCAACCAAGTTACTTGTTTGGAAAGAAGATGCACTTGAGAGTAATGAACTTTGTTGGGCCAACTGGCATTTTCTCATTTCTGACTTTGATCTTAAAGATTTAAGTTTAAAGATATTGAAAATTTGGATTTTTAGAAGATCACAATCTCACCTAAGAATGAAATTGTAAATAGTCCAATAAAATTGATTAATAGTTTTGGTTGGCTAGCTGAGTTACATCACAAATGAAAAACGTTAACTCAAGTCACAAGTAATAGGAAATAGATTCAGAACAATGGAACTTGTGTATTGTTTGTAAATTTGAGAGTTTGCCAATAAAAGCAGATAGTGGAACCATGTTTGTAGTGATCTAATCTGACATAAGCATAAATATCTCTTAGTCTTTTGGTAAGGAACCAGATAGGGAATTATTTATTAATCCAAATAGGCCAACAAATAAAGGAGCTGTTTCTAATTTATATAAAAACTACTAAGCAGTATTATCAAACAATATGTTGAACCATGCTGAACCAAGAAAGATAATTTACTGGACAAGAATTTAAATATCTAAAGAGTTTTGGATTATGTACCAGCATTTATTAAATTGTTTGTTTGCTTTCTGAAAATGTCATGAGGGTTCTAATTTTTCATTATACTACATCCTGAATACAGCTTTTTCTGTTTTGGTAAATGTAAATTTCAACAATCTCAAGATGTTACTAAAATAGTGCTAATTTTTGAAGGCACCAAAATAAAAATGTGTTCTACAAGTTGAAATTTAACATCATAAAGGGCAAATGTATTTGTTAAAACTCCCACCAAAATGTTTGTTTCCTAAAATAATTTAAAATGATGATACCATTTGGCTGAGTTTTTGACACCACTCATACTTTTCCAAGCTTCTCAATGATTTTAAGATCTTGAACACTATACCACTTCGCTCACTTGCAACAAAATGAATTTAGTCCCTAAAGGTAAGTTGAAGGGACAATGGGGGTGAGGTGGACAATCGGACATTTTGTGATGGAGAACTCCTGTGCTTTCTGAATCCCACCAGAATGATTTTGTTATATAAAAATAACTTTCGATTTCTAAAGAACCATAATCCAATTTCAGCAAGGGACCTAAAATAGGCTCTCATTTATATCTCCAAGAAGCCAAACTCTATTTTAGACTGCTGTTTCAATCCAATTTTGGTCTTGATTATGTTTGCATCATTGCAGCACCACTTCTGTGGAAACTTTGTACAGATATACTTCATCCTACTTCTGAGGTAGTCCTTGAGAACTAAGCATTTTGCACATTACAAACAGTGACATGCCCTGTACTCTACCCTCTATAATTTTCATGATCCTTTACAAATATATTTTTCTAAGCAAAATAACATTATTCACATGATCAAAATTAAATATTTGGTTTAGTTTTATTATTTATGCCTATTGTTCTAAATCAGGTCAATGCAAATTAGGTAGCTTGGAAACTAAATATGGTTCATTACAGCAGGCTAAAGAGGAGAATAATTCAAAAATTTAAACAAAACTGTGTGATTGGTTCTGTTTTTCATAGCTAACAATCCCATTTTAAACTTGAATGATCAAATATAACAAAGGCCATTCTTTTTATTTTGTAATTTCAAAGAAGTAACTAATGAACTTACAATTCCTGAAAGAACATAACATAAGAAATAGGAGCAGGAGTAGGCCATCTAGCCCTTCGAGCCTGCCCCGCCATTCAATAAGATCATGGCTGCTTTATCGTGGCTCAGTTCCACATTCCCGCCCTCTCCCCATAACCCTTAATCCCCTCTCTTATCAAAAACCCATCAACCCGCGTCTTAAAAACATTTAGCGAGGCAGCCTCCACCACTTCAACGGGCAGAGAATTCCAGAGATTCACCACCCTTTGAGTGAAGAAGTTCTTCCTCAACTCCGTTCTAAACCGCCCCCCCTCTACCTTGAGGCTGTGCCCCCTAGTCCTACTGTCCTTTCTGAGCGAGAAGAGCCTCTCCACCTCGATCCTATCCATCCCATTCATCATCTTATATGTCTCAATGAGATCTCCCCTCATTCTTCTAAACTCTAATGAGTACAAGCCTAGTTTATTCAGCCTCTCCTCATAGCTCAACCCCCTCAACTCCGGCATCAGCCTAGTAAACCTCCTCTGCACTCCCTCCAAGGCCAAAATATCCTTGCGTAAGTACGGCGCCCAAAACTGCGCAAAGTACTCCAGCTGCGGCCTCACCAATGCCCTATACAGCCGCAGCAAGACCTCCCTACTTTTATATTTAATCCCCCTCGCTATGAAGGCCAGCATCCCATTCGCCTTCCTGACCACCTGCTGCACCTGCAGGCTGGGTTTTTGCAACTCATGCACAAGGACCCCGAGGTCCCTCTGCACCGTCGCCTGCTGCAGTTTTTTGCCATGTAAGTAATAATCCTTCCTACCATTATTCCTACCAAAGTGTACCACCTCGCACTTGCCAACATTAAATTCCATTTGCCAGTTCCTGGCCCATTCGTCCAGCCTATCTAGATCCTTCTGTAAACTCTCCACACCCTCCGCGCAATTTGCCGTTCCACCAATCTTAGTGTCATCAGCAAATTTCGACACCATACACTCGGTTCCCTCCTCCAGATCATGTATATAAATGGTAAAAAGCTGAGGCCCCAGCACCGACTGCTGGGGCACTCCACTAGTCACCAACCGCCAATCCGAATAGCACCCATTGACCCCCACTCCCTGCCTCCTATTTGACAACCAATCCTCTATCCATGCTAACACCCTACCCCCAACTCCATGTCCCCTGACCTTCTGCAATAACCTCTTGTGAGGTACCTTGTCAAACGCCTTCTGAAAATCAAGAAAGACCACATCCACCGGCTCTCCTCTATCCACCGCCCTAGACACATCCTCATAGAACTCCAGTAAATTTGTCAGACATGACTTCCCCTTAACGAAACCGTGCTGCGTCTGCTCTATCAAGCAATTCCCCTCAAGATCGGCTTGGTTTCAAGAAATGGGTATGAATAGCTATAACCACAGCAGCAGGAAATTTTAGGAAAATAAATACATTAATAAAAAATTACCTAAGAAAAGCATCTGTTGAGTTATTAACAGTTGCATTTCTTCTATTATTTTGATCAGTCAAGGAGTTTAAAATACAATAAATACTTAACATTATATGATTTATTTTACAAGATATGAAGAAGTAAGTAACATTTAATATTTCAAAGAAATCCATGCACCCCTCAATTTGTATAGGAGGTGAAAGTGGTGGGATGTGAAAAACGGATTTGCAAAGATGTTTAGTAAATAAGAGGCAAGGCCAAAAGTCACACTAATAATGCATAACCAGGAATTTTTTTTTTATAAAGGAATGAATTGATAGCAATTATAATAATGACCATTTCACAGTGTAAATTAAAATATTTGTTAACTTTCAAAACTGTTCATCTTGTGATTTGACTCCGTACACAAGCTGTTCAAATCATGATCTAACTTTTGGTTTTGTCACTTGGGAGTTTTGCAGCTGCTTTTTAAGTTGCAATTTCTTTGTGTCTTGTGACCTGTGTCTTTTCTTGAATTCTACTGACACAGTTAGACAAAGACTCTTTTCATTTCGAGTTTTTTTGACCCCAAATAGGAAAGTAACATTTTCCTAAAGCAAGCTCCATAAGAGCAGTTATTCTGAATGTTATCTGGTTGAATTTGCAGATCACTGGATGTGAAGAAAATTCTAAAATTTTAATATTTTGTTAATTAGTTTTGTCAGCTTCATGCCAAGGAGTTACTTTATAGGCAACTTCAGCTGGTAAGTGGGCCGCAGAAGTGGCCCGCCTTCATCTGAGTGGGCTCTAAGATTGAAATCGGCAAATTCATGAACCATGACCCAATGAATAAGATTGAGTATGTTTTAAAAATGCTGAATATTTCATAATGAGTTATTGTTCATGTACTAATACAATTGCCATGAACTTTAAATGATAAAAATAAAAGAAATGTCTAAACTTTGGGCATAGAGGGAGCACACAGCTCTCTCAGTCAGTGTTGTGTGCTATCAGCACGCATCTCACTTCGCATGGCCTTGCTTTATGTGCATATCATTTTAGTAATACTTTTGGGACAAAAACTATGTGAACGGAAGCCAGCAGAATATGGCAACCCTGTGTGTGGGTAACAGTCAACAAAATGTCTCATGGGCTGTACTCAAACTTGATTAGACGCATGTGACCTCTAGGCTGCGGGTTGCCCATCACTGCTTTATGGATAGCTATATGTATTTGGGTGCATATAAGTGGGAGAATTCGTGATTTATTAAACTGGTACTTATTTTTCCCCAGCATGGTAAAAGTCAGCAGCGCATGTAGTTGAAGCAAAGACGGTTGCACTTTTAAGTGGAAAATTGACTTTTTGAAACAAAGGGAGATACAGGTCTATGGGACATGGGCAAACTAATGGGATTAGTTTTGACTGTCCTTACTACAGAGCATGATCAGCAGAAAATGTGAGATCACTGATTTATTTACCTGTTGTAACAATTTATATTTCTCACTGAACACTGTTGCATTTACTATTATTGCTGGTGAATTACTTGGGAGATTTGCGAACTTTTCAAGCAGATTATCTCAAAAATTTGCAAGGTGAACCAACTGCGTGAAATAAATGAGCTTGAAATTGAATTGGCATAGATCTGCTCATGCAAATTGTTACAGGGAGTGATTCCTACACTAAACAATTCTTGCAAACATGCTTTAGGTCTAAGTAAATACAATTTGAGTTGTGGACTACTGCGTAATGACCCCAGATAGGTTGTTGACATACTTTGAATTCTTGCGACCCAAACATGGGGCTAGGAAAGCTCATCATGAGAAGGAGTAGGAAGTGACCAGGAGGAAACCTTGGAGTAATAGTGTGCAGTATCAATTGTTTCATTAACTTCCTGACCTATGGACAGTGAAATATATTTGCTCATTAATTGCACCTGATTTAAACACCACAATTTATTTTTATTTAGTTTGTTTCTTCCCCAAACTGTTTTGTGATCTAACCTCATGGACATGTGATGATACTATGCCTTTAAGAAATGTATTTTAATCATGTTTCTCTGCAGGATGTTTCTATCAGTCCCTGGAATTTCATATGCAACCTGTATCCTCTATTGTTACTGAACTAGTATAATTGACATCACATTTGTTTTAATCTGAACTAATGCAGTAATGATATCCAGCACTACCACTTCTCTAATTTTCTTGATCATATGACCATTACTTTGCTGTGAGACTGCCAGCCTGAAGTTGTCTTAGATTAGTTTCTAATTCTCCAGTCGAACATTGGAAAGACCAAAGATATTGCTTTTGGTCCCCAAAATAAACTCCACTTCCTTATCACTGATTCTATCTGCATCTTTCATCAATTATCCTGGGTGAACCAGACCATGCAAGATATAACCATTTCATTTGAAACACATTTTACTCACTTGTGTAACCAGGCATGAGGTTGAATTCCAGTGAGTATAGCCGCAGTCTACTCAGTCTCTCTTTATGAGCCAATCCTTTCAACTCTGGAAACAACCCCCTAGTGAATCTCCTCTGTACCCTCTCCAGTGCTAGTATATCCTTTCTCAAGTAAGGAGACCAAAACTGTACAAAGTATTCCAGGTGTGGCCTCACAGCACATTATACAACTGCAACATGACCTCCCTGTTTTTAAACTCCATCCCTCGAGCAATGAAGGACAAAATTCTATTTGCCTTCTTAATTACTTGCTGCACCTGCATTCCAACATTTTGTATTCATGCACAAAGGCACCCAGATTCCTCTGCACAGCAGGATGCTGCAATTTTTTACCATTTCAATAATAGTCCATTTTGCTGTTGTTCCTACCAGAATGGATGACCTCACATTTACCAACATTGTACCCCATCTGCCAAACCCTTGCCCACTCACTTAAACTATTTGTATTCCTTTGCAAATGTTCAGCATCCTCAGCACACTTTGCTCTGCCACTCATCTTAGTATCATCCATGAATTTTGACACACTACACTTGGTCCCCAACTCCAAATCGTCTATGTAAGTCGTGAACAATTGCAGTCCCACCACTGATTTCTGAAGCACACTACTAGTCACTGTCAACCAGAAAAGCGTCCATTCAACCCCACTCTTTGCTTTCTATTTGTTAACCAATCTAATGCTAACACATTACCCGTAACACCATGCACATTTATCTAAGCAGCAGCTTTTGGTGTGGCACCTTGTCAGATGTCTTCTGAAAATCCAGATACACCACATCCACAGGTTCCCCATTGTCCACTGCGCACATAATATTCTCAAATAATTCCATCAAATTAGTCAAACATGACCTCCCTTCATGAACCCATGTTGCGTCTTCCCAATGGGACAATTTAATTCCAGAAGGGCAGCACAGTAGTTAGCACTGCTGTCTCACATTGGTCCAATTCTGTCCTTGAGTCACTGACTGTGTGGAGTTTGCACATTCCCCCTGTCTCTGCTTGGGTTTCCTCTGGATGCTCCGATTTCCTCCCACAGTCCGAAGATGTGCGGATTAGGTTGATTGGCCATGTCAAATTGACCCTAGTGTCGGGGGATTAGCAGGGTAAATATATGGGATTATGGGAATAGGGTCTGGGTGGGATTGTGGTTGGTGCAGACTTGATGGATCGAATGGCCTTCTTCTGCATTGTAGGATTCTATGATTCTATGTCTTGCTATTTCTTCCTTGATGATACATTCAAGCATTTTCCCTACTACAAAAGTTAATTGGCCTATAGTTACCCATCTTTTGTCAATCCACTTTTTTAAACAGTGGCATCACATTTGCGGATCCCCTAGCTCTGTGAGACAGCAGTGGTAGCCACTATGCGCATTTTCGTTGTGTCATTGCTTTGCAAGGTGCTGTTTAAGAAGGCTTGCTGCATTCCTACAGTGCATGTTATAGATGGTACACACTGCAGTCGCTGTGCTTCAGTGGTGAAGCTAATGAATGGTACTCAATTCACAAACAATCAAATGGGCCGCTTTTTTGTCCTAGATGATGTCAAGTTTGCAGACAGTGAGAAATGTTATCAAAAATTGCAGTAGGATCTTGATCAGCTGGGGAAGTGGACCAAGAAATGGCAAATGGAGTTCAATACAGATAAATGTGAGGTGTTGCATTTTGGAAAGTCAAATCAAGGTAGGACTTTCACGGTGAATGGTAGAACCTTGGGGAGTGTCATGGAGCAGAGGGACCTTCGAATTCAGGTGCATGGTTCTCTAAAGGTGGATAGGGCAGTGAAGAAGGCTTTTGGCATGTTGGCCTTCATCAGTCAATATTGACAGGAAGTTGGGAGTGCATGTTGCAGTTGTACAGGAGGTTGGTAGGGCTGCACTTGGAGTATTGCATTCAGTTTTTGTCGCCTTGCTGTAGGAAAGATGTTATTAAATTGGAAGAGTGCAGAAGAGACTTACAAGAATGTTTCCAGGACTCAAGGGACTGAGTTATAGGGAGAGATTGGATATGCTAGGACTTTTTTCTTTCGAGCGTAAGAAACTGAGGGGTGATCTTAGAGCTGTTTAAGATCGTGAGAGGCATGGATAGGGTGAATGCACTCAGTCTTTTTCCCAGGATTGAGGAATCGAGAACTAGAGGACATAGCTTAAGTTTAGAGGGAAGAGAGTTAATGGGAACCTGAGGACCAACATTTTTACACAGAGGTTGATAAGTATGTGGAATGAGGTGCCAGAGGAAGTGGTTGAGGCAGGAACACTGACACATTTAAAGGGCATTTGGACAGATACATGGATAGGAAAGGTTGAGAGGATATGGACCAAATGCAGGCAAATGGAGTTAGGTATTTTGGTTGGCATGGACTAGTTTGGCCGAAGGGCCTGTCGCCATGCTGTAAATTCAATGATCTACAATTTCACCTATTCAGAATGCCTAAAACGCTTCACAATAAATTAATTACTTTTGAAGTTTTATTTTGTAGGCAGACAGGCAACCGGTTCACATACTGCAAGGTTCCACAAGCAGCGATAATGTCTATTTTGATGGTGACGTTTCAATAATGCATGTTGACCAGGACACAGGAAGGACTGTCCTCTTTGAATGTACCATGGGAACTTTAACCTCCATTAGAACAGGAAAATAGAGCCTTAAAATTTGTTTATTAGTATCACAAGTTGGCTTACATTAACACTACAATGAGTTACTATGAAAATTCCCCAGCTGCCACACTCCGGGACCTGTGCAGGTAAACTGAAGGAGAATTTAGCATGGCTGATGCTAACCAGCATGTCTTCGGACTGTTGGAGGAAGCCCACGCAGACTCAGGGAGAAAGTGAAGATTCCACACAGACAATGACTCCAGGCAGGAATTGAATCTGGGTCTCTGGCGCTGTGAGGCAGCAATGCTAACCATAATGTCACGGTGGTTTAATGTCTTAACCAAAAGATAGCACCTCCAACAAAATTGGGCTCCCTCAGTCTAGCTGTGAAGTGTCAGCAATAATCCAAAGTTAAAGTACTGGAATGAGGCTTGAATCCAAGATCTTCTGACTCAAGGCAAGAGTGGTCTCATTGAGCTAAGCTGATGCATGACCATCTTCCTTTCTATATACTGTGAAAAATGTAACACGACATAATGTGTGGAGTCCGCAATTTTGGTGTTTTATCTCCATTCACGCACCATGCATCAGGAGCACAAGGAAGAAGAGAAACTTAACAGATCATTTGCAACCCTGTTTCTGAGTTTTTGGAGGGTTTTGTTGCAGTGTGGCTAGTCTGAACAGATGTTGGAAAGGCTTTCTTTTTTTGCCAAGTAGATTTTAAACATGATTTGTCCATTCCTGAGCCATCCCCTTCTATGGTTGCCCATGGAAGCAACAGACTATAGTTAGACTGAGATTCAGCAGCTCTATAACAACGATTATTGCAGAGGATTTATAGTCAGCAATGTGAAATTAATTACATCAATTCAGAATTGTGTATCGTTTATTTTCTGATGTTTCTGCGATGCACCTACTGTGCATGACGTTGCTACGTCAGCATTGTTGGCGCAGCTATAGTGATACAGGATGATCTTTTTGAGTATCATGATGATTGATGACTGTGTGTGGGATTTTGTTACACTGAGGGAATGTCTATGGTGCTGCTAACTTTTATGAGGGATTCCCATTGCCCTTTGTGAATCTTTGGAAGGGTGCGTCTTGAAATTATTTCTTTCTTTATTGGCAGTGTTGTTCCTTGGATTCTGCTGAGAGATATGACCAAGATAAAGGCCAAAAACAATATAGATGTAGAAGAATGTAGAGAGCTAACTATGGAACTATGAGAAAAGTTCTAACAGTAAATGGGAAACCAAACTAAAAATAAAATATATTTTAAGACTACTTTGAAGGATATGGGAATTAAGTATATTCCTATGAGAAAAAGAAGGAAAACAAGACTGGCACTGTAATTGCTGAGTAAAGAGATTCAAAATAATCACGACATAAAATTATTTTTAAAAATCTGCAAGTAACCAAAAAACCAAGGCAGATTAGAAGTTTTACAAAATTAATAATTAAATTGAAAAGGTATTAAGGATATTGAGACATTTCAACAATGGTTAACTTTTAGGTTTTGTTGATTAAGCTCATGCAGACTTTTGTTAATTTATTGGAATAGAATATTGTTGGCATCTAAATTCTGCTGTGAAATCAATGACGGAACTGTAATATGCTTTGAATCAAGCAACTGGAGGGTATCCCAAAAATGAGCTTTAATTGGCCTCATCCGAATAATCTAAAGTTTGTTCACAGGGATTTATGAGCACCCCGTGGAGGTTAGCTGGCTGCCTTGCTAGCAGTAGCCATGGGTGAGTGCCATAAACATAAGAACATAAAAGATAAGGGTAGGAGTGGACCACAAGGCCCCTTGAGCCTTCTTCCAGTATGTTTACTTCTTCAAGTATGGCAAGTGTGAGGTTATCCACTTTGGTAGGAATAATAGTAGGAAGGACTACTACTTACAGGGCGAAAAGCTGCAGCATGCTACGGTGCAGAGGGACCTGGGGGTCCTTGTGCATGAGTCGCAAAAACTCAGCCTACAGGTGCAGCAGGTGGTCAGGAAGGCAAATGGGATGTTGGCCTTCATAGCGAAGGGGATTGAATATAAAAGTAGGGAGGTCTTGCTGCAACTGTACAGGGCACTGGTGAGGCCGCAGCTGGAGTACTGTGTGCAGTTTTGGTTGCCGCACTTGTGCAAGGATATTTTGGCTTTGGAGGGAGTGCAGAGGAGGTTCACTAGGCTGATACCGGAGTTGAGGGGGTTGAGCTATGAGGAGAGGCTGAATAGACTGGGCTTGTACTCGTTAGAGTTTAGAAGGATGAGGGGGGATCTTATTGAGACAAATAAGATGATGAAAGGGATGGATAGGGTAGAGGTGGAGAGGTTCTTCCCACTCAAAGGACAGTAGGACTAGAGGGCACAGCCTCAAGATAAGGGGGGGGCGCAGTTTAGAATAGAGTCGAGGAGGAACTTCTTCACTCAAAGGGTGGTGAATCTCTGGAATTCTCTGCCTGTTGAAGTGGTGGAGGCTACCTCACTGAATATATTTAAGACGCGGGTAGATAGGTTTTTGGTAGGCAAGGGGATTAAGGGTTATGGGGAGAAGGCGGGAAAGTGGAACTGAGCCACTTCAGATCAGCCATGATCTTATTGAATGGCGGAGCAGGCTCGAAGGGCTAGATGGCCTACTCCTGCACCTATTTCTTACGTTCTTATGGCTGATCTTCCATCTTAATTCTACTTTCCCACTTGCTTCCCAATATCCCTTGATTTCCTGAGAGACGAAAAATCTGTCAATCTCAACCTTAAATATATTCAACAATGGCGTATCCGTGACCCACTGGGTTAGAGTTCCAAAGATTCAGACCCCTTTTGAGTGAAAAAATTCCTCTTGATCTCAGTCCAAATGGATCAGCTTGTTATCTTGAGACCATGCCCCTATATTCTAGATTCCCCAACCAGGAAAACAACTTCTCTCTGTCTCCCATGTAAACCCTTTAGAATCTTGTATAGTGCAATGAGATCACCTCTCCTTCTAAATTCCAGAGAGTACAGGCTAGTGCACTCAGCCTTTTTTCATAAGACGACCATCCCATCCCAGGGGCGAGCTAACGAACTTAACCTTTGCTGTACTGCCTCCAATGCAAGTGTATCCTTCTTTCGATATGGAGACAAAATCTGTGTACAGTACTCCAAGCCTGGTCTCAGCAGAACCCTGTACAATTGTAACAAGAGTTGAGGGCAGAGAAGTACAGTGAGACCAGGCTAACAAAGACCTATATTCTACTCCTTCGGGTTCCACAAGAATTATTCTTTAAAAATTCCTAAAACTTACCTTTTAAATAATAGTTGTCTCCGGGTCACCAGGTAATGCCAGGTGCTGTGTTTTCTCTGCTAGTAGTGAAAGGTTCTAAATTTTCTTCAGGCTCCTTGTTTTATGTACATTAGGAGTCTAGTCTTTTCTTACTTTCCCTAGTTCCTTTCTTCACAATACGTTGCAGGTATGATATTATTGTTAATCTTTGGTAATGCTCAATTCATTATGGTGGTGTTATCCAGAGGGAACATGACTTGCTTAAGATGGAGTTATGATTTTCCATATCCTAGATGACATGAAACAAGGAGGACCATCATAATATATTGTTATCATTTATCATAATATATCTGTTATCATTTAACATCAACATAATCTTCCATATAATAGTTCTAATGCCTTGTAGCTCAATGTAATTCTTATCTTAATTTCAAATTTCCATTTAGAACAGTTTGTTCAATCTTTTGTGATTATTTTTCTCTCCTGTCCCTCTCCTAAAGAGAAATAGGTGGACAAGATAGGAGGTGAAATTTATTTCATCTTCATGATTGGTTTCCCTTCAGTACAGTATCAAAGTGATCATTATTTTATGTGCAAGCCTTAATAATGATTGTAGGAAGGCTGTTTTACCAATGGAACAACACAAATTATCCTGTCCTCCTACGATATCAACAAACATATACTCCAAGCACAATTTCAAGGTAGTGAACAAAAAGGTTGAAATCTGGTAATTTAATTTCTACCACCTCAACAATGACATATGTGCAATTCTCTACTTTTCCCATTGTTCACAGGCATCCTTACCTTTCCTTTCAACTTAGGTTGGCATTCTTCTCACTCTCCCGTTGCAGGTCATTCCAGCACTCCCTTCTTAACCCTTCAATTCATGCTGGCACACTATTTGCCTCTTCCCCACATGTTGGCAATTCTTTCCCCTTTTCCTGTCTAACTACTACATGCGTAAAATAACTTGTTTGAATTTTGTTTAATTTTGAGAGAGACATGCAAGGATAGATTGTGTATGTGGTTGAAGGTGGAAGATTTTTAGAAAGATTCACATTTCTGGTTTGATTGTGCATGTGAACTTGAATTTGGTTTCTCTTTCCCCTATTTTTGTTTCTGCACACATTTTTAATAATTCATTTAATAATACTAAGTCAATGTAAATTAAATGAGAAGTTGGGGAAATTGCAAAACTTTCAATAATCCATTACTTTAATCTTTATTACAAAGGTCTATACATTTGATTTTTTTTTAAATGAGTTGAATGCAATGTTTTTTTTTCCAGTATTGGCAATGTACTGGAGATCCACAATGGCTATTTTGCATGGGATAACAAATCTGACAGATCTGTCCTCCAGGATATCTCATTAAAGATTTTCCAAAGCAAAGTTACAGTTATTATAGGCAAGGTAAGATATCTATAACTATTTTAATAGGTCAGTATCAATATAGTTTACATGTTTATGGTGTTCATTATGTAAAATATCATATTGCATTGCTTTACATCTAGAGGTTAACATCAACAAGCATTTTGATATGCGTTGGTTGACAATTAGAACAATTAGTTTAAAATAATAGGATTTAATAGAGTAGGTACAGCAAATTTACTTTATCTTGGGGGAAATCCAGAATCTAAAGGCACAATTTTAAATTAGTGCTAGGCCATTCAAACAGTAAGTCAATTGTCACAAAGCATAACAGAAATCTTGGATTTCTAAACATCTAGAATTCCCTAGCAGGCCAGGTCAACTTGAATTTTCAAGATTCAGTTTAATAAATTTTTCTTATCGAAGATTATTAAGGAAGAGTGCACATGGAGAAAATGTTCCCTTCAGTAGGAGAGATTAAGATCTGAGGGCACAGCCTCAGAATAAAGGGATGACCTATTAGAACCAAGATGAGGAGAAATTTCTTAAGCCAGAGGATGGTGAATCTGTGGAATTCCTTGCTACAGAAAGCTGTGAAGGCTAATTGATTGAGTATTTTAAGACAGAGATAGATAGGTTCTTGATTGGTAAGGGCATCAAAGGTTATGGGTAAAAGGCAGGAGAAAGGGATTGAGAAACTTATCAGAAATGATTGAATGGCAGAGCCTAATTCTGCTCCTATATCTTAGGTTTTATGGAATACGGCTCAAAGGCAGGTAAATAAAGTCAAGGTTGAAATCAGTCATGATCTAATTAATGGACAGAAGCAGAGCTAAGTGGCATATTTCAATATTTCTGTGATTGGATAGATATGTTCTTAAACAACTTTTGAAGCTATCACTGGCAAAGCAAAGTACTTTTGAAAGACTGCTTCAGAAAGAGAAGGTATAATGTCAGACAGATTCAAATTTTATAGTAGGATGGGAGGCAAAGAGATGAACAATAATTCGACATGGCGTCGTTGATCATTGTATTGTAACAGCACAGGAGGAGGCTATTTGGCCCCAGGTGTCTGCGTCAGGTCTCCAAACAAGTATTTTCTGGCCTAGTGCCATTTCTCCTGCCTTTTCCCTGCATCCCTGCACATTGTTTCTATTCAAGTAATCATCTAATGCTTTTTTGAATGCCTCCACCACGCTTCGAGACAGTACATTCCAGACCCAAACCACTCCGTGTGAAAGTTTTTTCTAGTATCGCATTTGCTTCTTTTGTAAATCATCTTAAATCTGTGCCCTCATGCTCTTGACCCTTTTATGAGGGGAACAGTTTTTTTCTATTTACCGGGTCTAGCACCCTCCTGATTTTGATCAACTCTGTCAAATGTCCTTTCTTCTCTCCAAGGAGAACAGTCCCAACCTCTCCAATCTATCCTTATAACTGAAGTTTCTCATCCCTGGAACCAGCCATGTAGCCTCTTCTGAACCCTCTCCAGTATGTTCACATCCTTCCTCTATTGTGGGTCCCAGAGCTTACACAATATTCCAGGTGATGTCTAACTAGGGTCTTGTTTAAGTTCAGCATAACCTCCTTGCTGTTGTACTCTATGCCTCTATTAATAAAGCTCAGAATACCACATGCTTTATTAGCTGCTCTCTCCATCTGTCCTGCCACCTTCAAGAATCTATGCACATCTCTATCCAGGTCCCTCTGCTCCTGCACCATTTTTAGAATTGTACCCCTTATTTTATATTGTCTCTCCCTGTTCTTCCAAAATGCATCACTTCACATTTCCCACACTTATCTGCGTTGAACTTCAGCTGCCACCTCTCTGCCCACTCCACTAATCTGTCTTGTCTGTGTCCTTTTGAAGTTCTACACTGTCTACACTGTCCTCACTGTCTTCACAGTTTACAAAACTTCCTGGTTGTGTATCATCCGCAAACTTTGAAACTGTCCCCTGCACATTGAAGCTGGAATTTTCTAGTCATACTCAGCAACAAGATTTTCCAGTCTGCTGATGGTGAACCCTCACCATGGGTTTTCCAGTGGCAGGGGTTGCATAGATGGGAAACCCCGTTGACAACAATGGGATCAGAAACCCCACTGTCCTGAAACTTCACAGCGGTGTGGAAAGCCCACCCCAAGATCTAGACCATTAATATATATAGTGAGAGTGGCCAGAATTGATCCTCTAAATTGATCAGGAAAAGTTATGGTGCGACCTTTAAAATAGAGTCTTGCAACAGATTCACTGAAACAAATTTGATGAGGATAGGAGTCTTGGCTATTACTGAGACTACAAGACTTCTGGATAGTAGAAGTGTAATTAAGTGCTACGTTAATCTAATAATCTAATACTAATATATGTTTTTTTATAATAGCATTAACAGAGCTCCTTTTGATAAGTCTGGAGAAGGAAGCATGAAGGGTGGTAGCGCACTCCTTCAGAATGCACAAAGTAAGGTCATTATTGCAAGCATTTATTTATTGAATGATTTATTCTGAGAGAAACTAAGTCTCTATAAACCTTGATCTTGTCAGAGTTTATTGAAAACAGACTGCATTTTATCTTAGTCAAATTTCCAGTGAACACACCCCCTATGTTTATTAAACTTGTAATTTTGTAACAGAACCAACCAGAAATGATATTGTTAGGCACCATGCTGATATTAAATGCGACATTCTCCCAAAACCCAGAAGGCTAACTTGGAACTCTGATCCTTAGTGGTATATTTTCAATTTGGTGTACTGTGGGAAATGATGTTCCTCCCAGGTTTGCTCAATCAAGTTATTTTGTGATCATTTAATAAAGAATATTTATTAACATTAAAAAAAGGGCTATAATACACTATAATTATGCACTTAACTATATGGATGGCTAAGCACACAATTTCACACAAAGTTACCGCTTTCTTCCCAACTCTTCAGATAACCTTTTTCCCCCAAACAACATCCAATAATATATAACTCCATGAACTAAATCCAGCAGATAGTTACCACACACAGGTTTAAGGGATCATGGTCTGTAGGTATGATTGTTTTTGCTGAAGTACTGGCAACGCAAGTCTCAAATGTTGCAATGCCAATAACAAATTAAAATGTCTCTTTTTCAATTGTAGAATACTTCTGTTGATAAGGATTTGATTTTCTTGAGAAATATCCCACAGGCTTCTCTATTTTCAAGTTTATCTCCCTGCAACAACACAGCCCCCATTCAAAGGTCACTAGCATCCACAGCCAATTTAAAATGGTTGTCATTGGTGCTGTTGTCAACAGTTTTTAAATGTTGGAATGCAGTTTGGCAGTCCTATGTCCAGCTAAATTTCTTCTTCAAGAGTTCTGTTAGTGGTGTTACCACATTGCTAATGTTCAACACAAACTCATGAAAAAATACACTCGCCCCCAGAAATCGCAAAATCTCTTTTTCTTGTTGTAGGTTCTGGAAAATTCCAAATGGCCTGTATTTTTGCATTTTGTGGACCATCTGACTATAGAGGTTTACAGCATGGAAACGGGAGCTTTGGCCCAACTGTCCATGTCATCTATTTTTGAACCATTTCCCTCTATACCCATCTTACCCGTGTAACTGTCTAAATGCTTTTTAAAAGACAAAATTGTACCTGCCTCTACTACCCCTGGCAGCTTGTTCCAGACACTCACCACCCTCTATGTGGAAAAAATGCTCCACTGGACCCTTTTGTATCTCTCTCCTCTCACCTTAAACCTATGTCCTTTAGTTTTAGTCTCCCCTACCTTTGGAAAAAGACGTTGACGATCCAACTGATGTATGCCCCTCATTTTATAGACCTCTATAAAATCACCTGAGTCTCCTAAGCTTCAGGGAAGAAATGTCCCAATCTAGCCAGCCTCTCCTTATAACTCAAACCATCAAGTCCGGTTAGCATCTTAGTAAATCCTTCATGCACTCTTTCTAGTTTAATAATATCCTTTCTACAAAAAGGTGACCAGAACTGTACATAGTATTCCAAATGTGGCTTTATTAATGTCTTGTACAACTTCAACAAGACATCCCAACTTCCGTATTCAGTGTTCTGATCAGTGAAACCAAGCATGCTGAATGCCTTCTTCACTACTCTGTCTGCCTATGATTCCACTTTCAAGGAGCTCTGAACCTGTACCCCTAGATTTCTTTGTTCTAAAACTCTCCCCAACACCATTAATTGAGTAAATCCTGCCCTGGTTCAATCTACCAAAATGCATGTCCCACATTATGTCCTATCTATGAAATTTAAGCTTCAGCACATTGATTTTTGCTGAATTCATGACTAGATTGGCTTCTTTTAAGCATTCAAGCAGTTCTTTAAAGTTTTGCAGAAGTTCTTCCCATTTTCAACTAAACACCACTAAATTGACAACGTACACTGCACAGTGAATCAATCCCTGAATAACTTGAGTAATTAATCTCTGAAATATTACTGATGCATTCTTCATTGCACACAGCATAACTTTATCAATTTAAAGTCCGTGTGGCGTCACGAACACTGAAATTTCCTTTGCCTCTTGGACAAAGGTACTCGCCAATATCACTTTAGTAAGTTTATTTTTGTATTGAATTTAGATGTCTAACCCTTGCAATGCAATCCTCCGACAATGTATAGGAAATCAATCCACCTTAGTGACAATATTCACTTTTCTGTAGTCCACGCAAAGTCTGTGTTCCAACAGCCTTTGGCACCATAAAAAACAGGTGAATTCCAATCACTAGAACGCAATTCAATAATGTAAGTATGGAGCATACATTCAATTTCCTTCTGTATTTGTGATAACTTTGCTGGTTTTAGTGCATCTGGATTTTGCTTTTTTGGAATTGTTTCATCCACATCTACATCTTGCATCACTATCTCTGTTCTATCCAATTTATTCCAACAAATAACACTGCAGTAATTCTTTCAATTCTCCTCAGCTCTTATCTGGAAGGTAACTTAGCCAGCTGTACTTCCTAACTTAGCCCAGTACTTCCTCATTGCCCGAATGAATTAGAGGAAAGCCACTCTCCGAATTTCACCTTTCCTCTTCCTGCTTCATTACTACCAAGACCTCATGCTTGCCTTCATCTCCTATATCCCAATACCTCTTAAGAATGTTAATATGTCATACTCTGACAGATTTACCATCTGGTCTATCTGGTGTGTGTACCAGATAATTTATTTCACTAAGTTTTCTTTCAATCTGACATGGTTCACAAAATGTAGCTTTCAATGGTTAGCTGATAGAGGTAATAACACTAGCATTTTCTTTTCTGCGACAAAACTACAAGTCTATGCTCTCCAATTAGCCATTGCTTTCATTTCCTGTTGTGCTATTTTTAAATACTTCCTTGCCACTTCACAATCCCCATTCAGTCTTTCTCTAAAATTCAATGCGTAATCCAAAAGCGTAAGCTCTGATTTCTCTCGGATAAATTTCAGTGATCCTCTAGTTTCATGTCCATAAATCAATTCAAACGGATTAAATCTTGTAGAATCATTTGTTGCATCTGAATAGCAAACAATAAAAATGGAATCATTTTGTCCCAATCATAAGGGCAATCTCGACTATATACTCTCATCGTTGTTTTTGAAGTTTGATGCCACCTCTCTAATGCTCTCTGATATCCTAATGATTAAAGCACAAACAACGAAACAGAGATTTATACTGGTTTATTTCCAAGCTATTCATGACTTACTTAAATAATCCTGACATAAAATTTGACTGTTGATCTGATTTATATCTCTTTCAGTAAGCCATTTCTGGTAAACATAAGAACATAAGAAATAGGAGCAGGAGTAGGCCATCTAGCCCTTCGAGCCTGCCCCGCCATTCAATAAGATCATGGCTGATCTGAAGTGGCTCAGTTCCACTTTCCCGCCTTCTCCCCATAACCCTTAATCCCCTTGCCTATCAAAAACCTATCTACCCGCGTCTTAAATATATTTAGCGAGGCAGCCTCCACCACTTCAACGGGCAGAGAATTCCAGAGATTCACCACCCATTGAGTGAAGAAGTTCCTCCTCAACTCTGTTCTAAATTGCACCCCCCCCCTTATCTTGAGGCTGTGCCTTCTAGTCCTACTGTCCTTTCTAAGTGGGAAGAGCCTCTCCACCTCTCTCCTCTCCATCCCATTCATCATATACGTCTCAATGAGATTTCCCCTCAGTCTTCTAAACTCTAACGAGTACAAGCCTAGTTTATTCAGCCTCTCTTCATAGCTCAACCCCCTCAACTCCGGTATCAGCCTAGTGAACCTCCTCTGCACTCCCTCCAAGGCCAAAATATCCTTGCGCAAGTGCGGCGACCAAAACTGCACACAGTACTCCAGCTGCGGCCTCACCAGTGCCCTGTACAGTTGCAGCAAGACCTCCCTACTTTTATATTCAGTCCTCCTCGCTATGAAGGCCAACATCCCATTCGCCTTCCTGACCACCTGCTGCACCTGCAGGCTGGGTTTTTGCGACTCATGCACAAGGACCCCCAGGTCCCTCTGCACCATAGCATGCTGCAGTTTTTCGCCATGTAAGTAGTAGTCCTCCCTACCAGTATTCCTACCAAAGTGGACAACCTCACACTTGCCAACATTAAATTCCATTTGCCAGTTCCTGGCCCATTCGCCCAGCCTATCTAGATCACCCTGCAGACTTTCCACACCCTCCGCACAATTGCCGTTCCATCAATCTTGGTGTCATCAGCAAATTTCGACACCATACTCTCGGTTCTCTCCTCCAGATCATCTATATAAATGGTAAATAGCTGAGGCCCCAGCACCGATCCCTGGGGCACTCCACTAATCACCAACCGCCAATCCGAATAGCACCCATTGACCCCCACTCGCTGCCTCCTATTTGACAGCCAATCCCCTATCCACGCTAACACACTACCCCCAACTCCATGCCCCCTAACCTTCTGTAACAACCTCTTGTGCGGCACCATATCAAACGCCTTCTGAAAATCAAGAAACACCACATCCACCTGTTCTCCTCTATCCACCGCACTAGACACATCCTCATAGAATTCCAATAAATTCGTCAGACACGACTTCCCCTTAACGAAACCGTGCTGCGTCTGCTCTATCAAACAATTCTCCTCAAGATGCCTTGCTATTTTCTCCTTGATTACGGATTCAAGCATTTTACCTACAACTGACGTTAAACTAACCGGCCTATAATTCCCTGAACTTAATAAAGAACTTCACTAATTTCTCTACACGATTTCTTAATGGTATGGCTTCAGGAAATCGAGCCTATATGTCCATAATAGTTATCACAAGTGGTACAACACAATCAACTAGAACTCTTATAAAAAGTTCTTTGAAAGCTGGAATATGAATTAAGGGTGCTTGCTTTGTTGCAGCTTGCCTTTGCTATTCTGCAGTTAACTTCTACATCAATAGTCACTACTTGGGAGAGGGTGCTGCCAAGATAAGTGAACTGGTCCACTGCCTGTAGTTTCTGCCCTTTGATTGTGATTATGGGTTCTGTGTACGGTGCATGAGGAGCGGGCTAGTGCATGACTTCGGTCTTTTTAACGTTGATGGTGAGTCCAAAGTTGTCACAAGCCATGAAAAATTTGTCCATACTGACTTGCATCTCTGGCTCTGAGCCAGCATACAGGGCGCAGTCATCGGCAAGGAGGAAATCTCTCAGAACAGTCTCCTTCACTTTGGTAATAGCTGGAAGTCTCCTCAGGTTGAAAAGTTTCCCATCCACTCTGTACTTGAGGCTGATTCCAGCAACACTGTCCTGGAAGGCATCATTCAGCATGGCAGTAAACATCATGCTGAACAGTGTGGATGCGAGCACACAGCCCTGTTTGACACCATTGGTGACTGGGAATGCCTCAGAGGATTCTCTGCCATACAGTATTCTGGCCATCGTGCCATCATGGAACTGGGGTACCATCTGAATGAATTTGGGGGGGCAGCCGAACTTTGACGTGATCCTCCATAGGCCTTGTCAGCTTACAGTATCGAAGGCTTTCGCGAGGTCAACAAAGGTTGTGTAGAGCTCGCGATTCTGCTCCTGACACTTGGCGTGCAGCAAAAATCATATTAGTAATCCCATGACCTTTGCAGAAGCCACACTGTGACTCTGGAAGCAGGCCCAGCTCCAGATGAGTGACCAGACGATTTAGCAGGAATCTTGCGAGGGTTTTTCCTGTGATGGAGAGCAGCAAGATTCCTCGGTGGTTGTCGCATACTTGCTGATTGCCCTTCCTCTTGTAGAGGTGTATGATGGAAGCATCTTTAAGTTCCTGAGGAATGGATCCTTGCTTCCAAAAGGGCTGGATCAACTCGGTGACTTTCCCGATAAGTGCAGGACCAGCAGCTTTATAGATCTCTGCGAGTATGGCATCTGCCCCTGGATAGCTGACTGACAGCTTTCGTGACTTTGGCTACTACCAGTGGGTTGTCCATGGCGCTGTTGATAGCAACCTGGGGAATCCTGTCTATTGCCTCATTGTTAATAGATGACGGTTGGCTGAGGACAGCTTCAAAGTGTTCAGCCTATCTCTGCAGGATCTGAGCCTTCTCTGGAATGAGAGTTGTACCATCTGTGCTCAAGAGGGGGGAGCTCCCGAGAGATTGAGGTCAATAGAGAATGTTAAGGGCTTCATGGAACCGTTTCAAGTTGTTTCTGTCAGCATGTCCCTGTATTTCATCTGCCTTGGTGCTGAGCCAGGCATCCTGCATTTTATGCAGTTTATTCTGGACTGTCCTGCAAGCACTGGTAAAAGCATTTTTCTTGGCAGCTGAAGATGGGTCGTTCTGACAGGACCGATGAAGACGGTGCTTTTCAACAAATAGAGCCTGTACCTCCTCATCATTCTCATCGAACCAATCATACTGCTTGCAGGTGGAGGGCCTGAGCATCTTCAGCGCAGATGTATGGATAGCATCCCTGAAGCATTCCCAGTTGTCCTCAGCGCTGCCTGTGAGGTGTAGGTCAGCAAGCTTGGTTTCTAAGTCTTCAGCCAGTGCTGAAGCTATGCTGGGGTCCTTTAGCTTGACCGCATTGATTCTTTTCATGACCTTGCTTCCTTGTGGTCACCTCTTGGGTCTGATGCGGAGCCTCATTTTGGAGACAATGATCCTGTGATCTGTCCAGCAGTCAGCACCACACATGACCTTGGTAACTCTGACATTCTGCCTGTCTTTTCTCCTGACAATGACATAGTCGATAAGATGCCAATGCTTAGAGTGGGGGTGCATCCAGGAGATCTTGTTATGGCAGACGGAAGGTTGTGTTGGTGATGAGGCAGTCGTGTGCTGCACAAGTCTTCAGTAAGAGGCCATTACTGTTACACTTGCCCACTCCATGCCTCCCAATGACTCCCTGCCAGATTGCAGAGCCACACCCTACTCTTGCATTGAAATCAAGATCAGCTTGTCGGTACTGCTCACTGCTGATAGTAGGGCGTCTGGTTCTTCGTAGAACTTGTCTTTCATCTCGTCCAGGTTGTTCATTGCGGGGGCATAGGCGCTGATGAGGGTGGCTTGACTTCTGTTCTGTAGCGGAAGCAGTAATGTCATAAGCCGGTCGTTCACACCCTTGGGTAGACTATCAAGTTTCCAAACAAGGTGACTCCTGACGGCGAATCCAACTCCAGCATTACGATGCTCATCGCTGCCACGACCACTCCAGAAAAAAGTGTATCCACCTCCAGTTTCAGTTAACTGACCTACACTGGCAAGACGAGTTTCGCTCAGGGCTGCAGTGTCAATGTTGTATCTTGCAAGCTCTCTGGCAACTAAGGCTGTTCTTCTCTCTGGTCTGTCTGCTGTAGGGTTGTCCAAAAGCATGTGCACGTTCCAAGTGCCAATGGTGAGTGGTGTCACCTTGTGTTTTATTTTGTATGATTGACCGCAAGATGGGATCCCCGCCAGCTGCGGTAAACTGGCCAGGGGGTAGTGAAGCAGGCAATGTTTAGGGCACCTTTTCTAGCCCCTTCCTCATTCTACGGAGGTGAGCAGTGCGTTCCTGAAGAGGACTGCTCAGCCGCCCAGGTAGACGCCGAGTTCCACTGCTGCTTCGGTCAGCGGAAAACGATCATTAGACCTGAGCCACCTGCGTGCAGGTTCGTGACTACAGCTCCCAGTGTATCCACACCTGCTGCTTTGTCACTCGCCCATTGCCACAGGACTTCAAGGGTTGAACAGGACACTGATGATGTTGATGATGGTGTCAAAACTAGCGCTTGATTTGGATTAAAGTGAGGGAGAGTTGCGCAGCGTCAACCTCACTCTCTCTTCCCAGTTCCCATCTAGATCCAGTGGCAAGACAAGAGTCAAGATGGCTGGAGGTGGGACTAGGTGCAGTGGATGACCAGGACGTCTTCTGTGTCTCCTCCTGCTCTTCGCATTCCACAACGCTTGCAGAGATCGCCTTCTTGACCGTTGGACCTTACGTTGGTCTCTTCCGCTCAATCCGCCGGACTCTGTCTTCACATGCTGGGAAGCATCTCCATATCTCACCGAGGGTTGAGACCTGTCGGCTACCCTCACCTGGTTTAGCCGGCTTGTCAAGGCCGTTGCCTGGGGCGTGGCAGCTGTCACATGCAAACAGCTACGGGGAGCCACAGGTGAGAGCTGAGTGCCAGGTGGGGATAAAAGATGGACAAACTGCCCTGAAAGGACGCAACATGTTCCCCCACCAAAGGTATTACACCTCCCTGACACCCCATACATGCCCAATTTCTTTCCTATACACAGGAGGTAATACAATTTGATGTATTTCTACCCATTATTCACCTGCACTAGCATGTGTGGAATGTGATTCTTTTACATTATAACATTCAGGAATACACTGAGTTTCCGATTCCAAATAAGTCATTTGATAAATTTGTTTATCTGTAATTCTATCAATCTATTTGAGCTAAACACATCGGGTTTCTTTTCCTTCGCCTCTTTCCTCTTCATTCAGCTTACTAAAGATGATTTCAGACAATCTTATTTCACTTTACTCATCCTATGCTCTTAACTTCTTTTCTTGTTTCACCTTGTGTGTCTGTGACCTCATTAACACAATCAAGAAACACCCCATGAATGTCCATTTGTAATTTTTCTCTCACTTGATTTTCTACCAATTGGCTTATGAGCATAAAAATTTTTGTATTGTGCAGTTTATTACAATGAAATTTTCTTCATATCCCTTATTCCCTCAGCATTATATTTTTTACTTTGAGATGAAATCTTCTTGGAATGTTTAACCTCTCCCTGTCTTGCTTGACTGTCTTTTCTCGCACCTTTCCATTTTCTATCTTACTCAGACTTAAAAGTGTATTCAAAAAGAACTTTTGGTCGCTGAACCCATTCAGTCATCAGCAAGCTCTGTGGCTTGCCTCTCAGTTTTAACTCTTTGTTCCTCCACGTTAGTCCTTATCAAAGCAGGTAATAAACCTTTGAGTTCTTCCAACAGAATTGCTTCTCTAAGAGCCTCATGGGTTCCTTCTATTTTAGTGTTCTTACCTACCTATAAAAATTATTTTGTTTAACCCTTTTACGAATTCAATACAAGTCTGTCTAGACTGTTTTACATTTTGAAACTCTTTGTCTGTAAGCCTCTAGTACTAACTCAGAAGCACGCAATATACATTGCTTCACCACATTATACTTCTCAGAAATATGATATGGTGAAGCATATTCCTCTGACAAAGAAGCATAGACTTCACTAGTCCTAGCTATTAGTTTCCTGCAAGAACAGCCTCCAAATATTTCACGGTCATTTCATTTGTCTTCCTATTTTTTCAAATGAGTTTTTTAAAAAATGCCTCCACAACTTCTTTGGACAAATCTAAAGTTCCCCAGTAGCTTAATGTGTAGAACTACTTCCTTCCTCAATCTGCTGTAACGCCTCTGCTTTAACTTCCAGCATTTTAAGCTGAAAGCCTTTCTCTTTCCCCTTTTTCCTTTGTGCCATTTCCACCGTTCCCATTTTCAATTCCCTCTGAAAGGTGCTCTCTTTGTCTCTTTCCTCTCTATCCCTTTTTGCTTTTCCTGCATTTCAAAGTTCTTCATTTCTATTTCTTTTTATGTTTTCTCTGCATTTCTGATTGTCACATTTGTAATTAAATTTTAGCTAATTCATTTGCTCATTTTTCAGAAAACATCAAAACATAGAAGGAGGAGTAGGTCATTCGGCCCTTGAAGCCTGCTCCGCTATTCATTTTGATCAAGGCTGAATGCCACATTCATTATCCTGATCCTGCCTCTTCCCCCTCCCCCCATATCCCATGATCCCTTTAGCCCCAAGAGCTTTATCTAATTTCTTCTTGAAATTTTGGCCTCAACTACTTTCTGTGGTAGTGAATTCCATAGATTCATCAATCTCTGGATGAAGAAATTTCTCTTCACCTCAATCCTAAAAGGTTTGCCCCTTATCCTCAAACTATTAAGTTTTACATTTTACTTTACAATGTTACAAGTAGGCTTACATTAACACTACAATTAAGTTCTGAAAATCCCGTAGTCGCCACGCTCCGGCACCTGCTCAGGTACACTAAGGGAGAATTTAACATGGCCACTGCACCTAACCATGTCTTTCAGACTGTGGGAGTTAACTGGAGTACCTGGAGGAAACCCATGTGGAACTGGGAGAACGTGCAGACTCTGCACAAACAGTGCAATGTGAAAAGTCTGACAACACCAGGTTTTAGTCCAACCTATTTATTTGGTAAACGCCGACAAACAGTGCAAGCCAGGAATCAAACCCTAATTCAATGACCCTTAATTCTGGACTCTCCCATCATCAGCAACATTCTTTCCGTCTAATCCTGTTAGAATTTTATAACTTGATCTATCTGACAACACTTACTCATTTAGATGCTTTGCTATTCTTTCCACTACCTCAACTTGCTTAGCCCTTGTAGGTAATCATAATTATAACAAATGTACCAATTCTATCAATGTAGGTATACATTTCAAACGTTCCAAAGCTATATTGTCTACTCCCAAACAAGTCTTAGCCATTGCAAGAACCATTTTGCAGTCATCTTATTTTAAATCATAGACCTCCTAATTTGGTTCAACACTTTTGTCACTCTTGTCATATTTAAAGTCAAAATTTCCCTTACACACAAGGAATTGTACTTTTCAAAATTACTGACAAGCCCCCAGTTTTGTCATGAACCCTGCTGATACTAAATACGAGGCTATCCCAAAACCCAGAAGGATAACTTGGAACACTGGTTCTTAGAAATAACTTGAGCTTGTTTTCTGCAGCTGGGTGTGGCTATCATGGTAACTGCTTTTACTATTTCCTTTCTCCGGTTATCTTGCTATAGATAAGTAATTACTCCCTTTGATATTACCTATTCTGTGGATCTGGCTTTGAGCATGTAAGTGGGGGGAGGATGGAATAAGGCTATTGAGTTGGATGATCAGTTATGATCATAATGAATGATGGAGCCAGTCTCGAAAGGCCAAATGGCCTACTCCTCCTAATTTCAATGTTTAAATCCACTGACAATACCTGCCCATCTGGCCCTCTTAGTAGGGGATTTTATTCAAGTGTCAGCAGCTACCTGCTGCAAAAGCCTGACTTCCTGAGATGCTAGTACTCCACTGTGCTGAGTAGACTGATGCTGTATTTATGTATCATGAGCTGGGGTACAACCTTTTTCCAGAAAACCATTAGAAATAGGAACAGGAGTAAGCTATTCAGCCCCTCGAGCCTGCTCCACTATTCAGTGGGATCATGGCGATCTGACATTCCTCATGTCTGTGTCCTTGCTTCTCTTACTGATCAAAAATCTATCTTGGTCTTAAAAGTACACAAGGAACCTTGCCCCACAGCTCTCTGTGGCGACGAGTTTCAAAGAGTCACAACTTCTGAGAGAAGAAATTCCTCTTCATCTCAGTCTTAAATTCTGATTTTTTTCTGAGATTGTGCCCTCTGGTCCTAGACTTTCCCATGAGGGGAAACGTTCTCTCAGTATTTACTCTGTCGGCCCATTAAGAATCCTCTGTGTCAATGAGACCACCTGTCGCTCTTCTGAATTCCAATGAATAGAATTCCAAACTGTTTCACCATTCCTCATAAGATAATCCCTCCATACTGAGAACCATCCTAGTGAACCCCCTATGAACTGCTTCCAATGAAATAATATCTTCCCTTAAATAAGGGAACCAAAATGTTAACACTACTCCGGATGTAGGGACGATTCCCCCAGCCCGCTGCGCTGCTTTTGTAGCACAGAGTACCAGGAGACTCGAGCAGAGGCCATTTCATGGGTTCCCACTGGGCACCACAGCCTCCACAAGTCTCTGGCAGCTGGATTTCCAGCGTCTTCAGCTCTGCGCCAGAAATCAGCGCGGAGCTGCATAACTTATTTAAATGTTCTTTGACTCTATTTTACATCCTATTAGCACACCCGGGACTGAAGTGTCCCCACCACCAACAACCAGAAGTGTTTCACTCCAGCAATGTTTACTACTGGAACCCTCAAGAGGCAAAGTGGCAATGCCCAGGTGGCATCTTGGCGTTGCCCATTGAGGCTACCGGTGAGGGGGGATGGTGAGAGGATGGATCAGGGCTGCTATTGGGGCTGGGGGCATGGGCGGATTGGGAATTCAAGGCTGCCGGGCAGGAGGGAGATTGAGGTGGGCTGTGGGCAGGGCAGGGATGGCCTGGGCATGTTCATGGGGCCAGCAATTGAGCCGTGGGGAGCCTGGAGGGACAGCAACGGGGATGTTTGCTGTGCTGGCCAGCAGTCGGGCTAGCCAGCGATCAGGAGGCCGGCAGCGCAGGGTTATTGCACATACGCCAATTTTAGCACTGACAGATCTACACATCTCAGTGGCCCGCTCAGCACTGTGCTGCCAGCCTCTTAAGTGGGAATAGGCTCCACCCATAGATTTTTGGAGTGATTTAGGCTAGCACACTCTGCAGTGCACAGAGTGTGGGAGATTCATTTTGAAACTCCCACTGAAAAAAACCGGTGGGATTTACTTTGTTACTTACACGAATTCGACGGAATATTTTTTGGGAGAATCGCCCCCACAGTCTCACCAGTACCATGTACACTTGTGCAAGACTTCCCTACCCTTATACTCCAACCCTGATGAAATAAGGGCCATCATTCCATTAGCCTTCTGATTACCTGCTGCACCTGTGTGTCAGCTTTGTGTTCTGTGCACAAGTTCATCCAAGTTCCTTTTGCAACTTTCTGCAGTTATTCTCTATTTAATGGAGTACTGTGTGCAGTTTTGGGCGCCGCACCTGCGCAAGGATATTTTGGCCTTGGAGGGAGTGCAGAGGAGGTTTACTAGGCTGATACCGGAGTTGAGGGGGTTGAGCTATGAGGAGAGGCTGAATAAACTAGGCTTGTACTCGTTAGAGTTTAGAAGAATGAGGGGAGATCTCATTGAGACGTATAAGATGATGAATGGGATGGATAGGATAGAGGTGGAAAGACTCTTCCCGCTCAAAAAAGACAGTAGGACTAGGGGGCACAGCCTCAAGATAAAGGGGGGGCAGTTCAGAACGGAGTTGAGGAGGAACTTCTTCACTCAAAGGGTGGTGAATCTCTGGAATTCTCTGCCCATTGAAGTGGTGGAGGCTGCCTCGCTAAATATTTTTAAGAAGCGGGTTGATGGGTTTTTGATAAGAGAGGGGATTAAGGGTTATGGGGAGAGGGCGGGAAAGTGGAACTGAGCCACGACAGATCAGCCATGATCTTATTGAATGGCGGGGCAGGCTCGAAGGGCCAGATGGCCTACTCCTGCTCCTATTTCTTATGTTTCTTATGTTTCTTATGTTAAATAATACTTTGTTCTTTTGTTCTCCCTTCCAAAATTAATATCTTCATATTTTCCCACATTATACTCCATTTGCTGACTTTTTGCTCATTTACTTAATCTATCACTATCTCTTTGTAAACTGTTTGCATCCCTGCCGCAACTTGCCCTTCTACTTAGTTTAGAGTTATCTGCAAATTTAGTACAGAACATTTGCTTCCTCTTTCCAAGTCATTAGTATATATTATAAACAGTTGCGGCCTCAGCAATAATCCCTGTGGAACCTACTGGTTACAACCTGAAAAAGAACTCCCTATTCCCACTCACTGTTTCCTGCCCGTTAGTCAATTCTCTATCCGTGCCAATATACTACCTCCAGCAACGTGGGCTGTTATCTTATGATTTAACTTTTTGTGAGGTACATTGTTGAACATCTTCTGGAAGTCCAAATACAACACATTTACTAGTTCTCCTCTATCCATTCTGGCTGAGACTTCCTTGAAAAACTCAAATAAATTAATCAGATATGATTTCCCTTTCATGAAACCATGCTGATTCTGCTTGATTAGATTATGATTTTCCAAATGTGCTTTTATTACTTAATAATTTATTTCAACATTTTTCCAACAATAGATATTGGGCTAATTGACTTAGAGTTACCAGCTTTTTGCCTCCCTCCCTTTTTGAATAGAGGTGTCATATTGGCATTTTTTCAATTCAATCCAGAATCCAAAGATTTTTGGAAACTTACAACCAATGCATCCACTATCTCCATAGCTACTTCTTTTAAGATCCTAGGATGCAATCCATCAGGGTCCGAGGACTTATCTTCCTTTAGCCCTATTATTTTTGTCTAGTACCTTCACTGTTACCACTCTCCCCTCCCCCCACCCCCCCCCCCATTCTTTAGCATTAATCGCACATATGAAGTATCTTCCATAATAAAGACCGATGCAAAATATCTGTTTAAATCCTCTGCCATTTCCTTGTTCTCCATAACTATCTCCCTAGATTCATTTTCTAAGGGGCCTATGTTTACTTGGACCTCTCTTTTCCTTTTTATATATTTAAAGAAGCTTTTATTGTCAGCTTTTATATTCCTCCCTAGGTTGCTCTTGTAGCTTATTTTCTTTTTTTTATCTTTTTAAACCTCCTTTGCTGGATTCTGAATTTATCCTAGTATTCGAGGCGATCACTGATTTTTTCCTTCTTATGTGTTTTTTTCTTTCTAGTTAATGCTCTCCTTAACTTCCTTGGTTAGCCATGGTTGTATATCCCTCTTCTAGAATCTTGCCTCCTTATTGGGCTATATTTTTGCTGCGCACCATGAATTATTCCCTTAAATGCCTACCACTGCTTGCTTATAATCTATCTGCCCAGTCCACTTTAGCTAATTCTAACCTCATTTCATTGTAATTTCTTTTATTTAAATTAAACACAATTTTACCTAATCCAAGTTTCTCATTCTCAAACTGAATATTACATTCTATTATGTTGTGATCAGTGCTTCCTGGGGATCTTTCACTCTGCAGGCATTTATTAAACCTACCACATTACTCATTACCAGATTCAAAATAACCTGTTCCCTGGTTGGCTACATGACATTTTTCTCTAGGAAACTATCTCTGATGCACTCTCTGAATTCATTATCATAGCTACTCTTGCCGACTTAACTAACCCAATCAACATGAAGATTAAAGTCATCATATTTATTGCTTTATTCTTTTTATGTGCTCCTATTATTTGCTGAGTAAATTTTCTACAGCGTGGCTACTATTTGGGGTCTATACCCTACTCCTACTAATGTCTTCCTTTGTTTGTTCTTTTTTTTTTTACCTCCATCCAAATGGACTCTGTACCATCCAACCTAGATAATCTCTCCCAATTGACTTCATTTCATCTCTTATTAACAGTGCTACCCCACCACCTTTTCCTTCTGTCTGTCTTTCCAGAAGGTCAAATATCCCTGGCTATTAAGTTCCCAGTTTTGATCTCCTTTTAACTGTGACTTCATAATGGCTGTGAGATCATATCCATGTACCTTGATTTGCACCTTCAGTTTATCTATCTTATTTTGGATGCTTCGTGCATTAAGATACAAAGCTCTAGGCTTGCCTTTTTGCCATTTTTAATCATTCTAACTTTGTAATGTGGCCTTATGTGCCTCTTGCCTTTGATTACCCTGCATACTAATTTTACTGCTCTTATTTTTATTATTGTCCTAGTTTCTCTTCTCCTGTCACCCCACTTAGGTTCCTGTCTCTCTGCCACTTTAGTTTCAATTTTCCCCAACCACACCAGCAAGTACTTGCCCTAGTACATCAGCCCTGGTCCTGCACAGTTTGTTCATGTCCCATCTCTCTCAGAACTGGCCCCAGTGTCCCTCCCCCTTACACCATCTTTCCAGCCACACATTCATCTGAGAAATCCTGGTATTTCAACTTTGACTAGCATTAGGCAGTGGCAATAATCTTGAGATCACTATCTTTAAAGTTCAGTTTATTTCCTAACTCCCTATATTTTGGCTTTTAGGACCTCATCTCTTTTTTACCTAGATCATTGGTACCGATATGTACCACAACAATTGGCTGTTCATTCCCCTCCCACAGCCCCCCTTCCAGAATGTCCGAGCTGGATCTTTGTACCCATCTTGTCTGCCCTGCAGAGCAGCATATTGCTGCAAATAAGTTAACGTCTATTGCTGCTACTGCTGTTGGTATTGTTGCTTCTTACCCTGCTGTTGTTACCCTTACTGATCCTGTTGTTGGTATTGAGAATCTTGGAGTGACTCCTGCGATTAGTAATGTTGTTGTGGCTGCTGTTCCTAATTCCTCATCAGAGGTCTGTGGTATAATTTCTGCTATGCTCCAGTTAAGGTCAACTGCATGGAAGTTTAGATCATGGTGAGTAATCTCAGTCTCAGGTGAAACGAGCTCCAAAAAGTTGAAAATCATTTGTAAAACAGTGAAATCAGCTCAATGTGAACATCGATTAATGTGAACACCAGGCTTTCCCATATGTAAGGCAGCAGCTATGTCATTCCAATGGTTAAATTCATCCAGGCTGTCAGCTTCATTGATCATTGAATCCTAGCATGCTCCCATCGCGTTGATCCTGGTAAGTTCACACAACTCGTGAAACTTATGCAGTATGTTATAATAACTTGTTTTTAAAAGAAGACAGATTTCCCAGCAAAGGGTGGAAATTATCAAAGAATAAGATTTCATATTTTAAAATTTGTACTGTAACAAAAAGACAAAATGCATCAAACATTACTTAACAGACAACTAACAAACAAAACGAAAGAAAAGTTACTTGGCTTCAAATAATGAATAGACTGATATCATGTTGCAACCTGCAGGAATTCCTCAGGGTAGTGTCCTAGGCCCAACTATCTTCAACTGCTTCATCAATGACATTATCTTCATCATAAGGTGGAAAGTAGGGATATTTGCTGATAATTGATTGCACAATGTGCAGCAACATCCTCAATTCCTTGGAGACAGAGACAGTCCATGACCAAATGCAGCAACACCTGGACAACATTCTGGTGGGAATTGATAAATCGTTGGTAACATTTGCACTGCACAAGTGTCAGGCAATGCACATCTCCAACAATAGAAAATCTAATCATCTCCCCTTGACATTCAATGGTATTACCATGATGAATCCCCTCTATCAACATCCTTGGTGTTTCCTTTAGACCAGCCATATAAACACTGTGGCTACAAGCGCAGGTGAGAGGCTGGGAAGTTAGTGACTCCCAAAACGTGTTCACTATCTCCAAGACAGAAGTCAGGAGTGTAATTGAATATGCAGCACTTGCCTGGATAAGTGCAACTCCAACAACACTCAAAAAACTTAACACAATCCAGGAAAATGTAGCCTGCTTGACTGGCATCCCATCCACCACCTTAAACACTCACTTCCTCCATCACTGACACACAGTGAAAGCAGTGTTTACATTCTATAAGATGCGCTGCAGCAACCTGCCAAGACCCCTTCAACAGCATCTTCCAAACCCGTGATCTCTACCACCTCAAAGAAGATGGGCAGCAGATGCAAGGGAATGCCATCACTACAAGTTCGCCTCCAAGCCACGCACCATCCTGATTGGAACTTTTTTTTATTTATTAGTATCACAAGTAGGCTTATATTGCTGTTCCTTCACTGTCACTGTGTCAAAATTCTGGAGCTCCCTTTGTAACAGCCCTGTAGATGTACCCACACCATGTGACCTGCAGCAACTCAAGAAATTGGCTCCCCAGCAACACCTTGAGGGCCATAAGGATGAGCAATAAGTATTGGCCTAG
Source organism: Carcharhinus amblyrhynchos (assembly GCF_965287045.1). Classification (NCBI taxonomy): domain Eukaryota; kingdom Metazoa; phylum Chordata; class Chondrichthyes; order Carcharhiniformes; family Carcharhinidae; genus Carcharhinus; species Carcharhinus amblyrhynchos. Next base: position 54,220,759 of record NC_137331.1, on the reverse strand, counting down.
CCAGCAAAGCTCAAACCCCATGGAATGATAAAATGAAACATCTTTGGTGTGCTTTGCATTTCAGACAGATATATAGCATTATAGGAAAAGTCTCTCCATGACTCCCAACTCTTTAGCAGGTTCATTTCTCCATGCCCTGCAAATCAAAACTTCCAGTTTCCTTCAAATATTATTCCACTCAGCCTAAATCATGCAGATCCAATTTTTACCAGTAATTCAGTGACTCCGTATTCTTGAATTTCCAGAAGTTCAATTAGTTCTGTCTCCTTCCTTTTGAAAAGAAAACAAATTCTCACAGGATCCTGTTGGATTATTAACATAGCAACAGCTGTTTTCTCTCACTCCTTTGTTTTCCCCCCTCTGGCTGGATTTTGTCAGCAGTGTTTCATTCCCAATCGTGGAACTGGAAGTCGATGCCGAGTCTACTCTCTTGCTTTTTTTTCTGTTTCCCATATGATTACAATCAAAATTTAAATGTTGCTGGTTTACAGGGGCAAAGCTGGGGTAGGGGATGCTATTCTGTGGTACAACCGGCCAAGAATTGACAATGCTGCAGCAATGGTGGGGCTATAAAAGAGAAGGAACCTGTTTAAACTCTGCACCATGACCAAAGTCTTCCTGCCCAATTCCATTGCATTAACAAAATATATTGAGCACACAACAGGGGCATGGATGTTGACATTCCACTTGTGATTAATTTACATTGCATTTGTTTCACTTTATTCATCTGTACATTGTTACTTGTTGAGACTAGCCATATGTACTGGCACATCTCAAAGTTAGCATGCATTGATATTTACAGGGAAGTTATAGAAACATTTCTTTAATGTGAAGGAAACTGGCTATAGTTCATTGAATGTTCATGTTAGTTTCTCATGTTATAGCTGCCATTTTGTGTGACTTGGCTAAACTGGCAGGCTCAGCCAGGCCTCCCTTCTACGCATTGGAAAGGACATTGTTGGCAATCATTCTCAGCAGATATTATTGAAATGCTGTAGATGAACTCAAAGCCCTGGTTAGACTCTGCCAGCCAGCACGCAGAGATTGACCCACAATTGGATAAACAGGAATGAGAAGTTTCCATCATACGGCAGAATTCAGTCCTTTTAAATTTTTCACTACTGGCCAGAATTCACTTAAGTGAAGAAAAAAATTGCCTTCTCTCCATTCTCCCTCCTCTCTTGGTTACTCACAATCATGAGTTAACCCTATTATCTCCTATAAATTATGAGGGAAGAACAGTCATAGGAATTCACTTGGGTATAAAAAACGCCCTTTACTGAACTATTTGAAAATCCTCTCGCTGTTAGAAGGAAAAAGTGATGATGTGGAGATGGACTGGGGTAAAATGGAAAGAAATCCCACAACACCAGCTTAAAGTCCCAACAGGTTTACTTGTAGCAAAAGCCACAAGCTTTCGGGACAGGCTGTCCCTTCGTCAGGTGGCTGGGAGTCAACTGTAAATTTCTTAAAGGAAAATAATCATTTTGAAATGACTTTGAATACAAACCGTTTGTGAAAAAATCAGGAGTTAGGGTACTGGTGATAATTTCATGGAGGTTTTGTAGTTAATGTTTTAGTGTGTGCTGGGGTAGTTTCTAAGGGGTACTGGGATTTATCCATAGGAGATAATAGGATCATGATTGAAAGTGGAAGAGGAAGGTTGGAGAAAAGGCATTTATTTTCACTGGAGTGAATTCCTAGAAGGCAATTTTTTCACAATTTGCTTTGCTTTTCCTGGGCAATATTTTTCCCCAAGTACTAAATCCATTATGTTGCATGTGCTCTGAAGCACATTTAAACTGCCTTCGTGTGAGTGCATCTATGGATGTCCCTGATTGGCTAACTGTTCTGACAGAATGGCCAATTGGAGTACAGAATCTAGGCCTGGGATCTGGAGCCAGACGTTTGTGCCCTGACAGCTGCCTCTCTTGTTCATCATCAATATTTTATAAAAATTATGGTTTTGAGTCTTATTTATAATGTTTTCTTTTTGTCCTTCACCATTATTGCTGTTTTTTCATTCCAGCTCCCCCACTTAAGGTAAAGTGGAGAAATCGTCATGGGGAAGACAGGGTGGAGAAATAGGAGGGAATCGTTGTATAGGCAAGGAGGAATGGTTGAATGTGAATGGGAGGAAGAGTGAGTGAGGAGGGGGAGTATTTAGGTGAGACAGGACAAGAATGAGTGGGGTTGAGTGAGAAGGGAGCATACGACTCGGTGGGGAGAGAGGACATGAGTGAGTTGGAGGCTTAGTGGAGAGGGAGCATGAGCGAGTAGGGATTGGAGGGAGGACACGAGTGAGTGAGTGAAGGCTGGGTTCAAAGAGGGATGTGTGTGTGGGGTGGGGAGGAGCCAATCACAATGTGAGTGGAGGGGCAAAGGACTTAACTGTGTCTTCTGTCACAAGGGAATCTAGAGAGTTTGGTTGAAACCTAGATGAGAGTATCAAATAAAAACAATTTAACAAAGTACACAGATATTCATATTTATATAATGTATGTAGACTTATAACATCCAAACTTTAATAACATACCAAATATTGCAATGCTGTTTTTGCTGTTTTGTTTTTGTTGCCATCTTGGTACTATCTTAATTTTCAAGAGGATTTTAAAAATATAATTGCTAATGTAACGTGTGTGTTGCTGGTAAAGCCAGCCTTTATTGCCCATTCCTAATTCCCTTGAAAATACCTGTGAAGAACCAACATAATCCTTTGCCTTACTTTACATGTACATAATCCAGGAAGGCCCTATTCTGTTGTTAGTATGGATTTCATCCTGTATTATTTGCACATTGAATGCGGAAATACTAAGGTCACTTTGGTAATTTTATACAATTGTATTGGTTTTGACAGCAATAGAAGGTAAACAAAGGGAAAATTGATGTTGCTATGCACTTAAAGTCCGATACTCCAATCCACTTGAAATTGACTGGAAGTATTTACATTTCACTACAGATCATAAAAAGTTTAATAAACTCATGGGCTGCAAATCTCCCATCCTGCTGAACTCATTCTTTAGTGCAGTGGGCCAGGAGATTCTTGCGTCAGCTGATTTGCGGCATTTGCGCACCTCTAGCGTCTCCCAGCACCGGATTTGCAGCAGTGTCAGGTCCGCACCGGAAATCGGTGGGAAGGTACAAAGACCATTTAAATGATCATTTGCATAAAATTTAAATGTGACTGGCGGGCCCAGGACTGAAGTCTCTGGGCTTGCTAGCATCTCCCCCTGTCAGAGTGGTTCACTCCAGTGGAGTTTAGAGTAGCTTCCCACTAACAGGCAACTAGCGGCCTGATCCGAATGGAGTGAAGGGGGGCAATTGGGGACCCCCCCCCCTCCCCGAGCACTGGATGCAGGGAGTTGGCTGAAGCGGGGGGAGAGGGAGGTGTCAGGTCACCCTCATGCTGGCATGGTGTGTGAGGAGGAGTGACCTGTAATTTTAATGTTGGGGAGTGGGGGGAAGTGAGGATGACCCTCTTTACTGAGGGTTTGGAAGTGCTCCCCTGGTCAGTGAGGGGACCTCTCTTCATATGCAGAGATCAGGGAGTCCTTTAAAACTGGAACCTTAATCTCTGAACAGCTGTGTTGGCGGGGGTGTTTCAAGATCTGCATAATTTAAGTGGTTAAGATGGGTGAATCCCACCTCACAGTCACTGCTAATGCCAGCCAGAAACACTCCCATTTTTCCATTATCAGAAGCACTTGGAGTGCAAATGGGTGAATCGAGGCCATTACATTTTAGTTTCAGGACTTCTAATGGTATGCGTGTGGGTTATTATTGGCTGTTTGACTAGTGTCCACTCATTGCTGAAGCTGTTCCACAGCAATCAGATTACATGAGCCTGTCTCCAAGCAGAGGTGTTTAGTGTGACTTTACCACTCCTTTTCAGAATGTTTTCTTTCACCTTGAGTTAAAGGAAACATGTTAAAACGTAGCTGTCTTGTAAAGTTGCATGTTTATAAGCAACTGACTATTGTTGTCAGTAAAATAATACCTCTGAGACCATTAGTGAATCAAAGTACAGTGGCTTTATTACAAAAGCTTTTGGGAGAAGCTGGTTCCTAAAGCGGCCTGTCAGACTTCATCCTGAATACAATTTATACATTATGGTTCTCAGTCCCAGTCACGATGCAGTCGCCGGGTCCAGTCATGATTGCAGTTCTTCCGGCTATTTCGGCAGTTTTTTCCTTTGTGAAACTTGTGTGGTCATGGCTGTCTCAGTATTGTTCCTCTTTTCAACTAGCAGTTATTACACTTAAACATCTGCAGTTGTTTAGCTATGTTTAGCTAGCACACAAGCCTGCAGAAACAGAAAAGGTTTGCAATGCTCTTGCACAAATTCTAAGTACAAAATTCATTAACCCTTTCCCTTCTTCACTATTAAAGCCAGAATTTAGGGTTAAAGTCTGAATTAATTAATCATACTTTAAATGACAAACCTGACAACTGTTACTGCTTGGATACGCCCCACTGAAACCTGGAAGTGGGTGGAATGTTAATAGATTTCTAACATGCTGATGTTTCTCAGGGATTTAAACCCCATTTGTACTCAACCCACCCACCACTTGATAGCTAAAATTCTGTTTGTTATGTCTTTTTTATAATTTTGATTTTGGTTAATATTGATTTTAAAAGTGCATGTCAGATTAGAAATTAAACATATTAGAGCTATCACCTACCATTAAGCTTATACTTCTACTTATAAAATCTCATAATGCATGATGAACTTTCATTGCTCACCTCATGTTGATATATGAGCGGCATCATGGTACTGTTGCCTCAGTGTCAGGAACCTAGGTTCAATTCTTGCATTGGGTGACTGACTTTGTGGAGTTTGCACATTCTCCCTATGTCTGTGTGGGTTTCCTCCAGGTGTTCTCATTTCTTCACAGCGTCCATAGACGTTGGATTGGCCATGGTACAATTGTCCCTTAGTGTCCCAAGATGTGTGGGTTAGATGGATTAGCCATGGGAAATGTTTGGAGTTATGGGGATAGGGCAGAGTAGTGGGCCTGGGTAAATATGTCAAAGTGAATGCAGATTCGATGGGCCAAATGGCCTCCTTCACAGTAGGGATCCTGTTGTTCTATGATATGAGATGCAGACGTAAGGTTGACTTAATGGAAGGGTGCTGTTGTCTTGCAAGTGATCGCATCATAAACACAGAGTACTTTACATGAAAAACATTTGACAGAGATTGATCCTACTATATAAGTTATGAATCACTACTCCTGGTTAATATTTTAATATGTGGAGATTATCTTTTCAAACATTTTATTTTCTAAAATGTTACAGCTGAGTACAAATGGGGTTTAAATCCCTAAGTCCAGGTTCCTGCATTTTGTACCAGAAATGGTGTTGATGTAGCTGAAGATTGTCAATGCTGAGTGCAGCAATTGCATACTCCAGCGTTAACACCAGGTCCTCCCAGTTCTTATACAAAACCCCCAAATATAGAATAACACACTGCCTAAAGAATGTACTCCATCCTAAACCTCAACTAAAACTCTATTACATCAGTTTGAATTTTTCCATTTGCTATATAGCACATGTTTTGTATGCCATCAAAAAGCTGACAATTCAAAATGTCATACACGTGTAATGAGGTGAGAAAAAGCATTAGTATATGGAAGTCTGAATGAGAAAAATATAAATGTTAAAAACACAAATGTGATATTCTAGGAGGTGAGAGACTTGCTTTTTGAAAATGTTGCATTTTACATTGGAAATTAATGTTGTAATTGCCAAAGGATTTACAATTAAATAAAACAAATAGAGATATCAATTAATCAGTAATCACAGAATCCTTCAGTGCAGAAAGAGGCCATTTGGCCCATCAAGTCTGCACCAACCTCAATTGCACCCAGGTCCTATTCCTAATCCCTGTATATTTACCCACTAATCCCTCTAACCTATGCATCCCAGGACACTAAGGGGCAATTTAGAATGGCCAATCAACCTAGCCCACACATCTTTGGACTATGGGAGGAAACCAAAGCATCCGGTGGAAACCCATGCAGACACAGGGAGAATGTGCAAACTCCACGCAGACAGTGACCTGAGTTGAGATTCAAACCCAGATCCCCGGAGCTGTGAAGCAGCAGTGCTAACCACTGTGCTACCGCGTCAGCGTTTTGATGGCATATGATGTGATCAGAAACTACCTTATCAGTCATTCTTTAATAATTCAAGCCTACTCCCACCTCTACACATTATTTTACAGGGGCACGCAGTCTGTTCAATGTGCAGTTAACAAAGGCACAGGCCTGGATTTCCTTTGAAGCCATGCACACACAATCAGGAAATTATCTTATTTCTTGCTCCTTAGATAAAAGTGCCTTGAGTGGCAGAATCATCTTTCTGGTTGGTAGTGCTTGGTGAGAGTGATAAAGATAGGGGATGGATTGCCCTGTAGACTTTACCCTTCACCTATACTTGCCATCTTTGCACCCGCCCATCCTCTTATAGTTCCAACTTAATGCCAGCTCATGCAACTTATAAACCCAGTGCTAACTCTTGCCTCCCATTCATCCTCATGGCCTGTTAAAGCCCCTATGCCAGCTCACCTAGAATCCACCATGGCCAGACCTCAGGGAACATGGCTGAGATAAAATGAAGTTCTAAATGTCTGTTGCAGACTTATAAAAGTCTGTTGCAGGGCATATTAAAAATATGCCCATTCAAAACATTTCAATCCCTTCAAGTGCTTAATCCCATATAAAAGAAAGATTTGTATTCATAACCCCACATCAAAGACAGCCAATCTCTGAATAGACTCTTTAAGCTGTCAAACAGCGAACTTGCAGCTTTCCATTGGGATAATGATGGATTGGGAAAGTAGTCAAACAATAATAATGCTATGCTATCACAATAGCGCTTAGTTTACATCAATTGAAAATGCAAGCACAATTTTTTTCAACTCAGCCATAGCCAAATAATTTGATAGCTTGATAGTTTTGTAGCTGTTATCCCACCCTTCTCGAGCACTTCTACTCCAAAATTCATAATTCATACACTGTAGGGATAAGGCCCTTGATCCAGTAAAAATTGGGCCTGTCAGAACTCAGCACTGGGTCCAATGGCCACGCAGAGTTTGGGTTTCCCTCGTATAAATCACATCCTGCCTCTCCATTCCCCTACCGACAAAAATAGGATCCGTCAGAAGTGTGGGTGTGATCCGAATCCTGCCTACCATTTTTAAAAGCCTCCAGGATTCCACAAAGATCTAGGCCACAATATTCCATCCATTTCCTATCCTTTTCAAGAATACTGGTTTATACTGATCCCGTACTTTCTTGGCACCTGCTCCATTTCACCCTGTCACTCCCTTGCCTTGTAACCAATTTTACATTGATATTTATTCCCCAGTTCATGCCGGAGCTCTTTTCCCATTCCCTCTACGTCCAACCCAATATTTAATGCTAAGAATCCTCCTCTGTACCTATTGGCGATGAGAGGAGGGAAATTGATTTGAGTTTGCTCTCCTGCAGTACCATTAACCTTAGGCTGAGGTAGCAAACGATTGCCAACAATGAAAAAATAATAATGTTGAAAGAACCAGCATCCATAGGAGATAAGATAAGAAAAAGCAAAATACTGTGTGGGAAATCTGAAATAAAAGCTGAAAATACCTGTAGTATTCAGTAGGTCTGGCATTTAGGTCAGTAATATTTGTACCATACAAGTTACATAGATGATTTGAAATTGGGGACCAAGTGTTGTGTGTCAAAATTGGTAGATAACGCTCAGATAAGTGGCAGAGCAAAGTGTGCAGAGGACGCATTAAGTCTGCAAAGGGATATAGATAGCCTAAGTGAGCGGGTGAGGGTCTGACGGATGGAGTACAATGTCGGTAAATGAGAGGTCATCTATTTTGGCAGGAATAACAACAAAATGGACTATTATTTAAATGGTAAAAAATTGTAGAGGGACCTCTGTGTCCTTGGGCAAGAGTCAGAAGAAGTTGGTTTGCAGGTGCAGCAGGTAATTAAAAAGGCAATGAAATTTTGTCCTTCATTGCTAGAGGGATGGAGTTTACAAACAGCAAGGTTATGTATAAGGTGCTGGTGAGGCTACACCTGGAGTACTGTGTACAGTTTTGGCCTGCTTACTTGAGAAAGGATATACTGGCACTGGAGGGAGCGCAGAGAAGATTCACTAGGTTGATTCCGGAGTTGAGAGGGTTGGCTTATGAGGAGAGAGTGAGTAGACTGGGACTATACTCATTAGAATTCAGAAGAATGAGGGGAAATCTTGTAGAAACACATAAGATTATGAAGGGAATAGATAAGATAGAAGCAGGGAAGTTGTTTCCACTGGCAGGTGAAACTAGAACTAAGGGGCCATGGCCTCAAAATAAGGGGATGCAGAGTTAGGACTGAGTTGAGGAGGGTTGTGAATCTGTGGAATTCCCTGCCCAATGAAGCAGTTGAGGCTACCTCATTCAATATTTTTAAGGTAAGGATGGATAAATTTTTGAACAGTAAAGGAATTAAGGGTTATGGTGAGCGGATGGGTACCTGGAACTGAGTCCACGAAAAGATCAGCCATGATCTTATTGAATGGTGGAACAGGCTCGAGGGGCCAGATGGCCCACCCCTGCTCCTAGTTCTTATTTTCTTACATTAAATCAGTGACCTTCTTCAACAAGAGACAATTCAAACCATCTTCTCTTGACATTCAATGGAATTGCCATCACTGATATATCTACACTAGAGTGAGTGCAGCAATTTAAGAAGGCGATTAAGGATCAACAACAAATTCTGGCCTTGCCAGTGATTCCCACAATTCATGGAAATAGTTATCTTCCGTTGAAAGCAGTGGAGACTGCATCACTGAATATGTTCATGATTGAGTTAAATAGATTTTTGATCTGCAGTGGAATGAGGACATTAGGGTGCAGACAGAAAAGTGGAATTAATAATGCCTGATCTTACTGAATGGTGGAGGAGGGTCTATGGGCAGCCTACTCCTGTTCCTATTTTTTAGCTGTTATGGAATAATAAGAAAATCTGTCTTTGGAGTGAAAAACAGTATTGTTTCAGGTCATGAACTCTCACCAGAACAAACAAAACTTGTTAGCCAAATTCTTTCAATTTTTATAAATTTTAGGTTGGAAGCGGCAAAACATCGTTAATATCTGCCATTTTAGGAGAAATGACAACAGTCTCTGGACATGTGGTATGGGCATCAGCCAATCAGCCGCTAGCATATTCTGCACAGACCGCATGGCTGAGGAATGCTTCTTTACAGGATAACATTGTGTTTGAGGAAAGTTTTAATGAAGAGCGTTTTCAGACCGTGATCAAAGCCTGTGCTCTTCAGCCGGATATTGATGTTTTACCAGCTGGCCGGCTGACAGAAATTGGTGAAAAGGTAAATGCACTGATGTGATAACTGCCAGGGCTTATTACTGACATTTTGTTCCTCATAATGTTTGTTGGCATAATATTAGAGCATTACATGGAATCTTAAAAATTGGTGTAAGACTAGTCTTTTTACATGAAATTAATTTTATTTGAAAAATAATTAAGGTTTTTCAATTTGAATTTAAAAAATCTTTTTGTGAAATTTAAACCACCTACTGTTTAGTCTTCCTTTGTGAAATCTGGCTTAATAATTATATGCATATCAGATAGCTTACAAGCAATGATGAAATGTCAGTTTAAAATTACATGAGTTTATCAATTATAACTCAAAAGTCTCCTATGTTACAGCTTTGCAATAAATGAAGTGGGTTCTCAAGCTAGGCTTTTTCAGCAATTAAATGAGGGGTGGCATTCACCGTCAGATTGCCGCTGTGCTCCTATTTATTTATCTTGCTCCAGAAGACTCTTCTCGCTGGAATTTCAAACCATACTCCTGAAAAATGTGGAGCTTGACTGCTCCTGGCTCACTTCCTTCATAGTGCAGGAAAACTGGGGGAAACAAAGCCTTTTTATGGCACTAGCTACTGTATACTGGGAAATTTAAAGTCCCTACAGAGAAAAGTGTGTAAAGTAGGTAGGTGAGGGGGTAGAATGGATCAAGGAGTAGATAGTTAAGGGAGTAATTGAGTGCTCGGGTAGGGTTTTATGGGGGGAGGACACGTGGGTCGAGAGGGTAGCCAGGGAGGGGTTTGAAAGGTTTGTCAAGGGGAGTTTGAGGTTAATCAGGTAGCCAGGGTGTGGAGTGGGGCATTTGGATGGTCGGAGATAGAATGGATTAGGTCAGGGTGGATGGGTTTAGCTGAGAGGGTTAGTGTAATAGTCAGGGATTAGAAAGTATTTGCAGGGATTGCAATCTGGTCAGGGTGTCAGGGGCATCAGTAGTGTAGTTACACTGGAGTCAGAACTGGTTTTAAATCCTTCTAACTTTCCCTAAGTAACTATTCTGGTATCGATACCTTTCAAAGTTTCTGCTTTACCTCACTTTTTTCAATTGGCTCCACATACAGGACATTTGCCTAATGGAAGTTGAAAATTCCAGTGGATTCCTTCTGTTGGCAATTCCGAGCAGTCCCCAAATGCATCTTCTGGAGGACAATCATTTGGGAGACTGGTGCCTATGTGATTTTAGACTGGCATTTCTTGTGTTATTTGGTTTTCTTTTACTTCAGTGTTACATATTACATGGTTACATTTAGCTTTTCATTTGGAGTTTCACAGCAGCTTTTGAGAGGATAATATAATCAAATTGATGATGAAGTGATATTTCCCTATTCATTAATTTTCATTGTTAGCGCTCCCATTTTCAAATGTTAACTTGTCACTGATGAATGGTTCTTGAGTTGATCACTGGTTACCCTTTTGTCCCCTGTTCCAATCAGTCTGGGCAATGCATGTTTAAGCTTATTTATTGGTATCACAAGCAGGCTTACGTTAACGCTGCATTGAAGTTACTGTGAAAATCCCCTCATTGACATACTCCCAGTGCCTGTTCAGAAACTCTGAGGGAGAATTTAGCATGGCTAATGTACATAACCAGCACATCATTTGAACTGTGGGTGGAAACCAGAACAATTGGAGGAAACCCACTTGGACGCTGGGAGAATGTGCAGACTCCACACAGACAGTGACCCAGCTGGGAATTGAATCCGCGTTCTTGCCACTGCAAGATAGCAATGCTAACCACCGTGTCAGGCATTAGCAAGCTATTTGACCACTGAGGGTGAGAGAACAGAGAAAGGGCAAAACCAGATCTTTTGCTCACCCAAAATCCTTATCCATCAGCAGAATTTGCTAGACTACAATCAGGAGCAGAACTTAAACTAATTTCACCTTCTCTAACTTGGAGCATTAGGAGAATATTATCCCCCCGACATCCACTCCAAATAGCTATAGCAGTGAGATCAGCTAATCCAGAGACTGAGTCAAAATTGGGTATACCCTGAGCTATACAGATAAACTATACGCTGAATAAATTTTGAGTGATCAGGACATCCCCTAATAAGTTTAATACTTAATCTTTCACCAGCACATAATATATATTTCTTTTCCGTGATCATCGAAGGTGATCTGATTGCTTTTTACTTTGAAGCTAGCGCAAAGAATTGCAAATCAGCCAGTGACTTGCAATTAAAGTGATATTGCTTTCACCTCAAGTTGCTAGCTATTTAGCAAATTAGTAATGGTATACATCATTTAGAAACCATTGTATTTCCAGGAAAATCTAGCCCCAAATGTTTTACTTTGGTCTGTATTGTGTTACTAGAAACAATAGTTCTGATTTTTTTTTTCAGGGTATTAATCTGAGTGGTGGGCAGAAACAACGTGTTAGTGTCGCACGGGCTCTATATTCAAGGTAGAGATACATTTTTTCAGTTTGCGGATTGTGGTGACAGATGTTTGATATAAGGGATGATTTCCACAATTGTAAGCTTCCATTGTGGAACAGCACCTATTTGGAAATTGTAGGCCCATAGCGCCTGATTTTCTATCCATTTATTTAAATAAAAAATTAATGGACCTACGATTTCCAGGACCATGCTCCTGATTATGGAAATCTAATTGAAATCCAGGAGGAATCTTTAATACTGCAGTGTTCTGAGTTGTATAAAAAGCTTTATTCTGTGATTGTACAAATTCAATCACTTTTTTAATGGACCCCTTGAAAGTTAGTAGCTGTTGATAATTCTAGAAATGGAAGCCATTTGGAGATGTTCACTTGAACCACATTATTCATGAAATTTTTTTTTACACAACCGTGGTGATCTCGTGTAGCTGGAATCACAGTCTATTTGCATTTTTTAGAATAGCTGCTTTTGAGAGAAATTTCCAGAAAATAGCACTTACCAAGCACATGCTCCCATCATAAGTATCAAAAAAAATTTCAAACATCCTAAAAATTATTGTTTTCATCATTTTCACAAAGGGGCTGCTTGTGAAAGAAAATCATTTTGTGTATATTTGGATAAATCTATGGAACAAGCTAATTTGAGAGGCAGTATGGAGAATAGAAAATGCTGATTCATTCAAGAGCAAATTTGATGATTTCTTTCAGATAACATCTTGGGATACGTTTTATGAATATTTATGGTTGACCAATGATGAGTGTAGCATACTTGGGAGGAATAGGTGACTTTGGACCTAGGTGTCCCAAAGATTTCTAACAATAGGATTTCCTTACCTTGTGTTTGGTTCTGTTACAGACTTAAGTGATAAAGTTGATTGCTATTATTGTTGTATCATGTGCCAGGATTGTAGAAGACAAACTTGGTTTTCTCATCTAGCAGTTCTTATTATCATTACTTTTAATGGTTTTATTTGCATTTTTGTAGTGCCTTTGAAACAAAACGCCTCATAACATTTCGTACAAAAAGTTAAAACTTCTCCTTAGAGTGGAGACAGTTAGACATTTAATAAAGATGTTCAAAAATTTGAACGATTTTGATAGAATCAGATAGGAGAAACTGTTCTCGTTGGCAATCGGGTATTAACCAGAGAATACAGATTTAACATAACTAGCAAAAGAATCAGAGGGTTTTGTTGCAAAAAACACTCCCTGAAATAGTATTGGAAATGATTCCAGAAGGAAATTGGATCTATAATGGAAAGGCAATGAATAAAGAAAAGATGCATGGGATTAATAGATAATTTCCAGGCTCCTGTGGACTGAATGGCTGCCTCCTGTGCCATTTAATTCTACTATTCTATGGACTTGCATTTTAAAATGTAGTGACTAGCATGAAGCCTATTAGAAAAGATGCCATTGCAATAGTCATTCTCTCGCATGCAATGCTGTTTCATATAACTGTTATTCTTTTCATATAATAATTAAATGTGGAATCATAAATTATATTTAAAATAAGAAATATATAATTAGAAACACTTTAAAGCGAAAATATGTGATTCCAGCTGCAAAATATTAATATAGAATAATAGGAAAATACAAAATAAAGAAGAGTTGAGCTGATTCCATAAAGTTCAAAAAGGAATGTTTGTGTTGTATTAATATTCAATTCCATGTGAAGTGTGATTTTCTCAGATGTTAATCTGGAATAAAACATACATAGCAGGTCAGTAATGAAAACAAAACAGTGTTTTATGTTTAAAGCCTCCATCAGAATTAGAGGAGCTAGACTCTTTACAAAATTCAAGAAAAGAAAGAGGAAAGGGTACAAGAACATGCAAAACTGAAAGTTAATAAGCAGACTTCATTCAGCAGTGCGTGACAGTTATTTTGCACAACTTTAAGAAAGATTGAAAAAAATCATTATATAGAAAGATTCATTAAGCTTTCCCTCATTCAATTTCTCATTCTTCTCATAGCAAGTGTGCCTTTCTTGGACATCATAGACTTTCAACTTCAACTTATGTGCAAGATTTGATGAGATTTTATTTTACTGGGTAATACAAGGGCATGTTAAACTTAATGAGTATTTTCACAATAATAATCAACTGATCATAAACCTGTGAAATATCTTGAAAAAGCTGTCCCCTGTAAGTACCGTTTTAATGTTTTACTTTGGCATCACCAAAGATGCAATCGTGATTTACAAACAATATTTTGCCGAGATTGTTCAAAATTATCTTTAAAATTTCAGCATGCTTTCTGAGCAACTTGTGCCATTCTGAAGATGAAATGGTCAAAGTTGTATTATGATCCTTTTTACTGAAATTTTGAATTGCATTGAAGGCTTTGGGATTCTATATGACTGGATACCTATAATATACACTTCCTGAATCATTCTACCTTTAATTTAATTTAGATGCTCTGTTGTAATACTGGACGATCCTTTATCAGCCCTGGATGCCCATGTGGGAAGTCATGTCTTCCACCAAGGGATCATGGGGATGTTAAAGAAAGAAAACAGAACAACCATCTTTGTAACACACAAACTGGAATATGCTGAAGAAGCTGACTATGTACGTAAGATATTTTGATGAATTAATTTTTAAGACATCAGCACACTTTCTAAATGACTTATATGATTCCTGTGGGCAGCATATGTATTGTTTTTGTGAGAAACCTTCAGTTAATAAATTCTATTAGGGCTGTGGTGTCTCAGCAACCTTTTTTATCTTTTTTTTCAGTACCATAGATAATTCCTTAGCTCAGTGTTTGGGTGAGTAGCCTGCTTCCAACTCTCTGCCCATTTTAGAGACAGCTACTAATAGATGTACAAGGATATTACTGATGTAATAATCATACTCTCCCTGCTTACCATTTCTCCCTGTGCCCAAACTCTGCTCAATGCTTTACCAAAGCTCATCATTTCCCATCCCCCTGCTTCACAGCATATTGCTTTGATAAATAGGTTTGCTATACTTGTGTGCTCATAATATTAAAATCATTACTAATATAGGCATAATTCCAAAACTCATTGCAAATTAAAGGAAAAAGTAACCCAGTGGCTGGGTAAGCATTCCTACAACAAATATCCATTCAACCTTTAACATAATTTAAAAACTTCAATGTTTATCTTCCAAATCCCAAGCTGATATCCTTCCTAAATTGTCCTCCATTGGCTCATTCCACTTCCTCATTTTATTTGTTCTTTTTGATGAAAATTATCTCTAGGAAAATAGTTTATCAGCTTTTACCTGAATGGTTGTGCTACTCAGTTGCTTCTGTGCTGTGTGATCGTTTGACCAATATATCTGATGAATCATAACTTCCTCTTACTCAGTGTTGGAAAGGTCAGAACCATTGGCATTGAGCTAATACAATGGATTACAAAACTTAAGTATTTTATGCAATAATGATCACCTGATCATCTGGCTGTGAAATATTGTGAAAAATTTTCGCTCCCTTATTGCTGATTCCATCCCCCTTCCTGGTTACTGTCCTGAGCTTAATTGGAACTGTTCATATCTTAAAGTTGTCACACAGATACCTTTACGACTCCATTTTTCATCCTTCATGGAAACTACTTACAACCATTTCCATGACACTGTCCACCTTTATTCAATCTTCAATTTCTTTACTGTTGAACTCCTTAAATATGTCTTATCATTTCCAGACTTAACTGCTCAAGATCTTCCCTCATTGTCTTGCTATGCTTCACTTTCCATAAGCTCCAAACTGTCCAAATCTTTGCCAAACCTATCCCATCAACATATCCAATCCTATCATGCATTAAGTCTAACTCACCTATCATGTCACTCTCCTTGTACTAAGAATGGAGTCCTGTTTTTCAACATAAATTTAAAATAATCAGTCTTGTTTTAATTCTTTCTGTGACTTTGTCAGTCCTTGCTCTGTAATCACGTTAAGCCCAGTATCATCTCTGTTGCCTCAACCATACAGTTCGGATTTCCTTCCTTATAATATCATTTTTTCCAACATAAACCTTCTGAAAATGTATTTATGTAAGCCCCTTCAGCTAATTTGCTCCTTCTTTGTTTAGTGTCCATACTTATGATCGTCTATAATATGCCTTAAACAGGAATTAGACTTTTTAGCTCCTTGAGTCTGTCCTGCCATTCAATTAGCTCATTACTGACTGTACCTCCATTTATCACCTTTTTCGCATATTCGTTAATCCCGTTTTGAACAAATACTCACCAATCTCTGTCATGGGCAAATTTAATCTGGCCAGGATTGACAGACTTTTGGGGCAGCAAGTTCCAGATTTCCAAAGCTTCTTTTATTTGTAAACCTATTTCCATGTGAAAGGGTTAAAAATCTCTCAAGTTTAAAAATTACATAAGCTACAAGCTAAACTTCAGTCTCACACAGGGAAAGCTAGGTGCAAATGACAGATTTTGAGTAAAGTAAGCCCAGATAAGACTCGAGGACTATCTAATCAAATGATGTGTAGCTGTAGTTCATGTCTGCACATTAGAACAAGGTGTGGAGATGCTGGCGTTGGACTGGGGTAAACACAGTAAGAAGTCTCACAACACCAGGTTACATCCAACCAGTTTATTTGATAGTAAACCGACAAGCTTTCGGAAACACTGTTCCTTCCAAAAGCTTGTGGGTTTACTATCAAATAAACTGGTTGGACTTTAACCTGGTGTTGTGAGACTTCTTGCCATTAGAACAAGGAATAATGGAAAGGGAGGTTGAGATACCATTGGTCAGAGATATAGTTATCATTTCTTGATGATATAACATGCATAAGTTTAATTGGACATTATATCTTTATGAATGCATAATGTAACCATAACTATGATTGGATCAAGATAACTGCTATTCTGTTATTGGCAAATGCTAATTACTTGCAATCAAAGCTGAGTCTTTAATTGCATTTGTATTTCTGACTTTTTCGCTCTGAATTCCCTGAATGTACATTCAGGGTCCTGTAGCTAGCTATAGTTTATTAAATCAATCGTATTGATTTAATCAACTGTGCAAACTTTCCTGGTATTCTGCTATCAAAGTTAAACTCTTGCTTGTCCAGTCCTCCACACTCAGTATAACTTAGGATGCATTTGATGCCTAAATTAAATTTTTTTTGTTGATTCTTCCCCCACTCTCAGTCAGACACACACATTTGATGTCTAAGTTAAACTCTTGCTTGTTGATTCTCTCCCACTCAGTCACACTCTGGGTACATTTGGATTTTGACAGCAGTCAGAGACAAAAAGAAGCCTTCATGTAAACAAAAGTCAAAGTCTTCCCGTTTTCACTTTCCCAACCACTCTGTTACTTTGGCTACTTGACGAGAATGACAATTTTTAAATACAACAAGAAAACCATCATAGCAGCCCCTAACACCATGTTTCACTCCTGAATATTCAAGCTCTAGTTTTACGAATATGCTCCAAAACAAAAAAAATAGTGGAAATACTCAGCAGGTCAGGTAGCATCTGTGGAGAAAAAAAGGGTTAATATTTGAGGTTGATGATCTTGGAAAAGTTAGAAATATTATTTGTTTTATAGCAAGTGAAAAGGAGGAAGAAAAACAAAAGGGAACATCTGGAATAGGAAGACAGGGGAGTTTAAATGACAGAAATTTCTGACTTATGGCCAAATTTGATGGGAAAAGAAACAAAATCTATTTGGAGAAGATGTAAATCATGGAAGGATGAACAGCTGCAATCCAAAATTAGAAACAAGAAAAAGATGAGAGTAAACACAATCTGCAAAGAAAAAGTTACAAAATGGAGGTCAAGGTCACAGTTCAAAATTGTTGAACTCAATGTTGAGTTCAGAAGGCTGAAAACTCAAAAGATGAGGTGCTATTCCTCAAGCTTACATTGAACTTTGGACTACTGCAAGGAAGTCCAGGACAGAGGGGTCAGTGTGAGAGCAAAGTGGAGAATTAAAAATGGCAGACAACTGGTAACTTAGGGTCACATTTGCAGACTGAACAAAAGTGTTCTGAAAGATGGTCATCCAATCTGTGTTTCATCACTCCAGATTAAAGCTGACTGCATTGTGAGCAACAGATATAGTCTTCTAAAATGAAAGTACAGATTAATTGTTGCTTCACTTGAAGGAGTGTTTGGGGTCTTGAATGATGAGAGAAGTGAAAAAGTAGGTGTTGAATCTCTTGTGCTTCCCTGGAAAGGTGCTGAAGGAAGGTGATTGAGGAAGGGACCAGGGTGTCACAGAAGGAGTAATTGCTTTGAAATTCTGAAAAGGGGCAGGAAAGAGCAGATGTGTTTGATGGTTGTGTCATGCTTGAGATGGTGGAAATGAGGGATGATGGTCTGACAGACATGATTGAGGATGCTGTTAGACAAGGTTGGCATGGGATTTGGGGGGTGGGGGGTGTATTTCTCAGTTGAGGACTCTGATATATCTTTACTCCTCAACTGAGGATATCGCCCTCCTAAAACCAGCCCCCCACCCCCCCTGTTGACTGGGCACACAACCATGTCATTAGCATTTCCCACGCTTAGTTTCTCACTCCTTTCCCTCTACTCCTTGTAGGAAACATATTGGATTTGCCTTGTCTTCACCTTCCATCCCTCCAGCCTAGGATTATCCTCTGTCATTTCTGCCATCTCCAGTATGACACCAGCACCAAACACATCCCCTTTCAGCATTCCAAAGGGATGATTGCCTCCTTTCACATCTCCTCCAGACACAAATTTTATTTCCTTACTAATTCCATAGCTCTCATCTTTCGACCTATAGACCTTCACTTCTGTTCTTTTCCTCTTTCTCTTACTTTAAACCTAAAATCTATTACATTTCTAACTTTCCCAGTTCCAAAAAAAAACATCAACCTGAAATGTTAACTGTGTTACCATCTCCCAGATTTTGCCTCAGTCACCCTCAACAGCTCTTCCACTCCCACAGTGTCTTTGCATGCAAGGTTAGGAGATGCAAAACCTTTCACGTGCTTGTCATCTGGGCCCAAGCAGTCCTTCCAGGTTAACAGTTTTATATCACTTACAATTCACTGATCACAATACTTTACACTTGAATAATTCAAAGCAGATTGGGTGGTTATTTAGTGGAATACCTCCTTTCAGTCTGAGGAGAAGAGGAGAGCATGCCAGAAGCAACAGCAGACATACCAAAAAATGAGATGCCAAACAATGAAAATACAACACAGGATTTCAGGCATGCTATACAATGGGATGTGATAGGCAAAGGTAGGCAATCTCACTAATACCAGTCTTCAATCAATTCGATACACTTCACATGATATCAAGAAATAATTGACAGCACTGGATACAGTAAAGGCTATAAGCCCTGACAACACCAAGAAGTAACGCTCAAAACCTGTGCTCTGGAAATAATTGTAGTCCTATTCAGGCTGTTCCGGTACAGCTACAACACTGGCATCTACCTGACAGTATGTAAAGCTGCCTGAGTATGTATGTCAAGATGTGGAGATGCCGGCATTGGAGTGGGGTAAAACTTGGGTTCATGTTACACTATCTGTAAGCCTCACGATGCTCGTGACTTGCCAGGACTTGTAAAACCTCACTAACTGTCCTGGCTGAAGATAATACATCTCTTTAACCTTTGCTTAACCTTCTCTCCATTCACATTGTCTGTACCTTTAAAACGTGATTACCTGTAAAGACTCGCATTCAAACCATTATTTTGTAAATTGAATTTGTGTCTTTATATGCCATTTGTGAACAGAATTCTCACTTACCTGACGAAGGGGCAGCGCTTCAAATGCTAGTGGCTTTTGCTACCAAATAAACCTGTTGGACTTCTTACTAAGTATGTATAGACTATAAAAAACAGGACAAATCCAATTCAGTCAATTCCCACTCCATCAGTCTATTCGCAATCATCAGCAAAGTGACAGAAGGTTTTGTTTCCTGTACTATTAAGCAGTGCTTACCAAGCAATAACCTACTCATAGATGCTTAGTTTGGGTTCAGTCAGAGACACTTAGATCCAGCTCCCATTACAGCCTTGGGCCAAGAATGATCAAAATAACTGAATTCAAGGGATGAAGTGAGAGTGTCCTTGAATTTGGTGAAATACTCTTGTCAGAGTTACTGAAGTTCCAATAATACTGAAGAAATTCAATACCATCCAGGGCAAATCAGCCCACTTACTAGCACCTCATTCACCACCTTAAGTATTCATTCCCTCCATAATTGGCACAAAAGTAGCAGCAGTGTATATCATATACAAGATGCAGCGTAGCAACTTGTCAAGCCTCTTTCGACAACACCTTCCAAACATCATTGAGTCGAAGTGTTTAAATTCTTTTCCTTAGAGCACTGTGTACATCTATCACTAAATTGACTGTTCAAAAAGGCAGCTCACCACCATCGTCTTGAGGGAATTAGGTATGGGTAACCAGGGAAGGGCATTAAATGTTGGCCTTGCCAGTAATGCTCATATCGCAAATAATCTTTAAATAGCCTGATCCAGAACTTCGTGGCCGCCTATCAGTTTAATGCTCCGCCTTGTCTCGCACTGACCTTTTTGTCCTTGGACTCTGGGCTCCAGTGAAGCTCAACATAGGCTTGAGGAAAGATGCCTCATCTTTAGTTTAGGCGTTTTGTAGCCTTTCTGATTCAAAATTGATGTAAAAAATGTCTAACCTACTTTCAACTCCCATTTTGTTTCATTTTTCCTTGAATATTTCAGCTTTATACTAGTTTTTCCCTTGTTTTTGCTTTCAGATGACAGCTGTTCATCCTTTTACCATTCACACCTGCTCCAAACAGATTTTCTTTTACTTGTTGCATTACAACCTCCTTTGGCCCGACACCAATGCTTTTGTCACTTAATCTCACTCATCTTCCAATCTATCATGTAAGTCTTTTCTGTTCTTTGTCCTAGGCATCTTCTTTTGTTTGCTTACAATTTATTACATTTCTAATTTTTCCCATTTCAAATGAAAGGTCATTGCTCTGAAACGTTAACTCGATTTTACTCTCTCCTTAGATGCTGCCTGACTTGCTGAGTATTTCAAATATTTTCATTCAAATTTCAGATTTTCAGCATTTACAGTATTGCTTTTACTTTATAAATATGTTTCTTTGTACTGGACTCCTCCAGGAGGTTAAAAGTGACTATTGTGTTTATTAAAGTAATTGTGTGGTATTATACGTGCACATACTGGGGAGAGAAATATAGGATGTACTTTGCACTTAATATACCAAAAGGATTAGTTGAGGCAAATAGCATGGATGAATTTATGGACAAGCTATGTAACCACGTGAAAGAGAAAGGAATAGAAGGGTATATTGATTGCGTTAGATAAAGAAGGGTGGGAGGAGGGTCATGTGGAATGTAAACACCGCAGGGACATGTTAGGGCTAATGGCCTGTTTTTTGAGCTGTAATACTTTGTAACTTTGTAATATATTTCTTCTCCCCAGCTTTCCTTCTCATTTTTATTTTTTTAAATGAGTGGAATCTAAATTCTGGTTAACAAAAGTTTAATGTTAGTCTAATTACAACAAATTAATTGTAATAAATATATATTTAAATATACAATCTTCTATATACTGTGATCTACTTGTTTTAGATAATTGTAATGCAGGATGGGAAGATTGAAATCCAGGGTACCTACCAGGACATCTCTAAACAAAATCCAAATCTGATAAAAGCTTGGAAAAACCTGACGGCAAAAGGTTTGTATTCCAGGATAAAATGTATTAAATATTATTGTACTTCCAGTGTTTCAAAAGTAAAACCTATTGTCAAGAGGATGTTACCAGAAATCCACTACCTGAACTAATATGGAAATATGAGCTGTACACACTTATCTTTACAGTGTAATATATATATCCCATTTCTAACAAATCCATTCTCACTTTGGAATTACTTTTTAAAATCTTTGTTCTGCTTATTACATTATTAATAAATATAAAAAGTAATATGGATATATAATACCTACTACCTATTTCCACAAATTTCTAACTACAGGAGTTCTGAGCAAATGAGTGCTTAAACAACAATTTTTGAGAACCTCATAAGATGGACCTTTCCTAATAATATATCCATGTTGAAAGTCATGCAGCTGCTGTGCATCACCAGCACACATTTTTCTTACTCCTGTCATACCTTTTGAGGAATGTTTTGTGTTTCAACATTTATAATGAGAAATCCATGTGTTGAAGTCAAGAGTCACCTAATTGTTTCTTTGCATTTTTTCAGAACGTAAACTGGAGCCTGAGTTCTTAACATTTTAATATCATCTAGTCTCTCATTTAAAATATTAACATATGTTATTTTTCTATTTTGACACACAGACAGCATTTCCTTAGCAGTTAGAAAGCAAAACAATAGTAACTACCCTCTGAAATGGATTAGTAAAGCCGCTTAGTTAAAGCATAATCAGGGATAGGCAACAAATGCTGGCTTTGCTAGTGACCCCCATGAAAGGATAAAGAAAAAGTACAAGTTTTTTGTTAATAAAATGTTTCAATTTAAAGATTATAGCGGAAATCTCCCCCCCCCCCCCTCAAAAAAAATTCTATGCATCATAAAAGCATGGAAACACTTTTTTTTTGCGTGGGTTTGGTACTGCAATCTTCCCACACTCTTGTCAGTCTTTCTGACTGATGGGAGGTTTGTGCCAGTGGATGGGGGTGGGAGGGGGAGGGGGGCTGGGATGTGGACGATGACACCAGAGAAATTGGCTGCAGAGCATTCAGTTGCCCTGCTCTCCTGCTGACATCCCTTGCCTGCACAGTGTGGACATCGGGGGATCCTGCCCCCCCACCCACCCCCAGAAATCATCTGGGGCGTTGCTGCCTCCCACACCAACATGGGTCTCCAGCATCAGGACATCAGGCCCCTCCCAATGAGTCCTCTGGCAGACTTCTGACATGCCCCACCCCCACTTGTATAGCACCCCCTCTTGCATACCCCCACCCCCCACATAGCTCCCCTTGCTCTAGGTGGCAGGAAGTCTCCCACTATAGGACTCATGCGCAATGGCATCTCGAGCAGTCTGCAGCCAGCTTCACAGGGGAGTTCAGACACTGTGCCCCCCACTCCACACCCCCATCCCAACTGGTGAGAATTGCACTTCTGTCCAAAAGCAGGACAGAGTGTTGTAAGATTGCATTTTCAAACTCGCCCAAAAAAAGCGGGTCTGAAACTCTTCCATTTCCTCATTCGTTAGGCACTTCACGCCTCAAAAAAGGTCTGAAAACCAGAGTGTTTCACTTCTTTGTTTTGGGCAGGTTTGGCACAGCAGTCTTCCCACATTCTGTCAAATTTTCTGACAGTTGGGAATTTCATGTCGGAAGGGGTAGGGGAGAGCAGAGCCTATGCACACCTGGGAAGCTGGCTGTGGTGCCATTGAGCAGGTCCCCTAAAACCACCCCCACTAAAGGACATCATCACCCTCACCCCCAACATTAGTGGCAACATGCGTTGCTAGCACTGGGGATTCAGGACATACCTGACGAGTCCTCCTCACAACCCGCTCCACAGACCTTCTGCAGCCCCCTGCATTCCCCCCCCCGCCAGTCTTTCCTGGCTGTTGATCATGCTGCTATCCGCTGATCATCTCCTGCCTGCCGCTCATACCACCCTTGCTTATCCCTCTGCAGAGCTCCCCTCCTTGCATACTGCCTGGCAGTGCCCACCCTCCCAGCAGTGCTCACCACGCCCCCACCCTCCCAGCAGTGCTCACCACCCACCACCCTCCCAGCAGTGCTCACCACCCCCCCCGCCCCCCCTCCCAGCATGTCTCTGCCTTGTGGCCTCACCCCTCTGGCACTGCCCTGGCACATTATGCAACTCAGTGAGTACTGCTGGGCTGGCAATTCCCAATTGGTACTGCCCAGCCATGCTACCGACCACCCAGTGGCTTCAATGGCCTCTGACCCCAGCCCCTGCCCCCCTCACTCCATAGCCATAGCACCTCGCTCCCTTTGGTGGAGTGGAGTGTCTAGGAGGCCTGAAATGACCATGTCTGCTGACATGATGTTAATATTCAAATTGGCTTCCTGCCCAGAAGTTGATCCTGCTGGCAAAACAGGATCAACTTCTGGCACCAAACCTCGCCGTGTCAATTGACTGGCATAGCAGGCTGGTAAGATCGCCAAATTGGTCCTGCTAATTTTCTCCCTGATTATTCTTATAAAGGTTTGCCCATCGCCATGTTAAATTGACAAACTTGTAATTGCCAGATTTATGTTCCTCCCCTTTTTTTTCAATAAAGGTATAATATTTGCAATCCCACCATCCTCTGGTATTATCCGTGTATCTAAGGAAGATTGAAGAATTGTGGCTACACTTCCTCAATTTTTACCCTTACCTACCTTAACCTAGAATGTATCCCATCCAGATCAGGTGGATTATCCACGTTAAGTACTGTCAGCCTTTCTAATGTCCCCTCCATATCTTAGTATATTGCATCCACTATCCTGATAATCTGGTTGTTTTCTATATGTTTGGCAAAATCTTCTTTCTTGCTAAATGGAAGTACCTTCCTACAGTTGATCTTTATTTCAGTTCCTAGTTCTCCAACTGCTCCTCTGACAACCCTTTCCATATTCATATGCCTATAGAAGATCATTACCCCCGCTATGGAAATTCTCTTTTTCTTGTACTTTAGTATTTTCTTAATCAGTTAATTAATTACCTACCCCTTTTTTCCTTCCCTATCTTTTCTGAATATTGTGTAACCAGGACAATTAAGCATCCCTTTTGTTTGAGGCATCTCTGTTATTGCCACTACATCTGTTATGATCCTTGTATAAACTGATAATTTTTAAAAGAACTTTGAACTTCCAGTTAACAGAATGACACATCAAGATTTCACCTTTAACTGTAAAAACAGAATAACAACATTATTGATTAATAAACAACTTGTACTTTAACCAGTGAACAGAATATTCCCTTCTGATTTTTAGCCAAACCAAAAAAACACATTTACAAGGTATGTTTTACAGTGTCCTTTACATAGAAATTCAATTTTCTCAATCAGTCAAGTGATTCTTAGCTCCTGAGAGTTTGGGCCCGATTTTACCATCAAGTTATGCCCATTTTTGGGCATGAAAACTTGGTAAAGTTGGGTGTGAGTTGAGTAATGTGATCTGTGCCTGCCTTCACGCCAAGGCCCAAAAATGGCTGCGATTGTGACTGTGCCTGAAATGGGTGTGATGGTCATTTAAATGTATTTAAATTGACTTAATGGGCTGGCTGCATGCCTAACTTTACCAGCACTTCCCCCTTTACCACCGCGTTTACCCATCCAGAATTGGCGGAAACAGACATGCTCTACAAAAGTCCAATTTGGGTGCTTCAGTTAGTGAGGAGGTAAATGCCGAGTGTTCAGTGACTGTCTGCTTGAGATCAGTGGGGAGGGTGTTTAGTAATGTTGTGGGCTGGGGCAATGTCTGTGGTACCAAGGGAAGGCATTATCCAGCCTGGGAGCGATGTGGCAACAAAGCCACATGCTATCGTTTTTTGTCTGTGCATGCACAGTTGGAGATACTGATCAGAGCTGCAGGATTTTCGGCGCGTTAAGCCCTGCCCACGGGCTTCTGCACTGCAATTCGGAATCGCTGATATTTTTTCAGGCAGAGTGCATTTGGGGGGCGTCTGAGAATAGGTCTAAAAGTCGGATCTGAAACACTCCCAGCTTCAAACTATCCAGCACTTAGAATCAAAATGGAAAAAAGGGCCCTTTATTTCTGTTATTTTCTTTTCTCAGCCTGATAACTTGCAATCTCAGAACAATCTTTCACAATGAAGTTTTCTTTTCCTGGAAAATTTCCATCTAGACGATGCAAGACAACTCGTCCAGCCTTATTTTAACTCCCTACAAATTTTATCTTTTCAATCTGATTGTGAGCTTTCGCTCACATTTGTATGCAACAAATCACAGAGACTTTTTTTAGCCTGTAGATGCTCGGATTATCCAGGCATACTGTCTGTAATAGTCAGTGACATTCTAGAGAAAAGCCTGTAACCTTATCTTTACAATGGTTTCTTCTGTATTCTTCCCATGGTAACGCGAATCCCATACACCTTGTATCTAGGTAGAAATGCTTATTAGCTATGCTTGAGTGCCCAACTCTCATCTTGAAACTAGATGGTTTAAAGCATAACTCTTTGAAACACAACGTCCGCAATATTTTTCAGGGACTTGGCAGTCTCTATTGTTAATGCACAGGCTACTGCCAATGTCTTCAAATGTAAATACCTCATACCTTCTTTCCAAGTAAAACAATCTAATTCTTTGATCTCAAACAATCAAACCAGCCAGACTTGCTGTGAGGCATACTTAAAAACAGATCATCCCCTTTAGTTTACCCTGAATTTAAAGATACAGTCCCAAAACATAATCTTGTAAGATTTCTAATTGTAACACATCATATTCTTCTGTAGCTATTTACACCTACAACTCACTAACCTTATTAACCACACTGTGCATTTATACACATGCACTCCAAACCTTTGAATTTTCTATGATCCTATCTAATTCTGTATTATTTCTAATTCTGTCTTTCCCAGTCTTCTGTGCACCTTGTTTTGACTTTTTAATGCTACAGCATTCTGTCCAACTCTCTGCCAAATTAGTTTTATCCATCCCCACAGCATTAATTAAATCTGCCTGGGTGGATTAGGGTTCCAACTCTGTTCAGGTACAACCTGTCCATTCTGCCATGAACTAGACCCTATTTCCTAGAAATCTGAAGCCCTCCCTCTAACACTGTTTTTCTAGCCATGCATTAACCTGCCATATTCTCAAATTTCTGCTCTTACTAGAGCTTAGGACTTGGAGTTATCAGACATTATGACCTTTTAAGATACAGCTTTTTAACTTTCCCTCTATGTTGTTGCTTTTAACATGGATTGCAACTTCTGGCCCTTCTCCCTTGAAAATATTCTGTAGCCTCTGCATTATGTTCCCTATCCTGGCACAAAGGTAGGCAATATAGCTGGAGTACTGTATGCAGTTTTGGTCGCCGTACTTACGCAAGGATATTTTGGCCTTGGAGGGAGTGCAGAGGAGGTTTACTAGGCTGATGCCGGAGTTGAGGGGGTTGAGCTATGAGGAGAGGCTGAATAAACTAGGCTTGTACTCGTTAGAGTTTAGAAGAATGAGGGGAGATCTCATTGAGACATATAAGATGATGAATGGGATGGATAGGATAGAGGTGGAGAGACTCTTCCCGCTCAGAAAGGACAGTAGGACTAGGGGGCACAGCCTCAAGATAAAGGGAGGGCGGTTTAGAACGGAGTTGAGGAGGAACTTCTTCACTCAAAGGGTGGTGAATCTCTGGAATTCTCTGCCCATTGAAGTGGTGGAGGCTGCCTCGCTAAATATTTTTAAGACGCGGGTTGATGGGTTTTTGATAAGCGAGGGGATTGAGGGTTATGGAGAGAGGGCGGGAAAGTGGAACTGAGCCACGACAGATCAGCCATGATCTTATTGAATGGCAGGGCAGGCTCGAAGGGCTAGATGGCCTACTCCTGCTCCTATTTCTTATGTTCTTATGTTCTTATATCTTACAGTTCTCAAGTCAACTGTGACAAAATTGCCTGTCTGTTCCCTGACAATTACTATCCTCAATTACTATAGCATCCTTACACTTTGCTCTATTGTCCACTGTGTAGTTTAAAAAGACTGCATTCTTTTGAGATGTTGACACCTTTTCCAAAATTCAATGCTGACTATTGATTTAAGAATCACACTTCTGGAGGATTCTTGCATCATCTGCCTTTTCCCACCCTCTGGGTAGCTATGAACTCTTCCTGGCTGTGGGGTGATCAGTTCCTGGAACCTATGGTTCAAGAATTGAAGTATTTTATAGATCGCCAGATGAGTTTCGTTCATCTCCATTATAGCTATGTTCTGAATCCTGAACACCTGGCATTGACTTCATGTGAGATCTTCCCACTGGCAGCAAAGTTGTTGATCTGGGTGGGGGGGGGGGGGTGGGGGGGAATTAAAAATCTGGCCATTTCTAGTCTGAAACCACTTTACAATGCCAATTTTATGCTCAAGTAGCAAGTGAACCAAAAATTTGAGATGCCAACAAAAGTCAAATTGGATGGTAGATGAGCCAGGATATTGTGCAAGATATGGTGGAGTTTTGGTTGAATTGGAATTTATGTTGGGTGGCTCGGGCTTTGGAACAGTCAAATCTGGAATTGGCAATAATGGATAATATTGGAATAGTTTAGATTAGAGGGTCATTAGATTGGTTCCATTGGTCGGTGCAACATCGAGGGCCGAAGGGCCTGTACTGCGCTGTTATGTTCTATGTTCTAATACTTCTTTCAAGAAAAAGCAGTGTATGGACCAGGTATTTTCCCATGGCAAACCATAACCATCAACTTGGGGCAGCATGGTGACATGATGGTTAACACTGCCTCGCAGTTCCAGGGACCTGGGTTCGACTCCTGGCTTGGGTCATTGTATGTGTGGAGTTTGCACATTCTCCCTGTGTCTGTGTGGATTTCCTCCAGATGCGACAGTTTCCTGTCACAGTCCAAACATGTGCGGGTTAGGTGTATTGGCCATGATAAATTGTCATTTAGTGTCCCAGATTGCATAGATTAGCAGGGTAAATATTGGGGTTATGGGGATAGGGCCTAGGTGGGATTGTTGTTTGTGCAGAATCGATGGGTTGAATGGCCTCCTTCTGCACTGTAGCATTTCTATGGTAACTCTCAGACCATTTATGGCCAGTTACAAAAAGAATTGTTTTAGTCTGTACAGTAATACAGAGTCTGTGACCGTGATTCTCCCGTCCCACTGCGGGAGACTCTTGCATTGAACGATTCGTGAGGTTTGGGCTCCATTTGTGTTTCCCAGCGCCAGACGTCCAGCAGCATCTGCTCCGCACTGGAAATCGGCGGGGTGAGGCAGGAATTATTTAAATACCAATTTGAATATCTTTTAAATACAACTAACGAGCCCAGGACTGAAGTCTCTAGACCTGCTAGCATCTCTCCCACACCCGCCAGAGTGGGTACCCCACTAATGAGGAGCTCACGGTCTGACCCTGCTGGAGTGAAGGGGGGGCAATTGCAGAACGCAGAGGGAAGGGTGGTGCCCCCTGGGTATTGGCACCTTGGCAGTGCCAGCCTGTGCCCCAGCATTGGCCAGGGGCACCTTGACACTGCCCATCAGGCTTGGGACAGTGCAAGGAGTGGGACATATTGGACAGGGCCTAGGGGATGATTATTGGGGTTGGAGGATCCTGCTGCCACACTCTATAGGGATTGGTGGGGAAAGGAGACGCGCCAGCAAATAGGGCAGGTGAGGGAAGCTGGATCAGCCAGAGGAGTGGGGGGAAGGGAAACAACCTGTGGGGATGGTCAGCACTGCATAGAGGGAGTTGGGACTGCAGGAGGAGAGTTACTGTTGAGGGGGTAGAATCAGGTCTGGAGATCGCGGCAGGCCAGAGTGGTGGGGGGAAGGATTGAGGCTAGGCCCGAGAATGGTGGGGTGGGGGGGGTCACTGATCGGGCCGCGGGAGGGCAGAAAGCTGGCAATGCAAGATTCACGGGGCTGGCCAGCGATCGGGAGGCCATCAGGGTGGGGCCATTGCACATGCGCAGATCTCAGTGCTGACAGATCAAAATGTGTGCAGTAGTCTGCTCAGTGCACTGATGTCAGCATCTCCAGCAGGAATAGGCCCTGCTCCCTGAAATTTAATGATATTCACAATGGTAACCACTGCAGTGCATGGTGTGGGAGATTCTTCTCTGAACTCCCACTGAAAAACACAGGGTGAATTACTCCAGTTTTCACGCAAATTCGATACTTAGAATTTTTTGGGAGAACTCCGGCCTATATTGTTAAAGTAAATATCTACTAATTGTCTATAAGTATTTACTTTGCTTTTTTTTCAGAAGTTAAAAATGTTTGAAATTGCATTTTAATAGGTGACCATAAAGAACAAAAGAAAACCAAAAGTGAAATGGTAGACGAAGGTTCCAAAATTGAGAAAAAACCTGATGATAATTTGACTGGAAAACTGATTCAAGAAGAGGAAAGAGAAGAAGGATCCATATCCCGAAAAATCTATTGGCTTTATGCCCGAGCCATTGGCCTTTCCTCTTCATTTTTTTTAATTCTCGCTGTGCTAACAAAACAAAGCTTTCTGGTAGCTGTTGATTTCTGGCTAGCTGAGTGGTCATCAGCTGGGAACCATTCGGAGACAACTGCAACTCAGGTTTATTATTAAAACTTTTGTCTTTTTTCCAAAAGTTCTGTTGTAACCCATGCTCTATCACTAAATTTAGACCAGACTTAATATTTAAACTTGTTTCTAAATAAAGTCATATCCTTTCACTGAATTACCTTCATTCTTCTGTGTTTCTTGTCTATCTTAGTATGAAAAAGATGTGGAAAGTGGCGTTTTGAATCATTTCCTTTATGGATACATTGGGCTGGCTTGTGGTGGAATCTTATGTGCTTTGTTCAGTTCCCTTGCACATGTTATTTCAGGTTTGTGCCCTGTTGCACCAACAGTTGAATGTAGCATTACTAATTTAACTAAACAAGCGTGTGTATATGTTTCTTTTGCCGTTCTTTGGAATTTCTCTAACTTAAACTAATGTAATCTATTATGTATTCAATGGGTCATAATGGCTTTCTTATTCTTTCTTGTATGAAGGTATCCGTGCTTCAAAATATCTCTTCACAAAAATGCTGCAAAACATTACAACTCTTCCATTAAGATTCTTTGAAATCACACCTGTTGGAAGAATTCTAAATAGGTATGAATCTTGAAAAGTTACATTAATTATATAGGTCACTTCCAGACGATCATCTTTTCTTAAATTGTTATCGTATAGCGTGATAGACAGTGCAACATTAGGAAGTTGTAATTATAGAGGAAAGAGAGACTGAAGTATTGTATGAATAGCTAAGCAGAAATGTAGGCTATGTCAGAATTTAATATACATAGCCCAGGGCAAGCCAGGGTAATTGCTATTACCAAGGAGGAACGTGATCTGATTGTTCACTTGAAATGCAATACTGCCTTTTTCATTCCAAAACATATTTTCAGTGGGTTTTGAATTTACTATTCTTCTTAATATATTAAAGAAGTCATTAATAGGTGCTGTCAAAGCTTAGAGTTGCTCTTAGTATACTTTTTATACTTGGAACAGATGCTTCATCACAATTCATGCATTTACAATTCCCTAATTTCCAGTTCAGTTGGTAAATTAACTTATTTTGTAGAAACTATTTACTGATTAACTGCCATGTGGACCAACAACCATGCTGATAGCATGATCATCCTGGTGGAGAGATCAAAATCGTGAATGCTCAAGAGGTCAGAATTGATGCAGATCTAGGTCAGGATAGTGGGTGAGAATGGAGGAATAAAGGAGAGTAAACAGATCATCTGCCATTACGACAACATTTTAGATTACTGTAAAATGCAAATCAAGTACGCTATTCACAATTAATGATGGTTTAACATCAGTGTACAAATTCATTAATCTCTGTTTATTTCCAGATTTTCATCTGATTTCAAGACCATAGATGATCAAATTCCCTCAAACCTGGAGCATCTTATGTGGCACATTATGACGTGTTTAAGTGCCATTGTGATCAATATTATCGTGACTCCATTCTTTCTTCTTCCAGTTATTCCCTTACTTATTCTCTACTATTTTCTTCAAATGTATTTCAGAGCATCCTCCAGGTAATCTTCTGGAACATCACATGTTTGGCAATGTTTATGTTTGACCTTCTACAAAATGTATGTAATTTGTGGAAATGGCAGCAGTTATTTTTCTAGGTTCTGATAAGCATAACACTTATAATCACAAATCTTTTATTTAAGTGTATTCAGTTTCAAATGGTGTTGTACTGTCACTGCTTTCTAATATATCATTGTCAGTTGACAATGCTATGCCCCAAAATCCTACACATAGCACTGTTAAACACTTCCTTTGCTGGTAAACAACACAAATGAAACCAATTAAAATTAATCTGTTTTGGATAATCATTGGAAAATTAAAATGGCATTTATAAGGTTAACAAATGTCCTTTTGGGCCTACTGGCCATGCCTGTGAAATTAAAATGCAGCTCAGATCAATTTGCACTCAAGAATTTCAGGAATTTTCCCCAAGCAATAGCTAGGCATGTTGGCCTGATTTTTTTTTTAGTCTTGATTAATTTTAAACTAACTTAGGTTGTAAAAAAAAACAAAAATGTTAAGTAGTTTGGGATATATTTTTAAAGTAAGAACTGTCTTGAGCAGTGCACAGTTTTTCGATTAAGGTTGGACAGACACTCAAAAGAAACTAGATGAGATGGTGGGAAAAGTCTGCAAAACAGTTACCATTATTTGATTGTCTGCAATTGTTAGAATCTATTTTGTGAAATTTGATGTTACATTCTGCGTGTTACTGGTACAATATTAGAAGTACACAGATTAATCCAATAGTGTGCATAGCAAAAACTCCAAATAGCAAAGCTGTGCAGGTCTCTTGATGATGAAACAGTTGTCACTGCTTTTGATACATAATGAAATCTCTCTTTTTAAATTTTCCTTTTTGTTCCCTTCTAATTTTATTTCTTCCTTTCTTCCCTGAAAGTGGCGATTCACTCTACATATAGTCAAGTCAGCTGGGATTTTTTTTAATCAGGCAGTTCAGCCATACGTTGCAAAGACTCATCACATTTGTATGTGATTCTGTCCCCATGTATGTGTTTTCCAGCGGCTTGCAATCAGTAACAATAACTTTTGGTGATTTCCCCCCCCCCCCCCAAGCTCCCTCCTTTCCTTCTATCCAGGAATGTGGTCAAAGATAACACTCATGTATATAAAATTTCTGACTTGAAAATTGGTAGATGTCTATTTTTTGGCTTCTCCAAAATGCTGGCACAGACATTTCAATTTTTCAATTGGGATGAATCTTTGCTGCCAAATATCCAGAGTAGGAAAGGCAACAGCACTACTACAATTATTTGATTCATTTCTAAGTTTCTGAGTAAGGTATAACCTACAAAGAAATCCCACAATACCAGTTTAAAGTCCAAACAGGTTTATTTGTAGCAAAAGCTGTAAGCTTTCGGGACAGCCTGTCCCTTTGTCAGGTGGCTGGGAGTTCTGATCAGAAAAAATGACACAAAGATACAAACTCAATTTACGTGCATAATGATTGGAGTGTGAGTCTTTACAGCTAATCAATTCTTAAAGGTACAGACAATGTGCGTGGAAAGAGCTTTAAGCACAGGTTAAAGAGATGTGTGTTGTTTCCAGACAGGAAAGTTAGTGAGATTTTGCAAGTCCAGGCAAGTTGTGGGGGTTACAGATAGTGTGACATGAACCCAGGATCCCGGTTGAGGCTGTTCTCATGTGTGCGGAACTTGGCTGTCAGTTTCTGCTCAGCGACTCTGCGCTGTCATGTGTCCTGAAGGCTGCCTTGGAAAACGCCCACCCAAAGATCAGAGGCCGAATGCCCACGACTGCTGAAGTGTTCCCCAACAGGAAGAGAACAATCTTGCCTGGTGATTGTCGAGCAGTGTTCATTCATCCGTTGTTGTAACGTCTGCATGGTCTCCCCAATGTACCAAGCCTCGGGACATCCGTTCCTGGACATCCGTTAGCCTTCCTGACCACCTGCTGCACCCGCAAAAACCCAGCTTGCAGGTGCAGCAGGTGGTCAGGGAGGCTAATGGGATGCTGGCCTTCATAGCGAGGGGGATTGAATATAAAAGTAGGGAGGTCTTGCTGCGGCTGTATAGGGCATTGGTGAGGCGGCAG
This sequence comes from Carcharhinus amblyrhynchos, assembly GCF_965287045.1. Taxonomy (NCBI): domain Eukaryota; kingdom Metazoa; phylum Chordata; class Chondrichthyes; order Carcharhiniformes; family Carcharhinidae; genus Carcharhinus; species Carcharhinus amblyrhynchos. Next base: position 54,187,241 of record NC_137331.1, on the reverse strand, counting down.
CTGGAGTACTGTGTGCAGTTTTGGGCACCGTACTTACGCAAGGATATTTTGGCCTTGGAGGGAGTGCAGAGGAGGTTTACTAGGCTGATGCCGGAGTTGAGGGGGTTGAGCTATGAGGAGAGGCTGAATAAATTAGGCTTGTACTCGTTAGAGTTTAGAAGAATGAGGGGAGATCTCATTGAGACGTATAAGATGATGAATGGGATGGATAGGATAGAGGTGGAGAGACTCTTCCCGCTCAGAAAGGATAGTAGGACTAGGGGGCACAGCCTCAAGATAAAGGGGGGGCAGTTTAGAACAGAGTTGAGGAGGAACTTCTTCACTCAAAGGGTGGTGAATCTCTGGAATTCTCTGCCCATTGAAGTGGTGGAGGCTACCTCGCTAAATATTTTTAAGACGCGGGTTGATGGGTTTTTGATAAGAGAGGGGATTAAGGGTTATAAGAACATAAGAACATAAGAAATAGGAGCAGGAGTAGGCCAACTAGCCCTTCGAGCCTGCCCCGCCATTCAATAAGATCATGGCTGATCTGTCTTGGCTCAGTTCCACATTCCCGCCCTCTCCCCATAACCCTTAATCCCCTCTCTTATCAAAAACTCATCAACCCGCGTCTTAAAAATATTTAGCGAGGTAGCCTCCACCACTTCAACGGGCAGAGAATTCCAGAGATTCACCACCCTTTGAGTGAAGAAGTTCCTCCTCAACTCCGTTCTAAACCGCCCTCCCTTTATCTTGAGGCTGTGCCCCCTAGTCCTACTATCCTTTCTGAGCGGGAAGAGTCTCTCCACCTCTATCCTATCCATCCCATTCATCATCTTATACATCTCAATGAGATCTCCCCTCATTCTTCTAAACTCTAACGAGTACAAGCCTAATTTATTCAGCCTCTCCTCATAGCTCAACCCCCTCAACTCCGGAATCAGCCTAGTAAACCTCCTCTGCACTCCCTCCAAGGCCAAAATATCCTTGCGTAAGTACGGCGCCCAAAACTGCACACAGTACTCCAGCTGCGGCCTCACCAATGCCCTATACAGCCGCAGCAAGACCTCCCTACTTTTATATTCAATCCCCCTCACGATGAAGGCCAGCATCCCATTAGCCTTCCTGACCACCTGCTGCACCTGCAAGCTGGGTTTTTGCGACTCATGCACAAGGACCCCGAGGTCCCTCTGCACCGTCGCCTGCTGCAGTTTTTCTCCACGTAAGTAATAATCCTTCCTACCATTATTCCTACCAAAGTGGACCACCTCGCACTTGCCAACATTAAATTCCATTTGCCATTTCCTGGCCCATTCGCCCAGCCTATCTAGATCCTTCTGTAGACTCTCCCCACCCTCCGCACAATTTGCCTTTCCACCAATTTTGGTGTCATCAGCAAATTTCAACACCCTACACTCGGTTCCCTCCTCCAGATCATCTATATAAATGGTAAATAGCTGAGGCCCCAGCACCGAACCCTGGGGCACTCCACTAGTCACCATCCGCCAATCCGAATAGCACCCATTGAACCCCCACTCTCTGCCTCCTATTTGACAACCAGTCCTCTATCCACGCTAACACCCTACCCCCAACTCCATGCCTCCTGACCTTCTGCAATAACCTCTTGTGAGGTACCTTGTCAAACGCCTTCTGAAAATCCAGAAAGACCACATCCACCGGCTCTCCTCTATCCACCGCCCTAGACACATCCTCATAGAACTCCAGTAAATTTGTCAGACACGACTTCCCTTTAACGAAACCGTGCTGCGTCTGCTCTATCAAGCAGTTCCCCTCAAGACGCCTCGCTATTTCCTCCTTGATGACGGATTCTAACATTTTACCCACAACAGATGTTAAACTAACAGGCCTATAATTCCCTGCCTTTTGCCTGGCACCCTTCTTAAACAACGGCGTAACATTAGCCGTTTTCCAATCTTCCGGCACTTCCCCGGAATCCAGCGACGTCTGGAAAATAACCACCAAGGCATCCACTATCACCTCCACCATTTCTTTCAGGACCCTCGGATGCATTCCATCCGGTCCTGGGGACTTGTCCACACAGTAAAAAGTCTAACAACACCAGGTTTTAATCCAACTGATTTATTTGATAGTAAACGCACAAGCTTTCGGGGTTAGTCCCTTCGTCAGGTGAATGGAGAGTTCTGGCCTCAGACAGAGCATATAAAGCACAGACTGTTTAGAGATTACTGATTAGAATGCGAATCCTTACACCTAACCTGCTGTTCAAGACCTGAAGTGGTTGACAATGTGAGTGGAAGGAGCACTGATCACAGGTTAAAGAGATGTGTATTGTCTCCAGACAGTACAGTAAGTGAGGTTTTGCAAACCCAGGCAAGTCACGGGGGTTACAGATAGTGCGACATGAACCCAAGATCCCTGTTGAGACCGTCCTCATGTGTGCGGAACTTGGCTATCAGTCTCTGTTCAGCGACTCTGCGCTGTCGTGTGTCGAGAAGGCCGCCTTGGAGAATGCTTACCCGAAGGTCAGAGGCTGAATGCCCGTGACCACTGAAGTGTTCACCAACAGGAAGGGAACAGTCTTGCCTGGTGACTGTCGAGCGATGTTCATTCATCCGTTGTCGTAGCGTCTGCATGGTCTCCCCAATGTACCATGCTTCGGGACATCCTTTCTTGCAACGTATCAGGTAGACAATGTTGGCCGAGTTGCAAGAGTATTTACCATGTACCTGGTGGATGGTATTCTCACGTGTGATGATGGTATCCATGTCGATGATCCGGCATGTCTTGCAGAGGTTGCTGTGGCAGGGTTGTGTGGTATTGTGGTCACTGTTCTCCTGAAGGTAATCAGTAATCTCTAAACAGTCTGTGTTTTATATGCTCTGTCTGAGGCCAGAACTCTCCATTCACCTGACAAAGGGACTAACCCCAAAAGCTTGTGCGTTTACTATCAAATAAATCAGTTGGATTAAAACCTGGTGTTGTCAGACTTTTTACTGTGTTTACGCCAGTCCAACGCCGGCATACCCACATCATGACTTGTCCACAATCAGCCCCTCCAGTCTGTCGAGCACCACCTCTCTAGTAATAGTAATGTCATCGAGACCCTCCTGTCCTACCACCTTTCCATCTCTAACATCCGGCAAATTATTCACGTCTTCCTCCGTGAAGACCGAAACAAAAAAGTTATTCAAGACCTCAGCCATTTCCCCATCCCCTACCACTAAGTCCCCCTTCTCATCCTCTAAGGGACCAACGTTCACCCTAGCCTCTTCCTTTTTATATATTTATAAAAACTCTTGCTATCCTTTTTTATATTAAGCGTTAGCCCAGCTTCATAGTTTCTCCTACCCTTCTTTATCAACTTTTTTGTCAATCTTTGTTGACATTTAAACCTTTCCCAATCCTCTTCTTGCCCACTACTCTTAGCTACTCTAAACGCCTCCGCTTTTAATTTAACACTTTCCTTCACCTCCTTCGTTATCCACGGTTTATTACCTCTCCTCCTACGGTCCTTTTTGACCATCGGAACAAATTTCTGCTGAGCACCAAGAAAGATCTCCTTAAAGATCCTCCACTGCTCCTCAGCAGACCTACCTTCCAACGCGCTCCCCCAGTCCACATTCGCCAATTCTTCTCTCATCATACCATACTCCCCTCTGTTCAAACAAAGGACGCGTGTCCGGGAACCCACTTTGTCCTCCTCCATCTGCACCAGAAACTCCACCATACAATGATCACTCTCCCCAAGAGGATCCTTCACTGCAAGTTCCCTAATTCTAACCGCCTCATTACATAGCACCAGATCCAAGATAGCTCGCTCCCTCGTCGGCTCCAACACACACTGTTCCAGGAAACTATCCCGGCAGCATTCCAAGAACTCCTCCTCGAGCCCACCACGTCCAACATGGGTCGACCAATCAATATGCAGATTGAAATCCCCCATAACTACGGCCATCCCATTCCTGCACGCCGCACTTACTTGCGCGTTAACAGCCCGCCCCACCTCCAGATCATTATTCAGGGGCCTATAGACGACACCCACCAGCGTCTTCCTCCCTTTGCTGTTCCTAATCTCTACCCACAACGATTCCACGTTCTGCTCCTTGGCTCCAATATCATCCCTTGCTACCACCCTGATGCTATCCTTAATCAGCAGAGCTATGCCCCCCCCTTTTCCCTCCCGCCTATCCTTCCTAATGGGGAGAGGGCGGGAATGTGGAACTGAGCCACGACAGATCAGCTATGATCTTATTGAATGGCGGGGCAGGCTCGAAGGGCTAGATGGCCTACTCCTGCTCCCATTTCTTAAGTTCTTATGTTCTGTCCCAAGGGACAAGCTGTCCCGAAAGTTGCGGCTTTTGCTACAAATAAACCTGTTTGGACTTTAAACCGGTGTTGTGGAATTTCTTTGTGTTTTTATCCAGTCCAACGCCGGCATCTCCACGTCATGACTAAGGTGTAACCCTCAGATCTATGATTCTCTCTGTCTGTGTATTTGTTCCATTCCAAAAACTTTGCACATTAACAAAACTGCCGTCACACCCTGTACCATAAGAATGGGTGACTGTTACTGCAAAAGCAGTGGTGGCTAATAGTTGTGTTGTAACTTATGGTGATTGGTGCTGGTGATGCTTGGCTGGCTTCAGGCCGGTTTGGAGGTTCCTTGCACAACTTACTTGCTGAAATTTGGCTGATCAACTACTATTTGTGCATGGACAGCTTGTTTGATATGTTTATGGCTGGTTGGTAGTTGTGAATGGCAATAGGTAAATGGAATAAAGATGCAGCCTAGCCATGTTAACAGAATTATAGAGTTGTTACAGCACACAGAGGCCATTTGGCTGTCTTCAAAACCATGTAACTATGTTACTGGAGAGTTTAAAGCTAAATCCTGAAATAAGAACGGTTCCGAACAATAGTAACTGTCATCTTAATAAATGCAAAAAGTTATTTTTTTAAATGGTTACATTTCTGTTGTTAAAATACTATGAAGTTCTTTGTTCTTGATTCTAAAATCTTGATTTTCTTTCTATAATTTTTGATATCCCTTATATTGTCCATAGGAATTTATTCATATAGTTTCGCAATGTGCAGAAGAAGAGTATTTTGAACAAAATAAAACTTTTATATTTAAAAATGCAAACTTCCTGTCAATGTCAACAATACCTGGAGAGATGTGCATCTGCTTTTCCATTGAAATTTGTCATAAGCTTCAAACTTTTAATGGAGTATAAGGCAATTGCTGTAGACTGTTTCAGCCATTAAACTGTAATAAGTAAAAACAGTATTTTTTAAAAGGATATTGATTCTGTCCTTAATCATTGCAGGGAACTTCAGCGATTGGACAGCATCACCAAATCACCTGTGTTTTCACATTTTTCGGAGACCCTCGGAGGTCTGACAACTATCAGGGCATATAGACGTGAAGACAAATTTTTTCAGCAAATCCTTAACAAGATTGACTATAACAACATTGCTTATTTATATCTGAACACAGTGAATAGGTGGTTGGGAATACGACTGGTTAGTTTTCAAATGAAGCATACATTTTTATAATTTTTGAGAATTTTTTTATTTTGTGTAGTTGTGGTTAAGTCTATTTGGAGACTGTAGAACAGTAATGGGCAACCTGGGCTAGTGAATGGCAAGATTAAAATCAGGTCCGTTCACTAAACACGAGACTATGAATAAGATTAAATATATTTCATCATTTCATAACGAGTTATAGAAAATGATTAATCATTTGGGCGGCACGGTGGCACAGTGGTTAGCACTGCTGCCTCATAGCAGCAGGGACCTGGGTTCATTTCCGGCCTTGGGTCACTGTCTGTGTGGAGTTTGCATGTTCTCCCCATGTCTGCATGGGTTTCCTCGGATGCTGTAATTTCCTCCGACACTCCAAAGATGTGCGGGTCAGGTTGATTGGCCATGCTAAATTGACCCTAGTGTCAGGGGATTAGCAGGGTAAATATGTAGGGTTTTGGGAATAGGGCCTCAGTAGGGTTGTGGTTGGTGCAGACGCAATGGGCCAAATGGCCTTGTTCTATACTGTAGGGATTATATGAATTTCTATTATTTATTATCAATAGAACTGTCACCAAATTCAAATGACAAAAATAAAATAAATATTTACACTTTGGATGCAGAGTTCTCACCCTCAATTAGCATGCATCGCACTTCACTTGCCCCCACTTTACATACATTTCCCTTCAGTCATACCAGAAGGAAAAAACTCTTGTAGTTGGAGTTCAGCAGAATATGTCCACAACCTTGCGTGTGGACAACAGTCAACAAAAAGATCTTGTGGGCCACATTCTGATGGACTGTACGTGGCTTCCCCGGGCTGCAGGTTGCCGATCACTGTTATAGAAAGAAAGCATATTCGAAGGCAAAGTTGAAATTTTGAATTTCACTTCCCAAATGACCCAATTGTTAATATCATTAAGCTTTTTGGTGCTGGAATAAGTATATAATTCTAATTCCATTTTTCAGGATTTAATCGGAACAAGTATTGTCTTTGCTTCAGCACTCTGCTCATTATTGACAGCAACACTGGGCTACCTGCAAGCTGGACTCGTAGGTCTTGCCATTTTATATGCCTTAAAGGTACAAACGTGAAAGCAAATTATAATTTTGGATGGTAATATGTTCACAAAGTTAATAATGCACAATATTACACCAATATTTTACACAATCTGGTGTATGATTTTCAGTCACATTTCAAGTGATTCGATTAAGCCATTTGATGCTTCATGCAATGCCTTGCTTTTAAAGACAAAACTTCACATAATGCAAATGCAGGGTGATGCAGATGCTCAAAATCTGAGATAAAAACTGAAAATTTTAGCGCTATTCAGATACAACAAGCCTCTGTTCAACATTTCAAATTGATGATCTCTAATAAAACTTTCTGAAACTTGATACTTCTTTCTCCACAGATGCTACCTCAGTATTTTGTGTTTTCTGTTTTAATTATTAAAAACCCAAATAAATCAGATTCAGTTATTTTCACCACCAAAATCTAATTCCACCTTTTATCTTTGCTGTATAGAATTAATTTCAAGTGCATGAATGTTTTAATATTGATATGATTCATTAGGCAGATGACAAAAATCAGTCAGATGGAATAATCAGACTCAATGGTAGAATTGTTTCTAAGCGCTCTGCAATCTGAGTGAAGATAAATACAAAAGGAATATTTTAACATGTTCTTCTCCACCTATCATGACCTTTCATTTTGCTGCAGAAATGCAACAAAGTTCTGCAGCAAGGCCATTTTAACACTTTAAATTGCACAACTAATTTTTAAAAATTCTCTCCTAGAAATGCCTTTTGTCATTGGGTTTTTTTTATTTGATTTAACTTCTTCACAAAGTAGATCATTTCAAATCTTTATTCCCCTTTGAGTTAAAGAACATCCAACTCTTGTTTTAAATTTACTTTTCATTAATTTAATTACAATCCTGATTGCTTAACCTAAGCTCTCCAAACTTTCCTCAAAGTCCTGTGTTGAGTACAATGATACGTGGTGATAATTTAATATCCGCTATAATAATCCTCTAAATTATCACTATAAGAATGAATGTTAAAGAAACTTTTTTAACATGAATGTTAACATGAACAGGAAATGCTTTCCTGCAAACATTATGATTTTAAAAGAATTAGATAATTAATTGAAAAGGAGGATTAGAAAATGTTAGAGGAAAGAAGACGGAAATGGATTTAAGAGTTGACAGCAACTGCAAAAGAGTTAGCAAAGGCATAAATCTATTTTGTCAATGCACTGTGTAAGGGAAGTAGAAAAAAATACAATTTGTGCTTTTAAATCAGTTCCTTATTTCAGCTGGCCTTTATTTACAATGTACTTCTTTGATTCCAGATGTCTACTTATTTGAATTGGTGTGTCCGGGAATTTGCAGATCTGGAAATGCAGATGAATGCTGTTGAGCGGGTGAATCACTACACTACCCTTCCATCTGAACAGCAACTTAAAGAATCGCAAATTGACACAGGTTTAAACATTTATTCATTTTAATCCAATTACTTCCAATCTACTTTTGATTATTTTTTGGTGACACGACCTGAATCCTTTTAACTAGGAAGTTACGAACCCAAATTTAAATATTCTAGTCACACCACATTATGTCATTTGTTTAGAGGCTACCAGCACAAACTTAACCAATGGTTTTGTTTATAGTAATGTTTCCCACAAAATGTAATAAAATCTAGGGAAAATAATTGAGCTTTCAATTAGCAGTTATTTTTCTACGCAGTAGTGTCAAATTGTTTCATTTTGATATTGTGAATTAGAAAAACTGGAAATATTCAACAAGTCAGGCAGTACCCTTAATCAACCTGATGCTTTAACTCTGTTTCTCTCCACCGGTGCTGTCTGACCTGCCGAGTATTTCCAGCATGAAAGTAATTTGAGAATTCCAGCACTTCTGAAATATTTTGCACTTAATACTCTGACAGAGGTCAAACTATTTTTGTTTTGTTTCTCACCAATTATCTCCTCTACTTATTTAAAGAACTAAAAGCCAGATTCATTTTTCAAAGAGAACTGAGAGACTGCTGTGTGCTCTGTTTCCCAGAAACATAACTCACTCTGTTTCATCGGATTGTGCCCTATAACCAGAGGGCTTCTCAATCCACTGAATGGACTATACAGTGGCCTCGGGCAAGGCTAGGGGAGGTGGAATCTGCCTTCTAATCAACACATCTTGGTGCTCAGATGGAGCAACACTAGCAAATTTCTGCTCACCGGATTGAGAATACCTGACACTGAAATGTGACCCATTCTATCTTCCCCTGGAATTCATCTCTGTTATCCTGACAGAAATTTACATTTCACCTTATGCGGATTTGAGAACTGCGCTGCTGAAAATATATACCACGTCAAATAGCCTTAAGACGAAACATCCTGGGGCCTTGTTCATTGTGGCCGGGGACTTCAACCAAGCCAAGCTCGAGTGGCCTACCAAGATACTACCAGCGCGTCCCCTTTTCCACCAGAGGCCCAAACATCCTCAACCACTGCCACATAAACATCAAACATGCCTACTGCTCTATCGCCCTTCCACACTTTGACAAATCAGACTACAAGGTTGTGCTCCTGCTCCCAGCTTGCAAGCAGAAACTGAAGTGAGAGAATCCGATAAAGAAAGTTGTCCAATGTTGGTCTGAGGAATTGGATGAACTACGGGACTGCTTCGAGTCAGTGGACTAGTCAATATTTAAGAACTCAGCAACCAACCTGTATGAGTACGTCGCTACAGTAACAGACTTCATTGGTAAGTGAACATAAGAAATAGGCGCAGGAGTAGGCCACCTAGCCCTTCGAGCCTGCCCCGCCATTCAATAAGATCATGGCTGATCTGAAGTGGATCAGCTCCACTTTCCCGCTTTTTCCCCATAACCCTTAATTCCCCTGTCTGTCAGAAACCTATCTACCTGTGACTTAAATATATTCAGCGAGGTAGCCTCCACCACTTCAACAGGCAGAGAATTCCAGAGATCCACCATCCTTTGAGTGAAGAAGTTCCTCCTCAACTCTGATCTAAACTGCTCCCCCCTTATCTTGAGGCTGTGCCCTCTAGTCCTGCTGTCCTTTCTAAGCGGGAAGAATCTCTCTACCTCTACCCTATCTATCCCCTTCATTATCTTATACGTCTCTATAAGATCCCCCCTCAGCCTTCTAAACTCTAACAAGTACAGATCCAGCCTATTCAGCCTATCTTCATAGGCTAACCCCCTCATCTCTGGTATCAGCCTAGTGAACCTTCTCTGCACTCCCTCCAAGGCCAATATATCCTTCTGCATGTGCGGCAACCAAAACTGCACACAGTACTCTTAGATGACTATATGCCAAAGAAACAAATCAGTTTGTTTCCCAACTGGAAACCATGGATGAATAGGGATATCCCTGAAGTCCAAGTCTAAGGTGTTTAAGTCGGGTGATCCTGACCTATACAAGAAATCCAGATACAATCTATGGAGAACCATGAAAGATTCCAAGAGAGTACCGGACCAAGCTAGAGTCCCGGCTAGCCACATGAACCAATCATGACAAGGTCTGCAAGACGTAACAGGCTATAAAGTGAAGGCATGTAGAATCACCGGCAACAATACATCCCTCCCCGATGAACACAAGGCATTCTATGCCAATTTTGAATAAGAGGTCAGCAAGAGCACTCCTTTCCCCCTGGAAGCCTTGGTCAAACTGATATCTGATGTCACCAGCGCAGACATTAGATCAGCCTTCTTGAAAATCAATCCACGGAAAGTGACTGGCCCGGATGGGATACCCGATGAGCGTTCATACTCTGGCGGGGGTATTTAAAGACATCTTTAACCTCTCCTTACACCAATCTGAGGCCCCTACCTGCTTCAAGAAGACGTCCATCATCCCCGTATCTAAGAAAAGCCAGGCCACATACCATAATGACTAAAGCTCGATGGCTCTGACATTCATCAGTATGAAGTGCATCGAAAGGGTAGTCATGGCACCAATCAACTGCAGCCTCCCAGATTGCCTGGATCCACCATAGTTGGCCAGTAGCCATAACAGGTCCTCAGCAGATGTCATCTCCCTGGCCCTACACACAACCCTGGAATACCTGGATAACAAAAACACGGACTCCTATTTATTGACTACAGCTCAGCTTTCAACACCATTATTCCTACAAAACTCATTCTCAAACTCTGTGGCCGAGGCCTCAGCTCCTCCCTCTGTGACTGGATCCTTGATTTCTTAACCTACACACCGTAATCAGTAAGCTTAAGCAACGACACCTCCTCCACAATTATCCTCAATGCTGGTACACTGCAAGGCTGTGTCCTTGATCCCTTACTATATTTCTTACAGACCCGTGACTGTGTGGCTAAATTCCGTTCCAACTTGATTTTCAAGTTTGTTGATGACACCACTGTTGCATGGGTCCTGGATCCCGGTTGAGGCCGTCCTCATGTGTGGAACTTGGCTATCAGTTTCTGCTTAGCGATTCTGTGTTGTGGGGGCTGCCTTGGAGAGCACTTGCCTGAGGATCGGAGGCTGGGTGCCCATGGCCACTGGGGTGTTCCCCGGCTGGAGGGGAATGCTCCTGCCTGGTGATTGTCAGGTGGTGTTCATTCATTCGTTGCTGTGGTGTTTGCGTGGTCTCCCTGGTGTATCATGCCTTGGGACATCCATTCCTGCGGCGTTGCAGGTGTGTGTACCATGTGCCTGGTGTTGGTGTTCTCGTGCAGGGTGGTGGTATCCATGTCGATGCTCCGACATGTCTTGCTGTGGTGGGGTTGTGTGGTGACGTGGTCACTGTTCTCCTGGGGGCTGGGTAGTTTGCTGTGGGCGATGGTCTGTTTGAGGTTGTGCGGTTGTTTGAGGGCACGAAGTGGTGGTGTGGGGATGGCCTTGGCAAGATGCTCATCTTGATCGATGACATGCTGAAGGCTCCGGAGAAGATGTCGTAGCTTCTCCCTCTGGGGAAGTATTGGATGACAAAGGATACTCTGTCTGCCGTTTCCTGTGTTTGTCTTCTGAGGTCGATGCGGTTTATGAGGACGAACATTTCGCTAGGGACATCCCCGCACCCCGGGTTCTTGCCTTCAAACAACTGCACAGCCTCCACAGACCATTGCCCGCAGTGGACTGTCTGGCCTTCAGGAGGGCAGCGGCTGCAACACCACAGAACCCTGCCATAGCAACCTCTGCAGGATGTGCCGGACCATCTGCACAGATGCGGTCGTCTCGCGTGGGAGCACCATTCACCAGGTGCATGGTATGTATTGTTGCGACTCGACCAGCGTTATCTACCTGGTGCATTGCGGGGGGGATGTCCTGGCACATGGTACATTGCGGAAGCCATGCGGACGCTGCGATGGCGGATGGGTGAACACTGCTTGACGGTTGCCAGGCGGGAGTGTTTCCTTCCGGTCGGGGAGCACTTCGGCAGTCGCAGACGTTCAGCCTCTGGTCTTCAGTGGGTGCTCTCCAGGGCAGCCTTCGTGACGCATGGCAACACAGAATCGCTGAGCCAAGTTCTGCACACATGAGGACGGCCTTGGCGGGGGTCTTGGGTTCGTGTCGCTCTGTCTGTGGCCTCCGCGGCTGTCCTGGGTTTGCGGGGTCTCGCTGGCTGTCCTGGCTGGAATACCCACATCGTGTCCTGGCTGGAGACAGTGCATGCCTCTTTGACCTGTGCTTGGTCCTCTCTCCATTCACATTTTCTGTACCTTTGGGACATGATTGGCTGTGAAGACTCGCATTCCGGCCATTGTCTTGTGGATTGAGTTTGTGTCTGTGTATGCCCTGTTTGTGGGCACGGCTGTTCACTCACCTGGTGGGAGAGCCTAGGACTCCAGGGGCTTGTGCTGCCAGGTAGACTTATTGGATTTTAACCTGGTGTTGTGAGACTTCTTACTGTGCTTACCCCAGTCCAATGCTGGCATCTCCACATCACGACAGTGGTAGGGCCAGAAGGTCCCATCACTGGCCAGTGGGCTTTGCCATCATGAAACACATGGTGGATTGGGTGGAAAATCTCACCTTGTGTCTCAGTTCTACCCTTAATTGATAAAGAGAACAACTTCGGGACATCCCAAAGCACTTACAGCCATTCAATTAATTTTGAAATGCAATCACTGTTGTATTGTGGGAAATGCCCCCAAACAGCAGTATGTGGTAAATGGTTCATTTATTATTGATGGTGATGGTGAAGGGCGGCATGGTAACACAGTGGTTAGCACTGCTGCTTCACAGCTCCAGGGACCTGGGTTTGATTCCCAGCTTGGGTCGCTGTCTGTGTGGAGTTTGTACATTCTCCTCGTGTCTGCGTAGGTTTCCTCTGAGTACTCCAGTTTCCTCCCACAATCCAAAGATGTGCGGGTTAGGCTGATTGGTCATGCCAAAAATTACCCTTAGTGCCCTGGGATTAATGGGTAAATATGTAGGGATATGGGGGTAGGGCCTGGGTGGGATTGTGGTCGGTGCAGACTCAATGGGCCGAATGGCCTCTTTCTGTACTGTAGGGATTCTATGGCTGTTCTGGGTTGGATCTCAAACAATGATGAAATGGGAGTACAGGAACAAGATAGAGAATCTGGTGAATTGGTGCGACCAGAACCATCTCTCCCTCGATGTCAGTAAAATGAAGGAGATAGTCATTGACTCCAGGAAGCATAATAGAGGACATCAGCGTGATTAAGTGGAAATGATTGAGAGCTTCGAGTTTCTAGGTGTCCAGATCACCAACAACCTGTTCTGGCCCCTCCATGTGACGCCATAGATAAGAAAGCCCACCAATGTCTCTATTTTATCAGGAGGCTAAGGAAATTCAGCATATCCACTATAACTCTCATTAATTTTTACAGATGCGGCATAGAAAGCATCTTTTCCAGATGTAGCACAACTTGGTATGGCTCTTGCTCAGACCAAGACTACAAGAAACTACAAAGGGTTGTGAATGGAGCCCGGTCCATCACACAAACCATCCTCCCATCCGTTGACTCTGCCTACATTTCCTGCTGCCTCAGAAAAGCAGCCAGTATAATCAAAGACCCCACGCATCCCAGGCATACTCTCTTCCACCTTCTTCCATCAGGAAAAAGATACAAAATTTTGAGGTCACATACCATGGTCTTAAGGACAGTTTCTTCCCTGTTGCCATCAGACTTTTGAATGAACTTATCTTATATTAGGTTGATCTTTCTCTATACCCTAGCTATGATTGTAACACTAAATTTTATACACTCCTTTTCTTTTCCTCTATGTACTGTATGAATGGCATGCTTTGTCTGTATAGTGCACAAGAAACAATACTTTTCTTTGTATACCAATACATGTGATGATAATAAGCCAAATCAAGATGTAAACTTCCTATAGTGTACAGTTTAATGAATGCTGATAACTCAGCAGCTGTTTTGTCAATAAATCTGCATGGCCATTTTGGTTGACGGGGCATCACAACCAAGCCCAATTTTATGGTAACTGACCTTCACAGACTGCCAACAGGGGTTGCAGAACTGTGTATAGGAGTAGTAACACTTTATACCACTCATTGCTACTGCATTGTAGCAGTGTGAACTGGCTAGCATCACCAGTTGGTCAAATTTTTGAGATAACTTACTCTTCCAGGGTAATTTGTAGGGTAATAGCTACCCTGATCAAATCATTGTATCGTGCATACTCACAAATAAGCCCAAGCCTGCCACTTTCAGACCTGAAAAGTGTCAACTCTACCTCAAAATTACACTGGAAGGGCAAGGTATTTCAAAAATCTATATAAAAGATGAAGTTAGCCATTTCATGCTGCTTCTATGCAGTAGCAACACAAATGGTGTACTCCACCAACAGGATGATGATATGATGTCAAGCCAAAAAGACGTACTGCAGGTACTGGAGTTATGAATTTCAGTGCCGATGTGATGCTAGATGCACAGCCCCTACATACCAATGACAGGTGGATCACACCAATTAATATGTTTCTTCAGCTGTTTGCGTTCGCTAGAATACAGACCATACTCACCCAGCCCATGCTTGCAAGACTCAGAATATAATGTCTAATGTTTGATGAGATTCTGTGATTGGACAGCATTTGCTGAATAATCCTGAGTGTGCCAAAAATTACACAATCTGTCAGTTAGACCCACAGTGTAGTTCACTTATACTTGCTGGAAGCCACACATATTTATACCCAGGAACTTACCCTCAGTAAGCAAAAGACGTGTGCAGGCATTGTGCCTTTCTTTTAATTAAACAACAGCATGTGGAACAATAGTTCCTTTGTGCATTCTCCATGGCAATGCCTTGACCAATCAGAATCAAATTGATAATTAATCAGCACTGTTTTCAGATGCAATACAAGTTGTTGCTCCCTTTGAAATTTGGCATTCTTATATCTGATCTGATGAGCGTAAGATAAAATGATTCAATGGCATGTCTTTTTTTAGCAATATTCAGTTTATGATTTGTTTTGCTAAAGATCTGAATCCTACCTTATTCTTAAAGAAACAAATAACTGAATCAAAGTAATTAAGTTGTTGAAATCATGAAGCTATAAAATATCTTGTACCTGGTTAACAATTATTTTCATTAGTTAAATGTATGAAGTAACATTGCTGTGATCTCAAGAAATTCTGAAGTACTGTCTGGTAGCACAATAGCATAGTGGTTTCTCAGTTGTCGAGCTGTTAGAAAAGATGCCAAATGCAATCCTTGGCTTTAGAGAGGGAAAAGCCAGAATCACCTTCAAACTTTTCCAAGTAGCCAGTTCATTATAAGATAGGATCGGCGAAAGTTAGAGAATGAATCATCTTACTACTTTATTCCACAGTAAGGCCCCCAGGAAGAGGGAGAGAGAAAGTGCTGATTGTTCAGTGGAAAATGTAAAACTACTTTCTATTCTGAGTCAAATTGTATTATTAAAAAATCTGGGCCAGAACTTCCGAGGAGTGGCAATCACAGTCTGATGCTACGCCGCTCCTTGTTACTTACCCAGGCCAGGAGCTGCACATTTCTTGCCCAACCTTCTGACTCAAGTCGGGTGAGAAATGTGCAGTGTACCAGATTCCTGAGGCCTTCTAGTGCAGGGCAGCACTGTCAGGCACTGAAGCCATGCCACCTTTTAACAGCAGTAACTGCTATAAACCAGTTTAAAGGTCTCTGTGCTTAAATGCATTTTGAGAAGCTAGGGAGAAGATTATATCCGATTGCAGGAAATTACTACTTTATTCATCTCATCCCATTCTCCGCTGGCCCTAAATTCTACATCACAATCTGTTAAATACATGACTGTTGCAAATGTTTTAGAACTGTCTGTATTTACAGTCATTAAAGCCTGGGTCAGTGGTAATCATGACAATGACTTTGGATTTGGGTGACAAATCCTTGGTCTTGTTGAACTGTCATAGAATCATAGCCTCTCTACAATGCTGAAGGAGGCTATTTGGCCCATTGAGTTGCACCAACCACAATCCCACCCATGCCTTATTCTCGTAACCCCTTGTATTTACCCTGCTAATCCCCCTGACGCTCTGGTTAATTTAGCATGGCCAATCAACCTAACCCGCACATCTTTAGAGTGTGGGAGGAAACCCGAGCACCTGGAGGAAACCCACGCACTTACAGCGAGAATGTGCAGACTGCACACAGACAGTGACCTAAGGCCAGAATTGAACCTAGGTCCCTGGTGCTGTGAGGCAGCGGTGCTAACCTCTGCCACCATACCACCTAGGAAAAAAAAATTAATTCCAGATATTTATTGAATTCAAATTTCACCATCTACTGTGATTGGATTCTAATGCAAATCCCCAAATTCCCTGAGTCTCTGCATTAGTAGTCCAGTAACAGTACCACTATGCCACTGCCTCTCTGTTAAGACATATTTGCAATAGACTTGCATTTCTTTATTATAATTGGGGTGGAAGTAGAATGGGTCAGAGGGCATTGGGTGAGTCATGAGGGTTAGGATGGCTTACATGGATTTGGCTGATCAGTCAAAGGGAGTTGAGAGGGTAGTTTTGGGTATGTAGGGGTAGTCCAGGGTTTGGGAGGATAGCTTGTAAGTAAGGAGAGGTAGTCTGAGGTTGAGAGGGTAGTTGCAAAGATATGGAGGTGGTCAGAGGGTTGGCCCGGTTATTGGTGGAGTGGAGGGTCAGAGGGTAGTAGGGAGGATGGCCTATAGGGAGGGGGGCTGGGGGAGGTCGGGGGGGGGTGGAGGTGGTAGAAATGTAGTCAATTTGTCAGGGGGTGGTAAGGTTTGGGAGCATATTCAGGATAAATGGAGGGTGGTCAGGTCATCCGAAGGGCAGTTAGGTATGGGAGTGTATTTGGGGTATGGGAAAGGAGGTTGGGTCATTGGGAAGGTAGTCAGATATGGAAATGTATTTGGGGTGCTGGGAAGGTAATTGGGTCATTGGGAGGATAGTTAGGTGTGGGAGGGTATTCAGGGTTTGGAGAGGGTAGTCAAAGTAGTGAAGGATTTGGGGATGTAGTCGGAGATTCAGGAAGGTAGTCAGAGGTGGATTGAGAGGGTAGTCTGGTGGATGGTTGTTGGCGAATGGGGAGGATGATAGGGTGATCACAGAGGATGATCAGGAGGATAGCTGGCATTACGGGAGGATAGGTGAGGGGGTTAGTCAAGTGGTGATGGTGGGTGGTAGTCATTGAGTCCAGTGGGGAGTCAAGAGTTCGATATCATAGTTAGCCAGAAGTTAGAAGTGGTTTTAATCCTTCAACCTTTTCCTGGGTAACTATCCTGCTAGGAGAGTCAGAGCCAAGGATGATTGGTTAGATGGCTGACCAGCTGGTGTGGATTGATGCCACAATGTTCAAAACCCATTCTGGCTGGGGTGGATTTGAGACCTGCTTCCATGCCCTACCTAGGGTGGAGGTCAAGGTCATGGCAATGTGAGCTTGACCAGCCTTCCATGCACTGACAGTTGTGCATACAATTTAGTTTTTATTTTAATTGAAAATATAATCCGCCATTTCATAAAAGTATGTACAAGTAGCAATCGAATTCTGTAACTTAAAGCACGTGATCACTCATCAAATTTTTTTTGTAAACATCTCTCCAGGTTTAAATCTTACCAACTGGCCACACTCGGGAGAAATAGAGTTTAATGAGGTCAGTGTACGATATGATGAGAAGCTTGAACCTGTCCTTCACAAACTGACACTAAAAATTAACCCTGGCACAAAAGTTGGAATCTGTGGGCGAACAGGAAGTGGGAAGTCAAGCCTGACATTAGCCCTTCTGAGAATTATTGACAATTTTGAAGGTTTGTGTTTCTTCAGTAGAAGTGATTTGATTGAAAGCTTGGTGGCACATATTGTAAAGATATGTGTTGTTAAAATCGTAATGTGAAAATACAACATGTAAATACTTGCATGATTTACTTTTGTCACTAATATTTGGAAACTATACAGTTTTGTTGGAGATAAATGCTTTGTTTAAAATGGCACATAAGATAACTTTGTTTTAAAGAGAATGGGTTGAATTTTATTTGTGTGGCAGAGGTTTGGAAGATGAGCAGAAAGTCTAGGGTCACCCCGCCTCAGTCATTTGCAGGACCTCCAGTCACATTTTACAAGGGCTTAGGTGAGTAATTAGTGGTTTATGGCAACCATTTAAAAGATGGTTACCAGCCCTTGGAGCTGCCTGCCAATCAGAGGGCTGACAGCTGAGTCTCAGCAACACTACTGGTGGCTACTACTGGGAATGCACCTAGAAGAAAGAGGAATCATGGAAGGATAGCACCCTATTGTCCAGGTAAATGGGAATTGGGGGTATCAGGGTCAGTCAGCTCTATGAGGATCGAGGTGTTGGTGGGATCAGACAGCTTTGTTGCCATGGATGTGGCAAATGCTGCTGGAGAGCCTTCCC
This sequence comes from Carcharhinus amblyrhynchos, assembly GCF_965287045.1. Taxonomy (NCBI): domain Eukaryota; kingdom Metazoa; phylum Chordata; class Chondrichthyes; order Carcharhiniformes; family Carcharhinidae; genus Carcharhinus; species Carcharhinus amblyrhynchos. Next base: position 54,168,897 of record NC_137331.1, on the reverse strand, counting down.
TATTGGCAAAACAGTACCAGAACAGGAAGATCCTTCCCACCCTTGAGCCTGCAGAGGGGCTACCAGGGTTCACCTGGCTGTCTTCCAAGATGGCAGAGGACCCACCTGCTGCTGGTAAAATGTCTGCTGCATTGCCCTTAATCTACCAATTAATTGCGTCTTTGGGCTGGAAAACCATCCTCCACTTTCTCCAACGTGTAAAATGCCATGGTGGTTGGAGGACAACAATACTCCCTGCCTTTCCTTGTCATCATTTTGCAGGCATCCCTGCGTGCTAGCCTGTCCACAACAGCACCTCTCTCACAATGCAGTATATTAAACTTATTTTATATAAAATGGGTCATGTGTATCTCGTGTGAAAATTTAACATGTTCATGTACTTTAATGCTTTTGTTTTACTGTAATGTGTTAGTGCCAATTGTCCAAACCCAATGACACATCTCTAATGTATTGGTTTCTCATAATGGGGGTGTGTGTTTTGGCAAGACAAATTCTACAAGTCAAAAATGAAAATAGGCAACTTATGGTCTATGGGAGGGATAAAATGTGACATGATCTAAGATATAATTTACGTTGACATATTATTTGTGTCACCTCCCATTGTTCAAAAGTTATACTGAAAAGTTATAATATGATGGTTAGGCTCAACCTGTAGTTCTCATCACTGATATTTGAGAAAGCTTATTTAAGTCCAGAGGCTAGAGGCACGGAAGAGCAGCAAAATGGATTCTGTATGTCTAATGGAAGAGTTATGAGGTGATTGAGACCCTTTGGTCTTGCAAAAATTCGTCTTGGGGGAACATGATAAGAAACTGAACAGATAGAGGAATGTAACAATATTTTCAAATACTGGAGTAGCAGAAGAGACAGCATAGGTTTAGGTTTATTGAGGAAAAACTTTGGCCAACATGTTGAAATGTATTTCTTTACGTGGCTGAGTGATCAACAGATGCCAAGAAGAGTGATTGAAGTAATTTAAGGACAGTTAGACGCTGTAAAGAAAACATAATTGTATTCTAGAAAGGAAACAATAGACTCGAGTCAAATGGCATATCAAAGGTTTGAAAAGTTCATCTGTAATCCTGCATTTTTGTGTGTGAAGCTCTAAACTCAATCAAAATCTAAGTTTTGGTCATTACATATTCAGTTACTCTGTTTATAAGAATACCTAGTTGGAATATAAAAGCAAAATACTGCGGATGCTGGAATCTGAAACAAAAACAGAAAATGCTGGAAAATCCCAGCAGGTCTGACAGCATCTGTGGGGAGAGAATAGAGCCAATGTTTCAAGTCTAGATGACATTTTGTCCAAGCTGAACATGCCTTGTTAGATAGAACATGCTTCCAGCAACATCTAGCCAAAAAGCCATTTAATATGAGCACTATTAACCTCAAAATCAGATTAAAATTTCAGCTACAATTTCACTAAAGCACTTATTTAATACTAAACACTTTCCTCCCACCCCCACTTCATTCTTTTTGGCACCCAATCTCCATTACGCTGTCTCTAGTGACTGATATCTTGCATACTGATCACTCTTGCCCCATTAGTTTGCTGGTTCCATTGGTGCACATTGCTTGTTTCAAGCACTGACTTCAATGTAAGGACTGTAATCAAATTGACACTTCCTTTGGCAGGATAGAACAGGCACAAACAGGCCCTTTGGCCCACAAGTTGCGCCGATTGTATCCATACCTACCAGGCCATAGAACTATCTATAAGTCTCATTCCCATTAAATCCCATGTACTCATCCAGAAGTCTTTTAAAAGACCCCAGCAAGTTCGCCTCTACCACCCCCAACGGCAGCTAATTCCACTCACTCACCACCCTCTGAGTGAAAAACTTACCCCTGACATCTCCTCTGTACCTGCTCCCTAGCACCTTAAACCTGTGTCCTCTCGTAGTGACCATTTCAGCCCTGGGAAATAGCCTCCAAGAATCCACCCTATCTATACCTCTCAACATTCTATAAACCTCTGTCAGGTCACCTCTCAACCTTCATCTGTCCAGGGAGAAGAGACCTAGCTCCCTCAACCTGTCCTCATAAGGCATGCCTCCCAATCCAGGCAACATCCTTGTAAATCTCCTCTGCACCCTCTCAATAGCTTCCACATCCTTCCTGTAGTGAGGTGACCAGAACTGCGCACAGTACTCCAAGTGGGGTCTGACAAGGGTCTTATAAAGTTGCAGCATTACCTCCCGACTCCTAAACTCAATTCCTCGATTAATGAAGGCTAGCACACCATACGCCTTCTTGATCACATCCTCCACCTGCGGGATCTCATACATCATTGCAGAGAGTAGAAGTCTTGGGTTCTGGCGAGGCAATTGATTAATTGAAAAGTTTATAACAGATACAAGAATCCAACCATCTCAGGAGATGTACACACTCCCAAATGTGCTACAATACCAACCACCACAATGATTTTCACGTAACACAGTTCTCCACTTCCAACTACCAAATGAGTGATCTATATTTCTTGTCTTGATACAGTTGGTGCAGTATTGTAGTATGACTTCTACTTACTGCAACAAACATTCAAAAATTAAATTCAGGAATTTACTGCCCCGCCACCATGGGACTCCAAGCAGGTGAGGGGCAGAGCATGGAAAGGTCCATTGACCTCGGGTGGGATTTTACGGTTTCAGGACGGGCAAGGCTATAAAATCCCACCCCATATTTCTAACAACTGAGACCAAAATCTAAACGTGTGTCCAAGTCATCCAATTTTTTTTATAGTTCTGTATATATTATATTGAACTTTGGGTTATACAATTTAAGTTACAGTACTATTACCAATAGCTGTTAAGTAACAAGTGCATCATGTGCTGCGCAACAATTACTTCTGGTTAGGAAATTGGTGTTGAATTTGCTTGCACTACCCTTTTAGACAGTGCATTCCAACTTGTAGCATAAAAGGAAAAAAAATCTTCACACCTTTTCTTTTAATCTTTAAGATTTTCTTGAATCTGTATCCTCTGGTTACCAACCTTATTGCCCATGGAAACAGTTCCTTCCTATATACTCCATTTAAAAAAAGAACTCATACCTTGAACACCTGTTTTAAATCTATCTCCCTTTAACCTTCTCTGTTCTAAGGTGAACAATGCCATCTTCTGTCATCCCTGCATATAACTTTGTACAATAACATTCTGGTTGCTTGGTCAAAACCCTAGAGCTCCCTTCCTAACAACGCTGCAGATGTGCAGTTTAGCTTAGTTGGCTGGCCAGCTGCTTAGTGATGCAGAGCGATGCCAACAGCATTGGTTCAATTCCCTTACTGGCTGAGGTTATTCATGAAGACATCACCTTCTTAACCTGTCCCTTGCCTGAAGTGTGGTGATCCTCAGGTTAAGTTATCACCAGCCCACTTTCCCCCTCAAAGGGGAGAGCAGCCTATAGGCATCTGGGAGTATGGTGATTTTACTTTTACCTGTACCTTTCCCACATGAACTAAAACAGTTCAAGAAGGCAGCTCCTCACTATCTTCTCGAGGGCAATTAGGAAGGGCAATCAATACTGGCCTCAGTAGAAAGTCTCACGTTCCTTGAATGAATAATAATTTTTAAAAATCTCCCCTGCTTCCCCTTCAAATGTGAGAACCTTGGCTACTAGTAGACCACTTCTCAACTGTTTCTGGATTACTCCCAGTGCCATACACTGTGGCAGACAGGGAGGGCAGAAGGAATGGTGCAGAATGTTTCAGATTCTTGGGTTACACAAAAAGAATGGTTTTTACTTAAAACTAGAGAGGCACACATGTCCTTTTGGAAATGGCAAGTAGGGCAGTGGGAAAATATTTAAATGAAAATGTTCAACAGTGAAAGGTAATCCTCTCTACTATCAGAAATTCCTCATAGCCCATAAAAACCTCCACAACTCTGGTCCAAGATATAATTGCCAACACCACAGGAAAAATTCTGCAAGGCTTCACCTGTTGCTCAAATGTTCCAAAATGAGGAACATGGGCCATATAATCAAACATGCAAGTTAGTGCACCAACTTTAATGTAAGTGGCTAGCATGGAGACAAATATTCCTCCAAAGCTTTGTTTACATTTGCAAAAGCAGTAGGGGAGGACAGGATGAAATAAAGGACATGGAAAACCTAAGTAGAATGCATTAAACAAAGTCAATGGGCAGTTGACTTTGGGTAATGTAGTACTCAGTCACTGTTTAATACAACAACTTGTGTTGCACCTTTAATATAATAAAATGTACCAAGATGCTTCACAGGAGCATTAAAAGCAAAGTATTGCACAAAGCCACGTCATGAAATACTAAGTGAGATGACCTTAAGCTTGGTTAAAGAAGTAAGTTGTAAGGAGCTACATAAAGGAGGAAAGTGAGGTAGAGGCACAGATGGGTGAAGGGAGCTAGAGACCTTGGCATTTGAAGGCACAGCCTTCACTAATGAAGTATTTATGATTGGAAATGCCTGAGAGGTCAGAATTAGAGGAGCACTGATGTATTGGAAGCGTGGTGGCCTGGAGGAGATTAGAGACAGGGAGGGGCTAAGCCATGGGAAGATTCAAAAACAAGGATGAAAATTTTAAAATCAAGATGTTGCTCAAGTGGAAACTGTTGTAGGTCAGCAAGTGGAAGGGTGATAGGGGAATGGAACTTGCAGTGTATTAAGCTGATCCCAGCTTTATGAAGGGTAGTGTGTGGGAGACCAGCAGGGAATGTGTCAGAATAATAAAGCTAGAAGGCATGATGGTTAGAAAATTGAATGTGCTGTCAAATTGGTACTACAGACAGCTTTCTGCAGAGATCACCATACCAGTTAAAAAATTCTGATGTACTGGAGTAGGGGCAGAGAAGATATAACCTGTGATACAACTGATTTATTAACAGAAGCCCTGGTTTTATAAGAGGTTCAATGGTCTGATGCAAATTCTGTTTCCTAGATAATACTAGGATTAGATGTTCAGAGTAAAATACATGAATTAAATTCTCAGTAAATTATGGATACATTTCACCAAGACCTCTGCCACCAATTTGGTGCATCTGCAATAGGCCTTCACAAATTATAGCTGATATTATGCTCAATAATAAATGCTCCTATAAATCTTCAAGGATTGCATTTTATGTGATTTCCTGTACTTCCCTAATTTGAGAATTTGCGAAGATTTAGAATAATTAGTATATTTTGGGATTATTGTAAGTATTGTCTTTTCACTCATACTGTGTAAAGTATTGATTTCCTTTTACCCAAGATATTAATGCCTATTTGTATTTTAAGGTACAAGATTACATGCCGTTTCAAGATAGACTTCTTATTCACATGTTCAAATGAACAAATTATATTTTGTATTTATGCAGTTCTCTTGTAGTGGTTACTTCTTTTGATACCCTTACACAAAATGTTGTTATATTTCTGTTTATCCACTGAGCTGTTAATTCTGACAGTCATCATCATTTCAGGTTATATAAAAATTGATGGATTAGATATCTCCTCAGTCACATTGGACCATTTGAGGAAATCAATATCAATAATTCCCCAGGATCCTATTCTGTTCAGTGGCACTATCAGGTAAATTGTGCCTTCAGTTGCAGAATTATAACAAAACAGTCATTAAAATTACAATTTATCCTTGAGTTTTGCTCAGCTTGGTGAAATGCATCTGTGTACTAATTTACATCTAGATTTAATCTGGATCCAGACTTGGTGCACAGTGATGAGGAATTGTGGGAAACTTTAGAAGTTGCACAACTGAAACCTGTGGTAAGTGATTGGCTTATCTGCTGCTGTAATGCAAATAATTTTGTAACTTCTCTCTCTGCTGATTTTATCTAAGCTCTGCATAAATATTTTATCCAACATGTTTAAATATTTTGGAAAATTGAGATTAATTGGACCCTGTTCATTTTATGAATTGATAGAAATAAACTGCTGTTGTTTGTACAATAAATGTTTTTATTGCTACTTAAATTTGGACCTGAGCCTTTCTAGTAAAAGTAAATGCAAGGATGGATACTTTTATCATAAAATACTTCACGTGGCCACTGATTAGCCTTGCCCATAAAACGTACCTGAGTTCAAATATTCCTGAGAATGCAGAATCGTACATTAATTGAACTTTAAATCACAGAATGAAGCTGTTCAACCCACTTGTGCCAGCCCTTTGCAAAAGAACATGGTTCAATTTCCTTGATCCACCCAAATTCTTTTAAATCTTGTTATTTATCCATGATTTTAAAAGCTGCCACCACTTTTTCTGTCAGGAATGTATCAACCACCACCTCAACTTAAAAGAAATGTCTCCAAATTTCCCCTATCATTAGTTCAGTGATGATCATAAATAATATTCTTACCTGCTGACTCGCAGGATAGTAAAAATATTTATTCCCTTGCCTAACACACCTATCATGGGCCTATTTTTTCTTAATTCAATTCACAGGATATGGACAGCACTAACCAGTGTAGCTCTTATTAACAGTGGTGCTGAACTGTCTCCTTGAATCACTACAAGCCATGTGGTGAATGGATTTGCATAGCATATAGGGTGGGAAGTTCCAAGATTTTGACAAAGTGTTGGTGAATTTTTTGAGTCAGGGTGGTGCCTTAGAGTGTTTCTATGCTTCGTGTTCCTGATGTCATTGTCCTGGTGGTTGCAGTTACAGTCTTCAGATGCTGTTGAAGAACTCATGGCAAGTTGCCGTAATGAATCCTGTGGATAGTACATCTTCTATTCATTGGATGTGGGCATTGCTGGCTGGGCTAGCATTTATTGCCCAACCCTAATTGCCCTTGAGTGGCTTGCTTGAAGGCATTTAAAAGTCAATCAATGTAGGAAACCAGATTTCATTAGTGAACCAGATGGATTGTCCACATGTGCAGTACTTCCAAATGTTGTCATCTGCATGCAGAAGATGGTTTGAACGGTGGAGGATTATGTAACAAATGATCTCGGGTGGCACCTCAGGCGATTTGGAGACTGTATATAAACATCTTATCCCGAACAACAAAGAAAAGTATAGACAGGAACAGGCCATTCAGCCTTCCAAGCCCATGCCAAACATGATGCCCTAACTAAACTATTTTGACTCAATATGTAGATAGGCCAACTAGAGGTGAGGCTATATTGGACTTGGTGCTGGGAAATGAGCCAGACCAGGTGCTAGACTTGGAAGTTGGTGTGCATTTTGGTGATAGTGACCACAATTCGGTTACGTTCACCTTAGTGATGGAAAGGGATAGGCATGAACCTCGGGTCAGTAGTTTTAGCTGGGGGAAGGGTAATTATGAGGCCATTAGGAGAGAATTAGGAAGCATTGGTTGGACTAGGAGATTACAGGGACTAGGAACGTCTGAAATGTGGAGTTTTTTCAAGGAGCAGCTACTGCGGGTCTGTGATAGGTATGTCCCTGTCAGGCAAGGAGGAATTGGTAGGGCTAGGGAACCGTGGTGCACAAAAAAAGTTGATTTGTTGGTTAGGAAGAAGAAGGAGGCTTATGTTCGGATGAGGCTTGAGGGCTCGGGTAGTGCAGTAGAAAGCTTTAGATTGGCTAGGAGGGAGTTGAAGAGGGAGTTAAGAAGGGCTAGAAGAGGGCATGAGATGACTTTGGCTGATAGGATTAAGGAGAATCCTAAGGCATTCTATAGGTATGTCAAGAACAGAAGGTTGGTTAGGGCAAGATTAGGGCCAGTTACAGACAGTAGGGGGAAGTTGTGTGTGGAACCGGAAGAGATTGGGGAGGCATTGAACCATTATTTCTCTTCGGTGTTCACGCAGGACGATATGAATGTAGCTGAGGAGGTCACTGGGGTGAAGGGGTGTAAAATAGAAAGTATTGCAGTTGATACAGAGGATGTGTTGGATATTCTAGAAGGGTTGAAAATAGATAAGTCCCCTGGTCCAGACGGGATTTACCCTAGGATTCTATGGGAGGCAAGAGAGGTGATTGCAGAGCCACTGGCTCTGATCTTCAGGTTGTCGTTGGTCTCTGGTATAGTACCGGAGGATTGGAGGACAGCGAATGTTGTCCCATTGTTTAAGAAGGGGAACAGAGACTTCCCTGGGAATTATAGACCAGTGAGTCTTACTTCCGTAGTGGGCAAGGTTTTAGAAAGAATTATTAGGGATAGGATTTATAGTTATTTGGAGAGGAATGAATTGATTAGAGATAGTCAGCATGGTTTTGTAGCGGGAAGGTCGTGCCTTACTAACCTTATTGAGTTCTTTGAGAAGGTGACCAAAGAGGTGGATGGGGGTAAGGCAGTAGACGTGGTATATATGGATTTTAGTAAGGCGTTTGATAAGGTTCACCATGGTATGCTTCTGCAGAAAATGCAGATGTATGGGATTGGTGGTAATTTAGGTACTTGGATCAGGAATTGGTTAGCAGATAGGAGACAGAGGGTGGTGGTTGATGGTAATTATTCATCATGGAGTTCGGTTACAAGTGGTGTGCCTCAGGGATCTGTTTTGGGGCCACTGCTGATTGTAATCTTTATTAATGATCTGGATGAGGGTATAGTTGGGTGGATTAGTAAGTTTGCTGATGACACCAAAGTCGGAGGTGTGGTAGATTGTGAGGAAGGGTGTCGAAGTTTGCAGGGTGACTTGGACAGGTTGCAGAGCTGGGCCGCGAGGTGGCGGATGGAGTTTAATGCGGAGAAGTGTGAGGTAATCCATTTCGGTAGGAATAACAGATGTGTTGAGTATAGGGCTAACGGGAGGACTTTGAATAGAGTGGAGGAGCAGAGGGATCTAGGTGTATGTATACATAGATCCCTGAAAGTTGGGAATCAAGTAGATAAGGTTGTTAAGAAGGCGTACGGTGTCTTGGCGTTTATTGGTAGGGGGATTGAATTTAGGAGTCGCAGCGTCATGTTGCAACTGTACACAACTCTGGTGCGGCCGCACTTGGAGTACTGTGTGCAGTTCTGGTCCCCACATTACAGGAAGGATGTGGAGGCTTTGGAGAGGGTGCAGAGGAGGTTTACCAGGATGTTGCCTGGTATGCAGGGGAGGTCCTATGAGGAGAGACTGAGGGATTTGGGGTTGTTTTCACTGGAAAGAAGGCGGCTAAGAGGGGATGTAATAGAAACATATAAGATGATTAGAGGTTTAGATAGGGTGGATGGTGATAGCCTGTTTCCTCGGATGGAGAAAGCTAGCACGAGGGGGCATGGCTTTAAATTAAGGGGGGGTAGTTATAGGACGGATGTCAGGGGCAGGTTCTTTACCCAGAGGGTGGTGAGGGACTGGAATGCCCTGCCTGCTGCAGTTGTAAATGCGCCTAGTTTGGGGGCGTTTAAGAGATTGGTGGATAGGTTTATGGACGAAAAGGGATTGGTTTAGATTAGTGGGTCAATGTTTTTTTTTAAAATAAGACTGGTCGGCGCAACATTGTGGGCCGAAGGGCCTGTTCCGCGCTGTAATGTTCTATGTTCTATGTTAAACTAAAAAAAACCTTCTGTTCTTACTCAGTCCGTATCCCTCTATTCCCTCCATATTCATGTACCCATCCAGATGCTTCCGCCAGCTCCTCCAGCAGCATGTTCCAGGCATCCACCACTCTCTGCATAAAAAAGAACAAAGGGGTATAGAATGTTTCCTTTCTTCCTCCTCTTATTCATCTTCCTGAGGTGGACTTCTCATGTCTCGTGTCAAGATTGTGCCTTCATGATAGCAAGTTTGTGGAGGATGCAGCAGATCACCACACTCCAGCAAGTACTGGAGGGCTCACTCTGAGCAGTCTAGACAGCAGAGCTGTTGTTTCAGGATACCAATGATTTTGCTCCACACTGTTCCGGGTTCATTCATGGCTCTCGTTGTAGGAGTACTGTCCTTACGTCATTGAGTGACAGAGGGGGAGTCATGAAACTGGTGTAGATATTCCTCTCCAGCCAGCAGTCAGCCTCTGGTTTGACATCGTGGACCAAAGATAACCAGAAAGCTCGCCTGACGTTTTTAGTTTCAGGCTTCCGTTGTTTGCAATTAAATTATGCCTTTGCTTTCACAATTAATGTCACTAATGTTAACCTCTGACAGTTCAGGTTTTAATAACCACTTATTTTTAAGAATGTGTATATCTGAAGTCTTAAATCTCTCTGCTGATCTACAAAATATAAAATGTTTGACTGCATTTCATTTTACCATTACTATCAACCATTCTACCTCAGTCCCCAAATATGGGTACCCAGCGTCCAGCACCACAACAATATATAACATCTTCAGGCATCCATTGAATGTATAATTTCCATATTTTCCAGCGTTCTCTGCATGTGAATTAATGTCCAGTCATAGAATCATAGAAACCCAACAGTGCAGAAAGAGGCCATTTAGCCCATTGAGCCTTCACTGTCCCTATCCACCCAGTCCCTATCCCTGTAATCCCATGTATTTACCCTGACACTAATGAGCAATTGAGCATGATCAATCAAACTAACCAGCATATATTTGAACCTTTGGGGGAAACCGGAGCATCTGAACAAAACCCATGCAGATATGGGGAGAACGTGCAAACTTCACACAAGCAGTTACCCGAGGCCGTAATGGAACTCGGGTTCCTGGCACTGTGAGGCAGCAGTGCTAACCACTGTGCCGCCATGCTGTCTTCAGTCAATCATACAAGCAGTTGTAAATGCTGCAACGTCAAATATGTTTTATTTGCAAATCTAGATTTTGAACTATTTTTGATGCTGTTGTGAAATTTGATATGAGGAACTATAGTGATCGCAATAATATAGTTGCATTTAGCATCTCAGAAATGTAGTACTTGATATTTCTGGATTTTGCGCATACTCAGTTTGGGTATATTTGAATAAATTCAAAATTAGTGATAATGCAAGGCTTTGGAACCTTTTACATTCAAGGCTAGATTACAGTTGCCTGATTTTATTTTAACTTAACATCTGTAAGAAACAACCTTCATCAACCATTTTTAGATTGTATTCAAACTTAAGTCTCTAATAGGGGAAAAAAATACATAAATCACATTGCTGTGCACAAATCATGAATGTGTGTATAAATAATGCTCTTTAACATGGAATCCAAAATATTTCTTTTAAACTACCAAACTCCTTTTGTAACTAAGAAGATAAACTTTCTCCTTGACAAGCCCTAGAGGAAGTTCCACTCAATTGATAATAGCAGACTTTGTATTTGTTACATACACAAATGTATGAAGAATGTAGTTTTTACTTTCAGCACATCTGTTAGAGTGAGGGCTGCATGTACAGACCAAGCAAGACCCTCAAGCAATAGGCAGCACTTTTCTAATGAGCTGCTGAAATGACAAATTGTGATTTATACAAGTTGTATTTCATTATAGATTTCACACAGCTTCTAGCTATTAAACTTCGTAACCACAAAAATGTGAATAGAAGAAACCAAATCTGTTAGAAAATCATTGAATATCCTGTCACCTCCAGGATTTCAAAAAATCAATCTTTTAAAAAGAGAGGCTTGTAATGATAATGCTTCATTCACAACGACAGTGTGTCTCAGTTTCGAACCACTTTAAAAGTGTAGTCACTCTTGTAATGTAGAAAAAGCTGATTTGTGCACAGCAATGTGATAATGACCAGATAATGTGTTTTTGTGTTGTGAATTGAGAGATAAAATATTGACCAGGGCACAGGAATAACTCCGTTCAGCTCTTTGAACTAGTACAATGGGATTTTTTATTTACCTGAGAGGACAGATATGATCTTGGTTTAACATCTCATTTGAAAGATGGCACGTCCAAAAGTGCAGTGTTCCCTCAGTATGGCACTGGAGTGTCAGTCTTGATTTGGAATGACTCAAACATAAGAACATAAGAAATAGGAGCAGGAGTAGGCCATCTTGCCCTTTGAGTCTGCCCCACCATTCAATAAGATCATGGCTGATCGGAAGTGGATCAGTTCCACTTTCCCGCTTTCTCCCCATAACCCTTAATTCCCCTGTCTATCAGAAACCTATCTACCCGTGACTTAAATATATTTAGCGAGGTAGCCTCCACCACTTCAACAGGCAGAGAATTCCAGAGATTCACCACCCTTTGAGTGAAGTTCCTCCTCAACTCTGATCTAAACTGCACCCCCCCTTATCTTGAGGCTGTGTCCTCTAGTCCTGCTATCCTTTATAAGCAGGAAGAATCTCTCTACCTGTACCCTATTTATCCCCTTCATTATCTTATACGTCTCTATAAGATCCCGCCTCATCCTTCTAAACTCCAACGAGTACAGACCCAGTCCATTTAGTCTCTCTTCATAGGCCAACCCCCTCATCTCCGGTATCAGCCTAGTGAACCTCCTCTGCACTCCCTCCAAGGCCAATATATCCTCCCACGAGTGCGGCGACCAAAACTGCACACAGTACTCCAGCTGCGGCCTCACCAGTACCCTGTACAGTTGCAAACCCACACTATCTGGACAGGTGGAGAAAGTGCTACCGATTTGTTACAGGTGACACTTTTTATATGACTGTAAAGTTGTATAAAATTAATTTTTATATGATAGCACAAGAAAAATCAGCCATATGTCCCCTCAAGGCTTCTCCATCGTTCAGTGAGATCATGGCTGATCTTCTGCCTCAACTCCACTTTTCTGCCTTATAGCCATAACCTTTGAATCCTTTAAATGTAGAAAAATCCATTGATCTCAGTCTTGAATATAATGAATGATCATCAGTGGGCCATGGGGAATCTGAGAATTCACAACCGTGTGAGCAATAATTGCTTGCTGTACCTGCCTATTAATTTTCTATGTTGCATGTACAAGGACACCCAAATACCACTAAATATAATGTTTACTAATTGATAAATAAGCCAGGTGACTTCCTTCTTGGCTTTCACCAATGCCATTTTGTAACCATTCAAAAGGAATATTGCCTGGATACTTGGCCTTTCCTGTTGATACGTTGCTCCCTGTGATTGATGCTATATTGTCAACACAGACATTTTGTGGAGCTAAAGCCACAATCATGAAAGCTGAGCAGAAAATCAGAATGTGGACAGGAGAACAGGTACTTAATGTAAAAAAAAAGGTGGGCAAGATGGGGAAAAGGAAAATACAAAGTCATGAGAATTGTTAGAGCTCAGTGAAAAGCTAGCAAGACAGAACAATGAGAGGTTGTAAAGATGAGTAGGTGCTAGTAAATGTATAAAATTCATCAGGGAATTATGGTTATAAGTTCAAATGGAGCTGAGCAGAAAGTTAAGAGGAAATTAATGGCCACTAGTAGATAGTCTCAACCTGTAGTGTTTGAAAAGCATCTTATACAGATGGATGCCAAGCACATCGGGTTGCATACTCTCACTGTCATCTGCAAATAACTTTGCTTTGGCAACTTTGCTTGGGCAGACCATTTGTGCATTAGGTGCTTCTTGTCCCAAAGGCATTGATCACCAGCATTCTGGCTTGAACTGCCAGATAATGTTTTCCCATGCTGTCTGAAACTCGCCATGGTCAGCCAGGTAAGAGCAGAGCAGGAATGAGAAATTAACAGGAAACGTAGGGAGCCTTTAAATACTAAAACAGGACAGCTACACCCTTGACTAGATAAAAGGACTTGTTCAAGAGTATGCTTTCATTGTTTTAGAGGGAATTGCAAATATTTTCAACTTCCCCAATGTCAGCCTTTACTGCAGTATGGGAGCAGTTTATGTAGCTCTACTTTGAACTCAGATGAGAAACAAGAGAAAGTAGTAGTAGGATCAACATGAGCAGTAGTTTTCTCTTCAGCCACTTGCTGCTCTACAGGGCATTGAGATGGACACATACTTCCAGCTCAAAAGAGACAGTACCCTCAATACAGGATCCACATTCTTAATGTGGCTGAGCAACAGTGCCTCAGGAGGCTCAGATTTCCAAGGAAGTCATCACTGACATCTGCACCCTCCTGGAACAAGACCTCCTTCCATGTGAGCTGGAAGGACAAATGTTGCCAATGGTTGTCAAGGTAGCCACAACGCAAATTTCTTTGCACCCGACATTTTCCACGGATTTCACCATCTTCTCTATCTTCCAGATAACTGATGCCATGTTTGCCATGCACTTCAGTTATGTCCTTTTGCTACAGATGAGGTCAGTCACAATGAGAGGGCTGTTGGATTTGCTGTAATGGCTGGACTCCCACAGGTACAGAAAGTCATAGATTGCATACATGTGATAATCAAAACATCCAGTAGTATTTGTCAGTTGAAATGGAATTCACCCTGTAAATAGAAAAACGAAATTCTGCAAATGCTGGAAATCTGAAATAAAAACAGAAAATACTAAGATACTCAGCCAGTCTGTCACATTTCTGGAAAGAGAAACAGTCTCTGAACTGCTTCTAACTCAGTTATATATTTTTTCAAACAAGAGGCCAAACCATATGCAGTATTGCCAGTCTTAAGGTTAACATGCAGGTTTGGTCAGCAATTGAGAAGACAAATGCAATGTTAGCATTCATGTCGAGAGGGCTAGAATACAAGAGCAGGAATGTACTTCTGGAACTGTATAAGGCTCTGGTCAGACGCCATTTGGAGTACTGTGAGCAGTTTTGGGCCACATATCTGAGGAAGGATGTGCTGGCTTTGGAAAGGGTCCAGAGGAGGTTCTGAAGAATAATCCCTGGAATGAAGAGCTTGTCATATGAGGAATGGCTGAGGACTCTGGGTCTGTACTCATTGGAGTTTAAAAGGATGAGGGGGGATCATTTTGAAACTTACAGGATACTGCGAGGCCTGGATAGAGTGGATATAGCAAGGATGTTTCTGCTAATAGGAAAAACCAGAACCAGAGGGCGCAACCTCAGGATAAAGGGACAACTCTTTAAAACACAGGTAAGGAGGAATTTCTTCAGCCAGAGAGTGGTGAATCTATGAAATTCTTTGCCGCAGAGGAGGCCAGGTCATTGAGTGTCTTTAAGGCAGAGATAGATAGGTTCTTGATTGATAAGGGGATCAGCGGTAACAGGGAAAAGACAGGAGAATGGGGATGAGAAAAATATCAGCCATGATTGAATGGCGGTGCAGGCTTGATGGATTGAGTAGGCTAATTCTACTCCTATGTCTTATCATCTTATTCTAGATGTGGTCTCGCAGAGGAGAACAGGAAAGTTCAGGACCAGGAGGGGCATGGGCACATCAATGGTGAAAGGAATAGGGGAGAACAGGAATATCGATAAAAAGAATAATTGGGTTAAGGATGATGGGGCAAGGCTGAATGGTGACATGAGGTTCGCTAATGTCCTTTAGGGAAGGAAATCTGCCAACCTTACCTGGTCTGACCTACATGTGACTCCAGATCCACAGCAATGTGGTTGATTCTCAAGTGCCCTCCGAAATGGAGGGCAGTTAGGAATGGGCAATAAATACCACCCCAGCCAGCAATGTGCACACCCCATCAATATGAATTGAAAAAAAATTTATTATCCCACTCCATGCAACCACCAGCATTTCCACTTTAATGACTGTGGAAAAAGAAGGCCCAAAAGAGCAGCTATTGCAACAACTAACCAGTCACCAAACCACTGCCTCACCGATGCACCACACATCCCATTTTATGTGGTGATATTTAATACATGAAACAGGAATCTCACCTGCCTGCTGGAGAGCGAGTAAGGTTGCCTTCTTTGAGGAAGACCCACTGAATGAAGAACCACTGGCATTTAATGTCCAGCAGCAGGCTTTCCTCAGAGTCAAGGACCCTGGGTGCAGAAATCTCACCCCCTGAGAGCTGCCAGCCAATCAGAGGCCAGCATCTGTGCACTGCAGGCATCACCATGAGGGGCGCAGCCAATTATGCACCCATAGGGGCCTCGCATTATCAAAAGAACAAGTCCACTCATGAATGAGGGCAGGGAGCAGGAAGGAATGTCAGTAGCAAGGGTAGAGGGGTAGCACTCAGCCTTCCTCCAACTAATGCTGATTTCTTGATCAGGCAGTGAGTATCTTTGAATGAGTGTTACCCCCACACCTCCCTGGGATCCCCCAAGCAAAGCTGACAGGGTTTGCTTTTGGGCATCCCACACAAGAGTTCCTTGGGCAGCTGCTGGTTGAATACCAGCAACAGAGGGATGAGGCCCATAAGCAGGCATTAATTGTCCACTTGAGAGCCTGAGTTGACAATGGGGCTGAGAAGGCCATCCACGAACTTTCCAATCCTGGACTTAAATGGGGCAAAGGAGAGAAAGCAATGGTGTTTGCACCCTACCCCCTCTTGTCCAAACTTGCATTGGTGGAAGGCATTAAATTCTGTCCATGTCTTCAACCTCCAGACTTGCAAAGAACTTGAGACAAAACATTTCCCTGATGCTGAACATAACAAAGAATAGCTGAGGTAGTATTAAGCCCTGCAGTACAATTGACAGCAGACCTCAAAGTAATGCATAGCCTGTCTTTTAAAATGCAATTCCCTTGTTTAAGTTTGTAGGTTCTTCTTTGATTTTATCACCACTGTTAAAATCAAGAGTTGGAGAGAGTGTCACTTGCTGCCTGTAACCAAAAACAGCTTTGTACTCAACTCTCCCTGAGCTGTGAAAGAAATGTGCTCTGAACTAAAAAAACTTTTTTGGTAGCCTGATTTCCATTGGCCTCATTGTCTACAAAATTGAAGGCTTCACTGTATTCCTGGCCAAATGTCATATCTTCTAGATTCTGTTCATGTTGTGTAAGAACAATCCAGGTTAATTTTTCTTGTGTGGAACTGCCTCCACTTGCCAGTTTCCTTCTGACAAACTAGGAAGAATTGTAAGCTCATTTTGTAGAGGGAAATGAGCCACAGCTTTGTACATTGAACACAAGTTTGTCAATTGTAAAGCAGAAATAGAATTTCAGTAAATAACCTTTAAAAGAAAGCATCAAATATAGGTATTTAATTAAACTGTCTTTCAAATACATAAAAAACGTTTCCCTCGTAATACTTAATAGACGATAGACAAGGACACTGAAAGAAGTGAAATGTATGGCCTACTTAATGAGGAAGTATGGCATAGTAACTATCGTATCTATGTGAACAGGATATCGGTGCCATATTATTAATCATAAGGGACACATTTGGCCTTTATTATATTCACTGCGTTGCAAGTAACCAGTAAAATAAGTCTTCATGATGAAAGCAGTGCAATTTCTGAGTGTCCATTGTGTGGTTGTAACATATACAGCCAAAGGTTATATTTTGGACTGTAATACTGCTTCACTTGTATCGTTCACTGTTATATCCTGAATAAAGATATATAATCCATTGTGTCTTGATACCTTGCATTTAAATAATATTTGAAGATTTTTGAACCCAGTTTAAAAATAGTAAATTAAATTTCTATCCACAAATTGATCAGAAACTAAATATTATTACGGTAATAGGCATTTTAAAGAGACTAATGGTTATTTTAATTCAAAACACTTGAGTTTTCAACTCCTAGCTTCATGAAATGCTTTATTTTATTAGGTCAGTCAGCTCCCAGAGGGTCTGAACACCCTAATGACAGAAGGGAGTGAAAACTTTAGCCTGGGCCAGAAACAGCTTTTCTGCATCGCTAGAGCTCTTATCAAGAAATCAAAAATTACTATAATGGATGAAGCCACAGCATCTGTTGACATGGAAACTGATGCTGCTTTCCAAACTGTAAGACTTCTTTTGCTGAATACACATAATATTGTTTGGAATTTTATTGATCAAATTGATAAGGCTAAATTATGTATATCTGGATTTTATTTTGGGTGTATTTTCTTGCAAAGTTGTGATTATTAACAAATAGACTTCCAGTTCACTGTGTGGGGGTATTGTTGAGAATTGCTGCACATTGCAGATATAGTTTAATGCAAATGAGAATTGCAGTAATTTTTATGTCACCAGCATATATTGTTACTTTTGTTTCTGTTCAACATTTACCCAAGAGTGCAGGACCATCGTGTTAACAATGGAAAGATGGTAGGAGTGGAGAGCCTGAATGACATTATTGTTACTAGAGAGGCAGTGCTCGACATACTAGAGGGACTGATGGTGGACAAGTCCCCAGGACCAGATGGAATGCATCCAAGGGTTCTGAAAGAAATGGCGGAGGTGATAGTGGATGCCTTGATGATTATTTTCCAAACCTCGCTGGATTCTGGGGAAGTGCCGGAAGATTGGAAAACAGCTAATGTTACGCCGTTGTTTAAAAAGGGTAGTAGGCAAAAGGCAGGGAATTATAGGCCGGTTAGTTTAACGTCTGTTGTAGGTAAAATGCTTGAATCCGTAATCAAGGAGAAAATAGCAAGGCATCTTGAGAATTGTTTGATAGAGCAGACGCAGCACGGTTTCGTTAAGAGGAAGTCGTGTCTGACGAATTTATTGGAATTCTATGAGGATGTGTCGAGTGCGGTGGATAGAGGGGAACCTGGATGTGGTGTTTCTCGATTTTCAGAAGGCATTTGATAAGGTGCCACACAAGAGGTTGTTACAGAAGGTTAGGGGGCACGGAGTTGGGGGTAGGGTGTTAGCATGGATAGGCGATTGGCTGTCAAATAGGAGGCAGAGAGTGGGTGTCAGTGGGTGCTATTCGGATTGGCGGTTGGTGACTAGTGGAGTGCCCCAGGGATCGGTGCTGGGGCCTCAGCTATTTACCATTTATATAGATGATCTGGAGGAGGGAGCCGAGTGTAAGGTGTCGAAATTTGCTGATGACACAAAGATTGGTCGAACGGCAAATTGTGCGGAGGGTGTGGAAAGTCTGCAGAGGGATCTAGATAGGCTGAGCGAATGGGCAAGGAACTGGCAAATGGAATTTAATGTTGGCAAGTGTGAGGTTGTCCACTTTGGTAGGAATAATAGTAGGAAGGACTACTACTTATGTGGCGAAAAGCTGCAGCATGCTACGGTGCAGAGGGACCTGGGGGTCTTTGTGCATGAGTCGCAAAAACCCAGCCTACAGGTGCAGCAGGTGGTCAGGAAGGCGAATGGGATGCTGGCCTTCATAGCGAGGGGGATTGAATATAAAAGTAGGGAGGTCTTGCTGTAACTGTACAGGGCACTGGTGAGGCCGCAGCTGGACTACTGTGTGCAGTTTGGGCGCCGCACTTGCGCAAGGATATTTTGGCCTTGGAGGGAGTGCAGAGGAGGTTCACTAGGCTGATACCGGAGTTGAGGGGGTTGAGCTGTGAGGAGAGGCTGAATAAACTAGGCTTGTACTCGTTGGAGTTTAGAAGGATGAGGGGAGATCTCATTAAGACGTACAAGATGATGAATGGGATGGATAGGGTAGAGATGGGGAGGTTCTTCCCGCTCAGAAAGGACAGTAGGACTAGAGGGCACAGCCTCAAGATAAGGGGGGGGCAGTTTAGAATGGAGTTGAAGAGGAACTTCTTCACTCAGAGTGGTGAATCTCTGGAATTCTCTGCCCGTTGAAGTGGTGGAGGCTGCCTCGCTAAATATATTTAAGACGCGGGTAGATAGGTTTTTGGTAGGCAAGGGGATTAAGGGTTATGGGGAGAAGGCGGGAAAGTGGAACTGAGCCACTTCAGATCAGCCACGATCTTATTGAATGGCGGGGCAGGCTCAAAGGGCTAAATGGCCTAATCCTGCTCCTAATTCTTATGTTCTTATGACCTGTATAGAATAATTTTGTAATGCGAATGGCTACATAGTTGGTGCGGAGAACCTGTGCAAAAAATGTGATAAAGACTCAGTAACCATTTGTTATTTTTAAACTTGGTTCAGAGACCTGTATTAAAAGCAAAGGGAGGAATTTTACAAAAACGTTTTGTGCTGAAGCAGCAAAAAAATGGGATTAGTTCTTTGAAAATGCAGTTTTATGGCACTTAGTACAAAGAAAGTGCGAGGATGCAATTCTTGCCGGGAGTGAGGGTATAGCCTGCTGTCACCAGGGAAACCGGCTGCTCTCATTGCATAGGAGCCCCAATCTCCCATTATACCTGATGTGCTTCCTTAACATGATGTCTCAGAAGAGTATTTTTAATAAAATGAGCCCATCAAACCTGACATGTCTTTGGAGTGAATCTGATCTGGCCCACAAAAGGACGTGCAACATTGCACACTCTCCCACCAACAAGTATATTCACCCCTCCCCCAAGGACCATGGATGTCAGGAGTCCCACACACGGATATCGGTAGTCCTAGCCCCTCGTCTTTGCCCCCCCCATGGCCATCAGGGGACTCTCTCTCCCTCCCTTCTCTCCTTCATGGATGTCAGTGGACCCTCCCCTACCCACCAAAACGGACATCGGGGGACCCTCCTGCCCCCGCTGATCGCACCCCCAGCAGTTTCCTTCCTCCCATACCATTGCCAATCACTCCCCTCCATCCCCCAGCAGTTTTCCCTGTCCCCTTCTCTGGCAGAGTTACCCTCCTTCCCACCAAGGCAGTTTCGCCCTTCTCTCCCACCCCAATCACCATATTGGCAGAGTTCTCATTGCCTCCCCCCTCATAGCTCTGCCCCTGACCCATTAGGACCCACTTCTTCGGCACTGCTCCGGCACAATTATGGTGCCTAATGAGCATCGCCAAGGTGCCATACAGGCAGTGCTATAGTGCTAGGCAAGCAGTGCCAGGTTGACCCTGCCCCATTGGCACTCCCTGGCCCTGCCCACAACCACCTGGAGGCTTCAATGGCCTCCAAATCCACCCCCCCCCGCCCCCAAGTGAGGTCATCATGTCTAGTCCTCATTGGTGGGGACCATGTGTGATTGTTGCCGGGGAGAACCTCGGTTGACAAGGTGATAAAGATGAGTATGGACAATAGGGGCCTGAACTCATTAATGACATGCAAAATCCACTTCATAAGTCGATTTTGCCAGCAGAACATTGCTGATACAATCAGGGGAAGCAAAAATAACCAGGTGCGAACTTGATTTTTTTGCCTCCTGCCCAATTTTACCACCTTGCCTCACTGAAGGGCAGGCGACAAGGTTGTGAGATCGTGCTCAGAGTCCAAGCAATGCTCGTTAAGCACCTATCTGGAATGGGCACTTCAGAAAAGGACTGGCAAAAAGTATAGCATTTTAATCATTGTAACCTTTTCTTACTAATAGCAGACCCCATTGTTCATGTCTGACACTTTTGTTTAGTCTTTAAAGGCCAATTTGTTAATAAGACCATAAGAACTAGGAGCAGGAGGAGACCACTTGGCCCCTCGAGCCTGCTCCACCATTCAATAAGATCATGGCTAATCTTTTCATGGGCTCAACTTTACTTACCCGCCCACTCACCATAACCCTTAATTCCTTTATTGTTCAAGATCTATCTATCTTTGCCTTAAAAACATTCAACAAGGTAGCTTCAATTGCTTCATTGGGCAGGAATTGCACTATTCTGTAAAGTCAGCCCATTTAAATATAAGCATGTGGTCCCAGTGAGACCGCATTCAACTGCCATTATACACCGTTTCACTAATAAAGCCTAATATTTTGCCACAAGGTTTGCTGTCACAATAAATAATTGGGGTTTGTTTAGCAATCACAAGTTTCACAGTTCTATTATTAAAGTAGAAGTAAATGATTACATTGTCTATGTTACATTTCTAACAATAGGAAACCCTAGGACTTGAAACAGAACTAACCTTTCATATAATTTTGGGCTCTTTAGGTTATCCGCACAGCATTCACAAACAGTACAGTACTTATTATTGCCCATCGTATAAGTACTATTATGGATTGTGAGAGGGTTCTAGTTATGGAACAAGGAAAGATTGTTGAAGATGGAGACCCACAAAGCCTACAACAAAGGGATGGTTTATTTGCTAAACTTGTCAAGGAAGCCAAATGATGGATAGGCATCAAGAACAATTATTAATATGTTGCATGTATCCTTTAAAGTACTGTACAATGGGAAATACCAGCAAGAGGAATCCTGGCTAAAAGAAGCTTTTTCATGGAATAGAAAACAATATATTAAAATATTTAAGACACTATTATTCATTGAATCCAAAGTAATTTGAGAGAATTTCATTTTGGTGCTTTTTGTGAAAGTGGTATGTTAAATCTCCCACTATATGGTATGATCCATTAATGGTTTCGTAGATTTTTTTATTATAAAATATTTGAAATCGTCTCCATAAAAAGACTGAACTGTACGTAGATATGATGTAGGTATGTGAATGAATTTACACATTTATTTTCGTGGCTATTTCTAAAATCAACATTGTAATAGTTAGCTGCCAATTCAGCCATATTCTGTATGTCTCTCAACAGTTGGTAAAAGATTAATTAAAAAAAAGAATCAATGGGTAACTTTCCTTTTAATTTTGTGGACGAGTGAGAGAAAAACTTTGAAACTAGATTTATTTTTTCTACCCAGGATAATGACATCGCTTTTTACAAAAAAAGCATTAATTAGAAAAAAAACACAGCTTAAGTAACAATTGATTCAGATTGTTTTCATAAACTACCATTTGTCTACACTACACTATTTGGCATCAACACAAATTTAACAGAAAATCAAGAATGTATATTATAAAATCCTGTTGTTTCAGTAGCGTCCATTGAACTCCGAATGGTCCAGATTTTCCAGTGATAATGACGATGAAACTGTCAACATTCACAGTAACTGCTTCTCTGAAACTGATGGCAACCTTTGGAGTTTGCATGAAAACTAATTTTATATTTGTGGAATGTCAGGTTTTTCCACCATGATTAAAAGATCACATTTTTAAAGTTCTTTAAAAGTTTGTTTCTAATATCTTAGAAATACCTTAATCCAGAAGCAAATTCCAATCACCCATTCATCAGTTCTTTGTAGAATTTTAATTAACCTTGAAAAATTAAATGCACTTTATTTAATGTTTTGCTGTCTAGCAGAATACTCCAATCTGCTCCATACCTGGCTTAATTTCATCACTGTTGCTGGATGTCTGACAGTCTCTTTGACTTGACACCAGAATCAAACTGGAGCTGGGAAAGATGAAGTTCTCACCACGATCACTGAATGTTGGTGATCACTTCCTTCAGATTCAGTGATGAATGCCACTGACGGCAAAAATCCAAGGCCTGGCAGCATCCATGAAGAGAGAAACAGGTCTAATCTTTCTCGTCTGTATGATTCTTCTTCGGAGCCCTATCTAGACCCCTCAATTTTGCACACCTCATTTAGGTCACCCTTTAGCCTTCTCTGTTCTAAGGAAAACCATCCAAGCCTATCCAATCTCTTCATAACTGCAATTTTCAAATACTGGCTCTGTTCTTATAAATCTCCTCCGTACTCTTTCCAGAGCAGTTATGTTCCTCCTGTAATGTGGTGACCAGAATGGTAGATAAAATTCCAGCTGTGGTCTAACATTTTATATGGTTCTGTCATTTCATCCCTGCTTTTGTATTCAATGCCTCACCCAATAAAGGAAGGTATTCCACATGCTTTCTTGACCACCTTGTTTACCTGTTGTCCTGCCACCTCTAAAGACCTTTGGATATTCACTCAAGGTCTCTCACTTCAACCCCTCTCAATATCTTCCAGTATTGAATATTTTCTTGCTTTGGTTGCTCTTCCCAAATGCATTACTTCATTCTTTTGCAGATTGAATTCAATTTTCCACTTCTCTGCTCACTCAACCAAATCATTGATATCATTCTGGAATTTCTATTATCAACTACATGCCAAACTTTTGTGTCAATTGCAATATTTGCCAATCATGCCACCCACATTTAAGTCTAAACCCTTGGTATATGCAATAACCAGCAAGGGCCGCAAGGCTGAGGTTTCCACACTGGAAACTTTTTTCCATTCACAAAAACATCCATTGACTATTTTTTGTTACCTGGCCCGAACCAATTTTGGGTCCAACTAGCCACCTTCCCCAGTATCCCACAAATACTCATCATTTGTGATTGGTCTGCCATGTGGGGCCTTGGCAAATACGTCACTGAAATCCAGTAGACAACATCCACTGCACTCCCTTATCAATCCTACTTATTACCTCCTCAAAAAATTCTACTAAGCGAGTAAGACACGATCTTCCCTAAACAAAATCATGTTGGCCATCCCTGATCAATTGATGCCCTCCTCAGTTACAGAGTTCTGTTTCTCAGATTTATTTCCAATAATTGCCCATCACCAAAGTTAGACTGAGCAGCCTATAATTTTCTGGTCCATTGCTCGTACCTTTTTTAAATAGTGGCACAACATTCGCAGACCTCCAATCCTCTGGGACATTGCCAGTATTTAATGAGGATTGGAAAATGATCCCAACATCCCTAGTTTCCTTCAACAGCTTGGGATACATTGCATTTCACCCTGATGATTTATCCACCTTCAAGGATGCCAGTCCCTCCCGTACTTCCCCTCTCACTATGCTTATTATATCTAAATATTTCACACTCCAGTTTAACCTGTCTGCATCATCCCTGTCCTTAGTGAAAACACGACAAAGTGCTCAGTGACAACCCTGCCCACATTTTCCAACTTGCCATGTGCATCTCTGATAGGTCCTATCTTTTCCTTAGTTATTTTCTTGCTCTTAAAGTATTGGTAAAACATCTTAGGATTTTCTTTTGATTTTTACCTGCCAATATTTTTTAATATTCTCTCTTTGCTTTCCTTATTTCCAGTTTTACTTCACCCCTATATTTTCTATATACCTTTAAGCTTTCTAGATTATGTTTTTGTGACTGTCAAGCTTTTTCTGCTTTATCTTGGCCTGTATGCTTCCAGATAACCAGGAACTCTAGATTGGGCAGTATCATGTTTTTCCTTTATCGGGACAGGTCTGCACAGTATCTGTGCAATTTCACCTTTGAATGCTACTATTTTAAGTATAACGATTACTAAAAAGTTTTTAAAGTTTATTAGTCACAAGTAGGCTTACATTAACACTGCAATGAAGTTACTGTGAAAATCCTACTATTTTAAGTATAATTATTATTGAAAAGGGCATTGGTGAGGTCACACCTGGAGCGTTGAATGCAGTTTTGGTGTCTTTATCTGAGGAAAGATGCTCTTGCTGTAGAGGGAGTGCTGCAAAGGTTTACCAGGCTAATTCCTGGGATGGCAAGTCTGTCATACGAGGAGATGGTGGGGCAGTCCAGAGTTTGAGGATAAGGGGTAAGCTTTTTAGAACTGAGGTGAGGAGACATTTCTGCACCCAGAGTGTGGTGAATCTGGGGAATGCATTTCCACAAAAAATTGTTGAGGCCAAAACATTGTGTGATTTTTGAGAAGAAATCAGATATAGCTCTGGTGGCTAAAAGGATCAAAGGAATGTGTGGGGGTGGGGGGATGAAGGATCAGGAGTTTGATTACTCAGGAAAAATGGGAATACAAGGATTAAAGAAACAGAGCCACTTCAGATCAGCCATGATCTTATTGAATGGCGGGGCAGGCTCGAAGGGCTAGATGGCCTACTCCTGCTCCTATTTCTTATGTTCTTATGATCAAAATGAATGTGGAGCAAGCTTAAAGGGCCAAATTACTTACTTCTATTTTCTATGTTTCTACGTCACCCACTGATTTGGCAGTTTTTCTTGCCAATAGCTGTATCCAGTTCCCAGCTCATCACTCAGCTTTGTAAAATTTGTCTTTCTCCAATTTAGAAGTTTTACTCCTGCTCTAGCTTTGTTCTTTTTCATGTGATGCTAAATCTAACTATATTATGGTCACTATCTCCAAAATGTTCCCCCACAGCTTCATTTCCTAAAACTAATCTATAATTATACCCATGCTGATTAGGCTTGTTAAATGTCCTTGAGTACATGTTTTATAGATACAGCATGTCGATTTTTAAGCTGTACCAGAACTGGAAAAAATTCCACACTGCCAAGATTCAGCTGATGTGCGACTGTACACAGCATATTACGTAAGTATTTAGTATCCCTGTTAGTCAAGATGCTTTAATTATGCATTTAATTAGGCATTTGAGCCAAATGACAAAACAGAGGGTGATTACTAATCAGCAGGGACTATCCTTTGGTAACATGACTGATGATTCCAGTGAGCAGTGCACACACGTAGGTAGCATACACACATTGAGTGTGGTAGCATGGCTTTCAACATGACCACTCATTTGCTTGAACAATAGTCAGCAGAATGCATGTCAGGGTTCATGGTGGTATGATGCATAATCTTGCCATCATGCAGGACTGTCCTTTTCTGCCATACTCTGATTATCATTACCTTTATGACTACCTTGATCTTTTGCCATTAATTTACTCAATCTTTCCTTACATAGATGATCTTTAAACTAGCTGTAGCATTTCAAATATTGTGCCGACTTACACAAATCATTTTACATGGCTTGTTTTAAAAAAATAAGTTGTGTTTGTCTAACTAATAAAAATCACCTTATGAAACAGTATCCAGAAAATCTGAAAAGAATTTCATATTATTTGGATGTAAATAACCACAAATACTCAGTGAAACAAGAAAATTATAGTGTACAAAATGTATAAACGCATTCATATTCAGTGCTTTAGGATTCATTGATCAGGGTTTAAATTGAGGTCCTCTTAGTATTGTATTGTTCTTGCTATTTATCAAAAATCTTGTCAAATGTGCCTTTGAATATAGGGGGCAGAAAGGGTTACAGGGACACACTGGAAAGTGGAGTTAAGGCCACAATTAGATCAGCCATGAGGTAATTGAATTCCAAAGCTGGCGTAAAGGGCCAAATGGCCTACTGCATATTTGTTTTCCCATATGCTCCCTTTTAATTTATATTCTTTCGGAGACTCCCTTATGGTTTTAACTAAAATTGTAGAATAGTTACACACAGACTACTCAATTTGTCATATTCCTTTTCTGTCCTAGTGTTTGTCCAATTCCGTGTTGAAAATCACTATGGAATCTGCCTCCAATACACTTTTAGACAGTGCAATCCAAATCTTTACCACACACTATGCAAAAAGCTTTTTCTCATGTCACTAATAGTTCTTTTGGCAATTACCTTAATCCGTGTCCTCTGGTCCTAAGTGTGGTGCCCAAAATTAGTCCCTTTGCTACAAAACTAGTGTTTCATAAAGGTTCATTAGAACTTCTTTGCTTTGTATTCTGTGCCTCTTTTATAAAGCCGAGGATTCCATCAGTCTTTTAACCACTTTCTCAACTTGCCTTGTTGGGAAAGGTTTAAACTAATATGGCAGGGGGATGGATCCGATGCAGGAAATCAGATGGAAGCAAGGACAGAAATAAAAGGCAAGAAGGGGAAAAGTAGAAGGCAGAGAAGCCAAAGACAAAAATCAAAAAGGGCCATGTTACATCATAATTCTAGGAGGGCAATAAATGCCAAGAAAATTTTTTGTCTCCACAGGCATTTAAGTCCACCTTGTTGACCAGCAAGGGGCATGCATGCGGCAGGTTGTAGTGGGCTGCTCTTGGATGTTGCTTCGGGAGTTGCCTATTGCTTCATGTCGTTAGTGTGCTTAAACTGGACCATCTCGAGGGCAACATGACAGCTCAGAGACTATCTCTGTTGCTGTGCGGACACATGGATTTGGGCCTGTGTCTGTGGGAGTTTGCGCGTTCTCCCCGTGGTTGCGTGGGTTTCCTCAGGGTGCTCCGGTTTCCTCCCACATCCCAAAGATGCGCTTTTAGGCTGATTGATTGGGTAACAAATTGTCCCTATATTGGACCTCCCTGATCCTCGCACATTAGGCGTAGACTAAAATCATGAATAGGTCACTGAGACAATGGGAAGGCGGCACGGGCTCGTTGGGCCGAAGGGCCTGTTTCCCGTGCTGTGTTGTTCTTTGTTCTTTGAAAACAAGCCTGAAGGCTCTGTACCTCAATATGAGGAGCGTTTGTAATAAGGTAGATGAATTAACTGCGCAGATAGTCATAAATGGATAGTCATTAATTGGGATCATGCAGACCTGGCTCCAGGGTGACATAAGAACATAAGAAATAGGAGCAGGAGTAGGCCATCTAGCCTTTCGAGCCTGCCCCGCCATTCAATAAGATCATGGCTGATCTGTCTTGGCTCAGTTCCACATTCCCGCCCTCTCCCCATAACCCTTAATCCCCTCTCTTATCAAAAACCCATCAACCCGCGTCTTAAAAATATTTAGCGAGGTAGCCTCCACCACTTCAACGGGCAGAGAATTCCAGAGATTCACCACCCTTTGAGTGAAGAAGTTCCTCCTCAACTCTGTTCTAAACTGCCCCCCCCCCTTTATCTTGAGGCTGTGCCCCCTAGTCCTATTATCCTTTCTGAGCGGGAAGAGTCTCTCCACCTCTATCCTATCCATCCCATTCATCATCTGATACGTCGCAATGAGAGCTCCCCTGACCAGGGATAGGAACCCAACATCCAGGGATATTCAATATTCACGAAAGATGGAAAGAAAGGGAAGTGGGTTAGGGTTGCTGGCTAAAGAGGAGATTAATGCCTGGACGACGTGGAATTTGTATGGGTGGAGCTACAGAACAGCTAAAGACAAAAAGTTAGTGGGAGTTGTGTGCAGACCACTAAACAGTAGCAATGACATGGGGATGGCATCAAGCAGAAAATTAAAGATATGTGCAGTAAGGTACAGCAATTATTATGAATGATTTCAATCTGCATATTGATTGGGCTCGCTAAACTGGTAGCAATGCAATGGTGGAGGATTTCTTGGAACGTATAAGGGATGGTTTTCTTGACCAATATGTCAAGGAACCAACTACAGAATAGACCATCCTAGATTGGGTACTGGGCAATGACAATTAATTAGCAATCTTGTGGTGCGAGTTCCTTTGGGGAAGTGACCATAGTATGGTAGAATTCCTTATTAAGATGGAGAGTGCCACAATTAAATCTAAGACTAGGGTCCTGAACTTGAGGAAAGCTAACTTTGATGGTTTGAGATGTGGATTAGCTAAGATAAGCTGAAAAAGGATACTTATAGGGTTGATAATGGATAGGCAATGGCAGACATTTAAAGGACACATGGATGAACTTCTTCAACAACTGTACATCCTAGTCTGGCATTGGAGTAAAATGGGGAAGGTGGCTCATCCATGACTAATAAGGGAAATCACGGGTAGTGTTAAAGCCAAAGAGGAGGCATACAAAGTGGCCAGAAAAAGCAGCAAACCTGAGGACTGGGAGAAATTTAAAATCCAGCAGAGGAAGGCAAAAGTTTTAATTTGGAAGGGGAAAAGAAAATACAAGAGTAGGCTTGCAAAAAACATAAAAACTGACCGCAGAAGTTTTTATAGACATGTGAAGAGAAAACTGGTGAAGCCAAATGTAGGTCCCTTGCAGTTAGAGTCAGGTGAATTCATTATAGGCAACAAAGAAATGGCTGACCAGCTGAACAAATACTTTAGATCTTTCACTAAGGAAGACACAAATAACTTTCCAGAAATACTAGGAAACAGAGGGTCTAGCATGACGAACATAAGAAATAGGAGCAGGAGTAGGCCATCTAGCCCTTCGAGCCTACCCCGCCATTCAATAAGATCATGGCTGATCTGTCATGACTCAGTTCCACATTCCTGCCCTCTCCCCATAACCCTTAATCCCCTCGCTTATCAAAAACCCATCAACCCACTGATGTCAGGGGTAGGTTCTTTACCCAGAGGGTGGTGAGGGACTGGAATGCCCTGCCAGTTGCAGTT
Source organism: Carcharhinus amblyrhynchos (assembly GCF_965287045.1). NCBI lineage: Eukaryota > Metazoa > Chordata > Chondrichthyes > Carcharhiniformes > Carcharhinidae > Carcharhinus > Carcharhinus amblyrhynchos. The sequence continues at coordinate 54,139,452 of NC_137331.1, read as the reverse complement.
GTAAATGCGCCTAGTTTGGGGGCATTTAAGAGATCTGTGGATAGGTTTATGGACGAAATGGGATTGGTTTAGATTAGTGGGTTAGTGTTGTTTTTTTTAAAAGCTGGTCGGCACAACATCGTGGGCCGAAGGGCCTGTTCTGCGCTGTTATGTTCTAATGTTCTAACCCACGTCTTAAAAATATTTAGCGAGGCAGCCTCCACCACTTCAACGGGCAGAGAATTCCAGAGATTCACCACCCTTTGAGTGAAGAAGTTCCTCCTCAACTCTGTTCTAAACCGCACCCCCCCCCCCTTTATCTTGAGGCTGTGCCCCCTAGTCCTACTGTCCTTTCTGAGCGGGAAGAGTCTCTCCACTTCTATCCATCCCATTCATCATCTTATATGTCTCAATGAGCTCTCCCCTCATTCTTCTAAACTCTAATGAGTACAAGCCTAGTTTATTCAGCCTCTCCTCATAGCTCAACCCCCTCAACTCCGGTATCAGCCTAGTAAACCTCCTCTGCACTCCCTCCAAGGCCAAAATATCCTTGCGTAAGTGCGGCGACCAAAACTGCACACGGTACTCCAGCTGTGGCCTCACCAATGCCCTATACAGCTGCAGCAAGACCTCCCTACTTTTATATTCAATCCCCCTCGCTATGAAGGCCAGCATCCCATTCACCTTCCTGACCACCTGCTGCACCTGCAGGCTGGGTTTTTGCGTCTCATGCACAAGGACCCCGAGGTCCCTCTGCACCGTCGCCTGCTGCAGTTTTTCGCCACGTAAGTAATAGTCCTTCCTACCAAAGTGGACCACCTTGCACTTGCCAACATTAAATTCCATTTGCCAGTTCCTGGCCCATTCGCCCAGCCTATCTAGATCCTTCTGCAGACTCTCCACACCCTCCGCACAATTTGCCGTTCGACCAATCTTGGTGTCATCAGCAAATTTTGACACCATACACTCGGTTCCCTCCTCCAGATCATCTATATAAATGGTAAATAGCTGAGGCCCCAGCACCGATCCCTGGGGCACTCCACTAGTCACCAACCGCCAATCCGAATAGCACCCATTAACCCCCCACTCTCTGCCTCCTATTCGACAACCAATCCTCTATCCACGCTAACACCCTACCCCCAACTCCATGCCCCCTTACCTTCTGCAATAACCTCTTGTGAGGTACCTTGTCAAACGCCTTCTGAAAATCAAGACAGACCACATCCACCGGCTCTCCTCTATCCACCGCCCTAGACACATCCTCATAGAACTCCAATAAATTTGTCAGACACGACTTCCCCTTAATGAAACCATGCTGCGTCTGCTCTATCAAGCAATTCCCCTCAAGATGCCTCGCTCTTTCCTCCTTGATGACGGATTCTAACATTTTACCTACAACAGACGTTAAACTAACCGGCCTATAATTCCCTGCCCTTTGCCTGGCACCCTTCTTAAACAACGGCGTAACATTAGCCGTTTTCCAATCTTCCAGCACTTCCCTGGAATCCAGCGACGTTTGGAAAATAACCACCAAGGCATCCGCTATCACCTCCGCCATTTCTTTCAGAACCCTTGGATGCATTCCATCTGGTCCTGGGGACTTGTCCACAATCAGTTCCCTCCAGTCTGTCAAGCACCGCCTCTCTAGTAACAATAATGTCATTGAGACCCTCCAGTCCTACCACCTTTCCATCGCTAACACCCGGCAAATTATTCACGTCCTCCTCTGTGAAGACCGAAACAAAAAAGTTATTCAAGACCTCAGCCATTTCCCCATCCCCCACCACTAAGTCCCCCCTCTCATCCTCTAAGGGTCCAACGTTCACCCTAGCCAGCCTCTTCCTTTTTATATATTTATAAAAACTCTTGCTATCCTTTTTTATATTAAGCGCTAGCCCAGCTTCATAGTTTCTCCTACCCTTCTTTATCAACTTCTTTGTCAATCTTTGTTGACATTTAAACCTCTCCCAATCCTGTTCTCGCCCACTACTCTTAGCTACTCTAAACGCCTCCGCTTTTAATTTAACACTTTCCTTCACCTCTTTCGTTATCCACGGCTTATTACCTCTCCTCCTACGGTCCTTTTTAACCATCGGAATAAATTTCTGCTGAGCACCAAGAAAGATCTCCTTAAAGATCCTCCACTGCTCCTCAGCAGACCTACCTTCCAACGCGCTCCCCCAGTCAACATTCACGGAGGAACTAAAAGAAATCCTTATTAGTCAGGAAATTTTATTGGGGAAATTGCTGGGATTAAACTCAATAAGTCCCCAGGGTCTGATGCTCTGCATCCCAGAATACTCAAGGAAGTGACCCTAGGAATACTGGATGCATTGGTGATCATTTTCCAGCATTCTTTAGACTCTAGAAGCGTTCCAGTGGATTGGAGGGTGGGTAATGTAATCCCACTTTTTAAAAAAGGAAAGACTATCAGGAGTTAACCTGACATCGGTGATGGGGGAAAAGCTGGAGTCAATTATTAAGGAAGCAATAACTGAGCATTTGGAAAGTGGTGACACGATTAGTAACTCCATGCTGATGTGGACCAAAGGGAAATCGTGCTTGACAAATCTTCCTCAGTTCTCCTCAGAGATGAGGAGAAATTTCTTTAGAGGGTTGTGAACCTTTGGAATACTCTACCTTACAAAATTGTGGATGTCCAATCTATGATTATATTTGATCAGGAGATGGGATGGAAAAGTGAAACTGATATCGATGTTCAGCCAGGATTCTACTGATTGGAGAAACTTAATCAGCCATTATGGTCTACTTCTGCTCCTAATGTTATATTATAACAGAAACCTAACTCCAGTATTACTTGGCAATGCATCAGTTTTAACATATTGTTCATTGACATACTGAAAAAAAAGTCTGATTCCTGCTGCTACAAATAAAATTATTCACTTAAAAATAAATTCCAGATAGTCCTGTAACTAATAATTTTTAAATGGAACTGGAACTGTCAACTTGAAGTTGACAAAGAGATAGGGACACACAACTGAATTTCTATTGTGACCTGTGGTGTAATGAAGACTTTATTAAAACAGTGTGTAAATCAATATATATTTATTATCTTTTCTAAGGTGCAGGTAAAATCCTGACTAGATAGCTCAGTTCGGCAAACTTATTTGTTTTTACTGGGGTATATCAGTCCAATTAGTCACATCCTATTTAATATTGTTTTGTTTTAGCATTGAAACATATGGCCAACAGTGAAACAATTTAAATATCTTCAGCAGTCTGATCTCTTCTTTAGCTTGTGTATTTTTTCTTGCCGAATAGTATCGCATTCCAAACTAGCTATTTCTGTCAGTCGATGAATGAACGAGGCTGATGCACCCTGGAGAGGGTTGTGATAGCTGTGTACTGCACCAACAGAAAACAAAAGCAAATAAATTAAAATCACTGAGTTGAATTCTAGAAAAAAAATGTATTATCTATTGTTTCTCGATATTATGCATATAAACTTCAACAGCAATTTTTTAACCAGATAATGACCACAATCCAACAACTGAAACAAAGGGACCCTCTGTAGCTCCATAAGAAAACACAGTCTGGGATTTTTCAGAGGCAGTATGGGTTCACTACCAGAAGTCAGCCAATTAAGGATAGCCAGCCCCAAGAAATGTCAGCCAAATCATACAGCCAGCAATTCAGCAGCCTCCATAGTGCCAATGGAAGCAGAGGTTACTGACAAAGTTGCACCTGCAGCTCAAGGGCACATTGATGGAAATGTGCCCTCAAAATAAGGTGAGTGGGTTGGCAGTAGCCAAGACCAGTTAGGTAAAAACCAACAATTTAGGGGCTTGGTGAGGAAAGGCAGTAATGTTGCTGTAAGGATGTCCTCAAAGGACGAAAGTGGTCCTGTAACTGAGGGCTGACACTCCTCCCCCACCCTACAAATCTACAATAATACCAGTATGATCCATCTTTTAGTTTCCTCACATGGACCTCTGATTTCCCCACCGACCACTGATAAAATACTAGAAAGGCTGACTGCTACCTTCCTCATTTCTGGCAAGATGGCATAGTGGCAATAGACTGACAGGCAATCCAGCTCTTTGCCATTTTGCAGGCCTCTCTCAGCCCAACACAGAAGCCAGGTAAAACCCAGCCCTATGATTGAAAAAATAAGAACCTGTTTTAATGTTACTGAATCCATCTGCCCATTTGTAACTGAAATAGAATTAAAGGAATGGATAAATTTGGTGATAGCATCATGGTAAAACCTATAAGTAAGGAAAATGAGACTCCAGGTTCATTTTTTTTGGTCTACGCTGCATTCAGTTGAGGAGATAGAAAAAGCTGTAATTGACCTGTGTCTCCAGGTAGGATGGGGGGGGAAAAAAAAAATCAGCCAGAGTTTCCAAGCCCGATTACTGTACAGTAACTTCTACTGGAAAGTACATGTGTGGTTGGACTGTATCAACAGTCTCCTATGAGTGAATTGGCAGTTGTCCAGGTTTATGCATAAAGATCTGCCATCTTGGCAAATGATGTTGGACTACATTTAGAAGGAAAGAGGGGGAAAAAAAGATATTTCTGTTACAGAATACATATTGAAATCTACTTCAGGGTACAATAACAATAATACTGCTGTGCTGGCATTGATATAGGAGATTCACATTTCAAATTTTGTTCCAGTTAATTGAATCACAGATTGTTGAAAGAAAGAAGGTAGAACACTTCCTGATAGTAAACAATTTCTGGTTTGTATTCCACTTGTGTCACTTTCCCAAGGAATAGCATGGATACATAAGAGTAGATAAATAGTACTCAAAAAAACCAACAGTAACAATTCTTTATCTTAATTAAACAATCACTCTGTACTGGCTGTAATGGTTTATGGTCAAAAAATATTTTCTCTTTAAATATCATACGTTATATTTGACCAATTCTTATTGGGCGAAGTCTTGTGAAGGGCTGCCCTGCAGTTCAGACTAACATTTCAGGATTAGATGAGCTCAGCTAATTAGCAACTATAAATATATTTTCAAGCACAGTAAAGATTGCTATAGTTCTCACTTCTAGAAATAGTGGAGTCTATTTTAGTGATTTCTACTTCTAATTATAGGCTCTGTTTTAGTGAGAAGGACAAACAAAATTTGTGATGGGAATAGATGTCACTCAAGCTGGTCCACAGCATACTGCAATGCATGTTCTGAAATTGGTATGATCTCATAATTTGAATAACTAGTATAACCTTCTAGTACATCTTTAGCCTGGCAGTGAGGCAAATGAAGGCGTGCACAATCCACATTGCAGTAGCTCAAATTTAAAAGGACTGTAACATTTAAAGATAACCACTGCATGCATAGGAAAGTATTTGATCAGCCTTGTAAAACTTCAAAATAAATCTTAAAGATACACTTGAAAAGGGAAAAAAATTGCAGGGGCATAGAGGAACAGCAGATGAATTAAACTAATTAGGTAGCTCTAGTTTAGTTTAGTCCCATTCTTATGCTCTTTTGCTACAATTTTTTTCCAATTTTTATCCATTTAAAAAATCTATTAGGAATTCAGTTTCCACTATTCTTAATTCACCTCTGAAATGGCATAGCTAACCTGTTCTTCAACCTCAACTCCACTTACCCACCTGATCTACATAGCCCCTGATTCCTAAGATTTCAAAGCAACTGTAACTAAGTAGAATATTAGAATGTTAGAATGTTGTAATTCACTTTTGAGGGCATAAACCACAAATAGGGGTATAGTAAACTGCAATTAAAAAAAGCAATTTACAAATGGATATGGATAGGTTAGGTGAGTGGGCCAAGATTTGGCAAATGCAGTTTAATGTGAATCTATTTTGGTTTGAAAGGCAATTTATTATCTAAATGAAGGGAAACTTGGTGTGCTTTGATGTAGAAGGATTTGGGTGTCCTTGTACATGAAGCACAGAAAACTTGTATGCAGGTAATGAAGGCAAATTAAATTTTGGCATTTATTGCTAAAGGAATAGACATAAAAGTAGGGAAATATTATTGCAACTGTACAAGGCCGCACCTGGAGTGTTGTGCATAATTTTGGTCTCTTGAGGAAGGATGTAGTTGCATTGAATTCAGTTCAAAGGAGGTTCACTAGATTGATCCAAAAGGTGAGCGATTTGTCTTATGAAGAGAAATTCAGCAATTTAGGCTTATACTCTTTCGAGTTTAGAAGAATAAGGGGAGATCTAATTGAGGTATATAAGATGTTAAAAGGGATTGGCATGGGAGATGTAGAGAGGATGCTGCCTCTTGTGGGACAATCTAGAATGAGGGGTCATAGTTTTAAAGATAAGGATAGCAGCTTTAAAACTGAGATGAGGTGAGAAAATACTTCTCTCAAAAGGTTGCAATTTGTGGAATTCATTATCTGAGTGCAGTGGATGATGGGATATTGAGTAAATTTGAGGAGATAGACAGATTTTTAATTAGTAATGGGTTGAAGGGTTATGGAGAACCGGCAGGAAAGTGGAGATGAGACCTAGACAAGATCAGCTGTTGTCATGTTGAATGGCAGAATAGGCTTGAGGGACTGAAGTTTCTGGTTCTGATGTGTTTCTAGTCAATAGAGACCTCAGGATTTTGATAGTGTTATTTTGGTCATGTTAAGGGAGAACAGGAGATGGTTAGACTCCCTCTTGTTGGAGATGGTCAATGCTTGGCACTTCTGTAGTACAAATGTGATTTGCCAATTATTTACTCAAGCTGGAAGTTGTACAGTTCATTATTCATTAACTGTTTCATTATCTAAGGAGTTACAAATAGAAGTGAACACTGCATTTATTGAATAGTTCCTCTTCTGACCTTGGGGGGGGTGAAGTTAGTGATAAAGCAGCTGTTGGTAGTTGGGCCAAGAACACTGCCTTAAAGAATTCCTAAAGTGATATATTGGGGCAATGATGAATGGCCACCCAACAACCATAGCCATATCCCTTTGTGGTGGATACGACCCCAATCACTGGACAGTTTTTCCTCTGAGGCCCGCTGACTTTAGTTTTACTAGGACTCCTCAGCACTACATTCAGTCAAATGCTGCCTTGATGTCAAGGGAAGTCATTCCAATCTCACCATCAAGATTCAGCACTTCTATGTATATTTGGACCAAGACCATAAAGATAGAAAGATCAACTTCCATTTATATTGCATCTTTAACAGCCAAGGACATTTCAAAGTGCTTTACAGCCAATCAAGTATTTTAGAAATGCAGTCATTGCTGTAATACAGGGAACATGGCAGCCAGTTTGTGCACAGCTAGTTCCCACAGTTATGTGATAATGACCAGTTAATCCGGTTATATGATGCTGACTGAAGGATAAATATTAACTACAACACTGGGGATAACTTCCTTGCTTTTCCAAATAGTCATGATGTGGAAATGCTAGTGTTGGACTGAGGTAAGCACAGTAAGAAGTCTCACAACACCAGGTTAAAGTCGAACAAGTTTATTTGGCAGCACAAGCTTTCAGAGTCTCAGGCTCTTTCTTCAGGTGAGTGAGGAGTTGTGTTCACAAACAAAGTATATATATACACTGACCCAAGCTCAATTTACAAGATAATGGTTGGAATGTGAGTCCTTACAGGTAATCAAGTCTTAAAGGTACAGACAAAATTGTCTGGCTGGAGACAATACATACCTCTAATCTGTGCTTGCCCTCTCTCCACACACACACTGTCTGTACCTTCAAGACTTGATTACCTGTAAAGACTCAAGTTCCAACCATTATCTTGTAAATTGAGCTTGCGTCTATATATGCTCCGTTTGTGAGCACAACTCCTCACTCACCTGAAGAAGGAGCCTGTGACTCTGAAAGCTTGTGCTGCAAATAAACTTGTTGGACTTTAACCTGGTGTGGAGAGACGACTTACTTTCCGAATAGTGCCACTGGATCTTCTGCCTCCAACTGACAAACTAGACGACATCTCAGATAGCCCTGCACCCCTCTTGCTTTTGTATTTCGTGCAAGAATGGGACTTGAACCCTATAACATTCTCTGAGGTGAGAACACTGCCAAGATTTAGGTCTGAAGTCCTGTGTCCTGGCAGAATACAAACTGAGCATCAGTGAGATTAAAATATGGTGAATAGTAACATTTCCATTTATAAATTTCTTCTTACAAATCCCTGTATGGAGAATTTAATTAATTAATTTCTCTATTGTGAGCCATGCAGCATTTTCAAAGGAAAGCTTAAATATTTTGCAAGTTTTACTTTTAAGTGTTTAAAAGTGTTAAGTACCGAAGGTTTACACCATTAGATAAGATATAGGAGCTAAATTAGGCTACTCGGCCCACTGAGTCTGTTCCGCCGTTCAATCATGACTGATTTTTTTCTCATTCCCCATTCTCCTGCCTTTTCCCCTTGTCATGCCTGATACAAAGAAAGATTATGTAGTTGTTACAGGCCAATAATCAGGAGTCCTCCAGGTAGCATCCTTGACCCAATTATCTTCAACTGGTTCACTGATGTCCTGTATCATAAGATCAGAAGTGGGGAAGTTGATGATAGGAAGACAGTTGGCCGGTTGGATTTGTCTTGCTTTTCATGGACATAGCTGAATAATTTTTCATCTTTCTGGGTAGATGCCAATGTTGCAGCTGTACTGGAAATAGTTTGATGAGAACATGGCTAGTTCTGGAACACATGCCTTCGGCACTATAGTTGGATATATTATCAGCCCCATGGTCATTGTGTTGTGGAGGTGGGGATGTAGTGGGTGACACAGATAATCTCTCAGATGGTAGCAGCTTTATTACCATATATGTCTAGACCCAAGTGGCACTGGCAATACACAAACTGAGATCAGCTGGGTGAAAACATGGTGCATGGCAACATTTCCATTCATCTTGTATTGAGGAAAATTATTATTACAAAAATACATCATTAGCTGGGTAAACTAACTGGTCGCACAACAGTGTTCGGTGCACCCAGTCATGTCTTCGCATTTTGTGGGGCCATAGAATCCCTACAGTGCAGAAGGCAGCTATTCAGCCCATCAAATCTACACTGACCATAACCTCATCTGGGTCCTATCCCCATAACCCCATGTATTTACCCTGCTAGTAATTTAATATGACTAATCCACCTAACCTGCAAATCTTTGGACTGTGGGAGGCAACCACAGCACCAAGAGGAGAATGTGCAAACCTCACAGAGACTGGAATTGAACACAGGTCCCTGGCACTATGAGGCAGGAGTGCTAACCACTGTGCCATCGTGATGTTAAATTGGCTGAACTCTGGCTCAGTATAATAGGGATTGCAGTAGGGGCTGAGAAGGACCACCCACTTGGCGCTTGTAAATGCAAAAATCTTGTCTTTTGTACTCAAATGCTGGACTTTGTCATCTTTGGGGATGGAGAACAGCATGTAGCCGAGTCCATCCAATAGTTGATTAATTGTCCCTTATTAATTGCAACTGGATGTTAGAATTTTGATTTGTCTCTTACTTTTGTTTATAGCATAAAAATTGCCAGCTAAGCCAATGTAGTTCTATGCTAGAGCTTCATCAGGTTAGCAATTCTGTTTTTCTTTGTTTTCTATGTCCATGGATTTTTATTTTGGATCGCTTGGAACAATGTCTAAGAGATCAATCTTTAATTCCTGGAGACTACTGGACAATCCTGGAGGATTAGCATTTCTAACTCCAGCTCAAGGTTATTGTGTGAAATGTCAAACTACGTGGTCAAATGTGGCTAAATGTCAAACCTTCATAAGCATTCCTTGAACTGCAAATTGTGATAAAGAATGCAGGTTCAGTTCCTGAAGGTGTTTTCTAGACATGAAATATATGCTAAGGATAGTTAGTTTCCTTGTACATTACAGAAGTGACACTTTTCTTCCCCGCTCTCTGCATAATCCATATTTTAATAATTGTAGGTTAATTTTTCATTCATAAATAGATATAATTAAAATAATCTCAATTTGTCTTTATGCTATAAATTATTAGGAAATATCTGAAGCTGAGGAAAAATTCTCATTTTCCTAGTTGTATTTTTTTCAGAAAGATTAACAACTAGCAATTTCTTCCTCAGTTCAACCACTAATGGAAGTGCAATTCAATGCCATGAATCACCACTGACACTGGATGTTCTTTGGAAGTAAGACCTGTGAAAGTTGTTGCGGTCAAGTTAAATATTTGGGGTGGGCTCATGATGGTATTTGGACTGAAAAGTGGGAATTTGCTACTTGGGGTTTAAGGAGGAAATTGGGAGCTGCTGTAGGATTTAAAGGGGCGGGTATTTTTAGAAAGCTTTGCGTTGTAGAGAAAACTTTCTGACAGTGGAACAAACAGTGGTTCTGCACAGAGAGCCATAAAGGTTTAATGGTAGCCACAGATCCTGTTGCAGAAAATGAGCATGCTTTATCACACCATGAGATTCAGTAGGACTCGACTGTGAATGTACAGCCCATAATGGGTGTGATCAAAGATATGCATTAAATATACAATTAGAAATGAAGGAGCACATTGAGTTGAAGGCTGAGTTTGTAAAGATCACTGCAAAACTTTCTTGGCATTGTTAGAAACAATTCCAATTATTATAAATTATCCAGAACGAGATTGCTAAGTGACTGACATACTTGGTGCAATGCATTATAGAAAAACTGAATGATGCAAAATCAAACTTGGAAGATGTGGGTAGCTCCTCTTAGTTTGCCTGCTGTAGTGAATGTTTAAATCTTGTCTTGAACAGAATTGTCATATTGGCAGATGTAGCCCAGGTCACTTCCTGTTACAGCTGTAACGCTGTTCTCTTTGGAGCCCTGTTTCACTCAAAACCAAACACCTGTTTTCCCCTTCTGCTTAACCAATGGACATATTTCAATTGTTGCTTTTGTACTGTCAGAATCTATGGTTTAATCATTCAACGAACAAACTTGATGTAAACTTTCAGAACTTGTAGTATTCACAAATATTTGTTAATTGGACATGATTTTAAATTATCTTCCAAGCAGTTATGGGTTTTATCCTTAAGTTACAACAATGCTTTATGTCCTCCAGTAGCTAGTTCCTAGCTCTAATACGGTGAGCAATTGAGAACACAACATGAATATTGCAATTTGACTCATGCAGAAAACAAGTGGAGTCAATCCATTTTTTTATTAAGTGCTTGCAAACATAATCAGCCATACATCTGTTCAGAAAATACAGATAAGCCTCTAATATTACCAAATCAAGAGACTATGATCCCAAATGATCTCATTATTCCACAAGAATGTAATTTTCTCAATGTATGAATTCAAGAATAAAAAGAAATAGTAGAATGTTGACAAAATGTTCTACCTTGGGCCAAATTACGAAGTCCATAAAAGAAATGCCTGCAATTTAAATTTTTTTTCCCTGACACTACTTGAAATGTTAATACATTTCTATAGAAAGTAAAGACCCCAAAATTATTTTAGTAATGAAAGGAATACAGATTACATGTTATGTAAAACTGTTTGCCAAAAATTTACATCAAAATATGCCACTGCATTATGAAAACAGATTTTGATCATTGTGCAGCGATTATGAAATATTGTGCAGCTACTGACTCTTGCAATTAAAAACCTCAAACAGCAGCAACACAATAAATGTTGAAAGATCAAATTTGCAAGTTTGGCAAATCTTTAGAAAAATTGAAATGGTACCAAATCACACTGTTCCTTACATAAATTAACTTATAAAATGATAATAGAATACTTACTTTTTTGACTAGATGGAATTGATAATGAAGAACAGAGTCCATTATGTGTTTTTGAGCTAAGTGAAATAAAAAGAGCATTTAATTTAAAGATTTTAGAACACAGAACATTACAGCGCGGCACAGGCCCTTCGGCCCTCGATGTTGCGCCAACCAGTGGAACCAATCTAATGGCCCTCCAACCTAAACTATTCCAATATTATCCATATGCCTGTACAATGACCATTTGAATGCCCTTAAAGTTGGCAAGTCCACAACTGCTGCAGGCAGGGCATTCCACGCCCGTACTACTTTTGTTTATCATTGAACATCAAGGTTTCCTTAGAAGAATAAAAAAACTTTTCAATGGGACAGTAGTATGTAGAAAAGTTCTATGATTTCTTGTTTAAAAAATAGTTGAAGAATTGCAAGGTGATTTTTATAATCCAGTAATAATAGGCTGGTAGTTACTCATAGATTAGTTTAGTTTATTTATTAATGTCATAAGTAGGCTTACAGTAAGACTGCAGTGAAGCTACTGTGAAAATCCTCTGGTCGCCACACTCCAGTGCCTGTTCAGGAGAATTCATCATGGCCAATGCACCTGACCAGCACACCTTTTGGACTGTGGGAGGAAACAAAAAGCACTCAGAGGAAACCCATGCAAACACTGGGAGAACGCACAGATAGTGATCCAAGCTGGGAATTCAAGCCAGGTTCCTGGTGCTGTGAGGCAGCAATGTTAACCACTGTGCAAACATGTGAAAGAAACAGAGTTAAAATAGCTAATGTAACTGATGAAGCATTCTGGGTTACCAGCCAAATCTACATGAACAATAATTAGAAACCACTCTTTTTTTAGAAAAGGATACAAGTTTCCAGGAGAGGCTCAATTAAAAAAAAACTAGAAACTTTTGGAATGAATTGTTGGTTTTAACAGTCCATATGATTTTTAAGAAGAAATGAAAGTGAAGAATCTCCCATTGAAGAAACCCTGTGGAAATTCCAAGCACTAGCACTTTCCATAGACTCAGCTGACTCTGCATGTATTTGTGTTATATCTTTGAGGACACGAGAAAAGACAACAGGGTGGATAGCCAAAATACAGACCAAAGGCACCATAGCTTATTGACAGGATTTCCCCATTCTTCTTATCAAAATGAATTACTTCACATTTTTTGCATTAAATTCCATCAATGTCCTTCTGAAGTTCAGTACTACTCTCCTTACAGTTCATAATTGTTCCATGTTTTGTGTTATCTGCGAAGTTTGCTATTGTGCTGGTACCCTAATGTCTAAATCTTTACCATATATCAAGAGCAGGGGTCCTAAACTGGCCCCTGAGGATCCCAGTATAAATTTTCCTCCAGTCTGAAAAATAACCATTCATCACTACTGTTTCCTGTCACTCAGCCACTGAAGCTTTTACTCCATAAGTTCCAAGCTTGATCGTGCATCTGTTTTGCCACACTTCATCAGATGCTGTTTGGAAGTCCACGTACACCAAATTTCATTTACCCTCTCAGCTTCATCAAAAAAAAAACTCAGGCCAGTTAGTTAATCATTATTTTTCCTAGCATTGAGCCCACATAACAGATTCTGAAACCAGACAGCATGTGGCCCCATGTTTTAGTGAAGCCTCACTGCAAATTCTCCTTTAGACTGTCTGGGAAAGAAGGGATGTCCTTTTTCTCAGACCATGGAGGCCTGAAGGGAAGTAGCAGTGCAGACCCACAGTAGAAACTGCTCCAGTGCCAAAGAGAATGATCTGCTGCATCTAGCTTGAGTGCCACTGCAAAGTTACACCCATAGGAACATGAAGTAGTTTAAGTTTGTGACTGCACAAAGTTGTCACATAGAAGATTGGGTGGTGGGCATCTCCATCAGATGCATCATGTGGGCTAAATCAGTGTACATTAATTATTCCCCGAATGCTCCACAACATTATTATTGAGTAGCACACCTGAGCAGGGATTTAAAATAAAAACAAAAAATACTGGAAAAACTCAGTAGGTCCGGCACTATTAATGTTTCAGGTCTGTGACCCTTCATCAGAAGGAATCAAAATTTAAGATGCAATAAGTTTTGAGCAAAGGGTAGGTGGGACAAGGACAAAAGCAAAAAAGGCAGCTAACCAAATGGTCTACTGATGCTGTACTTTCATGTGGATGTTTCTGGTAGTGTCAGAAAGTGTTCTCTGTGAGGACTGCTCCCTATTGACGGCAAGTGTGAGGGCAACATGAGTGCACCTCTGCCCAGGTAAGATTTCATGCTTTTAATGTGCTATGCATATGCACATTGTAAGGCCATGGGAAACATTTAATTTCAGACTACAGGTGCTGAAGGTCACGGATACAAGGATGTGTGCATTTGGCACAAGAGGTTTGTAATTAGCACAGCTTGATACAAGCAAAGGATCACATCACCAAGGAGGGCTGACTTTAAATGTTACAATTAAATTCAACCATCATAAATCAAAATACATAACGGCAACCTACAAGATGGGTTACAAACAAGGAGTCACAGCCTACCAGCCAATAGAGGATTGAAGACCAAATAGTAAAAGGATGAGTATCAGTAGCTTACTTGCCTGTACGTTAGCTATCAGAATGCCACTGGTCTGCCACATCGTACCCTTGCAAGAGACTCTGCATGTTCTATGACATCCTGACCCGCGTCAACATTTCTTTCTCCATTCTCATTGTTGGAGGAGACATCTCAGTCCTCCAAGTCTTCCTCAGTCAATCCTCCCTTTCTTATGTGGGATTGTGCAGGGCATGGCAGAAAATGATGATTCAGGACTGAATATTCTGGGGAATATTGGAATGCACCATCTAAATATCACCCTTAGGAGATCTATCATCTGCTCAGCAGGTATTCTTGTGGAGGCATGTGCAACATTGTAGTTCTCCTTGGTGGCATTCCCTAAATTAGTTTCCCTCAATGTGGAATGCCATAAGCATAGATAAGGGTCATGGGTGGAGGGGGGACTGGTAATGTTAAAATGGCGGCGTGGGCTCGTTGGGCCGAAGGGCCTGTTTTTGTTCTTTGTTATTTACTGATGTAAACTGGCATCAGTTAGGTCTTATGCTCATAACCCTTGTCCACAATGTGCAAGCCCTGCAATTGTTTAGGTCCTTCAGCAAGTTGTGGCACCTGGGAGTGGTTCAGAATATAGACATCATAAGAATTTTCTGGGAATCAAGCACAAGCATGCAAAATATTCTTGTGGATGATCATATATTAGCTGTACTTTCAAAGAATAAAAATCTCTCCCTTTGAAGAAAGTGATTGGCTGATGACAGGAGGATCTCAATACCACATGTGCAGTCAATATTAGCCTCTAGCACTTATGGAAATCCTGCAATTGCTGCAAAACTCAATGCTCTGGCTGCCCGGCTCTTAGAATCCAAGAGGGATTTGACAACTTATGTTCTCCTGAATAGGGGATCTGTTACCTTAAACATAGTAAATAGAAGTAGGCTATTCAGCCCACTCCACTATTCATTTTGATCATGACTGATCAACAAATTCAGTATCTTCATCCCACCTTCCCCCCATATCCCTTGGTCCTTTTAGCCCCAAGAGTTATATCTAATTGCTTCTGGGAATCTCTTGGACACGTGTGCATTGTTGGGTGGGATTTGGTGCACACATTCCCATTGGAGCCCTGGAAGGATCCACTGGCAAAGAAGTTTAGGGCTGCAAATCCTTGCAGATGCAGGCCTTCATGGAGAAGCTGGCATATGTAAGCAACCACATCCGGAAGCATCCTAAAGCACTTCTGGCATTGCCTTTTGGTTGCTGAACAGCCTGAATTTATCTGGGTTTGGGCCAATGCTTATTATCGCACTGGTCCCTGGTTGCCAGCATCTTGACCTTCTTGAGACCTTGTCTCCTCTTGTGCTCTGGCCATTGCTTCTCCAAAGATGTACGAGTTAGGTTGATTGGGCATGCTAAATTGCCCCTTTGTATCAGAGGGACTAGCAGGGTAAATAATGTGGGGTTACCGTGATAGGACCTGGGTGGGATCATTGTTAGTGTAGACGCAATGATCCTAATAGCCTCTTTCTGCACTGTATGGATTCTATGACTCTCATTGTGTTGAGTGTAAGAACACCAACTGTATAATTGCTTCAGATATCAGGTTTTTCCCTAGTCAGCTTCACTCAGGTCTGCACTTTCAGCTCAATGAACCCTGCTCAAATTCCAGTTCCTGTTTTCCTTTTAATTTCAGTCTTCATGGACACCTTTCTTTTCAGAAACTAGTTTCTAGAACTAGTTGTTCTTTAGCTTCTGGAACTTGCTTTCTTGCTCATTACTCCATTATATGGCTTTCTTTCTTCTAGTAAAGCTACGAGAGCTGTTCCCTCTCACTGATAAGCTTCTTCTGTTTACACAATTCAAAAGGTCCTTTTTCCCCCTTAAGTGACCCGATTACTAAGCAACAGTTCATTCTTTCCCAAGCTCGATTACCTTTCATATGATAAGCTCTCTCAGCAGAATGCAGACACATATTGAACTGAAACCAAAATCCCCCCAAAGATGCAAACATTTCTGTTTAAGATAAATCCAGCTAGAGTTTTACCTCTTCTTAGAGAAAAATGACCCACCTAAACCTGTATCTTATATCAAACGTCCAACAGTACAAACATAAAACTATGCTTCCTGACACTATACCCTCTGCCTCCCATTCAACCCTTAGGACCAAATTCTTGAGCTCATCGGGCACACCCTTTAGACGCATCCCACTATGATGCTCACTGCCCAGAGAGGTCATCCATTGACTTACAACAAGACGGAGTCATAAGAGATATGCTTGCCCTTCAGGTACTATCTGGCCATTTACCCTGGACACCTTCCCACCCTTCCCTACTTAGCCTGCCCAGCCTCCTCTCCACCCTTGACATTTAAGAGCTGTCTCCAGGAAGGCCAAAGCAGTAGTTACTCAATTCAATATCTAGGAAGTATTCTAGCTCATCAGGTGCTCACTATCCAGCCAGAAATGTAAATATTCTAATTTCTTGCTGGTGGAGAGCTTAATTTGGAAGGGGCGGGAGGATAAATAATTTTGGTGATGAAACCTTTTATTGAGCATAGATAATATGCAAATGCATGCAAAAAGGGCTTCACACTGCCTTTTAAACCTCTAATTTCCTAAATATGTTAGGGGTTGTGGGTTTTAACAGAAAAAGAAAATAGTTGTTTTACACGTATAGATTCAAACTAACACACAACTGGTTTTATTGAAGAGCTATTCCTTACTTTGCATCAGAACAAAAAGTAAAATAGCAGCCTAAGCACACACCTTAATGACATCACCATCAAATCATGTGATCAGCTCTTAAAGCAACCTGCACTGTTTTAAAATATATAATAGACTTGTCTTTAAATTTCTGAGAATGTAATTGCAAAAGTTCATCCCGTGGTCGGGAAATTGATCTTGGCCTCCCATCAAAGTTAGTTCTTTGCCCACCAAGCTTCCGTCTTTAGGTGGGCTGAGAAGATATTGGCCAGTGAGAGGACTGCCTGACATCGGGATCCTAACCTCATTTGAAGAGGAGGCCACAGACCTGGCAGGAGAACAGGGTGAACATATCTGTGCTGAAGGGGAGGCTAGAATTCTCCAGACATCAGGCAAGAATGCCTCCTGTATGTTTCCACTAACTGGACACAATAGGCCTTGTGCATACCTTGTGTTAGCCTCACAGCTGTTGACACTAGTAACACGTTATGTTCTTCAATACAGCTTCTGAAAGTCATTCCCACTCCAGACCTAAGAGGAGAGGACCCGTCCTCCAGCTCCTGATCCACCACTGTGGAGAAAGAGTCCTCAGAGGATGTATTCTCAAGGTGTGTCTTTGCACCCTTGGTTGGTAATCTAGCTAGAATAGGCTCGGGGTCACAATCTGGTGAAAACACAAGTCCAAGCTGGCCGAGACAGTAACAGCCAAGGTCTCTGACACTCTGAGGACTGTTGGAAATAAGGCCCCTGCTGACCCCCACGTAGATTATGAGCTTTGAGATTTGGACATAAGAGACCTGCTGGAGGAGCAGGAACAGGCAGGGGAACATCAGGCAGAGATGCCAGAAACCATGCACATACTGGACTGAAGGCTGAAGTAGTCTGTCCATGTTTTGTATGATGTTGTGGTTCTGGCATGCAAGCATTTGACAGCCACCATGGAAAGGGTGATGACTGCCATAGAAACAGATCCAACAAGGAGTGGAGTGGCAGACAGATATGAACTCAGATCTGCACTTCATCATTCCATCCATTCTGTGTAGTGCAGCAATGGTTAAATGAGATGGATATAAGGCATCTCAATCTCACTCCAGGTATCCTTTCTGCTCAAAGAACCAGGAGGAACTATCACGCACAAGCAGCAAAGAGGATTGCCAGCCAGGCACCACGAGAACTCCATCCCAGGATATTCCTAGAGTGCTTATTGCTCAATCTCCCATTTGCCAGTGACTAAATTGCCTCCAGTAGGCCAGGCCATGGAGGGTATACCTGCACCAGTGCAGGACACTCTTACCAGGTTGGAACCTCTAGGCCTTGGCCTACCAGAGGACACTCACCAAAGCCTTGCAATCAATATGGTACAGAGTCAGAAGGCTGTAGATGTTGGGACTGTACCTAGATGTATCAATAGAAAAATAAAGATAAATACATTTTGAAGGCACAGTGGTGGCACTGGTGTCGAATCACTGTATATATGATTCACAATTTTAAATCATTTTAATTGTTCCGGTGTTCAGGTTTATCATTTGCTCAATATTGCAATGGTTGTGGAGATTTAAGGGCATTGTATTTCATTCCCAATCAGATTCTGAAGATGTGGTTGTACCAATGCTATGATATCATATAATCAGTAGTATCATCCCAGAGTTTTCCAACATAGGTATGTTTTAGCCTTGGCTATCATTTGTGAATGTGTGACCTAGGCCTCCATCAGACAATCCAGCAGATATTGCTCACCTGGCTTTGAGCCCTCTGAGAATGGTGTCTGTGCAGTATTTGCAGCCAAGTCATTGCATACCCTACTGGTGTCCTGGTGAGAGTTGTGAAAATGATGCAAAGAGACCTCAAAAGGAGTTAGATGTGTTAAATAAGTGGCCAGGAGCACAGCAGATAGAGTGTGTGAGAAAAGCACCAGGCTCTCCACTGTGGTCTCAGGAATAATGAAGTCTCTCCTCCATAGAGACTAGGAAATATAGAAACTAGGAGCAGGAGTAGGCCATTTGGCCCTTCCAGCATGCTTTGGCACTCAATATAATCATGGATGATCCTCCATCTCAATGCCATATTTCCACTTTCTCCCCATATCCCTTGATGTCATTAAAATCTAAAAAAACCCTTCTCTTTCTTCAATATGTTCAGTGACTTGGCCTCTACCTTCTGTGGTGGAGAATTCCATAGAGTCAGTACCCTTTGAGTGAATACATCTTTCCTCATCTCAATCCTACATGGTCCACCCCATATCCTGAGGCACTGACCCCTAGTTCTAGGAAAACAGGAAACCAGGAAAACATTCTCTGTGCATCTAGTCTGTCCAGCCCTGTCAGAATTTCATAGGGTTCAATCAGATCTCCTCTCATCCTTCTAAACTCTAGTGAATACAGGCTCATTCAAACCAATCTCTCCTCATAGGGCAGTTCCATCAACCCTGGTATCAACTTATTGAACCTTTGCTCCACTTCCTCTATGGCAAGTATATTCTTTAGGTAGGGAGATCAAAACTCCATGCAATACCCCAGGTGTGGTTCCACCAAAGTCCTGTATAACTGCAATAATCCCTACTTCTGAATGATGTCCAACATAAAATTTGCCTTCCTAATTGCTTGCTGCACCTGCCGCTCCACTTTCATTGACTGGTTTACAAGGACACCCAGGTCCCTTTCTACATCCACACATTCCAAAATAATAATTTAAATAATACTCTTCCTTTTGGTTTTTCACACGAAGTGTATAACTTCATATTTAGACACATTGTACTGCATCTGTCCACTCACTCAATTTACCTAAATCACCATGAAGTCTACTTGCACCTCTGTCACAACTCCACTCAATTTTGCGTCATCACCAAATGTTACATTTGGTTCCTTCATCCAGGTCATTTATATATAATGGGAAAAGCTATGGCCCAAATACTGATCCTGCAGTACCTAACTAGTCACTGCCTGCCCCTCGGAAAAAGACCCATTTATTCCCACTCTCTGCTTCTTGTCAGTCAACCGATTCTCAATCCACACCAGTACATTATCCCCTATACCGTGTGCTTTAACTTTACCTAAAAATCTTTTATGAGGGACCTTATCAAAAGCCTTCTGAAATCCAAATTCATCACATCCACTGGTTCACCCTTGCCTGTTCTGCTAGTTGCATGCTCAAAAAATTCCAGTAGACACATTCATAGAACATAGAACATTACAGCGCAGAACAGGCCCTTCGGCCCACGATGTTGCGCCGACCAGCTTTTTAAAAAAAAACACTAACCCACTAATCTAAACCAATCCCATTTCGTCCATAAACCTATCCACAGATCTCTTAAATGCCCCCAAACTAGGCGCATTTACAACTGCAGCTGGCAGGGCATTCCAGTCCCTCACCACCCTCTGGGTAAAGAACCTACCCCTGACATCAGTCCTATAACTACCCCCCCTTAATTTAAAGTCGTGCCCCCTCGTGCTAGCTTTCTCCATCCTAGGAAAAAGGCTATCACTATCTACCCTGTCTAAACCTCTAATCATCTTATATGTTTCAATAAGGTCCCCTCTTAGCCACCTTCTTTCCAGCGAAAACAACCCCAAATCTCTCAGTCTCTCCTCATAGGATCTCCCCTCCATACCAGGCAACATCCTGGTAAACCTCCTCTGCACCCTCTCCAAAGCCTCTACATCCTTCCTGTAATGTGGGGACCAGAACTGCACACAATACTCCAAGTGCGGCCGCACCAGAGTTGTGTACAGTTGTATCATGACGCTGCGACTCCTAAATTCAATCCCCCTACCAATAAACGCCAAGACACCGTATGCCTTCTTAACAACCTTATCTACTTGATTCCCAACTTTCAGGGATCTATGTACACATACACCTAGATCCCTCTGCTCCTCCACACTATTCAAAGTCCTCCCGTTAGCCCTATACTCAACACATCTGTTATTCCTACCGAAATGAATTACCTCACACTTCTCCACATTAAACTCCATCCGCCACCTCGCGGCCCAGCTCTGCAACCTTTCTAAGTCACCCTGCAAACTATGACACCCTTCCTCACAATCTACCACACCTCCGACTTTGGTGTCATCAGCAAACTTACTAATCCACCCAACTATACCCTCATCCAGATCATTAATAAAAATTACAAACAGCAGTGGCCCCAAAACAGATCCCTGAGGCACACCACTCGTAACCGAACTCCATGACGAATATTTACCATCAACCACCACCCTCTGTCTCCTATCTGCTAGCCAATTCCTGATCCAATTACCTAGATCACCCCCAATCCCATACATCTGCATTTTCTGCAGAAGCCTACCATGGTGAACCTTATCAAACGCCTTACTAAAATCCATATACACCACGTCAACTGCCTTACCCCTATCCACCTCTTTGGTCACTTTCTCAAAGAACTCGATAAGGTTAGTAAGGCACGACCTACCCGCTACAAAACCATGCTGACTGTCTCTAATCAATTCATTACTCTCCAAATAACTATAAATCCTGTCTCTAATAATCCTTTCCAAAACCTTACCCACCACAGAAGTAAGACTCACCGGTCTATAATTCCCAGGGAAGTCTCTTCTCCCCTTCTTAAACAATGGGACAACATTCGCTGTCCTCCAATCTTCCGGTACTATACCAGAGACCAACGACGACCTAAAGATCAGAGCCAGAGGCTCCGCAATCACCTCTCTTGCCTCCCAGAGAATCCTAGGGTAAATCCCATCCGGACCAGGGGACTTATCTATTTTCAAACCCTCTAAAATATCCAGCACATCCCCCGTATCAACTGCAATACTATCTATTTTACACCCCTGCACCCCAGTGTCCTCCTCAGCTACATTCATGTCCCCTTGCGTGAACACCGAAGAGAAATATTGGTTCAACGCCTCTCCAATCTCCTCCGGTTCCACACACAACTTCCCTCTACTGTCTGTAACTGGCCCTAATCTTGCCCTAACCAACCTTCTGTTCTTGACATACCTGTAAAACGCCTTAAGGTTCTCCTTAATCCTATCAGCCAAAGTCATCTCATGTCCTCTTTTAGCCCTTCTTAACTCCCTCTTCAACTCCCTCCTAGCCAATCTAAAACTTTCTAGTGCACTACCTGAGCCCTCAAGCCTCATCCGAACATAAGCCTCCTTTTTCTTCCTAACCAACGAATCAACTTTTTTAGTGCACCACGGTTCCCTGGGCCTACCAAATCCTCCTTGCCTGACAGGGACATACCTATCACAGACCCGCAGTAGCTGCTCCTTGAAAAATCTCCACATCTCGGACGTTCCCAGTCCCTGTAATCTCCTAGTCCAACCAATGCTTCCTAATTCTCTCCTAATAGCCTCATAATTACCCTTCCCCCAGCTGAAACTACTGACCCGAGGTTCATGCCTATCCCTTTCCATCACTAAGGTGAACGTAATCGAATTGTGGTCACTATCCCCAAAACGCACACCAACTTCCAAGTCTAGCACCTGGTCTGGCTCATTACCCAGCACCAAATCCAATATAGCCTCACCTCTAGTCGGCCTATCTACATTCAGCACGATCTGCCTTTCATAAACCGATGCTGGCTTTGTCCAATCCTGTTAATGTTTTCCAAATGTCCTGTTATCACATCTTTTATAATAGACACTTGCATCTTATCCACCACTGGTGTTAGGCTACCTGGCGTGTAATTCTCCCTTTTTATCTTCCTCCCTTTTTAAATAATGGGGGGACATTTGCCACCCCCCAATCTGGGGGAACTGTTGATAATAATCATGAGTTGAAGACGATCAAATGGATCTGGCTATCCTTGATCAAAAGTAAATGTAAAGTCACATGTAGGTGCAGCCAGCAAGTAAAGGATGCAACTAGCAAATTGGCCTGGATTGCAAGAGAGATTGAGTGCAGATTAAAGAGGTCGGAAAGGGAACGGATGACCGTCAGGCAGAAAACTAGGTAGGTAATGCAGGAGTCACAGTTTCCCATTTTATATACCAGTTGCTTCCTCGAAAGTGTGCATATCAGAGCCAGATTTTTGGCACCAAATAAGCTCTGCTGTATAGGAGGGGAGGAAGTAGAGGAACAGCAGTAGTTAGGGGAACAGACAGGAGTTTCTGTGGCTGTAGATATGACTCTAGGATGGTACGTTGCTTCCCTGGCTACAGGGTCAAAGATGTCATGGAGCAGCTGCTGTAAATTTCTGAGGGAGAGTGATCAGCTACAGATTGTGGTCCATGTTGCTGCCAATGACTTAGGCAGGAAAGATGAGGTGCTGAAAACAAACTTTAGTAAGCTAGGAAGGAGATTGGAAAACAGGACCCCCAAAGCAGTAATCTCGGGATTACTCCCAAGGTTAGTGAATATAAAAAAAAACAGAAGAACTGAGCAATTAAACGAGTGGAAAGCTTGTGTATCAGTGAGGGCATCAGATTTCTGAGGTATTGGGATGGGTTTGTGTGGGTGGTTAAACTAGTTTGGCTGGGGGGGGTGAGAAACTCGGAGTAGGAAATGGAGAATGAGTGAGTGACTCTGAAAGACAGAAGCAGCACGGGTTAAAAAGTGTACAGCACAAGAATTTGGCAGTGTTAAAAGGTATATATGTGATTGCAAGTTGCAAAGTTGATAAAGTTGATGAGCTGAGGACAAAGATAGACATGTGGCAGCATGATATCATCGCTATAATGGAAACTTGGCTTAAGGAGGGGCAAAAAATAGCAGCTTAACATCTCTGGATGTAGAGTTTTCATGATGTGGAGATGCCAGCATTGGACTGGATAAACACAGTAAGAAGTCTCACAACACTAGGTTGAAGTCCAACAGTTTATTTGGTGGTAAAAACCACTTGCTTTCAGAGCACTGCTCCTTCATCAGGTAAGTGGACATTAGAGTTTTCAGGCAGGATACAGGGGGAGCAAAAAGAGGTGGAGATGTAACATCATTGGTTAAATAATTAAATACAGCTATAAGGAGGAACGATATACTGAATGAAGCATCAAATGGAATCACGAGGATTGAGCTCAGAATTTTAAAAAAGGGGCAGCCACACTGCTGGATCGTATGACAGACTCCAAATAGTGGAAGGGTCACGTAGAGAGATGTCTGAGTGCATGAACATTAGGGCAGTGATATTTGGGGATTTCAACTATCCTCATATCAATTGGGATATGAACAGTGTGCAAGGCACAGACAGAGCAGATTTCTTGATCTGCATTTAAGAAAACTTGTTTGCGAGAATGTAACAAATCCTAAAGAGAGGGTATAATTCCAGATATAGTCTTAGGAAATGAAGCTGAGCAAGTGGATGATAGTGACCATAATATAGCTAGATTTCGTATAATTTTAGGAAAGGACAAAGATAGAACTGGAGCAAAAGTTCTAATCTGAAGGAAAACAAATTTTACAAAGCTAAGAGATAAGCTGGGAAGAGTGGACTGGATACAGCCAAAAGAAGAAAAAACTGTCAAATCAGTGGGAGGCATTCAAAGTGAAATTCTACAGGTACAGTGTAAACCTGTCCCCACAAAGAAAAGGGGTGATACTGCCAAATCTAGAGCCTCCTGCTTATCCAGAAGCATGATGTGGAGATGCCGGCGTTGGACTGAGGTAAACACAGTAAGAAGTCCCACAACACCAGGTTAAAGTCCAACAGGTTTATTTAGTAAGCTTTCGAGCGCTGCTCCTTCATCAGGTGAGTGGGGAACTGATGAAGGAGCAGTGCTCCGAAAGCTAGTGGTGTCTACAACCAAATAAGCCTGTTGGACTTTAACCTGATGTTGAGAGACTTCTTACTATCCAGAAGCATACAGGCCAAGACAAAGCAGAAAGAGAAAGTTTGTGACAGTCACAAAACCATAATGTAGAAAGCCTAGAGGAGTATAGAAAGTAAAATTTAAACAAATGCTAAGATGTTTTACCAATACATTAACAGCAAGTAAATAACTGTGGAAAAGGTAGGAATTATTAGGGATGTACATGGTAACGTGTGGGTTGATTCAGAAAATGAGGGCAGGGTTCTCATGGAGCACTTTGTCTCTGTGCTCACTAAGGAGAGGGATGATTCAGATATTATAAAAGAGGAGGACTGCAAAATATTCAAAATCATAAGCGTAGTGAGAGGCATCCTTGAAGAACTATACATCACCAGGATGAGATGGAATGTTTCCCAGGCTTTTGAAAGAAGCCAGGGAGGAATTAGCAGATGCTGAGGGTCATTTCGCAACCCTGACTAGATACAGGTGAAGATACCATAGCATTGGAGATCTCAAAATGTACCATTACTTAAGAGTGCAATGAATAGACCAGAAAACAATAGGCCAGTCAGTCTGAGGGTAATGCAAAGGATATTGTCTACAATCTACATGGATTTCAGTAAGGCATTTGACAAGGTCCCACATGGCAGACTGGTCAGAAAAGTAAGATCCCATGGGATACAGAGGAAAGTGGCAGGTTAGATCTAAAATTGATTCAGTGGCAGAAAACAAAGAGTAATGGTAGCTGAATGTTTTTGTGAATGGAAGGCAGTTTCCAGTGATATTCCACAGGGCTCAGCATTGGGGCCTTTGCTGTTTGTTGTATTACATTAATAATTTAGACTTAAAAGGCATGTTTGGGACATTTTCAGATGATACAAAAAATGGCCATGTAGTTGATACTGGTGAGGATAGCTTGTGACTCCAGAATAATATGTCCTGGGGGACTATTTGCTAGAGTGGTTGGGGAGGGTTTAAACTAAAATGGCTCGGTGATGGAAACCAATGCAAGGAGTCAGAGGAGGGGGGAATCAAGGACAAAAAACAAAGACAGAAAACTGAATAAATGACAGGCAGAGAAACCGAGGGTTAGATTCAAATAGGGTCTCGGTGAACCAGTAATGTCAAAATGATGAGCTTAAAAGGCATTGTGCCTTAACGTGCAGAGCATTTGCAATGAAGCAAATTAATTAATTGCATAAATAAATGTAAACAGGTACAATATAATCAGGATTACGGAGACTTGGCTGCAGGATGACCAGGGATGGGAACTGGACACCAGGGTATTCAGTATTTAGGAAGGATAGACAAAAAGATAAAAAGGTTAAAGAGGAAATTAACACCATACTGAGGAAGGATATTAGCTCTGACAAAATGGATAGACAAATATGGATAGAACTAAGAAACACCAGGGGGCAAAAAATGTTAGTAGGGGTTATATATAGACCGCCAAACTGTAGTGGTGATGTTGAAAATTACATTAAACAGGAAATTAGAGATGCATGCAATAAAGGACATCAATAGTTATAGGTGACTTCAATCTGCATTTAGATTGGGGAAATCAATTAGTCATAATGCTGTAGAGGAGAAATTCCTGGAGTCTATACTAGATGGTTTTCTGGACCAATACATTGAGGAACCAACTAGAGAGCAGGCAATTCTAGACTGGGTACTGTCTAATGAGAAAGGACGAATGGAAATCTAGTTGTGTGAGACCCCTTAAGGATAAGCGACCATAGCATGAGAGAATTTTTCATCATTATGGGAGTGATGCAGTTCATTCTGAGACTAGAGTCCTGAATTTTAATAAAGGAAACTACAATGATATGAGGCACAAGTAGGCCATGATAGATTGGAAACATTATTAAAGAGATAGCAGTAGATAGGCAATGGTAAACATTCAAGGAGTGCATGGGTGAACTGCAACAATTGTTTTTTCCTGTCTGGCGCAAAAGTAAAACTAGCAAGGTGGCCAAACCATGGCTTACAAAGGGAAATTAGAGATAGTATTAAATCCAAGGCATACAAATTGGCCAAGAAAAATAACAGACTTCAGGATTGAGAGCAGTTTAGAATTCAGCAAAGGAGGACCAAGAGCCTGATTAAGAAGAGGAAAATAAGCTTGCAGGAAAGATAAAAACTGACTATAAAAGGTATCTATAGGTATGTGAGGAGAAAAAGATTGGTAAAGACAAATGTAGGTCCCTGACAGTCAGAAACAGGGTAATTTATAATGACGGTCAAAGAAATGGCTGATCTATTGAATACATATTTGTGTCTTTGCGAAGACAGAACCAAAGTAAGATACTAGAAATGTTGGGGAACATGGTTTAGTGAGAGGGGGAAACTGGCGGAATGAATATTAGTATAGAAATGGTGTTGGGGAAACTCATGGGATTGAAGGCCAATAAATCATCAGGGCCTGATAGTTTATATCCCAGAACGCTTAAGGAAATAGCTAAGGTGGTCATCTGTAGGACTCTGGAACAGGTCCTACAGATTGGAAGGTAGCTAATGTAACCCCATTATTTAAAAAGGGAGGAAGCAGGGAATTATAGACCAATAAAATTGATGTTGGTAGTGATGAAAATGATAGAATCCATTGTCAAAGATTTTATAGCAAAACACTTGCAAAACAGTGCAGGATAGGACAGAATCAGCATAGATTTATGAAGAGAAATCATGCTTGACAAACGTACTGAAATTCTCCTAGGCTGTACTAACTTGATGAGGGAAGCCAGTAAATGTGGTTTCATTGGACTTTCAGGAGGCTTTTGACAAAGTCCCACATAAGAGATTGGCAAGTAACATTAAAGCACCTGGGATTGGGGACAGTGTATTGAGATGGATAGAAAATTGGTTGGCAGAAAGGAAACAAAAAGTAGGAATAAACGGGTCTTTTTCTAAATGGCAAGGAGTGACTACTGGATTACTGCAGGGTGCAATGCTGGAATCCCAGCTATTCACCAGATACATTAATGATATAGATGAGGGAACTATATGTAATATCTCCAAATTTACCCAGTAGACTCCATCCTCCCTCCTTGGTCACACTCCACACAGCAGCTGAATTCAATCACAGCCTGCCAGTAGAATAATGGTCCTGAAAGAGGGCAAGGTAACGGCTACTCATTCCAAAGTGCAGGAAAACATCCATCTCATTTGATGCATGCATCTTTTCCATGGTTTGGTTTCTGAAGGCATGCTTTTCTTCACTCACTACTAACACGATGATGACCATGAACGTAACACTGGTGGTTACGTATTTTAATGACATGCTACTAAATGCAAAAGAGCTCCCCGACTATCAGCAACAGGAAGGTCAACTCATTTTCCTATCTTTATTCCAAAAGCTTAACTCACCACCAAAGGTTCTGGACTTTGGCCTCCCATTCAATTAAATACCCCCTCCCTTCTTTCTTCCCACTCCAGATGGGCCTGAAAAATTCTGTCCATTGTTTCTAAATGTTTTCTCACCGTTGAGGTTAAACCAACTGGGTTGCTGACCTACTACTTAGGGCCTTGTTGAACAAGGTTGAAACTATTCTCCTAACTTCTGGCACTACCTTTGTATGGGAGGAGGATTGGAAAATTGTGGCCAGTGCCACCACAATTTCCACCCTCAATTCCTTCAATATCTTTGGATGCATATCATTGGTCCTGATGCCTCATCAACTTATAAAGTCTAGTCAACCTATCTAATACCTCTTCCTAATCAATTTTAAACCCATCTAGCATCTCAACTACTTCATATTTCGTCATGACTTGGGCAGCAACTACTTCTTTGGCAAAGACAAATGCAATGTAACTCATTTGTTGGATTTTCTCCCCCTTAAGTTTCTCCAAACTTTTTTCCTCTGCTGATTTTAACTTCCTTACTTCTTTCAGCCCCTGGGTTATGGCCTATTTCTGGTAATAAACAATTAAAATGAATAAATATATTTTTAAAAAGCAGAGAAACTACTTTCCCTGTCGGAAAATTCAGAACAAAGGATGAGGGATCAATAGATTTCTGTTAGGTCACGATTTCAAGGGAAATGGAGCAAAGACATAATTTGATTGAATGACAGAACAAGCTTGTGGCACTAAATTGACTACTTGTACTTCCATACGAGTACCCCAAGCATTAACATTGGGTTCTCTGCTGCTTATAATCTACACAAATGTTCTGAATTCAGAAATTCAAAGCAAATCGGTCCAATTTATAGATGATACTAGCCTCACACACTTAATTTAACACAAACTCACCATTCACATTTCAACAACTGCCATCAGTCAGACTGGTACCAGGCACTCTAGTGCCGATTCTCCCATCCTGCTGCGCTAACGTTTTTAGCACAGCAGACCAGGAGAATAGAGTGTCAGCCGAACCGACAGGAACACAAGGTAAGTATTTTGCATTTGTTTTTAATCTTATTCATGTGATTAGCGGACCCAGGACTGAATTCTCCAGGCCCGTTAACATCTCCCATCCCGTCACGAGTATGTCACTGCAGCAGGGTTCTGATTAGCTCCCCGCTTTTGAGAAATTAGTGCGATGACTCCACTAGAGTGAAAGGGGGGGCAATCGGTGCCCCCCATGGGGGGGTAGGCTGTGGTGCCCTCTGGGCATGGACACCCTAGCAGTGCCAGCCTGTGTCTCCTGACACTGCCCAAGCAGCAAGTGTCCATCCCCAGGGTGCATCTTGCACTGCCCTTTGAGCAGTGCCAAGGCCAAGGTGTGAGGTGGGTGGGTGGGGGGCGCTGCCACTGCCACTCTGCATTGAGATCGGTCAGGGCTGGAGGGAGGCCAGTGATCCAGGCAGCCTGGTCAGGTGGGTGGGGTGGTCAGCCCGTAGGGTGTGTTGGACAGGTCAGCTTGGAGGTGTGCACGGTCTGCAAGTTTCGGGAGGGGGTGCGGTAGGGTTGGTTTGGGGCTAGCCTGAGAATGCTCGTGGGGGCCGCAAGGATGTCTGGAGGAGCAGCAGCACTGTGGAGATCCTGGGCTGGCCAGTGATTGGAGGATGACAGATAGGGGCCTCTTTGCATGTCAGCCTCTGGCATGAATAGGCCCCACCCCCCGAACTGTTAATGACGATATTCACAAGTGTGACCTCTGCATTGCACAGAGTGGGGGGCAGATTCTACTGTCAACTCCCATTGAATAAACAATCCTGAATTATACCAGTTCGCCTGCAAATTCGATACTCAGAACACTTCTGGGGGAATTGCAGCCTCTATGAATCCCCCTACACTCACTCCTGGCCCTACTGAAAACTCGCAACTATATCTTACAGCTTATACACAGTGCCAGCTGTTCAACAATGGCAGCCACATCACACAAACATATTTTCCTACACCCATTGTCATACCTCCTCCCCTCTCTCAAGCAGCACACAGACAGTGGAATGTAATGGGACAGCAATGGGCAAGATACAGCTACATGTATCAACTCCTGTGGCCATTATTAGGACTACCATTGCAATGGACAGTGGAAGGTGATGGAATCCTCATTCCTAATCATCCTCAGATTCCGCTATCCTCTTCCCCCACATTCTCTTTGGGTTTACAAGCTGCAACTGGGTAAGCATGCACTTTTTGCTGTAACTCCTTCAGTGCATAACAATGTTACACTTGGTCTTTCTCCTTTCAGATACCCAAGAAGTGAATCCTAGTAAGATAGCTGAGGAACAGCAAGAAGATATACTACCATTTAATTTCATGCTCATAGCCACTACCCGCAAATAACTTAGAAGATAGCATAGAGGCAGGATCTGCATGTGATGAGACAATGGCACGATTGGTCTGGAGCAAAACTAGGGGCAGTGCAGACTTCAGCTCACAAGAGGTGAAGTTGCAAAGAACTCCAATGAACATTTTGACGGAGGAGCGACAGAAGAATAGTGATGGATATGTACAACAAAATGTTTGATGCATTGGGAAAGCTGTCAGAAAGCCTGTGGCATTTTTCAATGAGTAAAGCTGTCAGCATTGATTTTTAATAGGGTTTTGTGTAGTATGTGCAGCCCATCCTTTCCAACATGGAGATGGTGACTAGCTCCATCAACACATTAGCAGACTCAACCAAATCACAGCACCTGACAGCCCAAGATTCAGCTTTCATTGTGCCACAAGCAACTTCCAACGGAAGGAGGTCCAATCAGCATGGTATGTGGAGATGGCCGTTATCCATCTTAAGAACATAAGAACACAAGAAATAGGAGCAGGAGTAGGCCATCTAGCCCTTCGAGCCTGCCCCGCCATTCAATAAGATCATGGCTGATCTGTCGTGGCTCAGTTCCACTTTCCCGCCCTCTCCCCATAACCCTTAATCCCTTCTCTTATCAAAAACCCATCAACCCGCTTCTTAAAAATATTTAGCGAGGCAGCCTCCACCACTTCAACGGGCAGAGAATTCCAGAGATTCACCACCCTTTGAGTGAAGAAGTTCCTCCTCAACTCTGTTCTAAACCGCCTCCCCTTTATCTTGAGGCTGTGCCCCCTAGTCCTACTGTCTTTTTTGAGCGGGAAGAGTCTCTCCACCTCTATCCTATCCATCCCATTCATCATCTTATACGTCTCAATGAGATCTCCCCTCATTCTTCTAAACTCTAACGAGTACAAGCCTAGTTTATTCAGCCTCTCCTCATAGCTCAATCCCCTCAACTCCGGTATCAGCCTAGTAAACCTCCTCTGCACTCCCTCCAGGGCCAAAATATCCTTGCGCAGGTGCGGCGCCCAAAACTGCACACAGTACTCCAGCTGCGGCCTCACCAATGCCCTATACAGCTGCAGCAAGACCTCCCTACTTTTATATTCAATCCCCCTCGCAGAATGGATGATGCCTGTCCATCTATGGGACTGCAACGGCACACAGGATCCATCTTCAGTGTAAGGAAAGCAGCTGACATTGAAGAAGTGCAAAGTGGAGACTTCAGTCATTACCACTAGAAAATAAACGTGAACCCTCAATTGAGTTGCAGTTTAGACCTCCTACATGAAGCCGAAACTGCAGGGAAGTTCAGACTGAAGTTGTAGAAAACCAAAGCCCTGCAAGCAGGAATTGCTGCCATTGTGGCTGTGGATTACATAGTGTAAATGGCTTGCATAGGTGTTACAGCTGTGCAGCAATTTGCCCTCCAACAAAAGGATAGCATGAAAATGGCAGTAGCACCATGGAGCAAAACTTGTCGTCCTTTCTGGAAGGCATTTATCCTCTTATCTGACACTCTAGCAGTGCCTTTGCCATTGCCTGTCAGTTACCCAGATTGCTGCCAGGCAGAGATGCTGCAGTTTGCAGTGAGGCGCAGGCCTGTTTGAGGTCATTCTCCAAGGCAATTGGCAGTAGCTGAAAGTTAGCAGCCTACCAATCACAAGGCAGCACTTACTGCGTTTGCTAGGACTGATAAAGGCACACAGAAGTCAGGCAGGAAGGGAATTTATAAGGGTGATTAGCAGACTTTTCTTTGTAATCTGGAATGACCTAATTTAGAAATTTGGTTTAGAATATTTATCTTGTGTTGGTTTTTATGTTTGCACTGTGACTCAACAAATGCTATTATGGTCAATGACAGGGAGAATGTTTTGGGTAAGAGACATCACAGTAGGCTTGTCTAGCTTGCTAGCAGACTGGAAACAATGATGAACTTCAACACTGGCTCTGCTATGTACTTCAGGGTTCTTCTAGAGTTGTCCACACAATGGAAACATTGGGCTGTATTTTGCAGCTAGCATACTGATACCAACATCAGGGTAAGTTCTGTGTTGGGAACTCAAAAGAAAGTGGTGTGGCATCTGCGCAATCTTTCCAGAGGCAGCCAATTAAGATGCTGCCTCCTATAACCCCATTTAATTAATCTCCAACATCAGGAGATCCGAATAGCACAGCCTGAGGAGATGGCCATCATCTGTCTTCACAGTGTGGATGATGTCTGTCCATCTATGGGACTGCAACAGCATGCAGGAAACATCTTTCGGTGCAAGGAAAGCAGCTGACATTGAAGAAATGCAAAATGGAGACTTCAGTGACCACGAAATGATTGCAAGACCATCCCTTGGGAATTATCACAAAAATAAATGTGAACCCTCAGTTGGGTTGCAGCTTAGATCTCCTACATGGAGCCAAAACTGATTTATTGCTGGGCTCCTGCCACAGCTGGGGAAACTGAGCACATTGCACGTTGACTGATGCCATGTTCTGTTTGTTCTGAAAACTTTCAGCAGCTGTTCAGCATGTTTGTCAACACCCTCACCAATAAGAGATCTGCTGGGCTCACACAAAAGATGTGTGCACTCACACTTGGTGACCAAGTGGCATTCACAGCACCTAAACAAGAAGCACTAACAATCTCCAAACTGCACCAAAGATTTCCATGGTAAACATGCATATTATAACCAGATTTTTACACAGTCCACAATAATGTAAAATATTGTAGAGCAAAATTATGGAAATTCAATTTAATAATTAGGGCAATGTTTCACCTTAAAAATTTGTTAGTTGTTTTTTGTTTAAGTGCACTAAAATGTCCACAAATAATCATGCCAAATAACCAGCAAATAAGAGCATATAATAAAGGAAAGAAGTTAGAATGAAAAGCCCTTTACCTGATAGCTCGCAGCACTCATAACAAGATGGGTAAATTGATAGCACAAATAGAAATAAATAAGTTTGACATGAAAGCCGTTATAACGTGTGGTTGAAGTGACCAAGGCTGAGACCTGAATATTCAAGAGTATTTGACATTTTGGAAGGAGAAGAGAAAAGGAAGAAAAAAGGGCAGAGTAGTGTGGTCTGGAGCGTATTAGCTACAAGGAGAGTTGGATAAACTCGGTTTGTTCTCACTGGAACGAAAAAGGTTGAGGGGTGACTGATAGAGGTCTACAAGATTATAAGTGGCATGGACAGATGCTCTTTCCTAGGATAGAAAAGTTAAGTAGAGAACAGGTTTAAAGGTGCATAGGTTAAAGTTTAGAGGAGATGTGTGAGGCAAATTTTTTGTTTTATATGGACTGTGGTGAATGTCTGGAATGCCCTGCCTAGGGAGGTGGTGGGAGCAGGTACGATACCGGCATTTAAGGGGCAACCAGACAAATACATGAATAAGAGGGAATGGAAGTATATGGACTCTAAGCATAAATGTTTTTAGTTTAGGCAGGCATCATGATTGGTGCAGGCTTGGAGGGCTGAAGAGCCTGTTCCTGTGCTGTGCTTTTCTCTGTTATTTGTTCTCTATCAATAAAGAATGAGATCAATACAGTAGTAAAAAATGATCTTGCTTCAGATCAAGATGTAGAAACTGTTTGGGTGGAGATGAGAAATAGCAAAGGAAAAAATAACTGGCAGAATTAGTTTACAGACTGCCAAACAATAGAGGATAGGCTGTCTGGATAGAAGACTGGCTGTCTAATAGGAAGCAGAGAGTTGGTATCAATGGGTGCTATTCTGGTTGGCGGTTGGTGACTAGTGGACTGCCGCAGGGATCGGTGCTGGGGCCTCAACTGTTTACCATTTATATAGATGATCTGGAGAAGAGGGCTGAGTGTAGGGTGATGAAATTTGCTGATGACATGAAGATGATAGAAAAGCAAATTGCGTGGAGGGTGTGGAAAGTCTGCAGAGAGATCTGGATAGGCTGAGTGAGTGGGCGAGGACCTGGCAGATGGAGTATAATGTTAGCAAGTGTGAGGTTATCCACTTTGGCAGAAATAATAGTAGGAGGGATTATTATTTAAAAGGCGAAAAGCTGCAGCATGCTACGGTGCAGAGGGACCAGGGGATCCTTGTGCACAAGTCGCAAAAACCCAGTCTGCAGGTGCAGCAGGTGATCAAGAAAGTGAATGGAATGTTGGCCTTTATAGCGAGGGGGATAGAATATAAAAGCAGGGAGGTCTTGCTGCAACTGTACAGGGTACTGGTGAGGCTGCAGCTGGAGTACTGTGTGCAGTTTTGGTTGCCACACTTGCAGAAGGATATTTGGCCTTGGAGGGAGTGCAGAGGCTGATACCGGAGATGAGGGGGTTGGACTATGAAGACAGACTAAAAAGACTAGGTCTGTACTCGTTGGAGTTTAGAAGGATGAGGGGGGATCTTATAGAGACGTACAAGATAATGAAGGGGATGGATAGGGTAGAGGTAGAGAGATTCTTCCTGCTCAGAAAGGACAGCAGGACTAGAGGGCACAGCCTCAAGATAAGGGGGGGGGGTGCAGTTTAGATCAGAGTTGAGGAGGAACTTCTTCGCTCAAAGGGTGGTGACTCTCTGGAATTCTCTGCCCATTGAAGTGGTGGAGGGTACCTCACTAAATATACTTAAGTCACAGGTAGATAGGTTTTTGATGGACAGGGGAATTAAGGGTTATGGGGGGAAAAGCAGGAAAGTGGAACTGATCCACTTCAGATCAGCCATGATCTTGTTGAATGGCGGGTCAGGCTCGAAGGGCTAGGTGGCCTCCTCCTGCTCCTATTTCTTATGTTCTTATGTTCAATAGCGATACAGTAGTTAAAAAGTTTATTTATTAGTCACAAATAAGGCTTACATTAGTACTGCAGTGAAGTTACTGTGAAATTCCTCTAGTCACCACACTCCGGCATCTGTTCGGGTCAATGCACCTAACCAGCAAGTCTTTCAGAATGTGGGAGGAAATTGGAGCACCCAGAGGAAACCTATGCAGACATGGGGAGAATGTGCAAACTCCACATAGACAGTGACCCAAGCCGGGAATTGAACCCAGGTCCCTAGCGCTGTGAAGCAGCAGTGCTAACAACTGTGCTACCATGCCGTTCTGTGGGGGCTTACAAGAAAGGTATTATAACAATCATGGCAGTTGTGACCTTCATTTTGATCAGACAAATCAAATTGATGAAAATATCCTAGAGAATAAGTTCACCGAGAGCATTCAAGACACTCTCTTAGGTTCTGCAACCTACAAGGGTCCAGGCTATTTGGACCTGGTAATGTATAATGAGAGAAAATTAAAGACCTCAAAGTAAAGGATCTTCTAGGCAAGTGATCATAAGATTTAAATCATTTACATTTAGTTGATTTGATTTGATTATTGTCATATGTATAAGTAAAAAGTATTATTTCTTGTGCACTATACAGACAAAACATACCGTTCATAGAGAAGGAAACGAGACAGTGCAGAATATAATGTTATAGTCATAGCTAGGGTTTAGAGAAACATCAACTTAGTAGTGCAAGGTAAGTACATTCGAAAGTCTAATGGCAGTAGGGAAGAAAATGTTCTTGAGTCAGTTGGTATGTGACCTCAGACTTTTGTACCTTTTTCCCGACAGAAAAAAAGTGGAAGTGAGAATGTCCAGGATGTGCAAGGTCCTTAATTATGCTAGCTGCTTTTCTGTGGCAGCAGGAAGTGTAGACAGAGTCAATGAATGGGAGGCTGGTTTGTGTGATGGATTGGGCTACATTCACGACCTTTTGTAGTTTCTTGCAATCTTGGGCAGAGCAGGAGCCGTACCAATGTGATACAACCAGAAAGAATGCTTTCTATGATGCATTTGTAAAAGTTGTAGCCGGCATGCAAAATTTCCTTAGTCTTCAGAGAAAGTAGAGGCATTGGTGGACTTTAACTATAGCATCAGCATGGGGACAACAGGTGATTGTTGGTGATTGGGCACCTAAAAACTTGAAACTCTCAATCCTTTCTACTTCATCCACTTCACTGAAGAGTGTGAAATGCAGATCCTTAACTAGTACCTTGAACTTAAATAAAGGCATGTGGACAGAGCTGGCTAAAGAAGACTGGGTAAATTGGTTCAGTAGATAAACAGTAGCAGACATTTAAAGATATATTCCATCACTCTCAACAAAGATATATTCCACCATGGAAGAAAGTCTACCAGAAGGATGCGCTCTTTCTGTGCTTAACTCCGCAAGTTACAGGTGGTGTCCAAATGAAAGAAAAGATACACAACAGTATGAAAATTAGTATTAGGCCAGAAGATTTGGAAAATTTTAGAAAACAGCAAAGGGTGATAAAACAAAGGGAGAAATTGGAGTATGAGAGAAAATAGCAAGAAATATTAAATATACAGCAAAAACTTCTGCAAGTATATAAAAAGGAAAAGAGTAGCTAAAGTGTGCAATGACTCTCTAGAGGTTGACTGAGAAATTAGCAATGGGAAATTAGGGGAAAAGAAAAGACTGAATAAGTATTTTGTATCTGTCATCACAATTAAAGACACAAAAAGTGCCTAAGAATAGGAGAAAGTCAAGAGGCAAAAAGAATGAACTTAAAACTATGGATATTACAAGTGAAAAAGTTGTAGGAAAACTAATTTGACTTAAAGCTGATAAGACCCCTGGAGTTAATGGCCTGCATCCTTGCGCCTTAAAATAAGTGGCTGCAGAGATAGTCGAAGCATTGGTTATAATCTTCCAAAAGTTTCTAGAGTTTGGAAAAGTCCTTGACTACTGATGCACAGTGGCAGCAGTATTTACCATCTACTAGAAGCATTGCGGCAACTCTCCTTTGACAGCATCTTCCACACCCGCAACCGCTAGCAACTAGAAAAATGTGGGCAGCAAATGCACGGGAACATCATAACCTGCAAGGTTTCCCTCCAAGCTGTGTACCGTCCACACTTGGAACTATATCACTGTTCATTCACTGTTGCTGGATCAAACTCGTGGCACTCCTTTGCTAACAGCACTGTGGGTGTACCTCATCAGATGGACTGCAGCAGTTCAAAAAAGTAGATCACTATCACCTTTGCAAGGGCAAGTAGGCAATAATTGCTGGACTAACTAGTGATACCCATATCCTGTGAAGAGATACATTTTAAAAAACCCTCCGCCACCTTTAATGCCCTAGTCCTCAATAAAACCTTTATTCTCTATCATCCTGGCCATTCATTTAGCTTTTCATTTCCAGTTGTTGATGTCCAAGGGATGCAGGCTTGAAAGTGAATGGCTGAACCAGATGTCTGCCATATAACGCTAGACTTAGTTGGACCACACAACTCCTCTCAGGTCCTACTCTCATCTGCTAAAATCCGCTCACTATTCCAGGATTATCCTGGAACGTAATCTCCTGCCTCTTTTCCCTACTGCAAACTATATTCTTAAACCCCTCTCCTCTGACTGTTCCAGCCTTACTTCAAACCATTACTGCAAGTAGCTCATGGTCCTCATTGTCACTTAGGACAAGACCAATCAGCAGCTCTCCTTTCCACTAGCACACCAGTCCAAGCTTCCTCTAAAGATCTCTCCTGCCCTAGTCCAGAACCCTCATATTTTTCTTTCTTTCCTATCCTTCCCTCATAGGAACATTCATATGAACTTACAAATCAGGGTCAGGAGTAGGCCATTTGGCACATGAGTTCGCTCTGGCATTTGTTAAGACAATGACTGATCTGATTGTGGTCTCAATTCTACTTTCTTGTTTGCCCCTAAAACCTTGTCACTCAGTTTATTTAACTCAGCCTTAAAAATATTCAATCACTCAGCTTTCCTTGCTGTCTGGAGAAGAGAATTCCACAGACTAATGATCCCCAGAGAGAGGGAGAACAAATTCACCTAATCTCTGTTATAAAATGTATTTTTTTTCACTTTTTTAAAAAAACTGTGTCCCTTTGTTCTAATTTCTCTCAAAGGGAAATATCCTCTCAGCATCCACCCTCTCAAATCCCATTTGAATCTTATATGTTTCAATAAGACCGCTTCTATTCTTCTAAGCTCCAACAGAGACCCAACATGTACAACTTCTCCTCCTAAGACTCCTCCTCCTTTATCCCAGGAATCAGTAAATCGCCTCTGAAACTGCATTGAATACAACTATACCCTTTCTTAAATAAGGAAACCAAAAATGTACAAAGTATTCCAGATAAGGTCTTATCAATGCCCTGTAAACTGTAGCAAAACATGATAATTGTATATTCAATTTCTTGCAATAAACAATATGACATTTGCCTTCTTAATCACTTGTTGTACTTGCATTTGTCCGAACTCCAGCAAAAACAATCCTAACCTACTCAATCTTTCCTTGTATATCAGTCCACCATCCCCAGAATCATCCTGGTAAACCATCACTACGCTCCCTCAAGAGCGAGAACATCCTTCCTCAGAAAAGGAGACCAAAACTGCACACAATATTTTAGGTGTGGTCTCACCAAGACCCTGTATAATTGCAACAACATAACCCTGTTCCTGTACTTTCAACCTCTTGCAATGAAGGCCAACATACCATTTGCCTTCTTTACCACCTGCTATACCTGCAAGCTTACCTTCAGCAACTGGTGCACAAGGACACCCAGGTCCTGCTGCACACTCCCCTCTCTCAATCTGTCTTCCTGTTTTTGCTTCCAAAGTGAATAACCTCACATTTATCCAAATTATACTGCATCTGCCATTGATTTGCCCACTCACCCAATCTGTGCAGATCATGCCGAAGGATTTCTGCATCCTCGTTATATTTCACCCTCCCATCCAACTTGATATCATCTCTAAACTTTGAGATGACTTAATGCTGTTTCCTTCCAAATCTGTGACCACCATGCCTGGACCTGCATTTCTCAATCCCTCTCATCAGGTATCCACCCAGCAACAGTACAAAAACAGCTCTCATCAAACTCACAAATGATATTCATGTGATTGTGTCACAGGAATTCCCCTTTTAAACTTCTCTAACAGGCCACCTCTCTTTTTTCTTTAAGATACTTCTAAAAACCTCCCTCTTTGGACAAACTTTTGGTCATCTGCCCCAATATTGCATTATGCAAGAGGAGGAATTGAGGAAGGTGGCATCAGCATCAGTTTCCATATGTTTTTGAATTATATCGCTAAAGCGGCGGGGGGGGGAGCGCATATACATGGGAAAAAGTAGGAGGCCGAGGAAATATCCGTGGGAGACACTAGAAGAAATTTGTGGGAGCAAGAAGAGAAAGCATTTCAGATGCTTTACTGGCAACAACGTAGATTAATGAAGTCATAAAAAAGCAAACAAACCACTAGAATTTATTTCTAGCAGACCGGAATTGAAAAGTAAGGATGTAATTCTAAGCTTGAATAGAACCTAAGTGACACCAAATTTGAAGCAGTGTGTTTTGCTCTGTTTATCATTTTAGTAAAAGGATGTCAGACACTGGAGAAGGTGCAAAATGAATTTACAAGAACACTAACAGAACTGGGAGGTTAAAACTATCAGAAAGAGGATAAACCAGCTGGATTTCTTTTCTCTTGGAAAGAGAAAAAGGGAAATAAAGTCTTCAAACAGAGAGAATGCTGCCATTTGTGGCGAAGAGTAAAAACAGAGACTGTTAGTATTAGACAGTCACCAAGAAATCCAGTAGGGAATTCAGAAGAAACTTCTTCAGAGAGGTGAGAACATAGAACTTGCTAC
Source organism: Carcharhinus amblyrhynchos (assembly GCF_965287045.1). Lineage (NCBI taxonomy): Eukaryota > Metazoa > Chordata > Chondrichthyes > Carcharhiniformes > Carcharhinidae > Carcharhinus > Carcharhinus amblyrhynchos. The sequence continues at coordinate 54,099,529 of NC_137331.1, read as the reverse complement.
TTGATCTTGAGATAAACAGTATAGATGCAAATAGAAGCAGCTAGATAAGCATCTGAGGAGAAGGAAATAGAGAATTAAGCTGACACTAGATGAAGAAACTTGGGAGAGGGTGAGAATCCAGCATAAATGTCAGCAAAAACTGGGTGTGCTGAATGGTCTGCTTCTGTGCTGTATTATATAATTCAATGAAGAGCTAACATGAGAAAATAACAAAGAAGCCAGGGGCGAAGATTTTTTAAAAATGTATTTACATTTGCTCTTACCTGAAAGTATGTGTTTCAGGTGCAACATCTGTGAATTCCTTGTGTAACTGCTGAACATTTTTGGTCTTACACCCCTGGATTCCATTTGCTTGAGCCACTGTTGGTATTCTAACATTTTTATCATTTCTTTTCAACTCGGAGGAAAGAACTGCAAATGAAAGGAAACAGATCTTTGTGGCTAGCAATCCAGGACACAGCATTCATGATACAGGAGGAGTATGGTTACTGATAATCTCCTTCACTTTTGATGATCAAATCCTTTAAAATTACAGAGAATTGTTACAGTGCAGAGGGAGGCCAGTTGGCCTATTGTGTCTGCAACAGCTCTTCAAACAAGTAATATCCTTGGTGCCATTCTCCTGCCTTCTTCCCATAACCTTGCACATTCCTCCTTTTCAGATAATAGTTTAATTCCCTCCCGAATGCTTCAACTGAACCTGCCTCAACCACACCAGTGCATTCCAGACTTAACTACTTGCTACATGAAAAAGTTTTTTCTCACATTACTTTTGCTTCTTTTGCCAGATTTTACCCTCTCATCTCAATTTTTTTGGGATTGCGGACAGTTTTACCGATCTAGTCTGTCCTCTCTGCGTTCTTTTCTCCAATATCTCTTCATAACTAAAGTTCCTCATCACTGGAACCATTCTCATGAATCTTTTCTGCATTCAAATCAATTTCTCCATATTAGAAGCTATTGAAGAAAGAAGAGTAATATGTAATTCTGCTCAGGTGATTACTGTAGATATTACAGTATTTAAAAGGAGGAGAATGCTGCAAGCATCGAGTATAATGCTTCCAACCAAAAGAGGAAAAAATACCCATTTTAAGCTTACGGCATTTTTCCACTGCTGGGAATAAGAAAAATGGCAATCAACAGATTTAACTGCAATTAACATTACCAAAAATACTTATTCATTTCCTGAAAATAAGGTAATGAGAAAAACAAATAATTTTTTAATGTTTCAGTTATAGCCCAATGTCATACTTTTTTAATTAAATATATAGGTTATACAACCTTCCAACAATCACAAGATCAGTTCTGAGTATGTTCGCTGATGATGACACAATATGCAACACAACTGACAACTCCTCAAATGCAGAAGCAGTCCACACCCACATGCAGCAAGACATGCACAATGTTTGCAAGTAACATTCGTGCTACACAAACGCCATCAATGACCATTTCCAACAAGAGAAAATCTAACCATCTCCCCTCGACGTTTAATGGCATTACCATCACCAAATCCCTCACTATCAAACATTTATTATCTACCATTAACCAAAAATCTGAACTGGACCAGTCACATAAATACTGTGGCTACAAAAGCAGGGTGAAAGCTGGAAATTCAGCAAAGAGTAACTCACCTGACTCCCCAAAGCCTGTTCATCATTTACAAAATCATTTACAAAAGATTTTCCAGCATTTGTAACAAATTAATTCACTAACTGAGGTCTTTGCAAAACATGCGGCAATTTAGTGCACAACATGCAGGGACTTGAAGAATACACGGCCATACAAAAACATGGAAGTTCCATACAAAATGGAAGTTAGGTGTGCGATGGAATACTCTCCACTTGCCTGCATGAGTGCAGCTCCAACAATATTCAAGCTCAACACCATCCATCAGCCCGCTTGACTGGCATCCCATTCATCACCTTAAACATTCACTCCCTCCACTATCAACACAGTGACTGCAGTGTATACTTACCTAGAAGATGCATTGTAGCAACTAACCAAGGCTTCTGTACAGCACCTTTTAAGCCCATGACCTCTACCATTTGGAAGGGCAAAGGTACAGATGCATTTGAACACTATCACCTGTAAGCTACACACGAGGTTAACTTGGAACTATATCACCATTCCTATAATGTTGCTAGAACTCCATTCCGAAAACACTGTGGGTGTACCTACATCACATGGACTGCAGCAGTTCATGAATGCGACTCACCACCATCTTCTCATGGGAAATTAAGAACGGGCAATCATTTCTAGCCAAGCCAGTAACATCCAGATCCCATGAAAGAATATATTTAAAAAATAATGCATACCAAGGTGTACATGACAAAGCACAGCATGAACTGAACTTTATAGGTTGACTTGTAATTACCCTTGGTCAAAAATAATAGTGTACAACTTTGATAAACTACTGTGGCTTTTTGAGGTTCCACCCAATCTACATGGGAAAATCCATGTCCTTTTTAATGGACTGGTTATATAGAGATTGTTAATGATATATTAGAAACTATTAACAATAAAGTAGGAAATTCAATTTTAAAGAAGGGTTCTCAATTTAACCTGTTTGATTTTAATTTTTGAAAAAACACAATTCCTTTTGATTGAATTGGCAGACCAATAGCACCACCACTTTAGCCTTTGCTCAGGAGCATTTGGTTTCAATTACAGATGGTACATTTGTCTAGATATCTTTATCCAATTTTGTATGAAAGTTCTTTCACTATAGAAAAAGAACTGCAGTTCACAGCAAGTCCACAACAATAGATCTTCTACTCTTTGTGATTGCTCCAAAGTTGCATTCACAAAAAGGAGTTATCATACTGAAAAGCAATTATTTACAGGTAAGGTTCCAGAATCTTTTCATCCAAGATTATGGGATTGGACAAGCAGGAGATTATAATTATAACATAGCTTTTATAAGTGTAACATTACAATAGCTGATAAAAAGTAAATTGATTTTTTCAAAGAAAAAGAGATGGCTAAGTGTCTGTTAAAAATAGGCATAGAGTGTTTGGATAGTCAATAACAGATTAATCAAACACTCTACAGAACTACAGTGCATCGAAAATAGACAATTGTTTATGTTGGATATTTAAAATTCTACTAGGTATTGCAAGAAACACCAAGTAATAGGTTATCATCCAAAACATTTCTAATCAAAACACAATTAGCAGGACACGATACTCTATATCCTGGCTACTAGAACGTAACAGTTCTCTTACAATCCCTGGGCTCACTCTCGATGGTGTGACTTACTTGTTGAAGGGGCAGTGCTCCAAACACTATGGCTTGTGCTACCAAATAAACCTGTTGGACTTTAACCTGGTGTTGTGAGACTTTCTACTCACTCTCGATCACAGCCTGTTTACGCATGAGTCACAGAGATTATTTAGCATTAAAACAAAGATGTGAAATGCTGGATCCCATGACTGAGCATGGATGTGTTATTTGTATAATGTAACTGATCAGAATTTAATAGTGAATTTTTTAGATTGAATTATCAAATGTTGCTCAATTATATTAAAAGGCAAGAGGAAATTTTGAGTTTGGTCTTTCAAAATTTACTTAGAATTGGTCACTTTCTGTAGAAAGTTGAGCTAGTTGAATATATAGCTTTAAATTACTTTAGCTGCCCTTTGCTCTGAAAGTTTATTTCCCTGATGTGAGTCTCTATGGCTGTCTCTCCAATTAGGTCTCCTCTCTGATTTACTAGTTGCTGCTATTCTTCCCACCAATCTTTCCTGACTCAATTCAGCATTGCTTTAATAGGCACTTTTTGGCATTATTAGCACTTATTGGTCTGTGCTGCATGAATATAGAAATGCTGTCAGCTCTTTAAAACTAAAATCCCTCGACTTTCAGGCAGGATAAACTGAAAGATGTTCAGTAGGCTAGAAGTGCACAAATTCTTCCAGCCCACTGAAAACTTTCAGAGCCCAATATTGCCAACAGCAGCATCTAAAATTACATCATTATTCTGATGGTGCAATATCTAATTCTTATCATAGGCTCATACAGAACAGTACTAAAACATCTTAAAGAAGTAACTTTCACCTACCACTTTAGTTGAGATGGAGTGAATGCCAAAACTGATGACAGTGACAACTCCAATAGCAGTGCAACATGGTAGTAACTGAACCACTGATTAAAAAAAAGTGCCAAAGGCTAGTCTGGCCAGATTTTCCCCATCAACTATTGTGAAATCCTCAACTTCCTTGTTGGTAATCCCCTATTTTAAAATCGCAATGACCATACAACAGAGCCTACACATGCAGTGCAACAACACTTGCAAGCAACAAGGCTGGTAGTTTTAGAAGTTATTTTAATTTTAGTTTACATGTTATAATGTTATCTTGACATTATTATAGAAAATTATTCACTACTTCTAAGAGAATATTCTGTTGACAAATCAGGAAAAACAGAAATGGGGAAATATCAAAAACTTTAGTAAGGCAGTTTAGCAAGGCAGTTAATGTACAGAAACCCAACATTCTGCGCATGATTCACCAATTAATTCAACCAGAAACTTCTGCAATACCAATCTGTAATTTAACAATTTAATTGCCTTGGGAACACAATCAATTTATTCAATTCCACAGACTTCAGAGTAAGTTGACAAAACTCATCCAAAGTTTAGAATTCTCAAATGTAAACAGAAGCAAGGTGCACAGAACAGATTAAATACCTACTTTTGTCAGATGTGGGCAACTCTGTTCATTACCAGCTGGATTAACTATGGCTAAAAAAAAAGGATCATCCAGCCTTGTTAACCAATCAACAGTAGCATGGAACATCTTTGATCTGTCTGATTCAATGTTCGGTATAGAAGCCACCAGAGAAAGTGGACTCTGTTCCAATCTTCAACCACAAGTGTTGAATGTTGAAAGTAATTTTATTCTTCCCCTTAAGAGCAACTGCACCCAGAAGGAAAAAATAGCAAGCAAAACGGGAAAATAAAAATACTGGTCTGAACTGTTTTTCCCTTCTGGGTAACTAGTTCTGGCTAACTAGTTCTGGCTCGCAAAGGGCCATGTGTTTGAACCTTCACTTAAGCAGACCGTAGATGGACAAAATTCTTCATGTACAGCATAGTGAGAAGTAAAATTGTTTGGTATATTGCAAACATCCTCCGAACAGCATGTATATATAAATCACCAGTTTGACGTGTAATTAAACTGAATGCTGGGAGATAAAGGAGACTACACTAATTAAAACCAAAGCATGTATGAATAAAGCATTCTTTGGTAGTGATAGAAGATTACTTTCAGTCATCGGCTAAAACATTGCGCACACGTTTCATCTCATTAGTGCTGGATTGCCCCCTCCTAGAGGTGCTACTACACTATCAATTGTTCCCAGCATGCTCCAGAAGCCTTTAAAGGAGTGCTATTCTGATATCATACAGCCTTACCAACTGAACCACGGTCACAATGAGGCCTGAAGCTAAATGGCCCTAGTGGGGCCCAAACTGAGCATCAGTGCGCAGATTATTGCAGTGCAAGTGTCACTTGTGACACCTTCCATTACTCTTCTAATGATTTAGAATAGACTGTTAGGGCAATAACTGGTTGGAATGGATTTGCCCTGCTTTTCATACATAGAACATGCCTGGGCATGTCAGTGTGGTGCTGTAGTGGAATAGCTTAGCTGAGGGCATAGTTAATTTTAGAGCACAAGCCTTTGGTACTACAATTGAGATGGTGTCAGGACCCATAGCCATTGCTTCAGCTATTTCTTGATACCTTTGAATTACTTGGAGATGTCTGAAGACTGGCAACTATAAAAAGGTGGGGTCATCAGGTGGAGGCCAAGATGGATCATCCATTCTGCTCTTCATGGCTGAGGATGGTTACAATTGCTTCACTCTTGTTCTTTGCAGTGATGTGCTGGGCTCTGCAATCACCTAGAATGGGACATTTTCAGAACTTACTCTGGTTAGTTTAATTCTCTACCACCATTCTTAAGTGGATTTGGTAGAACTGAGTCTTGATCTGATCTATTGGTTGTGGGATCACTTAACTCTGTCTATCACAAGCTTCTTCAGCTTGCATCTTGGTGGACATTCGCTCTGTCTTGTGGAGAGGCATGTGGCAGGGAAGACTGATGCTATTGGTATTGTTCCTGGTGCAACTGGAGTACATTGCAGTGGAGTGCCCTCTGTCCTAAACCCTCAGTATAGGAAGCAGGTTGAGCTGCAAAGAACTGCTTCCATGCTTCTATGAAGGCAAGTAGCGTGCAAGTGCAACTGAGTGTAGAGAAGGTGCTTAAGTCAGATGAAGTGCCTTCTAGGTATTTGCCAAACAGCTATCAAACAATGATTATCATAAACAAACAACAGAATACTGTAGGGGCAAGAAACCAAAAGTAAAAGCAGAAATGCCGGAAACATTCAGTAGGTCAGACAGTATCTGTAGAGAATGTTAAGGACTCCACAGATGTTACTTGCAGGAGTGTCTCAAAACCCCAAAGGACAAGTTGAAACACTGGTTCTTAGTATTTTTGTTTGGAATAACGTGATGAACAATGTACAACCCAGTGAGGAACCAGTCCAGTCATTGTGTAAACAAGTAACAAAGAGTATCCCTATGACACTTAAGTATGTGAATAACTGAACACCTCATTTTATCTGCAATTACTTTTTGCTCCCAAAATGTTCCCTGAACTCACCAAGACACCCCTTTTCCCAAACATCCACTTTTGAACTCTACAAGTCAAATCCAGCTGTATTATGTTATATTATGTTATCACATAATACAGTTCAGATGACCAAGTCTGAGAAAACAATTTTTGCTGGTTCAGTGAAGAAACAAAACTGCAACTTTTTAAGAGGAGAATATCTGCAATCTATTGTGGTTCTAAGTATTAGATGGAACAGTCCTCTGTGGTTCTGATCGGAGATGAAACTGGCCTGTTTTGCTGTTGGATGGAGAGCTAGCGTCTTTCCCCAAAAAGCATGCTAGCGGTTATACTGTTCAGCTGCTTTGACATCTCAGCCTGGAGATTCAGCTGTCTCTCAATTTCCACGTCTTAGAAGTTAGCCTTTTGTATAACTCCACTGACCTTTTGTAAACAATGTTTCTGAAATGGCAAGTCACACCTCAATTTCTCTAGACACCTTGTAATCTTGTTACTGGGGGGAAAAAAATGCATCTCAGTATTCCTCTGGACTCCTACTAATCTTGTTGTCAATTTTTGTCTTCATCTCAAGTTCAGTGTTAACTTCATTAACTTACAAATTCTAACAAGAGAGAAACAGAGTTAATATCAAGTGAAGGACCTTTTATCAGAATGCCACTCTGACATACAGAGTGCTTTGTAAAGCAGCCTCTCAATCTAGTCATGTCTGTAGCTCTTCAATGTAACTGATCAAAGCTTCACAGATTGCCAGCTTCATTGGGAAATCCCATGCATTGAACTCTCACCTTCTCCAAACACATTAGGTTGGAGACACAGTATGAACTGCTCTGTTATGGATAGAGAGAGAGTTTCCACTTGGAAAATTTCTTTTAATTGCCTCCATGAGTTTAACTGCCTTCCTGCCTCAGCTGTGGAGTTTTTCAATTTGTCCAGCAGCCTGTCACAGGAAAGATGGCTTGAACATATAGATACACTGATCCAAAGACACTTTTTCCAATTTTACTCATTTCCACCCCCACCTCTAAACTCATCTCCAACCACTTGGGAAAATTTCCCCTATGCCTTTGTATCTGCAGTACAATGGAGAGATGGAACAGAGGCAGCAGAGAGTGTAAGCTCTGCGCAATGCCCTTGCCAACTTACAGCTGGCACTCTGTAAGCACCCAGGCAGTAAAGGAGGCCTACTGGCAGACCAGGCAATGTACTGACATCTTAATGTGCATGCCTATCACCTGTGTGCTGCCCTACTGAGGTTCTGAGTCCCTGCAACAAAGCATGTCTGCAATCTTTTCTACTGGAATTTTAAAAATTTATTCATGGGGTGCAAGTATTGCTGGCAAGGCGAGCATTTTATTGAGTCCTAATTGCCCCCGAGAAGGTGTTGGTGAACCACTTCTTAAAGTGTGCAGTCCATTTGGTGTATGTAAACAGTGTTAGGAAGGGAGTTTCAGAAGTTTGACTCCTTGACAGTAAAGGAATGGCAGTATAGTTCCAAGTCAATGTAGTCTATGGCTTGGAACTTGTAGTACGTGGTAGTCCCATGCATCTAATACCTTTGTTCTTCTAGGTGGTAGTAGTTGCAGAAGCATATGGTACACACTGCTACAGTTGTGATGGTCAGTGATAAAGAGAGTGAATGTTGAAGGTGGTAGATGAGGTGCCAATCAAGCAGGCTGCTTTTTCCTGGTCGGTGTCAAACTTCTTGAGAATTGTTGGGGTTGAACTCATACAGGCAAGTGAGGCATATTCTATCACACTCCTGACTTGTGCCTTGTAGATAGTGGACAGGCTCTGGGCAATCAAGTGAGATACTTGCTACAGAATTTCAAGTCTCTAGACTTTTTTTTTGGCCGCAGTATTTATATGGCTAATTCAGTTATGTTTCTGGTCAGTGGTAAGCCCCATGCAGGATATTGCTAGTGGCAGATACGGTGATCATTATGCATTGAATGTCAAGGCGAGATGACTGGATTCATTCTTGTTAGAGATCGTCATTGCCTAGCATTTGTGTGGTGCGAATGTTACTCGCCATTCAACAGTCCAAGCCTGGATACCATTCAGGTTTTGCTATTTATAGACATGGACTGCTTCAGTATCTAAGTCATCATGAATGTTACTGAACAGTGCAATCAGCTAACGTCCCCACTAATGAACTTATAATAGAGGATATAATAAGGATATAGATGAAGTAGATGAAGATGGTTAGGCCTACAATATTACCAGATCTGAGATGAGAGCAAGAACAACAACAACCTCCCACAGTGTTGGGCATAATTCCAACCAATGTAGAGGTTTTCTCTTGATTCCCATTAATTTCAATTACGCTAGGGCTCCCTGAGTTCACACTTGGTCAAAAGCTACCTTAATGTCATTCTCACCTCACGAGTTCCACCCTTTTGTCCATGATTGAATCAAGGCTTGTAATCAAGTCAGGAGGAGAGTGGCCAGGGCAGAACCCAAACTGAACACTGGTGAGCAGGTCAGTGCTGTGTGAGTGCCATTTGATAGCACTGTTGACAACATCTCCTATCACTTTGTTAATGATGGATAGTGGACATACTACATGATAATTGGTCAGATTTGTCCTTTTTATGGACAAGATGTGTGTGAATGTTTTTCTACATTGGCAGGTAGATGGCAGAGTTGTAGCTGTATTGAAACAACTTAGGGCACAGGTAGATCTGAATCTCAAGTCTTCAATTCTGCAATCAGGATATTGTCAAGGTCCATTGTCTTTACGTATTCAGTGTCTTCAACCATTTTGTAATATCACATGTGTAATATAAAGGGTTAACAGATAGGATACACTAATGTTTGACATAGATAATGTATCACTGACATCAATCACCTGTCAGGCCTCAGAATGAGAGGTTGCCTACTTTGTAAACTGTTTAGAAGTAGTTATTAACAAGTATTAAAAGAGATACAAGGGTATGTCTACAGTTTGTCTACTAACCAAGGATCTACCACACCTATAGTTCACTGATAGAAACACCATCTCAGAACAAACTGAGTGAATTGAATCAGCTGAAGACTGACATCTGAGATTCTGGGAACCTCAAGAAGAGTTCTCATCCACTCTGCCTGAAGATAATTGTAAAATGATTCAGATTTGTCTTTTCCAATGATGAGCTGGGCTCCCACATCATTGAAAATGGGATATTTGTGGAACCTCCTTCTCAGCTTAGCTGTTGAATCATCCACCGTCATTCACAACCAGATGTAGCAGAACTTGTTGGTCAAGTGATTGCTTAGTTCTGTCTATCACATGCTGTTTTTGCTATTTGGTATGAATGCAATCCTGAGTTGTAGTTTTACCTGATTAGGCATAATTAAAATGAATTGCCAAAGATATTCCTGACGTGCTTTCCCGTACTCCTCACTGAACCATGTTACCAACTAAGAGAATAAAGCCACAAGATTCTACAGTTTTAAAGAAATAAAATAAACTTTACTATAAAAAGTCAGAAAAGAATATCAATTTATAATCTTAATTTTATACTCTAAATTAACATGAAGCAAATCTGAATTAGCAGGCAAACTACAGTCAAACACACCACACTGCACAATGGCAGATCCCACAAATTTTTCAGCAACCCAATCAGATATCAGTGACCACTGTGAATCACAAAATCTTGTTAATTCCATCTCTCTCATGAGGGATTTTAGTTCCTCTCTTTTGAGGATTGAGCCTCTGAATTCCCCTAAAAGTCACTGACATGCACTGCCTCAATAACTGCTCACTTCCCAATGGTTTGATCTCTTTTCCAGTGACTGTGTGCCATGGGATTCACAAAGCTGTGCTATCGCCTCTAATTGTCAGCACACTTCCAATTCTTTCACAGACTTGCAGCCTTTAGTTTCGCTGAACTCTAGTCTCCTGAATGGCTGCTAAGGCTTCTGAATCCTAATTGCTGCCAAAATGGAACCCGTAGAACCACAGAACCCCACAGTGCAGGAAGAGTCCCTTCGGCCCATCGAGTCTGCACTGAACATAATCCCACCCAGGTCCTACCCCCATATCCCTACACATTTACCCACTAATCCCTTTAACCTACACACCCCTGGACACTAAGGGGCAATTCTTAGCATGGCCAATCAACCTAACCCACACATCTTTGGACTGTGGTAGGAAACCAGAGCACCCGGAGGAAACCCACGCAGACATGAGGAGAATGTGCAAACTCCACACAGACAGTGATCTGAGCCAGGAATCAAACCCAGGACCCTGGAGCTGTGAAGCAGCAGTGCTAACCACTGTGATCATCTGCTTCATCTCAGCAACCCAGGATTTATCTTGAGCTCGAACTGCCTGGAGTGCTTCTCTCTGAGCTGCAAACACAAGCTCCAAATGGCAATTATACACTATCCACCAAACGCAAAGATAAAATGAGAGAACTTTCTTAAGCCCAACTCATCTCAATAATGAAATAGCCTTTCAGGGTGTTTTTAAACTAATTTAACACCATCTTCCAAAACAAAACTCTCTTGAGCTGCACCTTTGTGCAAGCAGTGTAGAGCTCACTATTCCAATTAGTGAGGCTACATGCTATTACATGGCTCCATCTTTTCTATTCCGATTCTATTAAACAAAAAGGGGTAACTTTCTGAACTGTTACTTTTGTTTGGATGGTCCGACAATCTCTAAAGCCCAACCTTTTGATACCTTATCTTCATGACAATATTTTCTAAGAACCAAAAATCTCTAAAATATTTGTCACACTTCCCCACCAAAAAAAATGAAAATGCATCAGGATATAGCAACTTGCAGTTTGTTATACATCTTAGAAACTATCCTAAGCATGCAATACACAAAATAATCATTCTTCCATTCTCTAATGAAAGTTACATGTCCATCAGCACTCCAATGTATTCCAAGTCCAGTTTAACTTGAAAACTAATACTTTTTACAATGTTCGCTGAAAGCTTTCTTATAATAATTATACTCGAAAGGTTTATCTGCAAAAGAAGGTTCCTCATTTTTAGGCATGGGTGATTATTCAAGTTCAGTCTTTAAAACAATCTGTGTTGATTTCAGCTTTCAATTCTTATTGTCCTCCATGTCAGTAGCTTTTGCTAAACTCTTGTACCTCATAGTTAAATTATCGTCTTCTTCTCCACACCATTCAGTAGTAGCAATGCAACAGACACCATGACAGACCAGAATCCTCCAGTGAAAGGCTGAAATGTATCCGCCACCAGTGAACACCAGTGCCTGGTCATAGACACCAACTTCACATAACTTGTGACGTTCAAAGGCTTAAGTTCTGTGTTACGATTTCCATTCATCTTGCCAGACAGGCCATTGGATCGCTTCTGACACCGAAATCAAATTCATGGGAGCATTCTGTGCCTCCTAATATTCTCTGGGACCTCCAGCCATGTCTTCTTGGTCCACCTTGCTGGCCTGTGTTGTCATAGAATGGGGCAAGGTCCTTTCACTTCCACCAGTCTGGTTGGAGGAGTACCCCACCGCCCCTGCCCCTTTCCTGTTTATTGGTCATAAATAATAGCTTAATTGAATTGTAAATAGTGTGAAGTTGAAGACAGGAGCTCTCATGGCCCCCTGGAAATCTTAGGGCCCCAAAAACTGCAATATTGTCCGTGGAAGTCAAGAACCCTTTGCTTCTGTCCTTCTTTGACTCACTTATATTTTAAAATGCCATTTGGGTATCAGCTCGAACTGGTCCAAAGAGGCTCCTGCCAGTTGTTAATTGGATGGACCCAATAAAATTCCCTTATTATGCACCACCTGTCTGCATCACCACGTCATTGGTTTGTATTCTGACTTTGGAAGCTGCTCACGGACAACAGAATTCCACCCTCTGGGTCTGCCCAATGCAGTGCCATCCAATAAATGGTTGGCAGTCATTGAAGAGGTTCAGTAAGAAGTAAAAACTCGAGAGAAATAGTTCAATGAGTCTCACATCTATACTTACATTGATATTGGAATGAGAAGCACATGCTATATAAAATCTAAAATTTGCTCATATATTAGTTCATCTTCAGTTTCTTCATGATGGCTATACAAGACTAGGTTTCAAGGCTTACAAGAATGGATCAGAGTAACCCAAGTAGATTCCCTCCACCCTGCAAATTTACAGCATTCAGTGATCTGAAAAATAAGTTTTGACTGACTCTACACATTTTATGAAAGCAAAATCCAGACAGATTTTTTTCTTCAAATATCCATAGGCCTCCAAAAAATTTGACATAGGTTCCAGATATAAAGAAATAGCAGGCAAGATATCTGAGTGTTTTTGAACCTCATCTTCATAAAGGAATTAATTCCAATGTTGAAGTTTCAAATATTATTACACTATTATTATTATAACAGTGAAAATGAATTCATAATAATATAGATATTGTTATCTGCAAGACATGGTTGAATTTCTCAAACTGTTACACGCAATTATAAAGTGAAGCCTAGAATTTTGTAGCAATCCATTTACAACACAATTGTGGCTAACATAATTTAATAGACAAAGAAAGTTGCCAATTGCTGATGAGTGAAAACCATGAAAGCATTTTGCTCACATCAACATTCTCTTCCAAAATTAATTCTGAAAATTGTTTTGAAAACCAATCTGCATCATTAGCGATTGGAGCCATCAACTGGAGAACTTCTCATCAACTTTATTAGCTCAGATGTCAAAGATGACAATACAATGAACAGAGCATTCAGAGGAACTACGGGTAACATTCGAGGAATCAGAGAGAATGAGGCCCAGAGTGAAGCAGTTGGAGGGTGAGATTAAGAGCATAGAGGTCAGAGAGAATGAGGAAATGACTGGAGAGGTCAAAGAGGGTGCAATCAAGAACAGTCAAAGAAAATGAGGAGACAAAATCAGAGTGGTAAAAGAGTGGAGATTGGGAGCAAGTGGTCAGAGGGGTTCAGGCCAAGGGCAGAGTGGAGCAGAACAAAATGGCAGGCGATGAAACTGCAGTGGCAATGGAAGGTACCAACAATTGAAGTAGGAATAAGGAAGAAGTTCTACTAAGTGAATATGAGCAACAAGGCGGAAGTAAAAAGTAGAACCACAAAGGTAATCACTAGGATTAGTATCCGAGCCATGAGCAAATTGGACTATAATAAACAAGATGAGACAGCTGAATGCATAGCTCAAGGATTGGTGTGGAAGAAAAGGGTGGCACACCGGCTAATACTGCTGCCGCACAGCGCCAGGGACCTGAGTTTGATTTCAGCCTTGGGTCACTGTATGTGTGGAATTTGTACGCTCTCCTGGCGGCGATGTAAAGCTGACCAAGGAGAACTGGTGAATGCGGTTTATTTAGACTTTCAGAAGACTTTTGCCAAGGTTTCACATAGCGGACTACTATGTAAAGTTGCAGATGGGATTGTGGGTAGTGCTTAGAGATAGATAAAAAGCTGGTTAGCAGATAGAGAGCAAAAAGTTGGTCTTTTTTCTGATTGGCAAGCAGTGACTAGTGGGGTACTGCAGGGATCTGTGTTTGGACCCCAACTGTTCACATTATATATTAATGATTTGGAAGAGGCATCGAAATGCATTATATCCAAGTTTGCAGATGACACAAAGCTAGGTGGAAGTGCAAGATGGAGGAGGATGCAGATTCTTCAGTGTGAATTGGACAGGTTGAGTGACTGGGCATATATATGGCAGATGCAGTACATGTGGATAAATGTAAGGTTACCCACTTCGGTAGCAAAAATAGGAAGGCAGATTATTATTTGAATGCAAATAAATTGAGTTAAATACTCAGCGTGACCTTAATGTCCTTGTGCATCAGTTGCTGAAAGCAAGCACACAGGTACAGCAGGCACTAAAGACAGCAAATAGTATGTGACCTCCATAACAAGAGGATTTGTGTATAGGAACAGGGGTGTTTTACTGCAATTGTACAGGATGTTGGTGAGGCCACACCTGGAGTACTGTGTGCAATTTTGGTGTTCTTATTTGAGGAAGGATGTCCTCACTTTAGAGGGAATGCAATGAAGGTTTAACAGGCAGATTCCTGGGATGGCAGGTCTGTCACATGTAGAGAGACTAAGTCAGTTAGGATTGTATTCATTGGAGTTTAGAAGAGCAAGAGGGGATTTCATAGAAACTTATAAAATTCTAGCAGGATTAGACAGGGTAGATTCAGACAGAATGTTCACAGTGATGGGGTAGTCCAGAATTAGGGGTCATAGTTTGAGGAAAAAGGGTAAACCTTTTAGGATGAGGAGGAGAAATTCCTTCATCTAGAGATTGGTGAATCCGAGGAATTCAGTACTACAGAAAGTAGTTGAGGCCAAAACATTGCGTGGTTTCAAGATGATATTAGATATACCTCTTGAGGCTAAAGGGATATGGGGGTGGGTGGATCAGGAAACTGAATTTGATGATCAGTCAGATCATAAAATGGCAGAGCAGGCCTGAAGGGCCAAATGGCCTACTCCTGCTTCTATGTTTCTATCACCTCCAATTTTCCATTTAAGTACTTTATAAGTCATTGCATTCCTTTTACTGCCTGTGTACATGGTTGCCTCTCTCTATTCCCTTTTAAAATGCTTTTCATCTGTAATAGCTTCTAGTTTTGAGATAGGTTTCAACCTGAAATGTTAGCTCCTCTGTTCTCTCTACAGATGGTACTGGACATCAGTTCTTAGTTTCAGCTATTAAACTTCAGATAGCTGATGTGATTAATAGGTACTTCAGCTAGGCTTCTAGGTCATTTCCCTTTTCTAGTTAACCAGTCAGGCTGTATTGACTAGCTAATCCATGGCATTGAGCATATTTTGCTATAATTTTTGATCAGCTGCTGAAAGGCTGTGGTTTACTGTACTTCGTTGGTAAATACTGCCATCTGCTGCTACGAGACTGTGTAAGAGCATCCAAAGAAGAAAATAGAATAGAACATGCAATTAGACAGACTATATTATACATACTATAGATTCCAGATATGCCAGGATGGAATGACACTGCATTTAGAGGGGCATCATTGACAGAAAGGCAAGGTATGGCTGATATGATAGGTCTACTGGGTAGTCCTGTTCCTTCTTCTAATATCATGAGTTTCTTAAATTACACTTCTCAGAATTTCACAAGCCTAATGTCATAATTCATTTGCTTTAGGAGGTATAGCTTTTCAATTTTAGAAACTGAATTTTAGGTGCAAGTTCAGTCGGAAAAACAGTAGTGAACATCTAGAGACTAAATCACACAGACTTGAGATAATTACATTTCAAAAGGCAACTTGTATTTACTGCATAAAGTCAAAATAACAGAATGAGTCATAAAACTGCAGGTAGGCTTACTTAGCTAAAGAACTAGGGGCATGGACCTGGATTTTTGCTACAACAGAGAGCCTCTCTAGCGTGGTGGAAATCCTGGAACTGGATGAAATTTCTAAGTCCTGCTCCATAACCCAGCATTTCACAACTTTGCAGGGGTGGGACTGGAGTCTAGTTGGGTTTTGTGCATGCGCAATTCACAGAGGTGATGGCCACATAAATCACAAGCTGCATCCACCATAATAGGATTGTTGAATTCTAACTGAATGAATTCCACAGCGTGCAGAGCAGACTAGACAGAAGGGGAACTGAACTTAATGGATTCTTTAGATAGCCCTTTAAAGAGTAAGGTACCTTACCTCTTGCATCTGAGGACATCTTTGGAAGAGGTAAGACACACTTTGGGATTGTTAGAATTAAACACAATTATGCACAACTCACTGGAACTGTCATGCTGTCCAGGAAAAGTCAAAATTGACAAAGCTGTCAGTGAGAGACCAGGAATGGTGCATGTGAAGGAGTGAATATATGATTTTTGTTTTACTAATTCTTAAAAGTTGAAATAAGGTGTTGGAGCACAGAGGCAGGCCTTGCACCCAACCCCACTCCACAGCTGACAACTCCATACTCATTCCGGGTCACTCGTCCTGACTCTTACTTCAGTCCTGCAAAAGTCCAACCTGCGGGTGGACATTTTTAAAGGTAGGGTTGCTGAACTGGGAAATCTCTGCGAATTGGACTCAGAAACATGATGTTTTCTGATATTCAAGTAAAAGATGTGTTATTCATGTGGTTTCCAATAATCAAGGAAAGTTTTGGAACTAAAAAGGTAGTTAATTGGCATTTCTACCTGGAACAGGCCATGTGTAACAGATTGCAATTGATATGGATGCATCTTAGTGAAATTGTTTGTTTTTACTTTATCTTGTGAAATTAAGTAGTGTAGAGCCAGCAGCAAGATTGGTTGATTTTTGGAAAAACAGCTAAAACACTGTCAGATTTGGGTCTTATGTAGCATGTCACTCCTTGGAAGTCAAGAGGTAAAGCCAGACCTACCTGAAGTAAAGTAAATGTTAGATCTAGCATCTACAACACTGATTGGGAGCTGCTATTCAGCATAAGACAACATTGGAAAAGGGAAAAACATCTGGAAGATTTGCTTATCTTGAAGCTAAAGGAAGAACTCAAAAGGAACCTCTCAACGCATGGCAGTTCACCTTGCTACAATTGGAGTTCTGGAAATAGTTAGCTTAGTTGCAATTTGAAACTACAGCAGCAGGCGAATGGAAATCAAAGACGACATAGCGAGGCCTGAGTTGGAGAAACCAGAGACTTTGGAAGTCAGTAAAAAATTGCAGTGTCACATAGCCAAAAGCTTACTCCTACGAACTCTTGTATGAGTAACCAGAATACTAAAGAGAAATCAGAAATGAATTCTAAAGAGAGATGACATATCTTTTGGTTTGGCCACAGAAAAAGCGAATTAGTCTTCAAGATTGTGTAAAGTAAGAGAACTCTTGGGGGTAAGTAAAAACTAAAACTGAGTTTGCAGCATGTCTTTATAAACGAAGTGTTAAATTAATAGCGCCTTTGTTTAATTCTTAATTAAAACGCTATAAATTTTGTTTTTGTTGAAAACCCCAAATCTTTGTGGAGGTGTTCTGTTGGTCAACTGATGGATGTTCTTTAAATGTTAAAGGTCCCTAATTGGATCGTAACAGTACACAATAACCTGCATCACTGATGGAATTCATATGGAGAAAGTAACAAAATGGAAGGCAATTGGTAACAGAAGGGAAGCAAGCTTCAATGAGGAATCTCCTCCACTTCAAGGAATAATCCAATTCCATACAAAAAGTGAATGCTGAAAATTGTCAAAGGCAGAGAAACAGAAGTCCCAGCAAAAGGGCTTGTATCTTAATTTTGCTTCCAGAACATTGTAATGTATTATTTTAGAAAGACTCTCATACAAGGTGAAATGCTTGGCTATCCCACTTTACCATTCTAAATTCCTTTGTCACTCTGCCCTCTTGTGATTTTATAGAAACTTCTCAGACTAAAGCCAAGGAATTACGGGTAATGTATTGCATGGATTGAGAATGGGTTAGCAGATAAGAAACAGGAGTGTAGACGTTTTTTGAAGTGGTAGGCGTGACTACAAGGCTCCACAGGGATCAGTGTCTGGGCCCCAGCTATTCAGTATCATCCATGATTTGAATCAGGGAGCCAAATATAATATTTCCAGATTCGCTGATGACGTGAAACTTGGTAGGAATGTGATTGATGAGGATGTTAAAGAAGGTTTAAGGTGATTTAGACAAGTCGAGCAAGTTGCAAATACATGGCAGATGCGAAAATAGGGAAAGGAGTGAGCAAGGGTTAAAATATTAAAAATCTAAATTGCTCTTCCAACCTACTATGTTATCAGCCATGATTATATTCAAAGTGACAATTCAGCCGCTGGATGAAGTTCCCTCAAATGATAGGCAGGGCTTTCTTGAAATTCAAATCATGGCCTCTTAGTAACATCAGCACTGTAGCACATCATTTTAAGATCCACCCTGGGGGAGATTGCTGGCAGCAGAACATGATCGAAATATAAACTACCCAGATGAAACCAGATTATGCTGGAAAAACTCAGCAAGTCTGACAGCATCTGTGGAGATCAAATAGACCCAACGTTCTGAGTCAGGATGACCCCTTCATCAGAACTGGATTCCATTGAAAAAGGCTAAGGATGAGCATGTGGACAGGAGGGGCAGGGTGGCATGTTGAAATGGCAAATGATAGGAAGTTCGGGGTTCTGCTTGCGGACAATGTTCTGAAAAGTGATCACCCAGCCTGTGTTTGGTCTCTCCGATTTAGTGTAGACCACGTTGGGAGCCGCAAATGCAAGAGACCAGATTACAGGAGGTGCACATGAAGCACTGCTTCACCTGAAAAGAATGTTTTGGCCCTGGGATGGTGAGCAAAGAGGAGATGAAGGCAAGTGTTGCACCTTCTTTGATTGCATGGGGAAGTGCCATTGCTGGTGGGTGAGGTATTGGATGTGATGGAGAAATTTACCAGAGTACCCTGGAAAGAATGGTCCCTGAGAAATGCTGACAGGAGGAGTGAGGGGAAGATGTGCTAAGTGGTGGCATCATGCTGGAGTTGGCAGAAATGGCAGAGGATGATCCTTTGAATATGGAGCTGATGGGGTGAAAAGTGAGGACAAGGGGGACCTTATCCTGGTCTGGTGGGGAGAGAAAGGGATGAGAGCAGTGCCCAGGAAATGGGTCGGACACAGTTGAGAGCGCTGTCAACTACATTGGGTGGAAAACTATGATTTAGGAAGAAGGAAGGAAGACACATTAGCAGTGCCATTTTGAAAAGTAGCATCATCAGAGCAAATGACGTGGAGGCGAAGGAACTGAGAGAATGGGATGGAGTCTTTATAGGATGTGGGCTGTGAAGAACTGTAGTTAAGGTAAATGTGAGAGTCGGTGGGCTTGTAATGGATATGGGTGGACAGGCTATCACCAGAGATGGAGACAGAGAGGACAAGGAAAGGAAGTGTCAGCAACGGACTATGTGAAGATAACAGACGTGTGGAAATTGGGAGCGAAATTGATAAATTTTTCACGTCCAGACAAGAGCATGATATGGCACTGAAATAGTCGCCGACGTACCAATGAAAGAATTGTGGGAGAAGGCCAAAATAGGACTGGAACAGGAATGCTCCACATAACCCATAAAGAGACAGGCAAAACCGGGACTCACGTGGGTACCCATAGCCACAGCTTTTATTTGGAAGAAGTGAGATGAGTTAAAGGAGAAATGAGTTAAAGGAGAAATGAGTGAGAAAATAAAAGTTCAGTCAGACAGAGGAGAGTGGTGGTGGATGGGGATTGTTTAGGAAGAAGCAAAGAGATCTGAGGCCAACTTGATGGGGAATGGAGATGTAGAGGGATTGGATATCCATGTGGAGGAGGCGGTAATACTTGGGCCAAGGAACTTGAAGTTGTTGATGTGGCTTTCGGCATCACAGGAATCGCAGATATAGATGGAAAAGGACTGGACAAGAGGAGAGAAATGGAGTCAAGATAGGAAGAAATTAGTTCAATGGGGCAGGAACAGGCTTACCGGGGCAGTCCTGTTTGTGGATTTTGGTAAGGAGGTAGAAGTGGCCTGTCTGGGGTTGGGAGCTGTGGAGGGAAGATCTCCAGATGAGATGAGGTTATTGACAATCCTGGAAGCAGTGGGTTGATGTTTAGTAGTGAGGTCAAGGTAGGAGGAAATATCCGAGAACTGGCGCTCAGCCTCTGCGAGGTAGAGGTCAGCACACCAGATAACAACAGCATCATCCTTGTCATCAGGATTGGACCTGAGAGAACAAAGTGCAGCAAGTTCAGCAGTAGACAGATTACATGGGTGAGAAGAGCAGAGAAATTGAGACGGTCGATGTCACGCTGACAGTTGTCAATGAAAAGGACGTAAGAAGCCAGAGGGAGGAATCCAGGTGGAGGGATGTGTGAAAGGATCTACTGAACGGCGTGAGGACTCCTACCCAAAAGGAGTGAGCATGGAGATAAAGGCAGCAGAAGAAGAGTTCAACATCATGTTAAGCCTGATAGTTGTTGAGGTGAGGATGCAAGGATAGGAAGCTGAATCCTTTGCTGAGTACAACACGTTCAGCCTCAAGAGAGGGGAAGGTCAGATGGTATAGTGAATGCATGACAAGGGCTGGGGTGTGGACAGGCTCTGATGAAAGGTCATCCTGATTTGAAACTTTGGCTCTATTCTCTCTCCACAGATCCTGTCAGACCTGCTGAGTTTTTCCAGCATTTTCTGTTTTTGTTT
Organism: Carcharhinus amblyrhynchos; assembly: GCF_965287045.1. Taxonomy (NCBI): domain Eukaryota; kingdom Metazoa; phylum Chordata; class Chondrichthyes; order Carcharhiniformes; family Carcharhinidae; genus Carcharhinus; species Carcharhinus amblyrhynchos. Next base: position 54,078,792 of record NC_137331.1, on the reverse strand, counting down.
CAGATTCCAGCATCCGCTGTATTTTGTCTTTATCTTTTTATTTTTACTACAGAAGAAACCAGGCGGGCTTTAAAACATTCCCTCTTTGAACTTCTCATGGGCCAGGAGGAGTAGTATGCTCCCCACAGACTTGTCAAAGAGTCCTTTGGCCTCCCCAGCCTGAGTAAAGCCCAATCTACATAGAAAGCATTCACTTGGCATCTCTCATCTTTGAGAAATAAGACTATCCTTGGTTTCTGGAGAATTCTGGAGGCAAGGAAAACCCCATCTACCCAACTCACATGATGCCATGAAACCTCCTCCACCAATGATTGCTGGAGAAGATTCCCATGGATCACCCACTGCATTCAAGTCTCTATTCTTGCTTGGAGTAAACTATTCAATCCCATAAACCTGTTCATTCTGATATATCATGATAGGTTTGTACTTTACCTCCATTTACTGAATGTTGCTGCGAATCCCTTCTTTTCCTTCCCAAATAAAAAGTTACCAATCTCAATCTTTAAAATTTAAATGACCAAAGGTTTTTGGGTGAGACTATTACACATATCACCTACCCTTTATTTGAAGAAATGTCTGCTGTTTTCATTTCTGAAAGGTATAGCTTTAATTTTATAATCACTCCTTTGTTTTGAGCTTCCCTAACAAAAGAGAAAGCTTCAATAGATGTACTCTATTGAATACCTATTTCATTTAAAAGGTCTCAATTTGGTTCCCCCCTCTATTCAACTGAATAGACGAAAAAAATACATGCAATTATGATACTTGATGACAAATTTTCTAAGCTAGTATATGAAAACACTAACAACATAATCCTATATGAGCTTATACAAAATGTAACTTAGAAACTGATTTTTCTAGGTGGAGCCAGGATTTTAGCAATATTCAAATGGTAACAAAATAATCATTAGAATGTACAAATTTAAGAACATAAGAAATAGAAGCAGGAGTAGGCCATCTAGCCCTTCGAGCCTACCCCGCCATTCAATAAGCTCATGGCTGATCTGAAGTGGCTCAGTTCCACTTCCCCGCTTTCTCCCCATAACCCTTAATTCCCTTGCCTACCAAAAACCTATCCACCCGTGTCTTAAATATATTTAGCGAGGTAGCCTCTACCACATCAACGGGCAGAGAATTCCAGGGATTCACCACCCTTTGAGTGAAGAAGTTCCTCCTCAACTCCGTTCTAAACTGCCCTCCCCCCTTATCTTGAGGCTGTGCCCTCTAGTCCTGCTATCCTTTCTGAGCGGGGAGAATCTCTCTACCTTACCCTATCCATCCCCTTCATTATCTTATACGTCTCTATAAGATCCCCCCTCATCCTTCTAAATTCTAACAAGTACAAACCCAGTCTATTCAGCCTCTCCATAGTTCAACCCCCTCATCTCCGGTATCAGCCTAGTGAACCTCCTCTGCACTCCCTTCAGGGCCAAAATATCCTTGCGCAAGTGCGGCGACCAAAGCTGCACACAGTACTCCAGCTGCGGCCTCACCAGTGCCTTGTACAGTTGCAGCAAGACCTCCCTGCTTTTATATTCAATCCCCCTTGCTATAAAAGGCCAGCATCCCATTTGCCTTCCTGATCACCTGCTGCACCTGCAGGCTGGGTTTTTGCGACTCATGCACAAGGACCCCCAGGTCCCTCTGCACCGTAGCATGCTGCAGCTTTTCGCCCTTTAAATAGTAGTCCCTCCTACTATTATTTCTGCCAAAGTGGATAACCTCACACTTGTAACATTGTACTCCATCTGCCAGGTCCTCGCCCACTCGCTTAGCCTATCTAGATCCCTCTGCAGACTTTCCACACCCTCCGCACAATTTGCTTTTCCACTTATCTTCGTATCATCAGCAAATTTCGACACCCTACACTCAGCCCCCTCCTCCAAATCATCTAGATAAATGGTAAATAGCTGAGGCCCCAGCACCAATCCCTGGGACACTCCACTAGTCACTAACCACCAATCCGAATAGCACCCATTGATACCAACTCTCTGCCTCCTACTAGACAGCCAATCCTCTATCCACGCTAACACCTTACCCCCAACTCCGTGCCCCTTAACCTTCTGAAGCAACCTTTTGTGCGGCACCTTATCAAACGCCTTCTGAAAATCAAGAAACACCACATCCATCAGTTCCCCGGTGGATTTATGGGCAATCTTGATAAAGAAATCACTAAAAAATGTTCAAACTTCAAATTACCTTTATTTCCACCATGTGCTCCACCATTTTTCTTGCTCCAGTCAAATGGAAATTGACCTTCTGACAGTTCTTCAAATAACTTGGTATGAATAGATTTGTGCTTAAGGCTTCGCCTTGTGCATTCCTGCTTTTCTTTTGAACTGAAAAACAGGAAAAGATACATTATAATAATTTATGGTAAATGGTTTGCATTAATTCAACAACTGTCAAAGACATAACTAAGAAAACAGATATTAGCAACAGCTCTAGACGAAACAAATCAATGTTATTTCTGGCTGCACATGGGGCAGAACTCTCAACCCGCTTGTAGATGGCATCAAACGTTTTGATTGCTCAAAGACTTATCCAAAATATCAATGAAATCCCATCGGCAAAAACTGAAGTATGATGATACTGCTGAGCATGTCCAGATTTTAATATTGCCTTTAGTGTTCTGAAATCCACCCTTCACTGTACATGAATTTGAGTATAATTGAACCCCAATCAAGAAGCAGGAACTGAATTATAATCATCTGACAAGATACATGATTAATCAAAATCACTCCTAATCTCAGAAATTTAAGCTTGAATGAAAAACATCTCTATAAAGCTGAAAAATAAGCAGTGGCCTCTGATGATTTATTGGCTTACATGTCATACGATGTCAGAGCTTGCTTTGCACCACTAGTGCTATGACTAGAATTGAAAGTGAAACCTGAGATGTTGAGGTATTCATCTTCAGGATGTGTGACTGGGCCAAGAGACAAATGCCATCTTATGTCGAGATAAGCAGTATGCAGCTGTCTGAGTACCCTGTTTTCCACTCAAGGCATTCTTAGAACCTTACAGGACCGAGGGGGTCATTTGGTCTATCATAATTTTGTCAGTACTTTGAAAGATCTATCAGTAAGTACCATCATTCTCCTATTCTTTCCCCATATCTCTGAAAATTTTCCATTTTTCAATTATTTCTGGGAAGTTACTATAGAATCACTTTCCACCAATCTTTCAGGCAATGTTTTCACTAATGTCCTTGAGGAAAGAAAATCTGATGTGTTGGCCCTCAACTGCCCTCTGAAATGGCCTAGCAAGCCACTCAGTTGTAACAATCACTACAAAGTCTCAAAGAAATGAAACCAGACGGACCACCTGGCATTAATCTGGGCACCAGCAAAGACAACAGCAAAACAAACAGCCCCTGCAACGTCCTCCTCACCAACATGTGGGAACTAGTGCCAAAACTGGGAGAGCTGTCTCACAGACAGGTCAAGCAACAACCTAACAGTCATTCTCACGGAATCATACCTTACAGATAACACCCCAGACATCACTATTACCATCCCTGGATATACGACCTTGCAGAAGAAGTGACAGCTCAGCGGCATACAGTCTGGAGAGAGTTGCCCTCAGCACTAACTCTGCACCCCATAAAATCTCATAACTTCAGGTTAAACGTGGGCAAGAAAACCTCTTACTGGTTACCACACACAGTTCTCCTTCGGCTGATGACTCAGTACTCCTCCATGTTGAGCAACACTTAGTGGAAGCATTGAGGATGGCAAGGTTGCAAAATGTACTCTGGTTGGAGGATTTCAATGTCCACCACTAAGAGCGGCTTGACAGCAGTAATGCAATAAGATCTGGACAATATCCAAGCTTAAGCTGACAAGCGCCACACAAAATGCCAGGCAATGACCATCACCACTAAGAGATACTCTAACCATCCCTCACTGTCAACATCCTTGGGGTTACCATTAGCTAGAAATCCACCTGGACTCACCGCATAAACACAGTGACTACAAAAGCAGGTCAGAGGCTAGGAATACTACCGCGAGTAGCTCACCTCCTGACTCCCCAAATACTGTCCACCATCTACAAGGCACAAATCAGGGGTGTGATGGAATACTCCCCACTTGCCTGGATGGGTGCAACTCCAATAGCACTCAAGAAGCTGGACACTATCCAGGACAAAGGAGCCCGCTTGATTGGCACTGTATCCACAAACACCCACTCCTCTCCTCCATTGATGCTCGGTACCAGAGTATGTTATCTATAAGATGCACTGCAGCAATTCACCTAAAAAAGGTCCTTAGACAGCACTTTCAAACCTACAACCTCCTACATCTAGAAGGACAAGAGCAGCAGATGCATGGGAACACCACCACTTGCAAGTACCCCTTCAAGCCAAACACCATCTTGAACTGGAAATATATCACCATTCCATCAAAGTTGCTGGGTCAAAATCCTGGACTTCCCTCCCTAATGGCATTGTGGGTCAACCCGCAGCACGTGGACTGCAGCGATTCAAGGCAGCAGGTCACACCACCTTCTCAACAGCAATAAATGCTGGCCAGTCAGCGAAGCCCATGTCCCACGAATGAATAAAAAATCTGCTGCATGCTACACAAACTTGTCATTATGAGGGCACAGTTCTTGTGCAAACTAAACAGTGATTAGTTGAGGAGGAAGAGGAGTAAAAGAACAAGGTGAAGGGAGTAGGCAATAAAATTCACTTGTGATCGTGCCTCTGATCTTCAGGTAAGTGTTCTCCAAGGAGGCCTTCACAACACACGACAATGCAGAGTCACTGAGCAGAGACTGATAGCCAGGTTCCGCACACGAGGATGGCCTCAACTGGGATCTTGGGTTCATGTCACACTATCTGTAACCCCCCACAACTTGCCTGAGCTTGCAAAATTTCACTAACTGCCCTGTCTAGAGACAGTACACATCTCTTTAACCTGTGCTTAACGCTCTCTCCACTCACACTGTCTGTACCTTTAAGACTTGATTACCTGTAAAGATTTGCATTCCAACCATTATTTTGTAAATCGAGTTTCTGTCTTTATGTGCCATTTGTGAACAGAAATCCTACTTACCTGACAAGGGGCAGTCCTCCGAAAGCCAGTGGCTTTTGCTACCAAATAAACCTGTTGGACTTTAATCTGGTGTTGTGAGACTTCTTACTGTGTTTACCCCCATCCAATGCTGGCATGTCTGTATCATCTTTCTGAAGATGCAGCAACACTCGCTGTCAAGTTCAGGAATTCATCACAACACCTCTTGAAACATAGCAATGTGCTACCAGCAAATTCTTCATTGCAGTTCTTCAAAATATGCTTAACTACAAGTTGGGCACCTAGTCCTAGCAGTGCAATGCTTAATCTTTGTAGAGCGAAGTACAAATTGACATACATGATCCAAGTCAGGATGTCTAGTGTCGCCTCAGCCTATAGGGCTGTGCTCTATGCTTCCACAGAACCACTGCTGCGATCTTCATAATCAGTGATCCAGATTGGCTTGAAGTGGGTGGTGGTGTGATGGCTTGGATGAGGATAATGTAGGCCCAAAAAGGAGGGCTAAAAAATATATTTATATTGATGATGGCAAAGCACATAATGACACCCTTATGCAAAGGTATTACTTATAACTTCAAATTCCAGTGCAAAAAATGGTGCAGAAATATATACTGAAGATGGGAAAGATTATTTACAACATAGCACAAAAAGATGTTTGAATGGAACACAATAACCAACAACTAATCAAACACAAAATATGCATGTATGGCTTTACAGGTTTGAAATACAGGCTGGGAATTCTCTGACCTCACCTCCGGCTGGGATTCTTGGTCCCACTGCAGCGAATGGAGATTTGGTTGAGCTCCAAATTCTCCATTCTCACTGGCAGAGGAGGAGGAGGAGGAGGAGGAGGAGGGGCGGACAGCATCAGTGAATTCCAGTCATTGTCTCAGTTCCAACTGTAAAACACAGGCTGCCCCTTACCCACCAGAACATCTCCATTTCCACACATGGAATACTCTAACACACACAAAAAATACAATACATGCTTCAAATAACAAACTACTATAATCACATGCAAATTAACAATCCATATTTTAGATAAACAAAATACAGAATTATCCTAAATACAAACATAATGGCACAATAAAACACTTTCAAAAATACCCACAACCATGAAATCTCTCAACTGCGAAGATATGAGCATGTGCAACCATTGGACAGGCACTATATAGCCAGTCCTAGTTGCCTACAGTCAGTTTGGGCCCTTAGGCAAGAAACAGAGGCAGAGAGACAACACTACAATGTAGTGTACAGCTACAACAAAAAAGCTAAGTAAAATAAACAATGTTAAATATGGGCATTTCAGAAGGCCGATGACGGGGCTCTCCTACACTTGACCAGAAAGGAAAAACGCATTCAATTGGGGTGGCCACTCACAGCTCCCTCAAAATATCAAAATATATGAGGTTTAGGTGAGAACAGGATTGATCAAGTTCAGTTATGACTTCTTCTTACTTAAGTAGCATAATGACATTTATTGTCCAGGCTTGCAATGAAGAATGGCTTAGGTGAAACATTAGAGGATTGCCATCAGCGGTGGAATCATAACCTAGAGAGTTGGCATTTAGATATCCATGGCTTCCAGAGAAAAGTCCAGTGACTTCGATTTTTTTTTTTAGGAGAAGCGGGCAAGCAGAAGATCCAGAAATGGAAACCTGGGAGTTCCAGTTTTCTGGATTATCTGCTGAATTAACAGATTTTTTTTAAATGAGATTTCCTTGATAGGACTGTCATTTAGATGGGAAAATGCAGAAAAAGGCTGCAGCTAGGTTGCAATGGATGAAGGGAGCAAGAGATACTACAGGAACAAGGTAAGAGGTAATGGGAAAGTGATTATGGTTGTGGGAAGAACAGTTCTCACAAAACGTCACCAACCTGAAACGTAACTCAGTTTTTCTACATATAATGCCAGACCTAAGTATTTCCAGCAATTTTTTATGAAACCCAAGAAATCCTGTCAAAACTGGTAAAAAGAAAATTCAAAGCCAATAAAAAAAGACATGCAGCTTCCTTAAAAAGCTATTACTTGCTGACTGCTTTCTAAGACTACCTCAGTTGCCCACATCTCAATGCATTTTTGATATAATCAGAAGCGAGCAGATTAGAATAGAATCATAGAATGGTTACACCATGGGAGGCTATTTTGCCCATCATGTCTGTGCCAGCTCTCTACAAGGTCAACTCAATTGGTCCTATTGTTCCCCATAGTCTGGCAAACCTTTTCTCTTTGAATAATTATCCAATTCTCATTCTCTTCATAGCCCTCCATTAACCACTTCATCTCTTGTTGCCCCATATCCCTCCTAAAAACTGCAATCTTCCAATTTCAGGTTACTAAATATCTACAGTAGATAGGAAACACTTTTCATCACTTTAATCCTGTTCTTTTGAACTCTCACACAAAACCTTTGTCTTTTACTTTTCCTTTGAAAACCTCAAAATTACCTCAAATGAAACTTTTGTTTACTCTTTTAATCTCTTTTTCTCGCAACATTGGTTTTTCTTGCATGCATTTGTGAAACACTTTGGGGAGTTATTTATACTAAAGTACTGTTGAAATACAGGTTGCTGTTGCTGAACTTTGCATCAATCATTTGTGTCACAAAATAAAAGGAATGCACAAACATCAACTTTACCGTGTGTGGATTGTTGCAAAACTTCTGCTATCTTGATGTGACATTTTTTCTCTTGCATCATGAAGGAGGTTGTCTTCACACCCCTAATAAAATGGTATATTTAGTTGTTGGGTTTGAGTTCAATTTAAAATCCACTTGGTAATTTTTACTATAGTAATACTTACCTCATTGCAAAATACGAAGAGCTTGGATACTTCATTTTCCTCATTTGTGGCTCTAAAAAAAAGGCATAATTTTTTCCAAATACACAGTTTCAAATATATCAAATATTTTTAGAATGGATGTTTTATTTGCTTATATTCCTATAATGATGTGAAAAAAAACTCCAACGCACTGCAAGTTCAAATGACTCGGAAGTGATGTGCTCTACAGAATAAATCCTACGTTAGAGTATTATCTATAACTAACTAATTTAATTTATTTACTGATAAATATTAAGCAAAAATTATTTAGAAGTCATGTTTACAGATCCTGTTTGACAGTATCATATGCAAGTGCCCAAGAGGGCATTTATACAGTACTACTGAACACTCATGGCACATCAATAACATAATAAAGTTAAGGAAAATCATACCATCCAAATTTCATTATCAAATGCTGATTTTGTTCAAGAAATTAAAGTATGAATAGTGGTCAACTTGTTCCTCAGAAAATAATCCTTTAACTTGATTGCATCTTTTGCTAATCAACCCATTAATATAAACTGTAAATTACACAAGGCTAAATTTTCAATTAACTTGTACACTCATTCAAAGGTGTATGAAAAAGGAAGAAAAAGTCCTTCAATAAATTACCTAGAAGTAAAAGTGCATTTTTCTTGAAATATAATTATTAAAACTATCTTTGCCCTCTTACAATCCGCCCTCACAAACTAACTCATACCAATCCCACACAATCATTCATGGTCACTGATCAACATTGGCTTCCAGTCTGGCAAAGTCTCAATTTTAAAATTCTTAATTATTATACTAGATTTCTGCACTCCTAATTCTGGACTCATGCATTGCTGCTATTTTAATTTTTCAACCATTGGCATCATGCTTTCAGTTGGCCATATTCAAAGCTGTGGAATTCTGTTCCTAAACATCTCGTGGATATGCCAGTGTTGGACTGGGGTAAACACAGCAAAAAGTCTGACAACACCAGGTTTCAGTCAAATAAATCGGTTGGACTGAAACCTGGTGTTGTCAGACTTTTTACTGTGCCTAAACATCTCCACATCTTTTTCTCACTCTCTTCTTTCAGGTGCTTCTTAGAATATATGTCTTTGACCAATTTTTAGACATCTATCCTCATATCTCTTTATGCGGCTTAGTGTCAAACTTTATTGGATTATGCTCCTGCAAAGTACCTTAAGGTGTTTAACCACATTAAAGGCATCTATGTACAAACCGATTTCTTTAATGCATTCCTTCACAATTTTCCATATTAAATTTCATCTGCCACATCTTAGCCCATTTCACCAGTCTGTCTGTAACCAACTGAAGTATGCTATTATGTTCACTGTTCACTACATTCCAAGTAAAACTGTGAACTATGAAGTTATGCCCTTTACACCTAAGTCCAAGTCATTAATACTAAAAACAGCTTTGGTTCTCATAACGCCACTCAGATAACAACACTGCAAACTTTGCTCCAGTCTGTCTTTTACACTAAGTCTTCACCTGAAGCTGTGGTAGCGTTCTTGAAAATCACAACTTTTAAGTGAAACAGCTTTAAGCAAGTCATAGGTTCTCATGGGAATCAATTTTAAAGTCTAAAGTTAGGTACCTTCGGACATTTCTCACCTGGAAAAACTTGTACACTTACAGCACTGTGCATTTCTAGCTGAAAGAACTTTCAAAACTGTTGACAAAATTAAATGACTCGCTCAATAGAAAATGCAGCTCAGTGGCACAGTAGTTAGCACTGCTACCTCACACTCCAGGAACCCAGGTTTGATTCCCGGCTTAGGTCACTGACTATGCATAGTTTGTATGTTCTCCTTGTGTCTGCATGGGTTTCTCCAGGTGTTCCGTTTTCCTGCCACACTCCAAAAATATGCAGATTAGGTTGATTGACTGTGCTAAATTGCCCCTTAGTGAGAGCAGATTAGCAGGGTATATAAGTGGGGTTATGGGGATAGGACTTGGGTGGGATTGTGGTCGGTGCAGATGGGCCAAAAGCCTTCCTTCTGGACTGCAGGGATTCTAGGAATGCAAAAATTTCAAAATTAGCCAGCACTGATCAGTCTCTTTTAGGAATCCCTCAGGTTCACAGATGCTTCCACTCCAACTCATTAGGTTCTGAGATAGCTGATAAGTCCAACGTGCAATCTCCAGACTCTACCATATGTGGACAGGTGTTGCTTAGATGGTTAGTTGGGTGAGTTGCTTGATGCTTTTGCACTCTGTCACCTTAGTTTTGCTTCTGCACATTCCTGAAGAAGTCTCTCCATGTTCAGTGCCTTCCCAAAGGAACTCCCATTTTGATCGGTCACAATGAGTTGTTGGAGATGTTTGAGTTCTCCAGGGATGCTTTAATTACTTCCTTAAAACATGTCAATGGAGATGGCTTTTAATGATTTAGCACCTCAATGCAGGACATGTTGACTTGGGGACGAGCAGAGTTGGGGGTGGGGGAGGAACCTTTCTTCCCACTGGATTTGGATGGCCTTTTGAAAGTGCTGCTATTTGTGCTTTGAAAGGCCTGCTGCCATGGCCTTAGTCTCAGTTTTGAGATCCTGGTCCTCGTCTTCTGAGAAGCACAAATGACTGAAGTTGGGACAATTTTTGTTCCAAATTCAAAATAGGGTGCAGCCAGATCCTGGTAGAGATAAAGGGAAGAAGAATCGACAACAACCTTGAAAGGTTTATCCAATGATAGTTGAACAACTCATTTTTGTTTCTCCTTGTACAAAGATATCTCTGTAGCAGTTAATGCCATCATTGATCATCCTGCTCACTTTGGCACTGCATTTCAGTCATCTTCCATGAAGATTTCCATTGCCTCTTCCACAAGTTGGAAAACTCTTGACAAGCATTTAATTGAAAAACCTCAAAAGAGTAATGTGTTAGCATGTCCTCTCCCTTCAATCCATTGACTCTCTAGCTATATTAAGTCTATTTGATCATTACTCTCTGTGGGATGCATGCAATTTCACTATGTCAGCTTCAGCCACTTCTTCAAAACCAGCCTTCCTTGCCACAATACAACTCACCAACAGAATAGTGAGATTCTCCATGGTCAGTGACATACCCAATCAATCAGGACTCAATTTCCACCACATATCATTCAGACATGACAGTGATTTCATCCCATATACTTAAGGATGTTGTAGCCATTCCAATATTCCTTGACGACACATTCTCACCATAGATTGCCTTGATGAGTTGGAACAAAGTACAATATAGATAGTAGAACTTGAATATTGCCAGTGCTCCAATAGGCTGTTTCAATGAAGTTGTGTTAGGTAGCAGGATAATCATCTTCACATTTTCAAACAATTAATCAAGATGGATGAGATTAACTGTGCAATCATCCAAAAACAGCAATATCTTGAAGATAATATTTTCTCCGGCACAATACGATCTCCAGGTAGGGATAGCATACAGAGAGGACAATTCTTGAAAAAAATGTCCCCGTCGTGTAGGCTTTTTGTTTGAATGTCAAATGATATGTAGATGCTCCCAGGAATAACCCCTCAATGCCCATGATGTTTTGGACTGGACATCACTAAGAATTTAAATTAAAATCTCCTGCAGCATTTCCACCAGCAGGACAGTTTGGAGATTTTTGCAGCTTTACATCTTGGCACCATTTTCTCTTCTTTGGAAATATACGTTTTCCATGGCATATACTTTCAAAAATGCTGTCTCATCAACATTAAAGACTCGTTTTGTTTAGTAGCTACCTGTTCAAAGACTGTCTTCGAATAGCCAGGGAATTCATCAGTCACTTATGCTAGCTGCTCTACTGTTCACTTTAGTGTTGTGCGGATATGTATACTACATGAAATGCTTGAAGCTCCCATGAATAACATTGAAACTTTTTGACTGCAAACTCTCATCCTGTTCATTCTGGAAATCTTCATACAAGCTTTTGCTTGGATAACAATCAAACTAAGGAGGTACCTGCTGCAGGTTTTACTTTGATCCAGAGTGCTAAAAGTCTTTCCACATTCTCCATAATGCTGCTTCTGGTCCAACACACCCTGCCAACACTTAAACAAAAAACATGGTGCACGCTATGATTTTGTCAGCAATTCTCCACTAATATCAACTGCTCGCTCTCCGGCCTCAAGATATGTTACCATAACCAAATTAACTGCTGGGCTAATAGGTTTGTATGCTTTCTTGGCAGGAGCAGGCTTGCTACCACCACTTGTTGGGTGCTTCTGACTCATGTTGAAGAATAATTCAAAAGGAACTGCAGTGCTAAATCATTAGTTTGAAAGAAGAGACCTTAAAATGGCCTCGCTGTCTCACCTAATATGGACTTGAATAAAGACCAGGCTTAGGGGCTTCGAAATTAACAGACAATTGAAAATCAGTCTCCTGAAGGGCAAGTACTGTACCAGATATGGCATACTATATTTTTCACCCGAACAAGCCCTGAGACAAGAGAGTAATTTCACCTACGTTCAGTAGCAAATGATTCCCAGGTCAGGGACTTGACATCAGATTGACATTAAACAAAGCTCAAACTGATGTATAATGTATGTGCAATGAGGACATGCAACTCTAACACCAAAAATGTGCAATCCAACACAAATGACGCACTCAAACAACAAAAATGAAAATGGTGAAGTGGCAAAACAGACCCTAATGAATAAGCAACTTCAGAGCAAAATGATATTAAGCAAAGCGACTTAAAGTGAGGAACCACAATAGCAACTTCATATACAAGTGCTGCCATTATCTCTTCTTCTGGGTTTAAATTTTACTAAGAAGTCTATTATGCAACATTTTATGAAATGGCTTTTGAAAGTCAATGTACATAACATGCTTATCAAATATCAATCAAGTTTGTAATCTTTAATGAACAAATTGATAATCTTTAATGCATCCAGGCTGGTTTTTATTTACTAATTGTGTTTCTGGAAAAAAAAAGACTCACTGTTGAAGCTTTTCATCTTGCACTCATCAGGAAAGATGCATTAATGTCAAATTTCAAAGGGACCAACAATTTATACTCCATGAGAGAAGGGTGTTGATTGGTTGGGAAGTTTAGCTGGCAGATCAAGTATCAACTTTCATTCTTATTATTAAAAAAATAATCATTTTGCATTTGTAATGAAATGTTGGGAACTGGAGCCTGTTATCTCTCCTGGTGTTTTCTTCTCCCCACTAGCAATCCCACTCCTAATTGCTGCTTCAATACCTACCCTCCCTCTCAACAACCAGTCTGCTACGCTGATCAACACCATGATATTAGGATGGACCTCCTTACTCTTGATTGGCAGTCGGATACACCTCTCTCCTTGTCCGTGATCTTTCCTGATCTAATTCCAGCGATATTTGCTGCCCCAACCACACAAACCTGACCATTATTTAACTCACCCCATCTCTCAGCTAATGAATGATATTTCCTGATCACCAGAGGCCATCCCTTTGCAGTATTTTACCACTGGTTTTCCTCTCTCTGCCAGACGACAAATCTCTCACTATCTAAACAGTTCGGATGGAGAAATGAAGTGAAAAGAAAACAAGGCCTTGCTGTAAAATTTGGATTGACCTCCACGTTTCAAGTATTTCCAGCCTCCCCTCTCTTCAAACATGTGTCTCCATTCCCTCTACATAAAAAAAAAATCAGGTTTTGGTGAGCATCTCGTATTTGCTAAGCACAACTATATCTCTTTGTAGTACATCAAATGTTCTGTTTTATAAAAGCAGTAACAATGGAGTAAATTTTTCATTTCTGCATTGCCGGTATGAAGAGTCATCCACTGGTTGCACAGTGGAAAATAACATGCAGCAGCCTAGTGCCGTTCATTAAAATAAATAGGCAGGAAATCATGGAGTGCACACTCTCAAGATGACAAGGTTTGTAGGAGAAACACACAAGTGAAAGATTTATCCTGTTGAAGTATTTAAAATATATTGCTGTATATCCCCTTAACATAATATATTCTATATTCTTGAAACTCTGAATTCACTTACAGATCAGGTTGCAGATGAGAATCTTGGATTTGATTGACTGACAGGTCATAAAACAAGTTGGAGATAGTTTGGAATTGGTGTATGCTTGGAAAGAGGAAGCTGAAAAGCAATATTCTAAAGATTAATTCACATATTCTTATGATTTTAGCTGATGCTACTACTGGACAGTCAGGTCCTAGAATACAACTCAACTCAACAGATCCCAACTCATATTTTGTTTGGTAGTGTGGATGAAGAGAGTCGCAGGACTGCCAATGAATATTAAACAAAAGAATAAAACCTTGAGATGAGATGTTTCACTAGTGGGGAGTCTTGAACAAAGTGACGTAGCTACAGGATAAAGGGCTGGGCATTTAAAACCGAGCTGCATAGAAATTTCTTCCGGCAAAATGGTAAATCTCTGGAATTACTGCCCCAAAGGGTGGCTGAGGCTGGATCATTAGAAGTGTTCAAAGTGGACGTGGGTAAATATTTGGTAAATCAAAAAATGGAGGGCTATGGAGAAATGGCACAGAAAAAGAGTTGCGGTTGGCACAGATCAGCCATGATCGTATTAAATGGCAGGGCAGGTTTGAAGGGCTGATGGTGTACTCTTATTTCTTGTGTTCTTTATTAAAGAAGAAAAATTAACTCTAATACACTCTTCTTTCATCTCAGCTATACCTATACAGTTAGGGACCAATTTATAAATATGAAACATTACCTAAATCTTATACTCAAATGTTCTCATTAAGCACATAGTTCACATAAACCATAGGGAAAATATAATCAGACACACCACAGTCTGAAACAAGTGACAGGCACCACCCAAAACAACTTCAGTGGATTTCTCATCAAATTATCCCAGATACTTGTCATACAGTGAGCAAACTAGTCTCACTGGAACCATGACTTCCACATAAGGGTTTCCAGAGTCTATTCTCAAAGGACATACTTGGAATCTTCTCCCACACAATGTTTTCACCAAAAATCCACACCCACGAATTCTGTATTCCTCTGCCCTGGGTCACCATATGCATTTAAGCTACCACACTACTTCTCAGATATCTAGTCATCCAACAGAATACTACAGCATCAGAGGCTGTATTAAGTTATCAACCTTAAGCTAACCTTGGTTGTCTGGCTTCTCACAAGCTTGACATTTCTAGGTCTGCACCTTGCAGCTGTCCTTAACTAGGACCCTCTTTCTGTCCCTTTTTTTAAACTTCAGTATACAGCACCTAGATCAGATTCTGATTTTTTAAAACCCTTCCATTTCTGTCTTCGTAGGATTCATCTTTTCATTCTCTAACTTCTGAATCTTTGTTTTGATTCTAGGACTTACTTTCTGCCCTGCCCATACTGGCAGTTTCTGCTGGAAATTCTGGTTGCTAAAGAACAGCTTAATTTTTTTTAAAGCCTGTAATTGCTTTAACACTATAAACCCTAAATTACAATGCAAGCAAAGTTCAAAATAAAACAAAAAGCCAGAGTGACAGGTACCTGTGTTTAAGATGAAGCTGAACTAAAGATTCAACCCTTTCTTAGCACACAAATACAAAAACACAAATGAAGCTTAAACCTAAATATTTACCTTATTTTAACACAATACAAATATAAATTCTTTAAACTATTCTATTTCCTAACAATGAGAAGCTGGCATTGCAATAGATAAAAATTGCAATTAATGTTAAAAATTTAACACTAAAACATTTACACCTACCTGCATGCTGTTTTTAGTTTGTTTGAACCTATTTGTCCATAGTCTTTTAGTGGTAGTTAAGGGTGGACTAAGTTAGATGAATACCCCAATCAAGTCATTGCTTAACATATTATCCCATGCTAGAATTAAAATAACTTAGATTGACACAGTATTACTGGAAATGATACTCAAGTGTGTTACACAACAGCAGGGCTTGGAAATATATTCTCAGAGAGATCAAGGTGCTCTCATACATTAGTCATAAAAAAGCCAGTATGCAGGTGTAGCATGCAATCAAGAAGGCTAATGGAATACTATCCTTTATTATGAGAGAAATTGAATTAAAAACAAGGATGTTATATTTCAATTATACAGGGCAGCAATGAGACCGCAATATGAATACCGTGTGTCGTTTTGGTTTCCTTATTTAAGGACGGATGTAAATGCATTGGAGGCAGTTCAGAAAAGATTTACCAGATTGATACCTGCAATGAGTGATTACCTTATGAGGATAGATTGGAAAGGCTCAGCTTGTTCCACTGGAATTTAGAAGAACGAGGAATGACGTGATTCTAGGATACAAGATCCTGAACAGTGTTGATGAGGTAGACATAGAAATGTTCCCTCTCGTGCGCGAGTCCAGAACTAGGGAGCACGGTTTTAAAACCCTTATATGACTGAGATAAGGAGATTTATTTTCTCTCAGAGGATTAGTGTCCCAAAGAAACATATCTCAGAAGAAAGGAAATACATAGATTCTTGTTGGGCAACAGGATCAAAGGTTTGGGGTAGATGGGAATGTGGAACTTAGCACAAACTGATTAACCATGATTTTATTGAAGGACAGAGCAGCTTGAGGGACTGAATGGCCTACTTCTGCTCCTATTTCATGTGTTTGCGCGTTCTTCATCATTGCCAAGTTAAAATCTTGGAAATCCTGCAAGGAATGGTGGTCTAACTGTTTTATAAAATCTTAAGAAATTAATTAAATGCTTTATGAATAGATCTCACTCTTTTCCTGGCAATTTCTGCTGACATGAATTAACTTTTTTTAAAATCAGGTCATCACCAAGAACATAGCATACGAACAGACCTTTGTGTAAACCTAGCTAGGCATGATAAAAAGTTGGAAGAAGGAGTCATGAACATCTAAATTAATCATCATGGAGAACACGACAAGATGGACATAAAAGAAATAAGGAACAGATGATTTCATGGGACTGGAAGTCTCACGAGTGTTAGGAAGTTAAAATGAAACAATTTCAAAGGCCAGAATTTTACCAGCACATCCGCCCGAGATTCATGTCACCCTGCCCAAGGCCAACGGATAATGCTCTCCCAGTGGCCTAACTCACAGCCACCCCATGTTTGCAAATAGATTTTTTTTTCCTCAGAGAGAGTCAAACTGTTGTACCAAAGGTTGAAGAAAATATCCATATTAACTCTTGGAGTTAACTCCTGGAGTCTAACAGTGAACTACAAAGACCAAGGCACTTTGTCTCACCGCTCCATCTATCTGATCTGTCCTCGTCTTCTGGAGATCACATGCCTACTTATTATAGTTGTGCATTATATCTGAATGACCTCTTCTCAGTAAATTACTTGTTGTTCTGACTCAAGACATTTCTGACCCCTGAAGAAGAGTTGAATGACAGCCAGACAGCCAAGTCCAGGCAGATAGTTTCAGAATCCTGAATGAATCTCATTCCCTAGTCGATATTCAGTTCTGAATAGCAATGAGGGTAATGGTTCCTCTAGGGAGTTCACGGATGCCCAGGGGTCAGTTGTACGGGGGAGGAGGAGGAGGAGGAGGAAAATGACTGGGAACTTAATAGCAATAAAGGATTCAATAGTTAGGGGAATAGACAGATGTTTTTGTGAGCACCAATGTGATTTCAGGATAGTATGTTGATTCCCAGTGTCAAGTATCCAGAGTATCACTGAAAGGCTACTAAGCATTCTGAGGGGCAATGAGCGAAAAGCCAGAAGTCCTTGCTCAGTTCTGTACAATGACATGAGTAGAAAACAGGATAAGGTCCTACAGACAGATATTAGGGAGCTAGGGGAGATTAATAAGCAATTAAAAAGTAGTAATCTCCCCATATACCCCAGTGTCATTACTGAGTGAACACTGAATTAGGAAGATAGAGTAAGTGAATGTGTCATTGCAGCGATGGTGTAGGAGCGAGTGCTTTAGATTCATGGGATATTGGAACTAGTTCTGGATAAGGTGGGATCTTTGCAGTCCATATAGGTTTCATCCAACCAGAGCTGGGACCAATGCCTCATGGGTAGATTCACTAAGGGAATGGTTTGAACTGAACTGAACTTTCAAAGTGAATTTCAATGGAGTCAACCTGCTCACAGGGGATGGCAGACAAGGAATCTAACCAAGCATGCCTTGTTGTGATGATCCCAGTGGATGTCAGAGTACCTATATTTTACATTAGACCTGGACAGTAGTGTAAGCAAAGCAATGGAAGTGGGACATTTGAAGAGAATTGTTGTTTCCTGTGGATGAGACTAGGAGGCCAACTATGCAAATAAAATCAAACAGTCATGGCTGGAACTCTCAGAAGAAGTCAGCAGCAGGAATGTATTCCTTAGAATAAAGACAATGTCAATAACTTTGTTGGGCAGAAATGGGGACTGGCACTTTACTTTCAGCTGCCACCCTTCACACAGATTTCCACAGCACTCTCCTGAATGTAACTCCTCAGAATACACCCTGAGCTCCATTCATTCCTCTCAATTGAGACACCCCCTTCTCATATCTTCATTTGGTCACTCACTCTCATCTTCCTCACCATCCACAACTGTCAGTCCATCCTCTCCACACATCCCATTTCCCACAATGATAATTATTTTCTTTCTCTCCCTGCAGAACACACAAGTTCAGGAGAAAGCAATCAACCAGGGGCGGACCCGACAGTTGTAGCCACATTGCCACTGCAAAAGCAGCAGTGTGGGAGACTGGTGGGTGGCAGAGTCCATGGGCATGTGTTGTGGAGAACAAGGGGGCTCCCAGATACCTGATGATGGAATTAGATACAACTTTATCATTGGCACGTAATAGTCCCTCATATTGAATTATCACCGACACAGACTCTAAATCTATCCCATACGTTGGTTCTAATTCACGTCTTTGGAAGTTAGAGGAGAAAGGCTAAACCATCCATACCTACCACAGGGTAGGGTGCAAAGCAAAGTGTCGTCCTCGTCCACAGGAAATATCAGTCAATGCAAAGCAAACAGGTGCATCTTTCATGTCTCAGTTCCTATCTGGCAGACAGAGGAGTGGAGCAGGAGTCCTCTTAGTAAGTCATGCATTCTGCTGTCTGGCATCAGATGTAGACCAGACCAGGTAAGGACAGCAGCCCTTCCCTATTAGTGAAACAGGGCTTTACAACAACCAAAAGTTGCCCTGCTCTTCATTAGACTTTCAATTCCAGATTAATTTAGCTATTGCATTCAACTTTCACCATCTGCCATGATTGAATGTGAACCCAGACCCCTCTAGATTATTAGTCCAATGACAATGTTACTATACCACCCACCAACCCAGCCAGAGACCAATTATGCTGTCCCTCCAACTCCTTTCTTCACGATATCCAACAGCATTTCCCATCTGAACAAAACTGTCTACTCACCAACCACTCCAACCCCAAACACACAACCCAATTCCTTCCCTGGGGAGTATTCTAGGCCACAATCTCTCAACTTTTTTTTTCCACCTAGTTCCTCCATTCCCCTTGTCTCTGTCTCCACTCCCATTTGCTTTCTCCTACCTCACTCCAAAATCATCTCAATTGCTTCACACCATCTAACCCTATTTGACCACACAAAAAAAAAGATTGCATATGACCACATACAAATCATGAAATCATGTCATATTTTACAAATGAATTTGGTACAACATCCCATCTGAAAATACATTAAAAACTCAGGCCAAAGTTATCATTAGAAAAAAATAATTTGAAGCATTCACACTGACCTGCAATATCTCTTAACCCTATAGGTGGTGCAATAATGCAAATCGTCAACATATAAAACACTATAGGTACAGGACTTTGGCTAAGAGCACACTCAATATAAAACATTCAAGCATGGCAATGGTGGAATGCAAAACTCACTGGGTTTCAGTGCAAGGACCAACAGTAAACATGTAAAAAAAATTAAACTTGAATTTTTTTTTAAATATTCGTTCCCATGATGTCATCAACACTAGATAAGGTCAATTTTATTGATTAGGCCTAATTTCCTTTGAGAGGTGATGAAGTTTCTCTCTGAACTGCTGTAGTTCTTGTGGTAATGGTGTAAGTATAGATTTGGAGGATATTGACTTGACATGATGAAGAAACAGTGAAATATGACCATAACTGAATTCTGAAAGACTTGCAGATTAACATGGAAATGACCATTTTCCCATGATGTTGTTTCATATATGATCGCTATTATATAGTGAAGGAAACTGTAGTGAAAGTAACCTTAGTGAGTGGCTGTATGACGTGACAATACTGTGCCTTTAAGAAATATATGTATGTCATGTTTCTTGTAAGGGGCATGTTTAGAATTCAGGTCTAATTTGCAAGGTGCCGATTTGTATAGCAATGCCTATAAATTGATAGCTGGAACCTCAGGATAAGTACTCACTTGAGACCTGGATTGTTTGTTTTAAGCTAAGGTAATGCATTTGTGTTTACTTGGGTCTCCCCTGGGGCTTTCAGTGTAGAGTTTTGATTAAGTTGATTGACAAGACAGAGTCTGGAAATGTATTTAGGTTTTCATTTGACAAAGTGCTGCGTAAAGTAAAAGCCCATGGAATTGGAGGAAGTGTGCTCACAAGAATTGAAAACTAGCTGTCACATAAAAAACAGGGTTGGAATAAAGGGGTCCTTTTGAGAGTGGAAAGATGTAACTAGTGGAGTACTGCAGGGATCAGTTCTTGGCTCGCAATTGTTCATTATTTACATTAATGACTTGGAGAGAGGAACAGAATGGGAGGTTTCCAAATTTATCAATGATAAGAAGATAGATGGAAGAGCGTGCTGTGATGAGGATTTATGATTCTGCAATGGATAGGTTGGATGAAAACCTGGCAATGTGGGAAAGTGTGAGATCATGTATTTTGGTAGGAGGAACCAAAAAGCTGAATATTTTCAAAATGGAGAAAGACTGCAGGTGAGTGAAGTACAGAGGGATCGAGGTGTTCTAGTGCATGAATCATTAAAAACTAGCAAGCAGGTCCAACAAGTAGTTAAAAAGGCAAACAGCATTTTGGCCTTTATTACCAAGATGTTGGTGAGGCCTCACCTGGAATACTGCATACAGTTTTTGTCCCCTTATCTAAAAAGTATTATAGTAATACTGGAGGCAATCCAAAGGAGATTTATCAGGTTAATTCCTGGATGAGAGGGTTGTCCTATCGAGAGACTAAATAGTCTGAGTATGTATTCCTTGGAGTTTAGAAGAGTGAGGAATGATCTTATTCAAACATAGAAGATTCTGAGATGGCTTGACAGGGGAGATGGTGAGATGTTTCACTAGAGCGAGACTCTCGAAAGGGACATAGCTACATGCTATAGGGTCAGTCGTTTAAAACTGAGATGCATAGTAATTCCTTCTCAGGAAGGGTGGTGAATGCCCCAAATGGTAGTGGAGGCTGATCATTAGAAGTGTTCAAACTGGAGGTGGAAAAATATATGATTGAGGAATGCAAGGCTATGGGGAAATGGCATATAAAAGGAATTGAGGCTGGCATAGATCAGCCACGATCATTATCAAACGTGGGGCAAGCTTGAAAGGCCTGGTGGCCTAATCTTGCTTCGCTTGATGGGAGGAGCTAAGCATGCAGGGAAATCACACAGTTTCGCCTTCATTTTGAAAACAGATTTTGTTTCTGCCTAGTTGTGATTAAAGCAAGACAGTCTCTCTCTCTCTCAGTTGTCTGAGATCTTTAGGGCTGGCAACCTGAGTACAAGCCTATGTTTTGCTAATGAAGAGGGGTTTAAGTCTGTAAAAGGAATATTGCATGCATTGAAACTCCTGGGAAAGGTTAGCAGAATTTTATTTAGTCATGTTTATGCATTGTCCAGTTGGTAAATTTTAAGCTAATTCATTTGTTATAGTTAAACTACATTGTAAAATAAAGTTTGTTTTGATAAAAGCCAACAATAGCAAATAGTTGGGGTCTAGTCTATCATAATATACCTTAAGGTTTCTGATCCATACCTTAACAATTATGTATATTGTACACACTGCATTTACAGTGCACTGATAATGGTTGTATCAGATGTTAAAGTTCAACAACTGAGTGCAAATCATACAAAATGCTATTTCTGAGATGATGTTGGTAGTCTTGTTGCAGCATTCTTGTAAATCATGATTGAACATTCTTTGATGAGATCACCTCTTTCATGAGATTCAATGACCAGTGCTCTACACAGTACTCTAGCTATGATGTAACTCATGTTTTATATAGTTCCAGGATAACCTTATATTTTGTATTCTAGACCTTGGCTAATAAAGTGCACTGTTTGCCTTCTTAACCATCTTATCCTTTTACCTTCAGGGTTCTGTGGTCATGAATGTTTTTTTAATATTGATTGTGTTTTCCCTCATTTTATTTGCCCTCTCCAAATGCATTCCTTAACACTCCTCCAGACTTCAGTTACATTTACTACATTTCTGCCCACTTCACAAGTCTTCCATTAACATCTTCCTGCAGCCTGCTTTCTTCCTCTCTATCAACCAGAACTAATTTACGGCATCTGCAAACTTAATTGTGCTCCCTACATTTTACTCTATATCACTGCTATATATTACAAAAACCAAGGGATCTGCTACTGAGCCATGCAAACAACCTCTCAGTCACAAAAACAACTGCAGACCATCATCCTCTGCTTCCAGCAACTGTTGGATCTAACTTACCATTTTCTCTTGAATCCTATCGACTCTTATGTTGCTGACCAGTGTGCCATGTAAGGATCTAGTCAAAAGCCTTGCTAAGATCCATATAAACCACAGCAAACCTTATCAATTCTCCTTGTTCTCTCTCGAAGGAATTCTATCAAGTTAATCAGACACAACCTCCCCATTACAACCCATGCTGATTGTCCTTGATTAACTTAAGCCTTTATGAATCACAATTTATACTGTCCCTCAGAATTCCTTCCAAATAATTTGATCACCTCTAAGGTTGGGAAAGTTTGTTTGTAATTATTTAGCCTATCCCTGTTACTTTCCATAATTGTATGTTGTTGATGGTGTCCAAAGCTAGCCTGTAACTTAAACACGATTATTTCCAAGGCAGCAAGTCATAGACTCTCCCAGTTCCTCCGCCCCCTCAGTGTTCCAACTGTCCCCAGTCAAACTATTTTGGGAAAAACAGATGAGGGGAAAATTGACAAAGATCAAATCAACAAATTAGGACAAATAAAATTAACTTATTTAACAATTCTAATGTCTTAACAATATAATTGCCATTAAACCATTACAATGTAACTGCCATTTAACAAAGTGATTGCCAGTGGACTTCAACAATATAATCAACAAGACATTAACATTACTTTAAATGAACAGTTCAAAATTAGCAGTACCACACCTGTAGCCACAGAGCATTGGAAAACGTTGATCAAAGCCTCCACTATTTCTTCCCGTTTTTATTAGCAAAATTGATTAGCCCATTAATAATTGTAAAATCGACAAGTATTGGCCCGTAGTTGTCCAGAACAAACTCATTAATAGCAATGTCTGCATCACTCCCCCACTTTTTTGTGAAGATAGACGCATTCATTCAGAACCACAACACCTGCCTCCATACTTAGTTTATTGGTTTCTAATCGGCCTTATTCTTTCCTTGGGTTTCTCTCACTATGTATTTTAATAAATCATCTTTGGATTTTCCTAAGTCCCATTTGCCAACAATCATACCCTCACTTTACAATATTGATGTCATAGCTGCATTGGAAAAGCTCAAGTAAGGATCAGTAGCACTGGTGCCTAGGTTGTCATTACAACAGCTTAGCAACAACCGTGCCCATAGCCACTGCAACATTGAACACATTCATCTATTACTTAATGTCACATGTGATGAACCAAATTGATCTGAAGACTGCCAGCCATGATTGTGATGCCCACATGGAACAGCCAAGTAGAATCAGCCACTCAGTCCTCTGGCTAACACATTTACAAATACTAAACTCTTCACTTGAGGATTCAAATCTGGTCAGGATTACTGACCTTAATAGCAACCACCCAATTTCTTTGTGTAAGTGACCCCCTGGTTTACCTATTTAATTATTTTATTAGGGAGTGAGATTATTCCAATGGGTATTTAGAAAGGGCAACAAGTCAGAGCCAGGAATAAATAGGACTATTATCTTAATTTCAGCTATTGAAAAGTGTTAGAAGAGATTAAGGATTACCTGTATGGATTAACTGAACATATAAATTACTACATGTTTTGCCAAACTGGTTGAATTATTTGAGGAGGTAACTAGATTGATGTATGAAGGTAGCCTTGTTGACATTATCTGTTGGACCTTCAAAAAGCTATTTACAGAATTGTGCACAATGGGTTATTTTACAAAATAGAATCCTGTGGGGTAGCAGCACAGATCCTGGAATGGCTAGAGAATTGGTTGGGTGTTTGTAGGTAGAGCACCTTTAATAATGGAAGTGGTTCCACATTGAGACTGGTCACTATTGAAGAGCCAGAGGGGTCAACAATAGGGTTGCTGTGCAAACATGAAGATGACCTACTTGTGTTAGGACCCTTGATAGGTCTTGCTAAAAGAAAAATGCAATCTTGCCTAGGTGTGATGGACCTGTCATTCAATACAGATAAATGTAACACCAAACACATTGGTAGGGATGATGAGAAGTATGTATTTACCACATTTGGTACAGAATTAAAGGCTGTTGGGCAGGAAAAGGTATGAGTAATTTAGTATAAATCTCTGAGGGTACATGGCCAGTGTCAAGGGCAGATTGGAAAAGAGAAAGAGTATGCAGATGTACGGCAAGGACAATTCCATACAAAACTCAAAAAAAGCGAACCATGTTCTAACTTATGGTGCACAAGTTAGGCTTCTTCTGAAATGCTGTAATCCTGTAATATGGTTGGTGGCATAAAGGCCAAGGAAAAGATCCAGAACAGAAGCACCGAAATGATTCTGGTCAGATCATATTTAAAAGTACCGTATAAAGTCCTGATCTCTGCACTATAAAAAAAGACTAGGAGGCATAACAAAAGGTAGGAAAGAAGATTTACAAGAATGATATTAAAATTGAGATTACAACAATGGGGAAAATTGAAACATTAAGCTTTTTCTATAGAAAAGATACAAAGGAAATGTTTTAAGTTAGTCTATTCAAGCCACACATAAATGTCAAGAGGACATTTCTACTTGTGTGTCAATTCAAAATACAAGATGGTTACAAATAAATCCAATGAGGAAACATGGAGACATTTCTTCATTCTGATAGTGATTACAATGTGGAAATCAAGAGCAACAGAATTGATTGAAGCAAGTAGTTTTGATGCTTTCCATAAAGAAAAAGACATGAACATGAAAAAAGTATAAAAGATATGCTGAAAAGATGGAAGCAGTAGACACAACAGAGAGAGATTCACGTGGAGTACCTCACTAGGGGAATGTCACTGGACTCATAATCCAGAGTCCCAGAATAATCCTCTGGGGCATGGGTTCAAATCCCACCTCAGCAGCTGATGGAATTGGAATACAATTAATAAAAAATCTGGAATGATAAAGCTAGCCTCAGTAATGGTAACAATGAAACCACTCTCAATTATTGTAGAAACTCATCTGGTTCTCTAATATCCTTCAGGGAAGGAAATCTGCAACCGTTACCTGATCTGGCCTACGTGTGACTCCAGAGCCACAATGTGGTTGACTTTTAACTGCCCTCTGAAATGGCCCCGGAAGCCACTCAGTACAAGGGCAATTAGGAATGGGAAACAACTTTGCTAGTGACACCGCATCCCATGAAAGAATTTTAAAAAACTAGATGGGCTGAATGGCCTATTTCTATGTTGTACATTCCATGTAGACTCCCCAGAGTAAAAGCTCTCGAATTACACAACAGGCTTTGAGATTTTAGGTCTTTTTACCCTTTAAAAAAATACTCCTGGCAAGTTTAATTGAAGTGTTTAAAACGTGTAAAGGCTAAATTATCTCTGTGATAGGTCACGGAAAATGAAGTGCCACATGTATAGTATAATATACAAATCTCAGTCCAGGTTAGAGATTGGAAGATTTTTATTCATAGGGTTGTCTCAATATGTAACAAGCTACCAAGCTGCAGCAACTGATTTGCTACAAAAACACAAGGAATTGGCTGAGTTCTTTCTTAATATGACTGAAGTACAAGAGGGTGGTGGATCATCAGCTACATCCTTCATGGTACTGTGATCTCCTGGAACATCTTTTGGTCACTTTTGAAGATCACAAAGGCGTTTTCCAGAATTAACTTCCTCACATAACATGTTCTTTAAAAAAATCAATTTTTGTGCCTCTTCAAAAACATTATATAACTACGAGGAGGAGAGTATACTTGGGGTCATGATGTTTATAGACCTAATTGTCCTTTTCCTGTCTAGCTCTTCGTATGTTTTACATCCAAGTTTTATATTTACATTCTGTGTTCTGCTAAGATCAGACATGGAAATACTCACAGAGCCATCTCCTCCTCCTGCTAGTTGTCTGATTGGTCACCACAAATCTCGATTTGATAGGGCTACGGAGCTTTCCACTGATCTTTTGATGACGTTTATTTTAAAAAATATAAATTTTCAAAGGTTATGTTGATGACATATCGTGTTTACAATCCCGTCACCATGGGAATCCTGCTCCAATAATGAGAAGACCGACATTCACAGCTGTTTGAGAACTGGCTTGGTCCAAGCAATTTAAAAATCTCAATTCAATTTCTTAAAGGACCAAACCCTCTCAAGAATCTTAAACTTTCTGTAGGTGATGTTTGACAATGTGGCATTTCCACTGCAGGATCTCATAGTAAAGTCACAAATATTCCAATATCACTCTAACCAGTTAAAAAATAGGGCCAGCTTATATAACTCATTAGAAGGTTACTGGCTTCCTACCATCATCGTGGCTCATATATTTGGGGTCAAACAGGAAAAGTACCATTAACCTATAATTCCAGTGGAAATTCCCTTCATATGATTTACTTCAGACAGATAAGACAGGCCATAGAATCATATGACACAATAGGAGGCTATTTGGCCCATCATGGGCCAATCTATTTAGTTCCATTCCTCCTCTCTATCCGCAAATGTATTTTCTTCAAGGAGCCATTTAATTGTGTTGTGAAATACATAGAAACTTAAATAGAAAATAGGAATAGGCCATTCGGCCTTTTTGAGCTTGCTCCACCATTCATTATGATCATGGCTGATCATCAAATTCAATACCCTGATGCCGCCTTCCCTCCATTTCCCTTGATCCCTTTAGCCGCAAGAGTTAAGTCCAATTCCTTCTTGAAATCACACACATTGGCCTCAATTCCTTTCTGTGGTAGTGAATTCCACAGATTTATCACTCTCTGGGTGACGAAATTTCTCCTCACCTCAGTCCTAAAAGGTTATCTTCCAACTTTGACCCCTAGTTCTGGACTTCCCCACCAAATGGAACACACTTTGTGAATCTACTCTATCTAATCCTATTAGAATTTGATATATTTCTATGAGATCTCCTCTCACTCCTCTAAACTTTAATGGATATAATTCTGACCAACTGAAGTCTCTCCTCATGTGACAGTCCTGCAAAGGAACCAGTCCAGTAAACTTCTGGTGCACTCCCTCTATTGCAAGAACATCCACCCTCAGTTAAGGGCATCAAAATAGCACACATTATTCCAGATGTGGCCTCACTAATATCCTATACAATTTCAGTAAGACATCCCCATTCCTATACTCAAATCCTCTCACTATGAAGGTCAACATACCATTTGCCTTCTTTGCTGCCTGCTGTACTTGCGCATTTACTTTCAGCGACTGGCGTATGAAGACACCAAGTATTACATCTCTCAATTTACACCCAATGAAATAACAACGTGCTCTCTTATTTTTTGCTACCAAAGTGGATAATCTCACATTTATCCACATGGTACTGCATTTTGTCATGCATATGCTTACTCATTCACTCAGCCTGCCAAATCATACTGAAGCATCTATCTTCCTCACAGCTCGCCCAACTTTGTATCATTGGCATTTTTGGAGATAATACATTTAGTTCCCACATCAAATCATTAATAAATAATGTGAACAGTTGGGGTCCTAGCACAGCTAGTCACTACCTGCCAAGCGAAAATGACCCATTTATTCCAACTCTTTGCTTCCTGTCTGCTAACCAACTTTCTATCCATCTCACAACACTACCCACAATCCCACGCGCTTTCACTTCACATAGTAATGTGAAACCTTGTTGAAAGCCTTCCGAGAGTCAAAATAAACCACATCTACCAGTTCTTCCTGGTCAACTCTACTATTTACAATCAAAGATCTCCAAATAATTGATCTAATCTCTCTGCTTCAACTTCCCTCATGGGCAGCAAGTTACAAGTTATTACCACTTGCATAAAAAAATCTTCCTCACATTCCCCTTACATGTCTTGTCCAAAACCTTATTTGTGTGTGCCCCCCTAGTCCTTGCACTATCAGCTAATAGAAAAGTTTTCCTTGCCTACCTCCCATAAGCTTGTACCTCTATCAATTCTCCTTTGCTCCAAGATCAAACCCAGCTTCTTCAACATAATATTGTAGTTAAAATCACCCACTCTCTGCACTCTTTCAAGGACCCTCACAATCTAAAATGTGGTGACCAGAAGCGCATGCAATAATCTGGCCTAACCAGAACTTTATAAAGGTTCAGTATAGCTTTCCTGCTTTTGTACTCAATGCCTCTAGAAGCCTCAGATCCCAATGTTTTGCTAACCAATTTCTCACGTGCAGTCACCTTCAAAGATTCATGCATATGTTGCCCCCGATCCCTCTATCACCGGGCATGATTTAGAATTGTACCACAGAGTCTATATTTCCTTTCCCTATTCTTTCTGCCAAAATGAATTACCTGCACTTCAGTGTATTAAATTCCATCTTCATTTTGCTGTCTATAGTCTAGCCTATATCCAGCTGCAGCTGATTAGTCTCATCCTCACTGTTTGCCACTCCACCAAGTTTGATGTCAGTGGCAAATTTTGAAGGATTACTGCTTTCCAATATCCAAATCATTAATATGAAGTAGAGAAAAGGTGAATGCATTTTGTACCTCAAGGGAAAGGGTTAATGGATTTTGTACCTAGAATGTGTTACAAACATAACCCTTCATCATGACTGATCTTCTCAAGCTTACACTGCTCCTGGCAATAATAAGTTATTTGTTCATGTTTTACATGCTTTAGCTCTCATTTTTATAAAGACAGATAGTTTAATGTGGATGTTATTTTGTAGACTTTGCAAATCTTACCTATTTGTGTTAGTTGGACATCGTTACACAGATGGTAGTTTATGATACAGGCTTTTGACAGCTGCTGATTGCAGATCACGATACGGGCTTTTAACAGGAAGAGTCCTGCTGGGACAGCTGTGATTGCACAAGTACATTCAAAGACAGGGCTGTCGGTACTGCTGCAGAAGGATTTTGAATCATGACCGGATTAAGCCTGTGTCATGATTGCAGCTGGACATTAAATTGTGATTAAATCTGGGGCTGTATCACAATCAAGGAAGGAAGACCCAGAGTTCTGGCCGGAATGGGAAACTTGTGTCGTGATTGACACTAAGACTCATGATGTATAAATGCCCACTTGTGTTTGTGTTATATGAGAAGTTTGGTAGTCCATTGTAAGAAACCAGTTTCTCCCAAAATTCTGGAATAGACGCCAGAGTTTTGAAATAAAAAACACTGTATTTTGACTCACTACATTCTTCGAGGTATTATTTTACCTACAACAAATACATATTAAACAAAACAGCAGACCTAGCACTGACCTTTGGGGAACACCATTATCTACCATCCTCCAGTCTGAAAAACAACCATACCTTGACTCACTCTTTTCTATCCTTAAATCTTTTTTTAATCCAAGTTGACATGGCCCCTCAATTTTGTTAACAAGCTTTAATGCTTTATCAAAAACTTTCTTAAAATCCATATAGACAACATCCACTGCATTCCCTTCATCAACCTATTATTTCATGAAAAAAATCAATTAGTCTTTTACAAATCCATGATCATTTTCCTTAAATAACTCAAACCTCCCTATGTGCCTGTTGATTTTTCCCTGATTATTGTCTCCCGGACTGATGTTAAACTAATAAGCCTGTAGTTGCTGGACTGTCATAAGAACATAAGAAATAGGAGGAGTAGGCCATCTAGCCCCTCGAGCCTGCCCCGCCATTCAATAAGATCATGGCTGATCTGTCGTGGCTCAGTTCCACATTCCCGCCCTCTCCCCATAACCCTTAATCTCCTTGCCTATCAAAAACCTATCAACCCGCGTCTTAAATATATTTAGCAAGGCAGCTTCCACCACTTCAACGGGCAGAGAATTCCAGAGATTCACCACCCTTTGAGTGAAGAAGTTCCTCCTCAGCTCCATTCTAAACCACCCCCCCTTTATCTTGAGGCTGTGCCCTCTAGTCCTACTGTCCTTTCTGAGCGGGAAGAGCCTCTCCACCTCTATCCTATCCATCCCATTCATCATCTTATACGTCTTAATGAGATCTCCCCTCATTCTTCTAAACTCTAACGAGTACAAGCCTAGTTTATCCAGCCTCTCCTCATAGTTCAACCCCCTCAGCTCCGGTTTTGGCCTAGTGAACCTCCTCTGTACTCCCTCCAAGGCCAAGATATCATTGCATAAGTGCGGCGACCAAAACTGCACACAGTATTCCAGCTGCGGCCTCACCAGTGCCCTGTACAGTTGCAGCAAGACCTCCCTACTTTTATATTCAATCCCCCTCGCTATGAAGGCCAGCATCCCATTCTCCTTCCTGACCACCTGCAGGCTGGGTTTTTGCGACTCATGCACAAGGACCCCAAGGTCCCTCTGCACCGTAGCATGCTGCAGTTTTTTCGCCATGTAAGTAATAGTCCTTCCTACCAAAGTGGACAACTTCACACTTGCCAACATTAAATTCCATTTGCCAGTTCCTGGCCCATTCGCCAGTTCCTGGCCCATTCGCCCAGCCTATCTAGATCCCTCTGCAGACTTTCCACACCCTCCACACAATTTGCCGTTCCACCAATCTTGGTGCCATCAGCAAATTTTGATACCATACACTCGGTTCCCTCCTCCAGATCATCTATATAAATGGTAAATAGCTCAGGCCCCAGCACCGATCCCTGGGGCACTCCACTAGTCACCAACCGCCAATCCGAATAGCACCCATTGACCCCCACTCTCTGCCTCCTATTTGACAGCCAATCCCCTATCCACGCTAATACCCTACCCACAACTCCATGTCCCCTGACCTTCTGTAATAACCTCTTGTGCGGCACCTTATCAAACGCCTTCTGAAAATCAAGAAACACCACATCCACCGGCTCTCCTCTATCCACCGCCCTAGACACATCCTCATAGAACTCCAGCAAATTCGTCAGACACGACTTCCCCTTAACGAAACCGTGCCGCGTCTGCTCTATCAAACAATTCTCCTCAAGATGCCTCGCTATTTTCTCCTTGATCACGGATTCTAGCATTTTACCTACAACAGACGTTAAACTAACCGGCCTATAATTCCCTGCCTTTTGCCTGCCACCCTTCTTAAACAACGGCGTAACATTAGCCGTTTTCCAATCTTCTGGCACTTCCCCAGAATCCAGCGACGTTTGGAAAATAATCACCAAGGCATCCACTATCACCTCCGCCATTTCTTTCAGAACCCTTGGATGCATTCCATCCGGTCCTGGGGACTTGTCCACAGTCAGTCCCTCCAGTCTTTCGAGCACTGCCTCTCTAGTAACAATAATGTCATTCACGCCCTCCACTCCTACCATCTTTCCATCGCTAACACCCAGCAAATTATTCACGTCCTCCTCCGTGAAGACTGATACAAAAAAGTTATTCAAGGCCTCAGCCATTTCCCCATCCCCTACCACTAAGTCCCCCCTCTCATCCTCGAAGAGTCCAACGTTCACCCTAGTCAGCCTCTTCCTTTTTATATATTTATAAAAACTCTTACTATCCTTTTTTTATATTAAGCGCTAGCCCAGCTTCATTGTTTATCCTACCCTTCTTTATCAACTTCTTCGTCATTCTTTGTTGACATTTAAACCTCTCCCAAACCTCTTCTCGCCCACTACTCTTAGCTACTCTAAATGCATCCGCTTTTAACACTTTCCTTTACCTCCTTCGTTATCCATGGCTGATTATCTCTCCTCCTACGATCCTTTTTAACCATCGGAATAAATTTCTGCTGAGCACCAAGAAAGATCTCCTTAAAGATCCTCCACTGTTCCTCAGCAGACCTATTTTCCAACGTGCTCCCCCAATCAACATTTGCCAATTCCTCTCTCATCCTATCATACTCCCCTCTGTTCAAAGGGCACATGTCCGGGAACCCACTTTCTCCTCCTCCATCTGCATCAGAAACTCCACCATACAATGATCACTCTTCCCAAGAGGATCCTTTACCACAAGGTCCCTAATTCTACCCGCCTCATTACATAACACCAGATCCAAGATAGCTCGCTCCCTCGTCGGCTCCAACACACTGTTCAAGGAAACTATCCCGGCAGCATTCTAAGAACTCTTCCTCAAGCCCACCGCGTCCAACATGGGTCAACCAATCAATATGTAGATTGAAATCCCCCATAATTATCGCCGTTCCATTCCTGCACGCCGCATTTATTTGCGCGTTAATAGCCCGCCCCACCTCCAGATCATTATTTGGGGGCCTATAGACGACACCCACCAGCGTCTTCCTCCCTTTGCTGTTCCTAATCTCCACCCACAACGATTCCACTTTCTGCTCTTTGGCTCCTATATCATCCCTTACTACCACCCTGATGCTATCCTTAATCAGCAGAGCTACGCCCCCCCCAACTTTTTCCTCCCGCCTATCCTTCCTAAACACTTGATACCCCTGTACATTCAGCTCCCAGTCCCTGTCACCTTGCAGCCACATCTCTGTAATGGCCACCAGATCATATCCATTTGTGCTGATCTGCACCACCAGCTCATTCACTTTATTCCGAATGCTTCGTGCATTCAGATAAAGTGCCTATATCCCAGCCTTCACCTGTACCCTATTAGCCGGAACACCTCCAACCTTACTCACGCCCCCTACTCCCTTTATTATTGGAACATCCTTGGCCTCTTCCCTTACCTGTACCCTCTCCTTTACCATAGTTTCACCTACCCTCGCACCCTCCCCCCCCCCCCCAAATAGTTTAAGAACATAAGAAATAGGAGCAGGAGTAGGCCATCTAGCCCTTCGAGCCTGCCCCGCCATTCAATAAGATCATGGCTGATCTGTCGTGGCTCAGTTCCACATTCCCGCCCTCTCCCCATAACCCTTAATCCCCTCGCTTATCAAAAACCCATCAACCCGCGTCTTAAAAATATTTAGCGAGGTAGCCTCCGCCACTTCAACGGGCAGAGAATTCCAGAGATTCACCACCCTTTGAGTGAAGAAGTTCCTCCTCAACTCCGTTCTAAATCGCCCCCTCTTATCTTGAGGCTGTGCCCCCTAGTCCTACTGTCCTTTCTGAGCGGGAAGAGTCTCTCCACCTCTATCCTATCCATCCCATTCATCATCTTATATGTCCCATTCATCATCTTATATGTCTCAATGAGATCTTCCCTCATTCTTCTAAACTCTAACGAGTACAAGCCTAGTTTATTCAGCCTCTCCTCATAGCTCAACCCCGGTATCAGCCTAGTAAACCTCCTCTGCACTCCCAAGGCCAAAATATCCTTGCGTAAGTTCAGCGACCAAAACCCTATCTACAGTCCTATCTACACGATTCACCAGGACTCTGGTCCCAGCACGGTTCAGACCAACCCCATCCCACCTGAACAGGTCCCACCTGCCCCAATACTGGTGCCAATGCCCCATAAATTCAAACCCATTCCTCCCACACCAATCCCTGAGCCACCCATTCACTTCCTTAATCTTGTCAACCCTACGCCCGTCTGCACACGGTTCAGGCAGTAGTCCGGAGATAACCACCTTGTCGGTTCTACTTTTTAATTCTGTTCCCAGCTTTTCATACTCCTTCCCCAGATCCTCAGTTTGCATTTTGCCTACGTCTTTGGCACCCACATGTACTGCAACGACTGGATTCTCACCCTCCCACTCCAGGTTCCTCTGCAGCCCTGATGCGACATCCTGGACCCGAGCACCAGGCAGACAACACACCCTTCTGTGCACTTTGTCATTGTGACAAAGGACAGTGTCAATACCCTTAACCCCACTATCCCCAATTACCACTACATTCCTTCTCACCTTCTCTTTGTCTATGTGCTGTGTCTGCATCACTGTACCGTGTGCAGTTTGCTCACCAACCTCACAGCCCTCGTTCTTGTCCACACTGGAAGCAAGAACCTCAAACCTGTTATGCAGATTGAGAGGCTGAGGCATTTGGGCCCCACCCTCCTTCCTCCGGTCCCCACCCTCCTGTTCCTGACCCTTAGTGTTAGCCAGTCGGGGGGGGGGGGGGGGCGCGGGTGTGGTGGTGGTGGTGGTGGATGTCTCTTGCATCTCATTATCAATGGCACCCTCCCTCCCCCTGATGAGCCTCAGTGTCTGTAGCTCACAGGCCAGCTCATCTACTTTGAGCTGGAGCTCCTCCAGCAACCTGCACTTACTGCAGACATGGTCACTGGGAAGGACCCTGGGGTCCACCAGCTCCCACATCATACAGAAACAGCACATCACATGCCCCTCCATTATTCCCTGTATTAATATTGAGCAACGATTTCAACGTAAACTTACCTGGTCCTTTTCTCCAAAGCCCTTTGTTCCTAAGCCCTAGTAGCTCACTCTGCTGCCCGCTCCAACGCTGCCCGCTGTCTACACCAGGCCTCCTTTTAAACCTGGCGCTGTTTAAAAGCCTGCTTACCCACAAATCCCTGCTATCCACTCCCTTTGAATTCTTAAAGCGGTAAACACAAAAAGCCCGCGAAAATGCTTTTAAATGATTTAAACAGTTTTTAAACAGGTAATTTCTTACCTGACTCACTGCTCCTTCACTCTGCCTGCTCCAGCAAACAATGGAAGGGCTATACCTTTCTTGAATAAGAATGTTATATTTGACACTCTTGAATCTTCTAACATCTCCCTTGTACCTAGGAAGATTATGGCAAGCCCTTCTGCTATCTCTACTCCTACTTCCTTTAGCAACCTGGAATGCAAGCCTTCTGGAAAGGCAATTTGTTCACTCAAAGCATAGCCAGTCTTTCCAGTATCTGCTCCATTTAAATTTTCATCCCATTCCGTTATCTCGACTAATTCTACTTCTAATGGTCAGATTCCTCAGCCTTAGAAAACACATCTAGGAATTCCAGCTTTTCCTCGTGCTTTTTACATCACTTTCTTTATCAAATGCCAACTCAACATCTCACCACCCACTTACATGCTGGTAGAAAATGTTTGAGTTCCCTTTTATGTTGACTGTTACAGTATTCTTATATCTTCTCTTTACCAGTCTGATTTTCCTCTTCATTTCCCCACTCAACCTATTGTATTTGAACTGGTTACAGCTTGAAGAATTCACCTGACAGGCATTATATACTCTCATTTTTTGTTTCATCACATCTCTAATTCCACCATCATGCAAGAAGTGCTGGATTTGGTTCCCCTTACCTTTCAGTCTTGTTGGAATGTACCTAGTAAATGTAACTCCTTTATAACACAGCAAATGTAACTCCTTTATTCAAAAAAAGAGGGACTGACAGAAAGCAGGTTACAGCCCAGCTAGCCACATATCTGTTACGAAGAAAATGTTAAAAGTTATTATTAAAGATGTTGTAGCAGGACACTTGGAAAAATTCAAAGCAATCAGCAGAGTCAATGTGGTTTTGTGAAAGTGGAGTCATGTTTAACCAACATTTGAGTTGTTCGAAGGAGTCACTTAAAATCATAGAAACCATGCAGAAGGATGCCATTCTGCCCATTGAGTCTGTACTGATAACAATACCACCCAAGCCTTATCCCCATAACCCCACGTATTTACCCTGCTAATCTCTCTGACACTAAGGGGCAATTTAGCATGGCCAATCAACCTAATCCCCACATCTTTGGGCTGTAGGAGGAAACCAGAACACCAGGATGAAACCCATGCAGACACAAGGAGAATGTGCAAACTCCATACGACACAATCACCTGAGGCCAGAATTTAACCCGGGTCTCTGGCACTGTGAATCAGCAGTGCTAACCATCATACCACCCCACTTGCTGTGGATAAAGGGCAACTGGCAGATGTACTGTACATAGATTTCCAGAAGGCATTTGAAAAAGGTGCCATATCAAATGTTATTGTGGAAAATAAAAGCTCGTGGTGTAGGGAATAACATATTAGTATGGACTGAAGACTAGCTAGCTAACTGGAAACAAAGTTGGCATAAATGGGTCTTTTTCTGGTTGGCAGGAAGTGGTGAGTGGTGTGCCACAGAGAGGTGGATAAAAGGACTGAAGGTATGCTTGCTAAATTTGCTGATGACACAACAGTAGAAAAGGAAATTGTGAAGAGGATGTAAGGAGGCTACAAAGTGACACAGATAGATTAATTGAGCAGGTAAAAATCTCACAAATGGAGTTTAATGTGGACAAATGGAGTTTAATGTGGACAAATGTGAATTTGTCTATTTTGGCAGGAAGAATAAAAAAAGAGTTTATTATCTGAATGATGACAGATTGCAGAGCTCTGAGGTGCAGAGGAAGCTGGGTGTCCTCGTCCATGAATCAAAGACTGGTTAGTGTACATATACAGCAAGTCATTAGAAAAGTTAATAGAACGTTACTATTTAAATGTGACGGGAACTGATTACAAAAGTAGGGAGGTTATGTTTCAGTTGTACAGGGCATTGGTGCAACCACATCTGGAGCAGTGAATACAGTACTGGTCTCCTTATTTATAGAAAGATGTAAATGCACTAGAAACAGTTCAGGCAGGGTTTACTAGACTAATACTGAGAATCGACAGGTTGTCTTATGAGGAAAGGTTGTAAGATTAGGCTTGTAGCCAGCAGAGCAGTGGTTTCCAGTCTTTTGCGTGACATGGCACAAGTGTATACTGTAAAAGATTTTAACATCTCCTATTTTCTCCATGTTCTTCCCTCGCTGGAAACTTCATTTTTAATTTTTTCCTGTTCATTCACGTGTTTTTTTTAAAACTTTTCCCTGATGAGGGACACTTTTCCGGAGTTGAGGGGGTTGAACTATAAGGAGAGGCTGAATAAACTAGGCTTGTACTCGTTAGAATTTAGAAGAATGAGGGGAGATCTCATTTAGACATATAAGATGATGAATGGGATGGATAGGATAGAGGTGGAGAGGCTCCTCCCGCTCAGAAAGGACAGTAGGACTAGGGGGCACAGCCTCAAGATAAGGGGGCGGCAGTTTAGAACAGAGTTGAGGAGGAACTTCTTCACTCAAAGGGTGGTGAATCTCTGGAATTCTCTGCCTGTTGAAGTGGTGGAGGCTGCCTCGCTAAATATATTTAAGACGCAGGTGGACAGGTTTTTGATAGGCAAGGGGATTAAGGGTTATGGGGAGAGGGCGGGAAAGTGGAACTGTGCCACGACAGATCAGCCATGATCTTATTGAATGGCGGGGCAGGCTCGAAGGGCTAGGTGGCCTACTCCTGCTCCTATTTCTTATGTTCTTATGTTCTGTCTCTGTGGCTTCTCCTGGGGATTTTGTACCCTTTCTGAGATTTTGCACTGGCGCATGGAGCTGAAGACAAAAGTCCCAAGTGCCATTGGTCATGCATTGCCCTCACCATCATAAAATATCTAAACCATGCATGTGCGGCTCTTTACCAATGCACATACACACAAGGCCCAAGACTCGCTGCATCTCGGAGATGTCAACCACAAAGCTGAAGACGAAGGTTGGTGTTAATTTAGTTACGTGAATTTTGAATTCTTTGTGGCATACTTAGGGGATCTTCAAGGCACAATGGTTGGGAACCACTGCAGTAGTTTAGAAGAATAAGAGGCGACTATGTGATTAAGAGGCAAATATTTTCAAGGCTGACATAGATCTTTCATCAGTAGAATCAAGGGTTATGGGGATAAGGCAATAAAGTGGAGTTGAAGACTATCACATCAGATCAGTCATAAACTTATTGAATGGCAGAACAGACTCAATGAAATGAAATGATTATTTCTGCTTCTATGTCTTATGGTGCTACAGACTTGATCGAAACCTTTAAGATTCTGAAAGATATTTATAGAGTGGATTTGGAGAGGATGTTTCCTCTTGTCAGGGAACGTAGAAGGAGGGGGATCACTGTTTAAAAATAAGGGGTCACATTTAAGATGAAGATGACCATCAACGTACCCCTCCAGTCTGAAAATCTCTAATCAAGGTCAATTCTTATCAAATCACTGATATCGTCCCTTTTTTTTAAATCTGATGATAGCTAACCATGGAAAACATAACCATGTTCAAAAATTGAAAGAGTTTTTCTGTCCCAGTCATTTAAAATATTGACCAATCCTCTTCAGTATTCCACAAACACAACTTAACATAGTTCAAGATCTTATCATCACCAACATTCTGAATAGTGCCTCGAACAATAATGAAAGCCCCACACTAACACAACTGTTCTATGAGTAAAAATTGGGTTATTTTAATGGAACCCAACACCTGACTGCTTCAATTTGCAAAGTAAGTAGTTGTTGCCCTCACATCCTGTAGTTAAACAAGAAAGTTGAACATAAATAAACTGCACTGCGTGTTAAACAACATATAGGTCTGAAAGTTTCTAAGTTTAATACACACTCTGTGTTGGATTAGCTAATTAGATAGAGAACTGCTTTCTTAGCTTGGGCCTTTTTATCTACCCTTACATATTTATCCTGCTAGTCCCCCTGACACTATGGGGCAATTTGGCATGGCCAATCAACCTAACCCACACATTTTTGGAGTGTGAGAGGAAACCAGTGCACCTGGAAGAAACCCACACAGACAAGAGGAGAACATGCAAACTCCACAGTCACTCAACACCACAACTGAACCCAGGTCCCTGACTCTGGGACAGTCATGCTAACCACTGTGCCACTATGCTGGGACTAACATTAAAAGGTTCATGTGTGGATGAGGGATAGCTGACAGAGTGAGAAGAGGTAATTAGTGACAGAAGACTTGTGTGGAATATAAACCCCAGCACAAACCAGATGCTGAATGATTTGTTTATGTGCCTTTGATTCTATGTAATTTTATATCAATAGGGGGCATGATCAAGCACCACACCAAATAGTGAGTCAACACTCATGGATCCATACAAAAATAATTACCATTTGGAAGGGCAATCAGAATTTGGGCAACCACCATTCTTGCTGGACAACTTGCTGCTCTTGTCCTCTGGGGGTGCAATACTGGGACAGAAGCGACTTACCGACGCACAAAGGCAGGGATGCTTCATCCCTCACACCTCGTAAACTTAGAGGACTGGTAACTGCTCTGCACTTACTCGCGCAACTGTTCCACTTCGTACATATCCTCTCGTTCTTGAGTACTCTTGTCGTTGTCCCGCAATGGCTTGGCTTTGTGTCTAGTCGGAGACTGAAGTCCAGCTTCAGGACTCAGCTCTGAGCCCAGGCCAAGCTGCAAAGGTGAGAGGGCCGGCACCAGGCCGTCAACCTTGAACACACTTCGGGGTGGAACTGTGGGTCCGCGTCGCCAGTTCTCAGAAACCTCTTCCAGGAGCTGGTAGTCGTCGTCCTCTTCATCATCGTCGTCCGCATCCAGCCACGACATTTATCGTCCTCATTTATGTTAAAAGATCAATAGACAGATTACGGGAGCAAAAGCACCGAGCGCACTCCCTCGCGCTCAGTGCTTCCATTGTTGTGAGCGAGCCGGGCCGTTACCCCACCCAACACCCGCGCACCTTCTATAACCGCCATTGTGTCCCGCGCAGTCTCCTAGCAACGGGCACAGGTGTTCCACCCGACATGGAAGACCGTGCTTTCATGGAACTGTAAGCACCGTTTCCACAGTAGCATTGAAATAAGCAACCCTCTTCAGGGGAGACGCAACACAAATCGAGAACTAAATCAGACCACAAAACAAACTTATAAAAATATTACTTAATTGTCACAGTGTTAATGTACATTACACAGAGGGGCAAGCAAGACCATGGAGAAGTTTGAAACAATAATGACAATGTCAAAATGTGGAGATGCCGGCGTTGGACTGGGATAAACACAAGTGAGAAATCTCACAACACCAGGTTAAAGTCCAACAGGTTTATTTGGTAGCAAAAACTACTAACTTTCAGAGTGCTATTCCTTCGTCAGGTAAGTGGAAGTTACCCCACTTCCACTTACTTATCTGACGAAGGAGCAACGCTCCGAAAGCTAGTGGCTTTTGCTGCCAAATAAACCTGTTGGACTTCAACCTGGTGTTGTGAGACTTTTGACAGTGTCAAAACCAGGGCTTTGGTGAGGGGGACATGCAGTGCTGTCTTGCAGCACCAGGACCCAGGTTCAATTCCTGGCTTGGGTCACTGTTTGTAGTTTGCACGTTCTTCCCGTCTGTGTGGTTTGGAGTCCTTTAGGTGCTCCAGTTTCCTCCCACAGTTCAGAAGACGTGCTGGTTAGGTGGACGGGCTATGCTCAATTCTCCCTCAACATACACAAACAAAATGTGTGGCGACTAGGGGATTTTCACAGTAATTTCACTGCAGTGTTTGTGGGCAGCATAATGGTTAGCACTGCTGCCTCATAGCAACAGGGACCCAGGTTCAATTACAAGCTTCGGTCACTGTGAGGAGTTTGCACATTCTCTGCCTGCATGGGTTTCCTCCCGTGTGGTAACTAAAGGATTTTCACAGTAATTTCACTGCAGTGATAAAGTAAGCTTACTTGTGACAACAAATAAACTCAAAATATTATATGGCAGCTGAACAAGGGGACTTGGTGTGAATTCAGGCATGTGCAGCAGGACTTTGAGTTAGTGG
This sequence comes from Carcharhinus amblyrhynchos, assembly GCF_965287045.1. NCBI lineage: Eukaryota > Metazoa > Chordata > Chondrichthyes > Carcharhiniformes > Carcharhinidae > Carcharhinus > Carcharhinus amblyrhynchos. The sequence goes on along the minus strand of NC_137331.1, from coordinate 54,038,115 downwards.
TTTTTGCTACCAAATAAACCTGTTGGACTTTAACCTGGTGTTGTGAGATTTCTCACTTGTGTTTATCCCAGCCTAACGGTGGCATCTCCACATTTTGATATTGTCATTATTGTTTCAAATTTCTTCATGGTCTTGCTTACCCCTCTGTGTAATGTTCATTAACGCTAACAATGAAGTAATATTTTTATAAGTTTGTTTTGACATGTTAAATAGGTGTATTGCCTATGCTAAATTTCTCCCTCAGTGTACCCAAAAAGGCACCATAGCGTGGTAACTTTTCACAGTAATTTCACTGCAGTGATAAAGTAAGCCTACTTGTGACAATAAATAAACTCAAAACATTATATAGCAGCTGAACAAGGGGACTTGGTGTGAATTCAGGCATGGGCAGCAGGACTTTGAATGAGACAACCTTATGTTCAATGGTAAATTGGAGGGCCTTTGAACCAAGATTGCAACAATTGAATTTGGAAGTTAAGGAAAACATGCAAGAGCCCATTCACCAACTGATTAATTGAGGGTATTGGGTGGAAGCAGTCAGTCTTTGTGATGAAAGAGACAAGGAATTGATAAATTCATTTCAAGGTTAAAATTGCAAACATTCTGGGACAAGAATGGTCAGAAAAAGAATAGAATCTGACTTAAACATGCCTGTTAGATTTCAGAAAATATATGCAATTAATATTTTTAAATGTGTACATTTAAATGAGTTTAAGAATTCAGAAAAGATAAGCACTTTAATTAAACTTCACTTCAACTTGATTTTTAATTTGTAAACAAAGCTACAGTTAGTGAACCAGTTAATTTTTCAAAGCAATCCCACAACTTCATGGTCATTTTTACTGGTTCCAGCTCTTCATTCCACTTTCTTAATTATTCTCCTGTCTTGCTTGCAGTTACTCCTACCAAGTTGCACTTGAATTCACACTCATCTGTCTTGAGGTATCTTCAGACATCTACTGTCGTTCATCAGCAACCATGACATCCATAATCCCACTGCACCCAGGTGAACCCCTTTCTGCTGCCCTTTTTAATTTTAACAATGCAAATTCTAAAATTACCTACAGTGGGGATTTGAACTCATTCTCTGAATTTGTCCAGGCCTCTAGTTTAAGATTACCATTACAGAACCATAAAAAGTATGAAATTACTTTTCATATTCTAGTTAGCGTAGCAACACTAAAGACGCCAATTATACGATCGATTCAAATTATATGTGATGCTGCCACTGGGTTAAGTAACATAGCGGTCATGTTACCAGCCAAGATTTTTTTGAAAAAACCTCGCCAAGTTACTGCTACAGTATGCCTCAGAAGGTTGCTGTTGAACATAAGCCTCAAAGATTGTCTTGCTTCAACTACTCATTCCTACAACATCTCTATTCGTAGGAATTTTAGACTCTTCAAATCGTATAGAAAAGCCTCCGATGAGCTACTGGGTAGTCCGCACCAATTTGCAATCAAGTACAATTAAGGAACAGTAGTGGTTTAGGGCAATATTTGAATTGAGGGAGTGAGTTAACAGGGAAGTTGATCAGCAGCATCAAGAAACCCAGAAGACTCTGAGGCACAAGTCTGGGAATTATTCTTGAATAAGTCACATAACAAGCCATCGCCATTGAAGTGTCCATCAGATGCATTAAATGCTTGTTTTAATGATATGAAATATTGCAACAGATGAAAGCACTGGATCATCAGCAATAATGGATGGAAGATATTTAGTCGTTCCAGGCAGTGAAATCATAGCACGCCTTACAGTGCAGAAGAGGCCATTTGGCTCACTGAGTCTGCACTAACTCTGACTGCTCTCTCCGGCACCCTGTAACCGCACATTTCCCATGGCTAATCCATCTAAGCTAAACACCTTGGGACGCTAAGGGGGAATTTAGTGTGGCCAATCCACCTAACCTGCACTTTGGACTGCAGGAGGAAACGGAGCACCTATGTGGACACAGGGAGAATGTACCAGTGACCCAAGGCTGGAATTGAACTGGAACTGTGAGGCAGCAGTGCTAACCACTAAGTCACAATGCAGCAAACCGAAAATAGAATTTTCTGGATCTATTTACATCCCCTAGATCCAACTTTAGACAGGAAATCTTGCACAAGCATTGTAGGTCCAGAAGTACAAGATGTAGGAGCATAAGTAGGCCATTCAACCCATCAAGTCTGCACCATTCAATTAGATAATGGCTGATCTGATATTATCAATTCCATTTTGCTGCCTTATCCCCATAAAGCTCAATTCCATTACTGATGAAAAAACTCTCAGTCTTGGACATACTTAATGACCCAGCCTCTACAGAAAAGAATTCCAGATTCACTATTCTCTGAGAAGAATTCATCTCGTCTTAAATGGGTGGCCCCTTACTCTAAGATTATGCCCTCTGGTCTTAAGACTCTCCCACAAGAGCAAACACCCTCTCGGCATCTACTGTGTCAAGCCCCAAGAATCCTATATGTCTCAATAATTCTTTTGAGCTCCAGTGAGTACAGGCCCAACCTACTTAACCTCTCCTCATAAGAAAATCCCTCCATACTTGGGATCAACTTAGTAAACCTTCTGGACTGCAGGGGTCGGTGCTGGGGCCTCAGCTATTTACCATTTATATAGATGATCTGGAGGAGGGAACCGAGTGTAGGGTGTCGAAATTGGGGTCGGTGCTGGGGCCTCAGCTATTTACCATTTATATAGATGATCTGGAGGAGGGAACCGAGTGTAGGGTGTCGAAATTTGCTGATGACACCAAGATTGGGGGAAAGGCAAATTGTGCGGAGGGTGTGGAGAGTCTGCAGAAGGATCTAGATAGGCTGGGTGAATGGGCCAGGAAATGGCAAATGGAATTTAATGTTGGCAAGTGTGAGGTGGTCCACTTTGGTAGGAAGAATGGTAGGAAGGACTATTACTTACGTGGCGAAAAACTGCAGCAGGCGACGGTGCAGAGGGACCTCGGGGTCCTTGTGCATGAGTCGCAAAAACCCAGCCTGCAGGTGCAGCAGGTGGTCAGGAAGGCGAATGGGATGCTGGCCTTCATAGCGAGGGGGATTGAATATAAAAGTAGGGAGGTCTTGCTGCAGCTGTATAGGGCATTGGTGAGGCCGCAGCTGGAGTACTGTGTGCAGTTTTGGGCGCCGCACCTGCGCAAGGATATTTTGGCCTTGGAGGGAGTGCAGAGGAGGTTTACTAGGCTGATACCGGAGTTGAGGGGGTTGAGCTATGAGGAGAGGCTGAATAAACTAGGCTTGTACTCGTTAGAGTTTAGAAGAATGAGGGGAGATCTCATTGAGACGTATAAGATGATGAATGGGATGGATAGGATAGAGGTGGAAAGACTCTTCCCGCTCAAAAAAGACAGTAGGACTAGGGGGCACAGCCTCAAGATAAAGGGGGGGCAGTTCAGAACGGAGTTGAGGAGGAACTTCTTCACTCAAAGGGTGGTGAATCTCTGGAATTCTCTGCCCGTTGAAGTGGTGGAGGCTGCCTCGCTAAATATTTTTAAGAAGCGGGTTGATGGGTTTTTGATAAGAGAGGGGATTAAGGGTTATGGGGAGAGGGCGGGAAAGTGGAACTGAGCCACGACAGATCAGCCATGATCTTATTGAATGGCGGGGCAGGCTCGAAGGGCCAGATGGCCTACTCCTGCTCCTATTTCTTATGTTCTTATGTTCTTATGACTGCCTCCTATGATAGTACATCTTTCCTTAGATAAGGGGACAAAAACTGTTCACAGTAGTCCAGGTGTGGTCTAACTGGTGCCTTCAGTCTTAGCAAGACTTCCCTATTTTTCTAACCCATTCCCTTTGAAATAAACACCAACATTCCATTTGCCACCCCAATTTCCTCCTGAACTTACAAGCTAGCTTTTTGTGAATTATACATAAGGACCCCCAAATCCTTCTGCTGCAACTTTCTCCATTTAAATAATAAAGGTCTTTCATTCTTCCAATTAGTGCATAACTTACATTATATTCCATCCGCCAAGTTTTTGCCCACACACCTAACTCGTACATCCATCGGTAGACTTTGCTATCCTCATTAGTTGCTTTTCCATCTATTTTTGCCTCTAGACCTTCCTGTGTTCCAGTATCCAGACAATTAAGCTGGCTCCTGATGCCTGCAGGAACCTTTTGGCCTCAGTTAGATTCTTAACGAGCCCACTGCATCCAGCTGAGTAGCCCTACATCTTCACAAAATAGCTGAGACAGGCTGGAGTCAGTGAACCAGCACGCCAACCAGAGGAATATATTTGAACTCGTGCCTGCCTTTAATCCTAGCTCCAATGGAAGGTCTCCTTTTGTTTTCATATTCCAATCCTACTCAGGGACTAATTTTTTAAAAATGTGAAGTTAATTTATTCTTAGAAGGGGCCACATTAAAAACATCAGGCCTACATCAAGGGAAAAAAACAAGAACAAGAATTTTTTTTAAACTCAGAATAGCCATCCAATTTAAAGTGCCTTTAGCACAAGCTTCTCCGCAACATTTGGGGGAGAAAAGCATTGTTCATTTCTAATTTTGAGTACAGCCTTTCAGTGTTTTAGAAACAATATTAAAGTCCGCTACTTAAGTCAAATCAATCCTTAGCTTTACCTCAGAACTCTATTTCTGCTTACAACAACCAAACTACTCAGGGTCACTGGGAGGCATGTCTGGTCACCCATCAAGAATTTAAAAATTGACTAAATTTGTTCAGCAATTACAATTGATGAAGTAATTGTTACTTTTATTATGACCACTTTCCTCTTTAGAGTTTAGTAAAATTCAAAACATCTTTACATTTTTAAAATTCATTCAAAATGCTGCCTGGGCCAGCATTTATTAGCCATCCCTAAGGTATTTTGTAAGACAGGATCTACAGGCATTTAGAGACGCAAGGACTGATATGGGACAGCCAGCATGGCTTTGTGAGTGGAAAATCATGTCTCACAAATTTGATTTGAGTTTTTTGAAGGGGTAACCAAGGAAGTAGATGAGGGCAGTGAGTTGATGTTGTCTACATGGACTTTAGAAAGGCCTTTGACAAGGTACCACATGGTAGGTTGTTGCACAAGGTTAGATCTCACAGGATCCAGGGCGAGTTATCTAAATGGATACGAAATTGGCTTCTTGACAGAAGCCAAAGGATGGTTGTAGAGGTTATTTTTCAAACTGGAGACCTGTGACTAGTGGTGTGCCTCAGGGATCAGTGCTGGGTCCACTGTTATTTGTCATTTATATTAATGATTTGGATGAGAATATAGGAAGCATGGTTATTAAGTTTGCAGATGACACTAAGATTGATGACATTGTGGACAGTGAAGAAAGTTATCTCCAATTGCATCAGGATCTTGATCAATTGGACCAGTGCGCTGACAAATAGCAAATGGAGTTTAATGTAGACAAATGCGAGGTCATGCATTTTGGTAGATTGAACCAGAGCAGGACTTACTCAATTAATGGTAGGGCGTTAGAGTTACAAAACAAAGAGATCTAGAGGTACGTGTTCATAGCTCCTTGAAAATGGAGTCACAGGTGAACACAGTAGTGAAGAAGGTATTTGGCATGCTTGGTTTCATTGGTCAGAACATTGAATACAGGAGTTGGGACGGCTTGTTGGAAGTTGTACGAGATATTGGTAAGACCACACTTTGAATACTGGGTGACCAGAACTGCACACTATTATAGAAAGGATATTATTAAACTAGAAAAAGCACAGGAAAGATTTACTAGGATGCTACCGGGACTTGATGGATTGAGTTATAAGGAGAGGCAGGATAGACTGGGATATTTTTCTCTGGAGCGGAGGAGGCTGAGGGGTGATCTTATAGAGGTGTATAAAATAATGAGGGGCACAGATTAGCTAGATAATCAATATCTTTTCCCAGTGGTAGGGGAGTCTAAAACCAGAGGGCATATGTTTAAGGTGAGATACAAAAGTGTCCAGAGGGGTAATTTTTTTCACACAGAGGGTGTTGAGTGTCTGGAACAAGTTGCCAGAGGTAGTAGTAGAGGCGAGTACAATTTTGTCTTTTAAAAAGCATTTGGATAGTTACATGGATACGATGGGTATAGAGGGATATGGGCCAAATGCGGGCAATTGGGATTAGATTATGGGTTTTAAAAAGGGCAGCATGGACAAGTTGGGCTGAAGGGCCTGTTTCCATGCTGTGAAACCTCTATGACTCTAACTGCCCTTTAACTGAGAGGTGTGCTAGGCCATTTAACACTCAATCACACTGCTGTAAACGTGAGCCACATGTAGAACACCAGGTAAGGATAGCAGATTTCCTTCCCTAAAGGGCATTAGCAAACCCGATGGATTTTTGCAACAACTGACAAAGATTTATTGGATTCAAATTACATCATGGTGGAATTCAAATCCATGTCCCCAGATATTACCCCTGGTTCCTGAATTATTAGTCCCAGTGACAATACCACAATACCACTGCCTCTCCTCTATGTTGTTAAACATCTCCATTACAAAGGTTCAACTAATCCATCGGACACTTTACACGTAATAAGGTGCACCCATTGTTAGAATAATGCAATGTTGTATAAGTGAGGCAAGGCAAATAAATCTCAACATGTTAAAGAAACCGCATTAACAAAATTTTTGTTCACAAGCAATTAATTTGAGGGGTGACACTCCACCCATATCAAATGCAAATTTGCATTCTAACTATTTCAAATCAATAAATGTGTTCATTTCAAAATATTAATATAAAAACTGTTGTGCAATTAAGGAGTACCACTGAATTATTGATTTAAATTTAGAAAAAGGTTATAAATGTTATTTACCCCCATGAATTGACAAGTGTATTTTTGCAAATATTTCCTTTGGCAATTCCAAAATCACAAGCTTTCCACTTTCACTCCTCCTACTTTTGAGTTTGGTGATTGAATGGCATACCTCTCAATTTAGTATTAACTACTTAAAAATTCTACTGAACTTGCAAACAAGAGTCCAGGACAAAAGAACATTTTGTAAATAATTTCTTTATTTAACAGAACATGGTCGAAATCTCACATCTGTGGTTTACCTAGAAGAAGAGAAAAAAACCCTTTTAGTAGAAAAACTTTACAAACACAATGACAGTATTTCTTGGGTTTTTGTACACAAAGTGGACTACACTGCATCTGGCAAAGATCTTGAGATTCCTTTTAAACAGTTAACAGTCAACTTTAGTTATATGAATAATTTGCTCAAAAATTACATACCCGTGCCTTCTTTATTTCCTTCTGTTCCTCCAAAGACTCCCCTACTCCCTTTTACGAGAGATAACAAGAACAAGCTGCTTTTGCCCTTTAGAGTAGCACTAAATTACAGATATTTTTCCCACCCCCATCCTATAAAACAAATGTTTATTTCATCCTTTATAAGGTTTAGAATAAAGTCATTGCATACAGTGACTACTGCAATTGTAAATGAGTTATTCCTTAATATGCAAATACTAATGTTTGTTTTTTGCTTTCTTGGGTATTATGAAATCCTTGTGCTGAAACAACTTCAGAATGTTAATAGCTTGAGTGGCATTGGTACTAACATTCTACTTAAAATGATGAATTCCTTCCATGCAAAAACTGCATAAGAATAATCAAAATGTACAAATTCCTGATCAACTGAATTAGTTACAAAAGCTTACTTCAGCTGCAAAAAACAATGTTACCATGATAACATTTTAATTACTATCCCATACTCCTCAGCTGCACAAGCATTTTGTTGCCAACCAAGTTAGTTATGCATTTTTGTACCAGATGGCCTCTTGTCATGCAACTAGACCAGAACACACTATTACTGTGTGGCTTTGAAAATTGAAAAATATGCTCCACATTACCAGCATTTCTGGCCAAGCAAGAATTGAAAGTTCTTAATGGAGGAACAGTGGTAAAGGTGTTTTCTATTAGGTGGGCCTCTCAATTCCCCTCCAGACTCATCAATAACTACCCACCCTAGAAAATAATAGGTGATGATACAAAATGGACAACTCCAGCAATATTGCTGCCTGTGCAGAAAATGTTTCGTGGCCACTTGAACGAGATGACAGTTCTTTCCCAGTCTCCAAACTAACTGAAAGGAATGTGTTAATAGCCTAGTGTCAGACTCAACCAAGTCATAATTGCAGCCAGGTGCAGAATAATCTTTTCCCATACTCTGCCCCAACAACCTTGCAGCTATTCTCAGAGTTTTAGGTATACTAATTTCATGTACTATACTCATTCCCCACCTGCCCCAGTAAGTTTAACTTTCACAGTTCATTTATTTAATCACAAAACCAGCACTTGCTTTGAATATTTAAAATTTAAACTCAATAGTCTATGTACTCAGCTTCTATACATTATAATCAAACTTTTCAAGACACAGGGAGGGAATCTATGTGTGGAGCCAGAGGAAATGTGTGAGGTATTAAATGAGTACTTTGCGTCAGTGTTCACCAAAAAGAAGGACTTGTGGATGAGTCTAGGAAAGGATGTGTAGATGGTTTGAGTCATGTTGAGATCAAAAAGGAGGTATTGGGGTTCTTTAGAAACATCAAGGTAGACAAGTCTCCAGGGCCTGATGGGATATACCCCATAATACCGAGACAGACAAGAGAGGAAATTGCTGGGGCCCTGAAAGAAATCTTTGTATCCTCACTGGCTACAGGGGAGGTCCCAGAGGATTGGAGAATAGCCAATGTTGTTCCTTTGTTTAAGAGGGGTAGCAAGAACAATCCAGGTAATTACAGGCCGGTGAGCCTTACATCAGTGGTAGGGAAATTATTGGAAAGGATTCTTCGAGACAGGATTTATTCCCACTTGGAAATAAGTTGACTTATTAGTGAGAGGCAACATGGTTTTGTGAAGGGGAGGTTGTGTCTCACAACCTTGATCGTGTTTTTCGAGGAAGTGACGAAGATGATTGATGAGGGTAGGGCAGTGGATGTTGTCTACAAGGACTTCGGTAAGACCTTTGACAAGGTCCCTCATGGCAGGCTGGTACAGAAGGTGAAGTTGCATGGGATCAGAGGTGAGTTGGCAAGGTGGATACAAAACTGGCTCCGTCAAAGAAAGTAGTAGTGGAAGGGTGCGGTTCTGAATGGAGGGCTGTGACAAGTGGTGTTCCTCAGGGATCAGTGCTGGGACCTTTGCTGTTTGTAATATATATAAATGATCTGGAGGAAAATGTAACTGGATTGATTAGTAAGTTTGCGGACGACAGAGGTTGGTGGATTTGCAATAGCAACGAGAACCATCAGAGGATACAGCAGGATGTAAATCCCTTTACTGTTCCCAGGAAATGAAAATGCTGCCCCCATCTCTTTCCTGCTCTGGAGCTTTCCAGTTTGCCTGGCAACCAAACTTGCTACCCTCTCCCCAAGAGGATATTTTCAGTTTGAGAAGTTGGTTAGATGGATGGCTGGTTCATGATGCAGAGCAACACCAACAGCGCAGGTTCAATTCCTGGACTGGCTGAGGTTATTCATGAAGGCGTGCCTTCTTAATCTTGCCCCTCGCCTGAAGTGTGGTGGTCCTCAGATTAAATCACCATCATTCAGCTTTTCCCTGAAAGGGGATTTGGCTCTGTGGAACTTTACATTTATTCTCAGCAAATAAACTGTGTACCCAAGAGTACATACCTTGAATAGATGGTCTATTTTTAGTTTAAATGAAGACAGTTAGTTACTTAATATCTCTAGTCATTGTGGAAAATAGCAAGGACATTTGTGTCCTGTGCTGTAATTTTCCTTTTATGGCTATAGGTGCTCAGAGCTGCTGTGCAAAAATCTCCAGAATTTACTTTAGATTTTAAATTTACAATCTAAAATCTGTACATGTGCAATACCATAATTCTGCTGTTTATCTTTTCAATAAATTACATTTCTTGAACTCAAATATTTAGTTGGTTATGTTTTATAAAGATTTTATACTTGGCAAATGAGAAATTTTCTTGTAGCTTTATTCACTCATTTAATTTGCTACCAAACATAATTCACTTTAAAAAATGATATCCAGTATCATATGAAACACAATAAAACTTTCCCAGCATGCGTTATTACTTATTCATGCCAATTTTTGTGATCAAAACTATGAGTACTAGTTCACCCATGATTAAAAACACTAAATGGAAGATATGTTTCAATATGAACTGCAATACTCTACTCCCAGTCACAAATCCCCTCCCACCAAAAAAAAAAGCACAAATGAGCAGCTTACCTTTAGTTCATTGTTCTGATCATTCTGTTGATTTGGTCTTCTCTGTTACCAGCATCACCACCCTCAACAAAGTGTGTTGTCTTTTTGTTCATGCCACCACGTGGCGAGGATAGCTTGAAGGGCCACAAGAAATTGTTGGCCATTTTGAAGTTCTTGCCAACTGTGTAGATCTCATGGATCAGATCTTCAATACAAATTATACCATATTTTCCTGAAAAGTAAATAAATGGATTATTTGCTTTCATGTTACCTAGAAATGTTTCTCTAATGCACCATTAAAAGGAGGAACTGTATTAGCGAAACCATCCCATCTGCCTTCTACACTGGTTCAGGCCATGCAATAATGGACAAAATGGATTGTAAACCACGCAAAGAGTAAATCAGTTTAAAACCAGGATATCATTCCCCATCTGGAAGAGGAAAAAACAATCTTACAAGCTCAACGTTAACTTTGCTTGTCTACATTTGTTCATACTGCTAATGGTAACCCTTAGCCCTTTATTTATCTAAAATAAAGAGCACTTCTTTGCTTAAAACGTAATAAATTAACATTGTTTACATTATGCTCCACTTTAGGATCATATAAATCCAGTTGTAATAATTCACCCCTCCCTCCCACCCCAAAAAAATTGTACAATAAAAAATTGCAGATTGGCTGACAACTTTACAGACCACCTCTGTTCAGTCTCCAAACATGAAACCGAGCTTCCAGGTCACCTATAATTTTAATTCTGTCAGACTGACCTCCATGTCCTCAGACTCCTGCAGTGTTCTACTGAAATACAAAATAATCTTGAAGAACAGGAACACATTCCTCATCTTTCAGTTTGGCATCCCACTGTCTTCTGAACAATTTCAGACTATAATCTCTGTGCATATTGTTGCCCTTTTCTTTGCAGGTTTTGGTTTCAATCAGTTCATCACTTTATCATTCATACCTCTTTTAGACACTTTTTGCTTATTTGCCCTATTACCACCCTTTTTGCCCCTGGACGACCAACTCTTTTTTCACATAATCTTACTTTTATCCTACCCTATCACAGAATCTCTCATCTATCCTTTTTCAACCCTCCTTTTCTCGCTTGCTGAAAATCTATTATGTATCTAATACAGAAGTAAAGCCAGGCTTGCTGTAACTGTACAGGGCATTGGTGGAAATACATCTAAATTATTGCACCCAATTTAGTCTCTTTATTTAAAAAGAGATACAATTGCATTTGAAGCTTCACTGTGGCTGATTCCTGGGATCAGCGTGATTGAAAAGGTTTTGTCATACTTGTTGGAGTTTAAAATAGTAACAGGTGATCCTATTGAAACATACTTGATGCTGTGGGGGCTTGACAGGGTGGATGCTGAGAGGATATTTCTCCTCGTGGGGGAATCTAGAACTACGGAGCAGTTTAAAAATATGGGCCCTCCCACGTAAAATGGCAAAGAGGAATTTCTTCTCAGAGGGTCATGTCTTTTTACAACTCTCTTCAACAAAGAGCAGTGGAGGCTGAGTTAATGAATATATTCAAGGCAGAGTTAGTCAACTAAGACAATTAAGTCAAACATTGTGGGGACAGACAGAACTGTGGACTTAAAACCATCAATCAGATTAGCCATATTATTGAATGGTAAAACACTCTCTATGGGCTGAATGGCCTACTCCTATTTCTTTTGATGTCACAATTTCTAATTTTTCCCCATTCTGATCAAGTGCATTGACCTTAAACATTAACTCAGTTTCTCTCTTTACAGATGCTGCTTTACCACTGAGTACTACAAAAAAAGGATTAAGATTCCACTGACAGTATGCCTATGCAAAAACAAAGTATAATAAATAAAGGAGGAGTTAGCATCCAAGAACTGTAATTTTTTTAAAACCAACTTCAGAGCCTGGAAATGGATGCGCAACTGAAACATCAGTCTGTCTCTAACAGGCTGCAGACCAAACACTGGAAAATGGGAGTAGAAGAGATAGATGCTTGATGGCCGGCGAAGATATGATGGGCCAAGAGGAGCCTCAGTGCTGTAAAGCTCTATGGTTCTTATGTTGATACATGAGTTGTTTTTCTTTTTTAAAACAAAATTCAGAAATATATCTAATAACTGCAATATGCAAGTTGTACTGTAACAGAGGTACTTGGTGCTTTGAGGCAAGACTTGTCTGTACCACGACCCGAGAAACTGACCAAGAATGATAATCCCCTGTCAGAATGGCTCCCCGAGACAAAAATCTAACCAGCACAAAGCAGACAACCCGCTGGAAGGTTCTCTCCCCACGGCCTCTCTCAAATAAGATAACCATGGCCCAAGTAACTGACTTCAGGTCGCTCCCCTAAACTAGTCAGGAATCCAACCTTTGTCCCAGATAATCATTACTGAACACAACGATTGCAGTGGGGTGTCCTGTTTCTTTGACTCACAATGATTATTGTCCCTTTGTTGCTGCCTTGGGCTGTTGATTTATTACCTGACAGCTCAGATGAGATCATCGATGAAATAACACTATGTCCTGCCAAGCCAAGATGGCTGCTGATACCCATCTGCACATACACACTGGAACCCAAAGATGTGATATGCAAGAGATACGAATCCAATGGTGACGACTTTTTGACAGCCTTAAGTTTTAATAATAAATATTACAGCATTGCCCACATATCTCCAAAATAGTTTACACCAGCCAAAAAAAGCAACCAGGTGGACCATTCTTCTGAACTAATTAAATGGTCAGACTGAAATTTCAAGCAATTCCACACTTCCTGAGCTCTGAGGCAAGTGAGCACTCGGGGCATAGCCATTTCCCTGCCTGTTTTCTCCTTCCCCCCTTTTTTTGGTATTTCAACTTCTAATAAATTTCTAAAGACACATGATTTGGGGGTGAGGGTGGGTAGGCTAAGTGATTCCCATTTGCCACTTGCTCTTTCCAGCTTTGAGAGATTTGGGGTGAGCTAAGGACAGAGGGGGTTGGCAGAAGTGTTACCTTGATGCTGCCAGCACTGCAACATTTGCAATTCCAGGACTAGTGAGGGCCTCTCACTACCCCCTATAACAATGGTGGCCACACATATAACTGCACACGTGCAATGTTAACAGCTAATGCGGCCATAGATTCATGGTTATATAGCATTGTACATCATAATCAACAACTGATTACTATGATCACTAGTTTTAGTATGCAGCAAATTACTAGGTGATTTTATAGCCAATTATTTTGGACTCATTCATACACTCCTTTAGAATGTGCACTTAGACCTTGTAAAATTAAATAAAATTACTCCTGGATGCCAAGGCTCAATTATTCCAATTACTAATGGCTAGTCTCTCACCTGCTGTCTAGTTCATCCCAAGCCCTGTTCATCCATCACCTATGTACATGCTGACCTATTCTGGCTCTGGGTCAAGAAAGATTTTAAAATTCCCACTTGTGTTTCAAATCCCTCCATGGCCTCAGCTGTACCCTGCCTCTATAAATCACCGTAAAAAGTCTGACAACACCAGGTTTTAGTCCAACCGATTTATTTGATAATAGACTCACAAGCTTTCGGGTTAGTCCCTTCGTCAGGTGAATTTCACCAGTGCTTTCACCTGACGAAGGGACTAACCCGAAAGCTTGTGAGTCTATTATCAAATAAATCGGTTGGACTAAAACCTGGTGTTGTCAGACTTTTTACTGTGTTTACGCCAGTCCAACGCCGGCATACCCACATCATGTCTATAAATCACCTCCAGCACCTCCATGATTTTCCAACACACCTCCTGAGTACCTGATTTCAGTTCTTCATCACCACTGGCCACGCCTTTAACTGGCTAGCTCCAAGCTCTGGTTTTCCTTTCCTCGGCCTCCTGAATTCTCTACCTCTTTCCTTCTTTAAGGCATTCCTTAAAACGCTTCCATCAAGCTTTTAGCCATCTGTCCTGATATCACCTTTTATGACTCAATGTCTAATTTTGCTTTAAGCCTGCAAATAACTACAAAATGTTACATTTATCATGCTTTTAACATAACAAAAAGTAATTATGATGTGCTGATTATTTTCATGTGGAAAAATAACCAAAAGGTTTGCTATCACACAATCAAGTCAAAAGGTAACCATTTGGCTTACTCTGATGTAAGATTTCATTAGAACAACTTCCTATTAATTACTTCTGGCATTCATTCATAATGAATGACCATTTTGCACCTACTCCAGCAGCTAATTCATATATTCATATAACGTTAACCATTACCTAAAGCCCGACAAGTGGAATATATCATATCAAGGTCAATGGATAATCAATTCCAGACTTGAGTAGTAGAGAAAGGCAGCAAGCTGAAAAACATCAGTGCTGTTGCAATAGTCAACATGTTTTCTTGCAAGCGGAGAGCTCAGAAATTCACATTTCAAATGACAGAGCAGACTACTCTCCATCAAGCAGCTTCCTTCTCACTTAAAAGCATTTATGTTTGAAGGTCCCAACATAGGAGTTCAAAGAACTCTCCACATATTGAAAATACAAATGGCAAAATTATAACTTTAACAGTCCAAGCAAAAGGGCCTGGCGGTACAGATACCCAAATCACTATAGATAGTGAAAAGCAGACAGGTCATGTTAAACCTGTAAAGCCTTGGTTAGATCATACTTGGGAGCTAAGTGCACAGTTCTGGTTGCCATATTATACTATGGATATAGAGGCATTGAGGAAAATGAACAACTTTTCCAACTAGGAAATTTTTAGGAAAGGGTGATCTAAAATAGGTGTCTAAAGTTATGAAAGGGTTTGATAGGATGGATAGAGAAGATGCATCCAATTGTGGACACCCCAAACTTCAGGGAAAGATGAAAGTTGCCAATAAAAGGAGAAACCTATTTACATGCAAAATATTTATATTACTGGAATAGTAATCCAGAGGCAAGGATAAATGATCCAGCGACATGCATTCAAATCCAACCACAGTAGTTGGGGAATTTAAATTCAATTAACCAAACAAAATATGGATTCTGAAAAAAAGCTAGCAAGGTGACCATAACGTGAACCATGAAGTGTAAAAGCTAAATGGTTTATTTATGCCCTTTAACAAAGGAAATCAACATCTTTACCCAATGCAGCTTCCAAACTCAGGGCAATGTGATTGACAATTCCCTGCCCTCTGGAATGGCTAAGCATGTCATTCACTTGTATTCACCATCACCTTCTTGAGGGTAATTAGGGAGGGGGGAATAAAATCTGAGCTTGCCAATAAGACATACACCCCATGGATGAATTAAAAAATACCCAGACTAGTAAGAACGTGGAACTCATTTTCGCAAAAAGTAGTTGAAGTAAATAAGATATATGCATCAAAGGCAAGGCTAGAGAATCACGTGAGGGAGAAATGAATAAAAGTCTATGCTGATGAAGGTCAGCTCACATGGGTGCAAAAAGGAAAATCTATATTTATATAGTGCCTTTCAGGGCCACCAAGCATCCCAAAGCAGCAGTTACTGTTCTAACATAATAAACAGACACATCATTGTGATAATGATCAGATAATCTAGCTTTGTGGTAATGATTGGAGGATTGATTGATCACAAGACTAGAACTCCCATGTAAATTACTGTGGATTACAGCAAAGTGGGCATTGTTGTCATCTGGCATATTGACCTCTACTTCGCAGAGACTGAGCACCAACTTTAAGATACTCCCCCTGGACCACAGCCACACTACTGAACACTGAACCACACCACACCTAGCTATCATCCCCAACACCATTACTGACCTTATTTCCTCCGGTGTCCCCCCCCCACCCTCTCAGTCTCCCAACCCTGGACATCCAACTGAGGGAACTGACATGACCTTGCTTTAAGGTCTTATTTGAAATAATGGCATCTCTGAGAGAGTACTGCACTGAGCGTCAGTCCACTGCTGGACAGGGTTTGAACACACAACCATCTGACTAAGAACATAAGAAATAGGAGCAGGAGTAGGCCATCTAGCCCTTCGAGCCTGCCCCGCCATTCAATAAGATCATGGCTGATCTGTCTTGGCTCAGTTCCACATTCCCGCCCTCTCCCCATAACCCTTAATCCCCTCTCTTATCAAAAACCCATCAACCCGCGTCTTAAAAATATTTAGCGAGGTAGCCTCCACCACTTCAACGGGCAGAAAATTCCAGAGATTCACCACCCTTTGAGTGAAGAAGTTCCTCCTCAACTCCGTTCTAAACCGCCCCCCCTTTATCTTGAGGCTGTGCCCCCTAGTCCTATTATCCTTTCTGAGCGGGAAGAGTCTCTCCACCTCTATCCTATCCATCCCATTCATCATCTTATACGTCTCAATGAGATCTCCCCTCATTCTTCTAAACTCTAACGAGTACAAGCCTAGTTTATTCAGCCTCTCCTCATAGCTCAACCCCCTCAACTCCAGCATCAGCCTAGTAAACCTCCTCTGCACTCCCTCCAAGGCCAAAATACCCTTGCGTAAGTACGGCACCCAAAACTGCAACGAGACGAAAGTGCTATCAACTGATCTAAGGCATAGTCCAGCTGGCAAATGGCTTGCTTTGATGCTTTAAATTTAATGCAGCTTCAACCAATAATCAGAAAAGAATATCTCTGGAGTCCCAACAGTCTACAATGTAGTTTGGAGAACACCTTAGGGATAACTATCTTGCAGAGTAGTATTGCAAATGGACTAAATTTTCTTCCTTTGAAACATATCATTGGCATAAAAATGAGAGAGAAAGCCAAATCGAAAAAAATCTACAAACTTCCAATAGCAGGAAAAACTTCTGAATGCCTGTGTACAAAAATTCAGTCACTCACTTTATTAGAGAAACCATGCATTAGTGTAGCAGTACAAATATCAGAAAGATGAAGGGCTATAATGAAAAAAACACTTGCTTAACTTGTAAAATCTGAACATACGTCTTTATCAAACCAAATCAGTGCCAATTAAAAGAAAATAACCTTACCAAGCTGTTTTTCAATCAATGCATTCTCAGTAAGAGCAATGCGCTGATGTTTGATCTTGCCGAAGCCACGTTTGTAGATCAATTCACGGACAGACTTCAGATTTGGATATCTAGAAAATAAATGTTTCTGTAAGAATATCACCATTCCATGACATACCATCTCCTAGTTAAACTCCCAGTGCACATATTACTAAATCACCAAGAACAGCTAGTTTCAACCAATATAAATGTAGTTCAGTTTCTGATAAAGTGACATATTTAGTCCCTAGCTATAACAAATCAAATCAAAATTCTTGTCCATTTTGGAAGGCATGTTTAACCAGAAACTGCACGTTGTATCTTCTTCAATAGAAGTATATACTAATAGTGTTCTCCAATGTGTGGCTGTCAAGCTGACAATCTGACCCACAAAGCCCAGCAATTCAGTTCTATTTGTATTTCCATGTCTATTGTGAAAATGCTTGTTAATCCATCCTAGGGCAGAAATTTAAACATAAAAACAACCAGATGTTCGCCGGTGGTTCAAAAGGGATAGAGTTTAGCCGGGAGGAGAAAAATGAAAGCAAGAGAAACGGCAAGTACGTTACTATCCATTGGTTTGTTCTCACTGGAACAACAGAGGTTGGGGGTAAACTGATAGAAGTTTTTAAGATTATGAAGGGCCTGGACAGAATGGATAGTCAGAAACTTTTTCCTCAGGGTGGAGGAATCAATTACTAGAGGGCATAAGTTTAATGTGCGAGGGACAAGGTTTAAAGGAGATGTACCAGGCAAGTTTTTTTTTTAAAAGAGAGTGGTGGGTGCCTGGAATTTGTTGCCGGCAGGGAGGGGGGATAGCAGCAGCAGGGTCTGGACAAATACATGAATAAGATGGGTATCGTGGGATACAGTCCCTTCTGGGATAAATAAAGAACAAAGAAAATTATAGCAAAGGGACCGGCCCTTTGGCTGCCAAGCCTGCACCGACCATGCTGCCCGACTGCAAGTTGTATCTTCTTCATCAGAAGTATATATTAATAGTGTTCTCCAATGTATATCTGTCAAGCTGACAATCTGACCTACAAAGCCCAGCAATTCAGTTCTATTTGTATTTCCATGTCTATTGTGGGATACAGTCCCCAGAAGGCAGAAGGGACTGTATCCCACAATAGACATGGAAATACAAATAGAACTGAATTCTGGGCTTTGTGCGTCAGATTGTCAGCTTGACAGATATACATTGGAGAACACTATTAATATATACTTCTGATGAAGAAGATACAACTTGCAGTCAGGCAGCATGGTCGGTGCAGGCTTGGCAGCCAAAGGGCCGGTCCCTTTGCTATAATTTTCTTTGTTCTTTATTTACAACCTCAGACATCCAAAACAACTTCACAGCTAATTAGGTAGTTCTGATGTTTCCCCTGCATTGTAATGAAGGAAAAACATGAGAGTTAATTTGCACAAAGGTCATATAAATTGCAGGAACAATAGCCACATTGCTATCATACGCTGGTGATTGTGGCTGATAAACATGGAATAGGATATATCCCTTGTTCACCAAGTAGTGCCACAGTAATTTTGGAATCTATCCTAGAGGTACAGTGTCTCAATCAAAAGATCAAAGATGACCCAACAATGCAGCAGTCCCCCAGTGTAGAATTAAAACCTGAAACTGGACAGTGTGTTTGAGGGACAATGGAGCCTGACCCCATAACCTTGTTTCCGAGGGAAGGGTGCTAGCTCTGAGCTACAACTGACACCTGTGTCACATCCAATAACCTCGGTACTCTGGTATGGGAATGAAACAGCAACGGTCCTTATTTCTAGAAACTTGTGAAATTTTGGGTGATGAAATAACCAGGCTGTGTTTTATAGCAGGCCATTAAGAGCTAAATTGCACCATGACGTCATGATTGCCAAATTGCCAAAATATCTAACAACATGGGACATGCAAGTTGTCAATACCTTAAGGAAAACATTTTATCTTAAACATAAAGAATGTGTTACCTAATCACAGCAGACTAGAATGTTTTCCAATTAAGTAATCAAAAACAGTGACAGAAACTGTGTAGGCCACTATCCATGCCTGCTTGAGGTTTGTTATAATAAATCACCAATCACATGCATTAAAAAAAACCTGGTTTCACACTATACTATATTTTAGCACTTGACCAAAAACATACCATTTCATCTTTGCTAATTGCTTATTTCTAACCACATACCCCCATGCAATGTACGGCTCTGCGATACGGAGCATGTTGATTGAAGCCTTATTCAGTTTCACAAACACTCCATTGAAGATCTGACGCAGTCGTAGGAGCTGAAGCACCTTACGAACTTTAGGGCTAACACCATTGATGCTGTGAACCAAGGACAGAAATTAACAAGATAGATAAAGGAACATTCTTTTAAAAGTAGCTGTTAATTTGCTGTCAGTTTGTAATGGCTTGAAAAAAAATCAGATTAACCCATCATTACACTGATGAATAACTCTGCATTTCTACTTACCCCCTAATACGGATCACAAAAGCTAGCCTGGGCTCCGCAGGGACGTAGTAATTATTAGCTTTGCGTGCCATTCTGGCAAGGCGGATCTCACGTCTGTACATTTGCTTGTATTCCTTGTGGTAACACTCAGCCCTCTTGTAGATTAGTTTTCTCTTCACTCTATTCATCTTGAAATGAAAGGCATATTTGCTTAAAATGTACTAAATATACATGGCTTACATTATACTCCATTAAAAAAAGTTAAAATAAAAAACATAGAATCCCTACAGTGCAGAAAGAGGCCAATACAACCCATCAAGTCAGCACTGACTGTCTGAACAGCATCTGATTAACCTGATCAACTGGGGAGTTAGCGTTTTCTAGCTAATATTCATCCCTCCATCAACATCATGAAAATATTATGTGGTCTTTATTGCGTTGTTTGTGGGGGAGCTTGTGTACAATTTGGCAGCTGAATTTCCCACAGTACAACAGTAACTTCACAAGATATATTTGAGATGCCTGGTGTCCCTGAAAGGGTCTATATAACTGCACGTCTACCTTTATTCCCTCTTTTCCAAATCATCAGACTAATGTTACTTTGTACGTGGTAGTATTTAAATTCTGCTCTGTGGTAAGTTCATGGTCTGCAAGGAGTTGATCTTTGCAGATACTATAGTGATTTTTAAGGGGCGTCAAGGTCAAATACATGAATAGGATGGGAATAGAGGGATATGGTCCCCGGAAGGGTAGGGGGTTTTAGTTCAATCGGGTAGCATGGTTGGTGCAGGCTTAGAGGGCCGAAAGGCTGGTTTGTGTGCTGCAATCTTCTTTATTCTTTATTTACAACCTCAGGACATCCAAAACGACTTCACAACTAATTAAATACTTCTGATGTTTCCCCCATATTGGTAATGAAGATAAAGCACGGTAGTTAATTTGCACAAAAATCATATAAACAGCAGCAAGAAAAACATATGCATAAGCTATCAACCTGGTGATTTTGGTTGATAAACATTTTATCCAAAGGATGGGACCTGCACATTAGTGCTGCACTATCTTAGCCTAGCTTTTTTGCTCAAATCTTTAAGTGTGAATTGAACTCGTAACCTCTTGACTCAGTGGCAATAATTCTACCAACTTGTGTCACAGCTGCCTTTAGAGGCACTGAAGCTACTTCTGTAACTGAACAATTCAACAATTGTAATAGAAACAAAATACTGCAGATGCTAGAAATCTGAAATAAAAACAGAAGATTCCGGATAACCTCAGCAAGTCCAACAGCATCCATGGAGAAAAACTGTTAATATTTTCAGTCTACCAAAACTTAACTGTTTCTCTCTCCACGAATGCTTTCAGTCCTGTTACTTGTTTTTAACTTCAAAAATTGTCTTATTGATGAAGCATTACAATTGCTATTAATTTAACTCGCTAAGTGTGCAATCCTCGGTTTTTTGTCCCATGTACAGCTTAACACGAAATGATAGCCTTTTAATTGTTCCTCTTTTAAGGTCAAACCAAGTAGACAAACTCAAATTACATTAGGACAAAGTAAAAGGGGCAGCTCCCCAAAAAGGGGAACAGCCCGAACAAAAACAAAAGTACAAAGGAAACTTAAGACACATCGAATCAAAATGTGATTGTCGGGGTCTATAACGCACCTCAGCCCCCACGGTGCCCAGAGGGCACGGAAGGAGCCTTTTAATTGTTACTACATAGGGAAACAGGTGAGTTAAAGATTTTGTCTGCAAGAGTTAAAAGATTATGAACCACCAACCAAAATAATATATTTATGATAGGAACATTATGCGTCCTTATGCGTTCTTCCATCGTTGTCGATGAGGACTGAGTTGTTCCAGTCCTTTTGGAAGCAAGGATCCATTCCTCAGAAACTTAAAAGATGCTTCCATCGTACACCTCTATAAGAGGAAGGGCAATCGGCAAATATGCAACAATCACAGAGGAATCTCGCTGCTCTCTATCATAGGAAAGACCCTCGCAGGAGTCCTGCTAAATCATCTGGTCACTCATCTGGAGCTGGGCCTGCTTCCAGAGTCACTGTGGCTTCCACAACGGTTGCGGGACTATTGACATGATTTTTGCTGCACACCAACTTCAGGAGAACTGTCAGGTGCAAAACTGCGAACTCTACACAATCTTTGTTGATCTCACAAAAGCCTTCGACGCTGTCAGCCAACAAGGCCTGTGGGGGATCATGTCGGAGTTCGGCTGCCCCCCCCCCCCAAACCATTCATGTGTCCTTAATAGTGCAGTACATGGGCATAAATGTTTCCATTATTATGCAATGTAAGACAAAGGCAATTAAACTTTTACTGTCACACATTTATTAATCATGATTAAAAGTTGTAGTTCGATAGATGGAAATATTTCACAAACCTTCTTTTCTACCAACAAACGCTTGATGCGCTTGGCCTTCATCAGTGCAAACGCCTGACGCTTTTTCAAAAGGCTCTCAGGGACAGATGGCACCTTCTTCGCTCTGGTTAAAAAGGAAACAGATGGAACTGATGTTATTTTATCATAAATTATTTTCAGTGCCCTTGACTTGATGGGGATACTAAACAACGTGCATTGTAGTAGGCCATAGCCTGATCGTGAAAACACTAAATACATATTTACAGTGAATATTGTCCTGATGCAAAATTTGTTTTTAAATACTATTTCTAAGATCTCGGTTAGTCAATTGCATCAATTAAGAATAAATGAAAGCTTCAACTGGGCACAATGTAACCTGAGCAGCCGGAGCTAGATAAGCTAGTCGTCTTAACACTGTATCCAAACCGTTAAATTAAATAAAAGGGTAAAAAGTAAGCTGGCTCGTCATACAAGAATATCCCGTAAGTGGAAAGTGTTGGAAATGGAAATTTAACTCCGGATGGATTCGGATTTTAATTCCCCCCACCCTACACTCACTTCACGTCCGCCATTATTACTGCGGCCCAGGGAGAGGAGAAAGGGAGCCACGCATGCGCAGAAGGTATTTATAACCTACCATTGGCCGCTGTCCCTGATATTGCCTGAACCGATGCAGCGATTTCAATGTCTTTAATAATATACGTCTATTTATTTCGATTGGCATTTTTTTTAAAAAGAAAAGCTGAAGACAACGTATTGGGGGACAGTCAGAGGTGGGCAGTGGTGAAGTGACCTGTTTCTGGGAGGGGTCCTTGCCCGCGGGGAGGGCCGGTTGCTTATTTAAAGGCTGAGGCGGAGTGAAGATGATCAGAGTCCGGAGGAGGCGGCGGTACTGGCTGGATACCGGCCCAGCCTCAGGGGAGTCACCTCATCAGCATCACCATACAGCCACCTCCGACAGCTCTCTGTGCGGCAACCTACCAGCCTTTCCCACCCGCTCTTCCCGGCGCCAGCCATGAACATCGCGGCCGAGTTTTTCGTTGTCACTTTCAAAGTGCTGTGGGCTTTTGTGCTGGCCGCCGCCAGATGGCTGATCAAGCCCAAGGAGAAGAGCGTGTGCGACCAGGTGTGCCTGATCACGGGAGCCGGCAGCGGGCTGGGCCGCCTCTTCGCGCTGGAGTTCGCCAAGAGGAACGCCAGCCTGGTGCTATGGGACATCAACCGGGAGAGCAACGAGGAGACGGCCGAGAAGGTCCGGCAGCTGGGCGCCCGGGTGTACACTTACACTTGCGACGTGAGTAAAAGAAGCAGTGTGTACCGGACGGCCGATTTGGTGAGGAGGGAGATCGGAGATGTGACGGTGCTGGTCAATAACGCAGGTGTGGTGTCTGGACACCATCTCCTCGAGTGTCCTGATGAACTTATCGAGAGGACCATGATGGTCAACTGCCACGCTCACTTTTGGGTGAGTGTGAAAAGCTGAGGAAGTCTGTATTTAATTGCATGTTGTGTTGTCCATGAAATATTCCCATTTAAACTGAAGCCTCTGCTTAAATTGAGTATCATTTCTAATATGCCAAATTAATTTGACACCAACACATTCCTTACTCAAGTCTATTGAATTGCGCGACAAGCTTTGTAATACTAAGATGCTATGAACATCCCAGTAAATGGCGTTTCACTGGAAAATGAAACTTTTTACGTAACAGTTATCACCTGAGTCGCGGTGTCGATGCTAAGCTTTTAAGGGAAATAGAACTGTGAATAAGCTCCGTAGATATTAAGACACTAGTGAGCACTTTAGTATTAATGATTAATGTGACCTTCTACATGGTGCATAGCTTTTACTAGCTGTATCCAAACACTTTGGCTTTTAATATTGATGTCTTCATGATTCAGAGCAGTTCCTGGTAATTTGGTGATATGAGTAGCTTCCGGTCCTGAGCTGCTGCCCTTAACGTGGGGGACTTTACTGTGAAAGATTTTATTTTCCCTATAGAAGTAGGATGTCTGTTTGGTCTTTGGATAGTGTTCCTTGCCCAACAGCCTCGCGTGGAAAAACTAAACGCAAAAGATAGGGATTCGTTTTACGATTCCGATTGTAAAATCGTATAAGGACTAATGAGTCCAGTAGCAGTCTAAATATATAAATGGGGATATTGTGAGCGCAACAATTTTCGTATCGGTCGGTGTATTGCTCCCTGTAAAGCAATAATCCTATTGCTAGCTAATGCTGGAGAAACTTAACACTTGTGATTTTTTTAAAGGGGCCAGAATTTGAAGTGCTCCTCCACACTCTAAATTGTGGGAAGGACTTCTCTCTCCCACGCCAGTAAAAGTGAGGTGTTGTTCACGCGAATCCGTCATCCCCTTAATCCTTGAACCATCCAAATTGTTCCATTTCCTATTGGCGCCTATCGAGATACATGAGTGTTTTTATAAATTCAGGTCGTAGTAATGAGCGCAACTTTCGTGAAGTGACCGTACAAAGACAAACGCTTAGGGACCTTGTGCCCCGTTTTAAGGAATGATTTTTGTAGTTGTATAAAACTTGCTGCCTCAACTGCCTTGGGGTACTTTTTGCGCGTTGGGGGGGGGGGAGAAGAGAACCGAATGTTCAACGTTTTATAAAACCGTCTTGGTTCATTTCTCAAATCACTCCATTTGTGTCTTGAGCAGAATTCTATTTTCTTGTAATCAAACGCTGAAGACGGCTCCAAGATTGAGAAGGAATCATTTAGATTTTTGTTCAGAAAACATTCAGTTTTAACTGGGGGGTGCCCTGAGAATATGAAGTTGGGACTCTTCATCGATCATGAAGACTGCAGCTGATCAATTTGTCCAATGTGTGGCTACGATGCTTGACAGCACTGCTGTTGAGTGATTTATCATTTTGTATTAGACCCCCAATAGCAGCCTCTTTTCAACCTGCATCTGTTGTGTTCAATAAATGAAATAGAGCTAGATCACTTTTAATAAAACTAAATCTGTTTCTGATGTCACTTGAGCTATTATTAATAAAAATGAGGTAAACTGCAAATACGTGGTACCTGTAAATGATTGAGAATAATGAAGGAGCTGCACATCTTTAAAATAACTTTCTGGAAGACTACAAATTGAATAAACAACCTGATACCTGAATCTAATTGACAGTTGGCACAATAAGTCTATGATCCTAGCACTAGAAATACAACTTGAATTCACAATAAAACTAAATCTGGAAGCTTGCAATATATTGGACTGATCAATTCTTTGATTTAGGAAAACACTGAATCACAGCAAAATTGGCAAAACATGGTATGTCACTTCCTTCTGATCAGCTGCATGAGGCACAGAAGGTGATGACTGTGATCTGATATAACTAGTACAATCTTATACCCTAAACTGAATATCCTGTAGCCTATTTCCCTATCTGCAATGAGTTGTGGTTCACTGACCTGTAACCATATGACACTACATACTGAAGTGTAGGCTGATGTGGCACCTTTCCATCTATGGAGACTGGGAGGAAACAGACATGGGAACATGGCAAACTTCAGTGAGCCAAGCTGGGAATCGAACCCAGGTCCCTGGTGCTGAGGGAGCAGTACTAGCCACCATGCTGCAGTGTTCTCGTCTGCCTTTCCCCCACTGATCAGAAAGTGTGACAGCATTCCACGTTTTGTTACTGAATAGTACTATCCTCCATTCTTCCCTTGCTGTTTGTCACATTGCCCTTCAGAATGAATGTGCTGAGATGCCAACATAGAGTGGAACACAAGGCTCCTTTGCAGTAGCAATGATGCAGTCCAAAAAAATGTTGGTTTGTGTAATATCCTTGCAATTACCACTCCTGACCATTGAGTGGCACTGCTGTAGCTTTTCTTTTGGGCTAAAATTCAATCTTTAAATTTTTCTCAAGCTAATCTTTTTTTAATGGAACAAATATCCTTTTTGTATGTCTTTGATTTTTAATGAAAAGACATGTTAAACTTAGCATTTCAATTATTTCTCTAACCATCAAAACCATGTTTATGGATAACGGGGGGGGGAGAGGAAGAGAGAAGATAACAATCTGCTATGATCTGAATGGGTTTAAGTTTTTGGGAGAAATGGCAGGATGGGCAGTGGTAGATAAATTATTGAATTCCCTACACTGCAGAAGGAGACTATTCGGCCATTAAGCCTACACAACAGCAATCTCAATCTGACTAATCCCTCTGAAGGGGCAATTTACCATGGCCAATCCACCTAACCTGCACATCTTTGGACTGTGGGAGAAAACCCCTATAAATCCTGAGTAAATGCAAGATCCACACAGTCACCTGAGGCTGGGATTGAACCCATGTCCCTGGCATGGAGGCAGCAGTAACTTGCCTCTGTGCCATCCTCGAACTGGACTGTGGAGTTTGAAGAAATGAGTCACAAGGAAACAACAGACTAGTAAACTGACAGTGTTTGCAATTTGAGGTGTTCTGTTTGCAGCTGCAAAGTAATTTGAACCTGTATAGTAACTTTTTAGTATTCTGCAATTTTGTGGAGTTAAGTGGAAGGAAGAATGTATTTTAATTTGCTAAAACACTTTGAAGCTCAAGGCTGCTTTTATATCTGCCCCATTCTAATGCAGTGGACCAGAATGAAGCACTATGTACCTTTATTTGACCTGACATTAAGGGACGTTACCTGAAACAAAGTTTTTTTTCCTCTTTGGAAATGTTTATTACTTTCATCTCCCAGATCATGCATTCATGTTTTTGGAATCCTCACTTAGACTTGTACAAATACAATAAAATGATGCAGGAGTTCAAAGCAGTCTTCAAAATGTTTGCTTGCTTATACTCCTATGTGTAGAGAGTCTCTTGGGTTCTTGTCATGCCACAATCAACCTCAACATTAGTAGCAGCAGCAATGAAAATTATCATTTTAAATTCCTGAATTGAGGTGCAGGCAGCCCACACCATTTTGGGGACATTGTCTAAAATTAATTTGTTTTCTTCAATTCCTGCTATTCATCTCCCTTGGTTCTACCTGACTTGATGCAATATATGTAAACAAATGAATTTAATTTCTCTTCCATTTGTTTATCACAAATAGAGGATAAAGCTCTCACCATTTTGTATACAAGGAATACCTGTGGGAATCTGGTACTTCTTGTAATAGAAATGTTGTAGTGTTTTTCTTTACAGAATAATGGTAACTTCCTACTTCTATGTGAATTGAGCTACATTCTGAGGAAATCATCCATGCAGTAAGTAATCTAATATTTGTAGAATTACTGCTGGGAGCCTAAATTCTAGTGACATTGGACATTGTTTAAAGTTGCCAAAATCTGTAAACAATTGTGTTGTTTTTTTCTGATTATTGATATTTGTAACAGTCTGTCCATGACTGACGTTTTGCTAACTAGTCAATATGTCTTTACCTATGCTTCTCTCCATCTTGAGCAAAGTTGCTGTGTCAGCAATTGTCCAGCTTATGGTGCACTTAATTTTTAAGGTTTGAGCATTTGTATCCAGAATCTTTCATCTCTTTGGCTTTTATCAACAGCCTGGGTTGTATGCCATTTCAAGTCTGATGACTTATTTGCCTTGATCGAATCATTTCAATACTAGTTTGCTTTTTTTACAGTTCTCCCTAACCACCACCTGCACTTGTGTAAACTAGTGAGTTATATTCACTAAAAATTTCATGCTTTTATCCTCTACATTGTAGACTCCATTCCTGTGTGGCACTGTTATCACAATGTCTAGAAACATCTTTTTTAGGCCTCTTTCATATTTTGATTGCTTTATTTTTTCACCTCATTACTTTTTTGATTTTATATTTTAATGTTAGCTAAGTTTTAATCTTCCTACTTATCCACATCTGTACCTATGTATTAATTTCCAGTGCTTTTCCAATTAAAAGATTTCCCAGTGTTAACTACTTTTTAGATATCCTTGCCCCCACCCTAATCCAGCACCCAGTTGTTATTGTCATTCTTTCCTATTGAATGTTGTGGTCACTGTTTACTAATTTCACTCTTGTTATCTTCATGCACCACCTTCATTTCTGAGAACTGGAAGTTGCTTCTTTTCCTTCTAAAATTAGAAACATAACTGACCCAAGACTCCTGGTACATTCTTAAAAATGTGTTCATATTACTGCCCTGTTGCATATTTCAGAATTGCCTATAAATCCTCTATCCTATCCCATCCCATGTTCATTGTTTAATAGCTTGAAATGTACCATTTGCCTTCCTGTTGGCCCTGAACATGTACATACTGTCATGGCAAATCCCATAAACATTGGTGTACTCAAGTGCTGGTGAATAACCTCTTCCATATTTCCTTTCTTTGATTTAAAAGGAATATTACATTTTCATGTACACCAAACAAAATTAATGATTTTATATAATTTGACTACCCCTCAAGTTTATTTTGCAATGTCTTGTTTCTGTATTGACAATTTTCCTCACCCTCATAGTCCAGTCTTCACCTTGGCTCCCCTAGTCCCCTCTTCTAATTTCATTATCCTCCTGTCCTTCCCTAATCTTAACCTCCCATACAAACTCTACTACCCAGCCACTTAATTTTGTTATTTCTGGCAGCCTCTGTAGTCAGTCCCTGTTGAGCATGAGGGGATGGATGGACTTTCGCACTCTCCCCTGACAGCACTTCATGTACATATGGAAACTCCAAACTGCCCAACATATGGCCCTCCATTCAACAAAGTGCTTTTGGTCAGTTGCTTGCTCATTTCTACCTTTTGTAGTCCTTGTT
Organism: Carcharhinus amblyrhynchos; assembly: GCF_965287045.1. Taxonomy (NCBI): domain Eukaryota; kingdom Metazoa; phylum Chordata; class Chondrichthyes; order Carcharhiniformes; family Carcharhinidae; genus Carcharhinus; species Carcharhinus amblyrhynchos. The sequence continues at coordinate 54,009,437 of NC_137331.1, read as the reverse complement.
CCCAGCGGAGCCTCTATTTTTCTTGTAATGGTCTTCATCTTTATTCAAAGTTCAAGGAGTGCAGGCTTGTGTACCTAGCAAAGAACTAGTTTAACTTGCTATCACCAGGACCAACTGTACTACATCAAAACCCATCAGTCTCCACTTCTATCTGCAAGTTTCCCACTGTTCTAGACTCATCCCTGGAGTATAAGAACGAGGTAGCCTCCATCGCTTCAGGCCGAGAATTCCAGAGATTCACCACCCTTTGAGTGAAGAAGTTCCTCCTCAACTCCATTCTAAACTGCTCCCCCTTATCTTGAGGCTGTGCCCTCTAGTCCTGCTGTCCTTTTTGAGTGGGAAGATTCTCTCTACCTCTACCCTATCTATCCCTTTCCTTATTTTATACGTCTCTATAAGATCCCCCTTCATCCTTCTAAACTCCAATGAGTACAGACCCAGTCTATTTAATCTCTCTTCATAGTCTAACCCCCTCATCTCTGGTATCAGCCTAGTGAACCTCCTCTGCACTCCCTCCAAGGCCAAAATATCCTTGTGCAAGTGTGGCGACCAAAACTGCGCACAGTACTCCAGCTGTGGCCTCACTGGTGCCCTGTACAGTTGCAGCAAGACCTCCTGTTTTTATATTCTATCCCCCTTGCTATAAAGGCCAGCATCCCATTCGCCTTCTTGATCACCTGATTTGATCACCCCCACCCCCATTTATTTGCATCTGCTGCCTGTGCCCTGAACTCTTTAATAAAATCTACTTTTGAATAAAGTTACTTTTGATCACTACAGTGTGAGGAAAAATATCTTTAAAGAACTCTCTCAAGATTAGGATGTAAGCCTTGGATTGCAACTTTGTGTGGGAGCATAATCTTTTGAAAGAAGAGCTGAAGTAATTTGTATTACTTGCATTATAAAATTAACATTATTTGTATCATTTCTTAAATATCTTGATGTTTAAAGTCTGAGCTCTTGGAAAGAGGTAAATATGCATCTCAGCTTTAATTTTCAGGGGAAGGGCCTATTTTGTAACCTATTGACCCATGAGGTTTGCACAATTAGGAAAATGCTTGTCTGCTGTAGTGCATTTTTCCACTCCTTGTGTGGCTGTTTTTGATCTTAAAGGGAAATGGCAAGCAAGCTACTTTTAGGTTTTGGAGAGGTGATGACAGACATGAATTGATAGCATGACTGCATCTCATTTCAAATGTCTATGCTGATATAAATTCAAAAATAAAGCAAGAGCCTATGAAATAGCATATAAGTTCCTTAGTATTAAAAATCTGTTATTCTGAAATAAGGTGCTGCCAAAGCTTTTCATCCTGTGCTCATCAGAGCAGATACAATGCCAATTTCAAAGGAAACAACAATTTATAATGCATGAGGAAAAAGGGTGCTGGTTGGTTGGCAAGTGGTCTCTGATTAAGGAGTTGCCACACGTTTAATTTAAAAACCACAAGTCTACTGTGGCCAAGACGTGGCCAAGACGTTGCCACAAGGATTGCAAAAGAGCAAATCCTTTCTGCTATTTGCAACAGGCAGAATACTGACTGTTAAACCAGCCCATACTGCAAAACAAGTACTCGTGCTGGTCAATCCTGAGTGTGCTAAGAATTGCATACTAGCCAATTTAAGATTCAATTGGATCCAGTGGCTCAATTGCACTTACTTGTGACTACATATTCATACACATGGCCCTGACTGCTACAGATGAACATGTCCAGGCATTGCATCTTTTTAATTAAACAAAAACTTGGGAACAATTTCCCTGGTGCGTTCAGCATGGTAAAATATTGACCAATTGGAGTCAACTTGCCATCCTTCTCTTTACAATATAAATAGTTTTTCCTTTTGAAATTTGGTATTCTTGTGCCCAGTGAGTAAAATACAAAAGACCTTAATGACAAGTTCTGTACTACCAAGCAACAAAAATGGCACCTATTTAAATCCTTCAACAGATTTTGAAAGGCTGCTGGTGAGGTTGTGTTTATCTGAAGTAGATCTTTTTGATCTAATATAACAAAATGTACCCTTGGTACTGAAACTAAACTAGCACCAACTAATGAGAAAAACATTAGTTTCTAAGTCTGTATGTACACTACATTGTGAGAAAATGGCTTCGCTTTGTTTAACAGACAGCAGAATTTGGATCACTGATCAGTCTGAGAACAGTGAGGAGGACATTCAGTAGATTGCATTCATCTGCCCTGTTGTTAACTCAGCATTATTACCATTTATGTAGTTTCCTTGTGGTTTACTACAAAGTAAGGAAAAAAATTCTTGAGCACTTCCATCCAGAGGAGGCTTTAGGCCATTCCACATCCAACCTGCTTTGTCAAAATGCAAGCAGAGTTTTCAATGGTGAAGAAATTCCAGAACATCAGCTGAGACAATCTGCAACATTCTAAATAAAATAATTCACAACCTCTATGGTGAATTTGTTATCTCCTCCCAATTTTAATTCCAATGATGGGGATTAAAACTACAGTTTTCCTGATCTGTAAAAGTTCTATTTTCAAGAAAAGTTAACCAAGAAAAAACTTGTCCTGTTAGACCAAAGCTTAATTAAAATTAATATTTGGGAATGTCTGTTTACAGTGCCTCTTTGTAAAAAGTGTGTTCATTTACAGTGAGACATGAGCAAGCTAAGAGAGCAGGAGCATTTATATTGGTCTTGATGTGATGAGATTCTTGCTAACTTTAATGTAGCCACAACTTTATAGGTAAATATCTGCCAGTGAGAAGAATTTCCCAGGTACAATTTACGCAAACAAGTGACATTACTTTGATATGGCACAAGAGGTGCACATTTAGTTTTGTGCCTATTCTGGTTCTTTAGAAGACTATCCAATTAGTTCCATTCCACTTTTTCTTGTAGATATTTATCCAATTCCTTTCTGAATATCACTGAGATTGCCTACATCTTATTTTTAGGCAGTACATTTCAGATCATCCCAACTCAGAATTGTTTTCTTCATGTAGCCTTTTTTTACCAGCATACAATGCTAGTTGAGAGCTGAAAATTTGACTTATTGTCACGTGTTGGGATACAGTGAAAACCTATATAGACAAAACATACTGTTCAGGGAGTGCATAGGGAGAAGGAAGGGTGAGAGTACAAAATATAGCGTGCTGAAAGATCAGCTTAATATGGTAGGTTCATTCAGAAATCTGATGGAAGCAGGGAAGAAGCTGTTCTTGAGTTGGTTGGTACATAATCTCAAACTTTTGTATCTTTTTTTCCAATGGAAGAAGGTGGGAGAGCGTGCCCAGGGTTAATGGGATCCATGATTCTGTTGGCTACTTTTCTGAGGCAGCAGGAAGTGTAGATGGGGACAGTGGATTGAAGGTTGCTTTGCATGATGTACTAGGCTACATTCACATACCTTCATAGTTTCTTGCAGTCTTGGTCTGAGCAGGAGCCATACCAATTTGTGATACATCTAGAAAAGATGGTTTCTATGGTGCATCTATGTCATAGTGGACGTACTGGATTTCTTAAATCTCCTGAGAAAGTCTAGGTATTGGTGGGCATTCTCAACTATAGCATCAGCAAGAGGGACCAGGACAGTGATTGGTGATCTGGACATCTAGAAACTTGAAGATCTCAATCGTTTCCACTTCACCATTGTTGTAGACGGGAGCATGTTCTCCACTACGCTTCTTGAGTAGTGCCATGGGATCTTGCATTCAATTGAACAAGGAGACAAGATCCAAAAATACAGAAAATGACTTTACTGCAAAGTGGCAGCTTATCATATAGCCAAGTTCTCAATTTGACTGAGCTTACCTGTTTTATGCATTGGTTAAGAATTGCACTCGGTTTTCCTGAAATGGACTGAGAAGATTGCAGTTTTAATCACAGTCTGGTTTTGGCTAACAAGTGAAATATTGTTGGGCATTGGTTATATTGAGCTAGTAATCATGAGATCTTAGTTAAGATTTTAAATTTGAAAGTAAGAAAAATGCCTGGTTTCAGCAGTTAGTTAAGGAAAAATATAATTTGCTTACACATCTCTTCAGGGACATTGCCATTGAGACTGCAGTTTCATGAGAACAAGGCCATCTAGCCCTTTGAGCCTGCCCCACCATTCAATAAGATCCTGGCTGATCTGAAGTGGATCAGTTCCACTTTCCTGCTTTCTCCCCATAACCCTTAATTCCCTTATCTGTCAAAAACCTATCTACCCATGACTTAAATATATTTAGCGAGGTTGCCTCCACCACTTCAATTCGAGATTCACCACCCTTTTGAGTGAAGAAGTTCCTCCTCAACTCTGATCTAAACTGCCCCCCACTTACCTTGAGGCTATGTCCTCTAGTTCTGCTATCCTTTCTAAGCGGGAAGAATCTCTCTACCTCTACTGTATCCATCCCTTTCATTATCTTATACATCTCTAAGATTCCCCCCTCATCCTTCTAAACTCCAACAAGTACAGACCCAGTCTATTTAGTCTCTCTTCATAGTCCAACCCTCTCATCTCTGGTATCAGCCTAGTGAACCTCCTCTGCACTCCCTCCAAGGTCAATATATCCTTGTGCAAGTGCGGTGACCAAAACTGCACACAGTACTCCAGCTGCAGCCTCACCAGTGCCCTGTACAGTTGCAGCAAGACCTCCTATATTCATCCCCCTCGCTATAAAGGCCAGCATTCCATACGCCGCCTTGATCACCTGCAGACTGGGTTTTTGCAACTCATGCACAAGGACCCCCAGGTCCCTCTGCACTGTAGCATGCTGCAGCTTTTCGCCCTTTAAATAGTAATCCCTCCTACTATTATTTCTGCCAGTGTGTAACCTCACACTTGCTAACATTATACTCCATCTGCTGGGTCCTTGCCCACCTGCTTAGCCTATCCAGATCCCTCTGCAGACTTTCCACACCCTCAGCACAATTTGCTTTTCCACTCATCTTTACATCATCAGCAAATTTCATCACCCTACACTCAGCCCCCTCCTGCAGATCATCTATATAAATGGTAAATAGCTGAGGCCCCAGCACCAATCCCTGCAGCACTCCACTAGTCACCAACTGCCAACCAGAATAGCACCTGTTGATACCAACTCTCTGCCTCCTATTAGACAACCAATTCTCTATCCACGCTAACACCTTTACCCCCAACTCCATGCCCCCTAACTTTCTGAAGCAACCTTTTGAGGCACCTTATCAAATGCCTTCTGAAAATCGTGAAACACCACATCCACTGGTTCCCCTCTGTCTATCGCACTAGTCACATCCTCTTGGAAATCCAATAAATTCGTCAAACACGACTTCCCCTTAACGAATCCGTGCTGCGTCTGCTCTATCAAACCATTCCTTTCCAGGTGCCTCGCTATTTCTTCTTTGACAGATTCAAGCATTTTTCCAAAAACAGTTTTTTAACTAACTTGGACTTTTTTTTGGACTAACACTAACTTTTTTTGTGTAAAACATCTTGCAGTGAGTGACTCAAGAAGGACTATCACAACTTCTGAGGCCACTGTAGATACAATCAATATCATCCATGCCAGCAGCAGCTACATCCTAAAAGAATTTTTTAAATTCAGAATTCAAATTAGAGTAGCCAAATAAATCCCTGCCTTGAGAGGAGTAAAATGGCTGCTAGAATCAAAAATGCTGTCCACCATCTTAGTTTGCCACCATCACTAAGATGGTCATTGTATTGTGGCATGTAATGCTGGTAATTTAGTACATATGACTAAACCTGACTTGTGAACTGCTTAAACTTGATGCACATTTGAAAGGAGCTTTCTCCTTGGGTTGTGCATGTACACCATGGTGTGAATTGGGGATGTGAATCACTTTTGCTATTTAGTACAAACCAGTATTTTGCCAACATAACACTGAAGTGACCAGAAAGAGGAAATTTTGTTGGAATGCTCTAGAAAAATCTGTTTTGAATTCTCTGCTTTAATGGTAAATGTGTGCAATAATCCCTTCCCTTTTGAAGGATATTACAATAAACAAACTCTACAATTGACTGCCAGAATTTCAGACAGACTCTTATTATGCAAGATTAAGAGGATTATCCAATGTTGCAGTTCCCTTGATCACTGTACCATCTCCACAAGAAGCAGATCAAAGGATCTTGTTAACTAATCAGATTTTAAATCTTGTTTGTGCTTTGTGTGAATTTGGAGAACTTGAGTAACTTTTTCCCTATTTTTGTCCCAGAAATCTAGGTGTGTAAACCATTAAATTCAATTTGTGCAGTCTTGGCATACAAGAATCAAGGATCTACTATGAACCTTCTAACTGATTTTCAAAATATTCATGGTGTAGTTTCTCCTATTTTCAAATATGGAGCAGCTGGAGAAGGTTGCTTCAGTCACATTCATAAAGTGCTGTGTCATATGCAACTGGTTTTGGAAATCAGATGCAAATTTTACACTAATTCTGTGCTCAACCAGCACAAGATTTTAAGGTGAGATTCCACCAACATCTAGCTCTTTTGTATGAAGGAAAAGCAGGTAATCACTTGCTGTAGATCTTTGTAAATTAAAAATACCATAGCATGTACTAGAATTCTCACCCACAGCAGGCATTAACAGTCAATATTAAAGATGGTGTACAGCTTGGCACTTGCATTCAGTTGTCTCAAATGTAGCAGCTTTTTGGCCATACTTCGTGTGTAAAAATGAAATTTCATGACAGTGCAAAGTGTATTAGCAAATGGATGCTTAACACCTTTTTTGAGGGGGGGGGTGTTGCTGTGTGGAGAGAATGCATTAATTTTATTAAGTTGTCACTATCTTCACAGGATTTATTGGGAAATAATTGTACCAATAACAAATGGATTTTGTTCTTTCTACAACAAATTCTGATATAATCTATACTGCAACACTATACATAATAGAAAAAATGAGGTGGTGGTCTCATTCATATTTTGTGCTTCTGCACTTGTGTATTTCTCTGATTTTAATTATTCCTATTAGCATGTAGGGTTTTAGTTTTTAAAGAAAGTGCTTTTTTTTTTACTATCGACCAGGAGGTTGGGTCATTTCAAGCTCTTGCTAACCTGTCCAGATAATTTAATTGATGTTGTAATTTAATGCACCTCTTCCTTTTGCAATGCTACAAAGTACCTTGCAACATGGCAAAAAAAATATGATCTAAGGAGAGCAGGGAGTATGTGCAACATTTTAACAGTGGTACAGCTGGGATCCACAAATGCTACTATATTGGATCTTGCTAAGGGCTAATTATCTTGTGTAAACTAAGTTTTTGGTGTAGAAAAGATAAGGGTGACAAAATTGCTGATGTGATTTTTTTAATGGAAGAATGTACAGACAGGAATCACACTTTATCACCAATTGTTTGGACATGAACTAATTAGACTTCTACTTTTAAGAACAAGTAAAGATTATTCTACATTTTTAAACATCTAAACAGTTAGATAATGCACTTCCAATCTTACTGTTTAGCTTTTATAAACTGTATTCTGCAGATGTTTCACAGCTTTTTAAATGTGTAGGTTATACATGACACTATTTCTGATTAGGGTAGGTTTTTCGGTCTGCCTGGATTTTGTGTTCTGGTAATAAGAGAACTGAATGGTCTGCTACTAAATTCCTGTTATCCTTCATGTCTGCATGAGGAGGCACAGATTGCTACCTGGAATGAGCTACCCCTTCTGCCTGCCAAGCAATGTTGCAACTTCCACTTTAAATAAGAAATCAAACCTTTGACTTTTCTCTCTGAAACACTGGCACTGAACACAGGCTGCAACTGTTGGAGGGGGAACATTGTGTTTATTTCAATAAAATTTATTTTTAACAGGCATTTCCTTTTTCTTAACCTTTAGGTAGGAATATGGGAGATTCCTCCCCACTGAACTAATGTTTGTAAATGAAGTGGGGGATTTCCAAGTCTTAAATCCTTGTGATAAACTATTAACTAAGGGGGAATAAAAACAAAACTCATTTCCTTCTGTAAACTAGTTTGGGATATTTCAAGATCCCCACCTTTATTTTAAAAAAACTGGTGTTTTGGAAATGGGGGAATTCCAAAACATATGATGAAGGAAGGAACAGCAAGTCTAATAGTGACCATGTCCTACAAATAGCTGTTATAAAGAATGAACACATCATTCAGTCAGTATTATTGATCTTTTTGCTTTGCTGCTGAGAAAAATCTAACACTTGTCTGGGCACTCATCACTTAATGCCTTTTGAAAGAATAGGAAGTTTAACATTTTTCTCCCAATAAATCATATGTAGGACAGTAGAAGACTTCTTTCAATAGTTTTGACAAATCTTTGATAGCATTAGGAAATGTATTGAGTTGAGAAATGATTTCTGAAGTTTTACTTTCCACATTTGGAAGAAGTTTGGATGTATAAGTATTTTAAAAGTTTGCTAATATTTCTTGTACATGTGTTTTTAATTTTTAACTTAAAATTTGTACCACATCAATTTCTCAGTTACTAGTGCAAAATTTGTTGCAATCGCTGCATGGTTATGATATTGAAAACCACTTAACTCTCACATTGAAGATCTTGATTGTGACTTTCTAGTTGCCATGATTGACAGCCATTTCTGAGTATCAATTTAGTTTGTTTTTCTCAACCAGAGGCTTATGGGTTCAAACCTTCTTTCCAGGCATGTTTAGAATCTAGGTTGATGCTTTGACTGTAAAATACATAGTCTGCAGAGCATTCCTCAATGAGTTAGTCACAGAAGAAGGCTATTTGGTCCATTTATCTGTGCCAGCTCCAAATGAGCAGTGCAGCTGGTGCCATTCCCTACCTTTTCCCATAACCCTGTGCATTCTTTTTAGATGATGCAGTTCCCTCTTAAATGCCTCGATTGAACATGACTCCTGTACACTCTCTGGCGGTGCTTTAACATCTTAACCACTGGCTGCTGAAAGTTTCTCTTGTTTCTGTTGCACTTCTACCAATTACCTTAAATCCATGTCCCCTCATTATTGAGCCATCAGCAGGAAGAGTTTGCCCCCATCATGATTTTTAAATACCACTATTGAATCTTCAAGATCCAGACCATGCTAGAGTCCCAGGCTAGCCACACAGACCCCCACTGATTATGGCAAGGTCTGCAAGACATAGACTACAAGATGAAGGCATGTAAATCACCAGCTCCAATGCACCCATCCCTGATGAGCTCCATGTATCCTATGCCCATTTTTTAAGCAAGAAGTCAACAAGAGCATGCCATCCACCTGAGAAGCCATGGGTGAACTTGTATCTGAGGTCACCATTGCAGATGTCAGTCTTCAAGGTCAAGCCCTGAAAAGTGACTGGTCTGCTTGGTGTATATGGATGAGCACTCAGATCCTATGTGGATCAGCTGGCAGGGGTATTTGCAGACATCTTCAACTTCTCTTTACAACATTGAGGTCCCTATCTACCTCAGGAAGATGACCATCACCCCAGTGCCAAAGAAAAGCCAAGCAGCATGCCTTAATGACCATCATCCAGTGGCTCTGACATCCATCATGAAGTACTTCAAAAGTTACTCATGGCACGAATCAATTCCAGCCTCCCTGACTGCCTGGATCCAGTACAGTTCACCTACCACTGCAATAGGTCCACAGCAGACACCTTTTCTGTGGCCCTGTGCTTAACCCTGGAACACCTAGATGACAAGGACGTCTGTCAGACTCATATTTATTGACTACAGCTCAGCCTTCAACACTTTTCCCACAACTCAACTCATCTCCAAACTCAGTGGCCTGGGTCTTGGCACCTCCCTCTGTGACTGGATTCTGAACTTCCTAACCCTCTGGCTACAATCTAAGGATAGGCAACAATACCACTTCCATGATTATTGACAACACCAGTGCCCCACAAGGTGTGTTCTCAGCCCCCTACTATTCTGCTTATGCACTTATGATTTTGTGGCCAATTTCCCCTCCAACTCAATTGTCAAGCTTGCTGATGACGCCAGTGTAATGGGGCAGATCTCAAACAATGACAAGACAGTACAGGAATGAGAATATGGTGAACTGGTGTGATGGCAATCTCCCTCAATGTCAACAAAATGAAGGAGACTTATCGACTTCTTCAGGAAGTGTATGGAGAACATGCCCTGCCTACACCAGTGGGGACAAAGTAGAAATGGTTGAAAGCTTCAAGTTTTTAGGTGTCCAAGACACCAAAAACCTGTCCTAGTTTCTGTCCACCACTCCCCCTGCTGACACTACAGTTAAGAAAACCTGCCCAGAGCTCTGTTTTCTCAAAGCTAAGGAACTTTGGCATGCCAGCTATGACTCCCACTATCTTTTGCAGATGCACCACAGAAGGCATTCTTTCTGGTTGTGGCAGTTTGATATGGCTCCTGCTCTGCCCAAAACCACAAGGAACTAAAGGCTGTGAATGTTGCCCAATCCAGCCTCCTATTCACTGATGCTGTCTCAACAAAGCAGCCAGCATCATTTTAAGGACCCCATGCACCCCAGACCTTCTCTCTTCTACCTTCTTCCCTTGGTGGGGGAGGAGATACAAAAGTCTGAGGTCACGACCCAGCTAACTCAAACAGCTGCTTCCCTGTTACCATCAGACTTTTGAATGGACCTACCTTGCATTAAGTTGATCTCTCTACACCCTACCTATGGCTGTAATACTACATTTTGCAGTCTGCTGTTTCCTTGTCTGTGCGGTATGCTTTGTCTGTACAGCATGCAAGAAACCATGCTTTTCACTATATACTAATGCATGTGACAAATCAAATTCCCTTGACCTGTCCTCCAAGGAGAGCAGTCCCAACCTCTGACTCTCTAACTGAAGTTCTTCATCCCTGAAACCATTCTTGTGCAACTATTCTGCAGTCTTGGTGTTGCTCAGAACTAAAATGCAATACTCTAGCTGAGGCTAAGCCAGTATTGTAGAATTAACACAATCTCCTTTTACACTCATACTCAATGTTCCTATTAATAAAGCTGAGGACACCTATGCTTTAACTGCTCTCAACCTGTCCTGTCACCTTCAATGACTTGTGTATATACACCCAAGTACCTCTGCTCCTGCACCCACACTAGAATTTATATTCTGTTTTTGTCCTACTGAAATTGATTACTTGTCATCTGCCCATGGCAGCAACTTGTTTTTGCTCCTTGAAGTTCTACCTTGTCATTCTCCATAGTTCAGTTCACAAATGATACAAAACTTGGAATCGTTACAAACTTTAAGTTTGTACCCAAACACAAGTATAGGTCATTAATATGTCTGAAAGAGCAAGGGTTCCAACACTGACCCCAAGGAACTCCATTACAAAGTTTCTTCCAGCACGCCAAACACTCGTTAACGCTACTTACTGTTTGGTGTCACTTGGCCTATTTAATATGCATATTACTACTTATCCATTTTATTCCATAAGCCACAACTGCTTGTAAGTTTGTGTGGTTTCTTATTGTTTGGAAGTTCATGAACACCACCACAATGGCCTTGTCTCATCAACATTCATTTCCTCATCCAAAAAAAACCTAGTTAAATGTGTTTTGTGATTTTTAAATTTGCTGGCTTTCCTTTAACCTGCATTTGTCCATGTGACTTTTGTCCCTTATTTTGGAGGTCCAATGTTTGAAATTTTCTATCCTCTGGCACCACTCTCCAATCTGAGAACTCATCAGGGGGGCCCTGATGCTGTGATACCACGTAGATAATGGGGGTTATATGACCAATTTTGTGGTGTAAACCACCCCCTGCCCAAATCATGGCAATGCAGGTTGCCAGTGTAAGGCACTGGCAGATACAAGCATCTCTCTCTCTCTCTCTCTCTCTCTCTCTCTCTCTCTCTCTCTCTCTCTCTCTCTCTCTCTCTCTCTCTCTCTCATTGCCCTTGAGTGAGTCTTGAATTGCTACAGACTCCAGTAGGTATGCCTGCAGAGCCATTAGGAAGGGAATTCCAGGACTTTGACCCAGTAACAGTGAAGTAAGGGGATCTAGCTCCAAGTTGGCATGGTGTGTAGCTTGCAGGTGTTGGTGTCCCAGGGCCCTTGTCCTTCTGGATGGTTGAGGAAGGTGCTGTTGAAGGATCTGGAGTGCTGTGTATGGTATTGATCTCCTTTTTAAGGAAGGGTATAAACATGTTGATAAGTCAGAATAGATGCTGGAAGGACTCCAATCTGGCAGCTTTTGTTAACTTTGGGTCGAGAAACAGTCCTTCAGAGCATGGGTGGGATTCTTGGGCTGTACATGCTAGCAAGACTGGTCCTGCTGTAATGAATGCAAATTTGGCCAAGTACCAAGTTTTCTGTCCTTGCCAATAGTGGAGGTGAATTGCCACAATTATGGAATGGGTGAGTTTGTCATGAGAAAAAGCTAGGCAGGTGCAGCTTGTATCCATCGGACTTGGTTGAAACATAAGATTCTGAGGGGGCTTTACAAGATGGATGTGGCAAGGATGTTTCCTCGAGTATGAATCTGGATGAAGAGATCACCTATATTGTAATATATTTTCTCAGGTTGAGTCTTTGGAATTCTCTTCCTCAAAGGTGGAAGCCGAGATTCTCCTAAGCTAGTGAAAGGTTATTGGGGTAATCATGAATGAGGAGTTGAGGTTAAAATTAGAGCAGATATGAGTAGCTGTTTCCTCCTCACGTAGAGGTCCTTGGTGAATTGTTGCAATGCATTTTGTAGTGGCACACTGCCATGATACAATGGTGTAGGGTGTTCACTTAACTTTGGCACCCCATCCACCGCTTAATATTCAATCAAGCAAACTGCTTTGTCCTGGATAGTTACAGCGAGTGCTTTTGAAGCTGCACTCTTTCAGGCAAGTGGAAAGTGTTCCATTACATGCTGCTGACTGATGCCTTGTGTATGGTGAACAGACTTTGGGAGTTGGGAGCTTAGTTACTTGCCACAGAATTCCCAATCTCTGGACTGCTGTTGCAGCTAGACTATTTATATGGTTGATTTAGTTTCTGGTCAGTGGTAATCCTCAGGATGTTAAGTGGGGGATTCATTGGATGTAATGGGGCTATGGTTAGATTCTGTCTTGTTGACAGTCATTACTTGGCACTTGAATAGTGCACACATTACTTGCCACTTAGCCCAAAACTGAATGTTGCATAAATCATATGGACACATTGTTTTAATATTGGAGAAGTTGCAATTCTGACATGGTAGTGGGAGAAGATCATTGGAGCAGCTGGATATAATTGGCTAGGACACTCCTGAGGGACTCTTGCAGCAGTGTCCTGGGACCATATTGATCACCTCCAACAACCACAGCCATCTTTCTTTGTTCAAAGTATGACTTCAGCCAGAGGAGAGTTTTCCCTGAATCTCATTGACTTCAATTTTTCTACATCTCTTTGGTCAAGTGGTACCTTGATATCAAGGGCAGTCATCCTCCTCTACCACTATTTGGACCAAGGCTATATATAATGAGGTCAGGCACAGTGATCTGGTAGAACCCAAACTGTGTTAGTGAGCAGGTCAGTGCCATTTGATAGCATGTCAATGACCCCATCCATCACTTTGATCAAAAGTAGGCTGGAACAGTAATTAGTCAACTAGGATTTGTCTTGTGTTTTCTCCTTCAGCAGATGCTGCCTGACTAATTTTTTTCATCATAAATTTGTGAATGACTTTTTGGTGATAGTATTACTGCCCTTGTTTTGTAAGATTTAAAACTAGCTACTTTTGGTCAATAAATGTGATCACTTTGGTATTTTTGAAAATTGTTCTACAATGCATTTTCCTTTGCGTATAACTTAAAGTGAAACTAAATAATGAAAAGGAACTTACAAATGCAATCTTGATATTGACCATTATCTGGATTATTAGTGAATTGCCTGGATTTGTGATTCTTTTGCCATTTTAAGAAAGTGGCCTGCTTTACACATCTGTTTAAAAATTGAACACTTTAAACTGCAGTGAGTAAATGTTAGTTTCAAATTTAATCATTTAAAACATGTGAAATCTGAATCTTGAATTGGTTTTTACAGTTTTTGGTTTTGACACCTTTTTCATTCACTGCCTTTCAAGACTTGCAGCCAAGATTGAGGGATGATCTTGAAATGTTAACATGATCGTGGTTGAACTGGAGACTGATTGCTTCCTACTACAGAGATATATATGGGAGAATTAAGATTTAACATTTGAACTGAACTGGCAAAGTGAAATTCCTGCAAGCACCATTTGATTTTTGGGAATGTAGAATGTGCCAAAAAAAATCACCAAAGCAGAATTAATTGGTGCTTAAGCATATTAAAGGTAGTGGCTAACTTGAAAGGAATAGATATCAGAACTTTCTGATATCTATTCTGGTGAAGCAGGCTTAAATGGTCAAATTATTTACTTTGTTCAGGAAAGCATACAATTTCCGATCCTTTTTACATTTGCTTTGAGGCCATCATCCTTTGTCAGCGAGCTGTTGGGCTCATCTTGCATTTACAGGCCAATGATCAGGCTTTTTGCTGGTATTGATCTAGTCATTTTTGGCAAGATGCTGTTCATCTGTCAGCTCCAAGTGGATTTGCATAAGGCAGGTCATGCCAGTTGAACCTGATGTGTGTTTTTGAAGAGGTAGCTAAAGTGTGGATTGGAGAATACCAAATGCCTTCTGGAAATTCATATCATCAAAATCTACAGACATCCCTAATAAACTGTTGGCTGACATTAAAAACATTTTCCTGCATTGGAAATTGGCTGGGTGACAGGATTCAGTGGGGATTTTGGGAAGCTGGTGGTGGAGATAATGATTTAACCCTGTTGGTTTGTTTCTAAACCTGTATCAGAATAATATGGACTGTAACTTGGTACACAGAGGGTACAACCAAAGGAAGGACTGATTTGGATTTTGGTGTGGATCCAGATCCTGGAAACTTTAAGGATCCATTAATATTGGGAAAGAGTGAGTTGAATGAAATTTAAGATCATGAAGGAACTGGGCTCGGGTGCATAATCTTAAATTAGAGCCAGAACTTTCAGAAGTAAAATTGGGAAACCCTTCCACACGCATACACAGATGGTAAGAAGTTTGTAACTCTTCGCAAATGGCAATTAATGCTAGATCACTTGCTAATTTTAAATTGGGAATTAGTTTTTTTCTTAACCAAAGACAGTAAGGGACATAGGACAAACACTTGTGTAAAGAGTTGAGTCACAAATCAGCATGATCTCCATTAAATTGGACTTTGGACTGAATGGCTTATTACATATTGATGAGCTATTTAGTTTGGGGTGTGGCAGGTGATGGGGGAAACAAAAAATTAAGTGAATCCCTCCACTCATTGTATTAGAAGATGCATGTGCACATGCATTATATTTTTTCCTTAATTTTTCTAAAATGTAGTCTATAAAAACAGCAGTGCAGGGTAACACAAGCAGTGTTCTTGACCTTTCCATTGATAACTAAGTTCGTTTTAATTACATTGACAGAACAAGAAGTGCTGTATCTATAATATATAATTGGGCCAAAATTTGTTTTGGTAACATCCTTTTGGAGTGGGTGAGTGAGGCAAGATGACATTGCCTTTTATTTATTATCCCTCTGCAAAAAAAAAAGCCGTAAATGCTGGAGAAATAAGTGTAAACTCTCCATGTACGTTTTTTGGAAGAGAAAAAAAATAAAAGCTGTTGCCATTTTCAGAAAGAAACCTAGCAAAGTAGTGCTGTACTTGAATTGTAAATTTATAAGCATCCATGACTAGCACCACACCTCAGGGAGGAGAGGATTGAAAATATCAAACTCCAAATATGATCTATGTAAATCAAACTACAGTGTTAATATCCTGAAACTAGACTACTTTCTATTTTTTTAGACTAGTCTTTCCTGTTACCTTTTTGTGACTGCCAATGTCTAGGTAAACTATAGTTCATGCTGTACTTAAGTTAATATTGAAGGTAATGCTAGGTAAAATTGAAATATGGTTTGTGGCTCTCAAACTTATGACTGGAAAGTGTAATTGGCCAGTTTGTGCATGAACAACTAGGAGGATATTTGGCTCTGAGCTCTACTTTAAGAAATGAAAGCCAGTAGATGAGGTACAGTGATTTCTAAAGGTGGGCTGAGCTGACCCAGTTATTTTACAATTGGTTACTTGTTTTGGGGAGCAGTTTGACAAGATGCCAAATGACAGGGTGCAAATGCCATGTTGATGGCACAGAATTCTCACTGTCCTGAGGGTAATCAAGCTTGCCAGGCAAAGGGATTTAGCTGTTAATATGTATGGCACATGTAAAAAGCATTTTGTGATCCTTGTGTGCCAAAGATATGTTCTTTACTGGTTCAGAATTTCATGCATTTCAATCCACTTTCTATTCCAATCGTGTCTTTAAATCTTGAATTACAGCAAGTCGCAAATATTTTCTGGTGATAATCTGCGCAATGTTTTAAATGGAGCTTTGTTATCTAGATTTACAGGGTATAAAGCAATGGTTGTAATACTTCAAACACTTTAGAATTGTTAACATGTGCAAAAGCACGGTACTACAGTAGTTAGCACTGCTGCTTCACAGCTCCAGGGACCTGGGTTTGATTCCCAGCTTGGGTCACTCTGGAGTTTGCACATTCTCCTCATGTCTGCATGGGTTTCCTCCAATTTCTTCCCATAGTCCAAAAACACGCGGGTTACGTCAATTTGGCCATGCTAAATTAACTCTAGACGCGTAGGTTAGAGGATTAGTGGGTAAAATTATATACCAATATCAGGAGTAGGGACTGGGTGGGATTGCGGTCATTGCAGACTCGATGGGCCGGATGGCCTCTGTACTGTAGGGTTTCTATGATTGTTATGAATAACAAGACATTGTTTGAGCTTTCCACTCTTGTTCTTTCTAAACTTGTGCTGAAAGTATACCATGGCAAGAAAATAGTTTGCTAAAGGTCTCTATGTAAAGTAACATTAGACATGGGGTTGACTACCCAAATGTGTCTCAAACCCATGCAACAATCAAAAGACTTTTAATTCATCTCTTTTGTTCTAGAAGAGAATGAGAATCAAACTAACTTGACATTGCTACTAAGCTAAGCATGCATAGCTTATACAGACATGTGGTGATTTTGGAGGTACTAATATGAATTCTTTCTACTATTGAAGTAGAGAAACTCATTGGCAAACGTGTCACTTTTAGTTAATATAAATGGAGAAGTGTAACAGTTCTATTTAGATTAGTTTGTCTAATACAATAACAATCTGACTTGGTTCTGAAATGAGTTTTTGGGGCAGGAGGGAGAAGAGATCTAATGCACATCCCTGAAAGCAGAAAATCTGATTTTCTTCAGGTCACCCACTTCGGTCTCAATATGTAGGTATGCAATATTTTGGTTGGAATGTCAGGTATTGCAAAATGTTTTGCAGCTCTGCAGCATGGAACACATGAAACAACAAGTAAGGAAAATAATCTTGTCCAAATTTGCGGCAAGTACTTCCTGATCCAAAACGTTTCAAAGCACCAACTCCGTACAATATTTCTTGCTGCTCCACCCAAAAAGATATTGAAACTTGGCTAGGAATGTACTATACTGCCATACAAATGTTCAGCCATACAAATATTTGGTGTGAAACCAACTATCTTGCAGAAAAGTTAGCTCTCCACAGATGCTGTTAGACCTGTTGAACTTTCCTAGAATTTTCTGTTTATGCTTCAGATTCCAACATCTGCAATAATTTGCTCCTGCTTATAAGCTGCCAGGCTTTCCTACCTAATAAGGGATATGCCGAGCTACTGCTATGTATTGCACCATTAGCTGCTGGTCTGACAATATGCTAGAATATTGCTTATGGATTGTACTGAAATTCATCAGATGAAAGTAATTCGAGGCTGCCTGTGTTGGCAAATGGACTTATTTGTTTTACAAGCACAAATGTAAGTAAGCTGAATTATAAATAGAACTTGTTCAGATAAATCCTAATATGACAGGCTTTGTGGTGTGGCTATAAGTACAAGAATAAGGATTTCAACTAATGAAATCCAGGTGGCTTTTTGAAAATGAGGTCTGTTTAAACGTTGATTCAGCTGCCTCATTGCACTAATGTGGGATGACACTACAGCTGTGATCAGCTTGGTTTCCTAAAACCCATCTCTATTCTTCCTGTTTAAAAAGGCAACAGGAAAATTTAATTAAGAGGTGCAGGCGAGCAAAACAAGATCTCTCCACTTTTGTGAATTAATCTGCCATAAGCAGAAACTGAAGGCTGCTTTGTGACTAACAATAGTTAGAGTAGCCAAGTTTCTGAACTAGGATGTGGAGCCTTGTTTGGTTTAACACATTTGGTGTTTTGGAGGGCCTCAAGGCCACATTCATCCATTACATTGGCTTCAGTTTATACATTTCCTGCTAGTTGTTCAAGTCTTCCCTTCTGTTAGTGCATTAAAAGCAAATTTAGCAGTAAATAGAAACTCTACAATTACTCAGATTCAACTTCTGAAGATGAGCCAGAAAAGCAAGATAGTGGAAGACTCAGCTACTATTAAATATAGAATTATAATTTGGTGGGAAAAAACTTGGGCATCCAGTAAGCATCAAACACCTATCAAACCTTGTGCATTTGAGCACCTAGTCCTATGACACTAAAGTCCTCTAGACACTGTAGTTTAGCAATAATTGAGATAATAAGGATTTCTATTTGAATCCAAATGGGTAGAGTTGAGAAGGCAGACCAACAATAATGCATGATGTGCATTTATGGCTCATCTCTACCACTGCCAATCTTTTGCCCCCTCCTGTAGCCTAGCTATATCCCCATATATCCTACTCAAACTTGCTTTCCTTTTTTGTCATTTAACAAATTTAGTTAGAATACATTTGGTCCCTTCATCCCAAGTTGTTAACAGAAATTATAAATAGTTGAGACCATGGCTCTGAACCCTGTAGCATGCTGCTGTTTACATTTTTCCAAACTGAAAAATGACCTGTTTATTATAGCTGTTTTCTCTTAATTATTTATCCATGTTAGTCTATTACTTCAAACATTCCAGAGCAACCTTTTTGTATGGCAACTTTGTTTCTTTTTTTTTGCACGTTTTATTGAGTTTCTAAATGTCCTGCTACTACCTTGATTTTTGATTCCAGCATTTTCCCCAAGGACAAATGTTAGGCTAACTGGCTTTGGTGGCACTTAATTGCTTTAATTTGTAAATATTGAAGGCCTATATTCCTTCCTTCTACTTTTGAATACCAAATTCAGTCCATCATAATTTGCTGCCACTACATTTTTGGCTCTCCTCCATTCAAGTAGTGACTACACACTTATTATTAAAAATGAGTATGGTCCCCTGAAATCCAAAGTTTTTGCCACAACTTTACCAGTAATCATTTAACAATAGTACATGTAAGCACACAGTATTGTAATCTGAATAGCTCATGACTTTGCTTTACATTTTTATTCATAGAATGTCACACAAGTTGACATGGGGAAAGGGATGGGACCAGCTACTCCACAATTTGAGTGGTTCAACAGAGGGCAGTGACAAAGATATTTCTCCCATAAGAATAACCCATGATGGGCCAACCATTTCAGGGTCAGCTCACAGGGCAACATTTACAGTTTGGACATTCCTGATGATGCAATATCTCTTGCAATGCCAGGGACTTTGCCAGTGAAATCCTACCTCCTTGAATGGCTATATGGTTGATTTTTGTGCTGGGCCCCTTTTTTTCCTCCAGTTACTCATTACAGCTAAAGTGATGACCACACACCCACACCCCTGCGCTGCCCTGCCCCTCCCCCCCCCCCCCCCCCCCCAAAAAAAAAGTCCATTGGACATGGGTTCCCAGAGTCAGGAATTCTCCAATCTCCACACCCAACCTGGCAGCAAAATTCTGAAGCTTTGTTTAAAATGTATACACGATGCAAAATATGCTCCTATTATTTTCTGTAACCCTTTTGGGATTTGAACGGTTGAGTTTCATAATATATACTGATTAATCTTGCTTTTTGGTCAGAACTGTGGATTAGTCACTTCAGAGATTAATAATTCACTTGTGTGATCCACTGTTGCTTTAAGTGTGAAAAACAAAGCCCTTGGAGCAGTACATCATTTCCCATGGTCTCATTGTTCTGTTTTATGCAATGAGACATTCTTCATAATGAATCATTTGACATTGAGCATCATTTGGGTATTTTAACAAATTTGACACTTCAGGCTAAGACCTGGTTGTTTCAACATACCTGTACTATAGAATCTGACCAACATTTTTTCCCCATACACCTCACTTGCCTTCCCCTAAAATTTGCTGTCTGACCAAATGTTGCATCCAGTATCATTTAGGTATGTTTTTAATTTGTACTGCTACATTAGCATATTTCCACAGTCCTCCAGTATTTTTAGTAGATATTCTTTAAGCAATATGATATCAGCACAGTTGTACAACTAGCTAATTTTAGGTGTGCCCTGATCTGAAATTGCCCTTGCCTGTTCACTGTCTAGATGGGATCACTGAATAATGACCAGATACCATTCTTTGCTCATTTACCCATTTAAATTATTTGAAATGTCCAGTTATACTTCTGTTTTTTTTTGTAGTACTGAATAAAGGCAAATCAGATGTATGAATTGGAGTCTTCACTGTTTAGGTGGTGGGTGCACCTGGCCTTTGTCATCAGGTTTGTGAAAGAAAAGAATTCCTGTTTTTGTGCCAAGCAATTTTTAAAACTCCCTTACTCCTATTTCTGTATCTGCTGAAAGTGTTGCTCATAGAATCTTTTTGACACTTTCCAAAGGAAGCGCCACTTCTATTGTGAAGACCGTTTGGGCATTTTTTTAACATGTTAAAAGTGTTATGTAAATGTGATAGTTTTTGTTTTTAAATATGAATTTTCTAAATCAACTGCATTATTGTGGTAAGCCCAGAAAAAAGCTGATCTTCTCTACCATCTTTAAATAGCTTCCTCCTCTAGAGAAATTGAAACATTATAAACATTGTCCCTCTTCTAATTGGAATAAAAATAGAAAAAAAACAATCAGGTGCTAATGGGGATATTTTAAAAGTTGCAAACCTAATTGTATGCAATACCTGAACATTTGAGGATGCTCAGCTGTTGCAATCTGTTTCAAAACTAACCAGAGTTTGCAATGAACAAGTTGAGGTCATTAGAAAAAGTACTGTAATAGCAGAACAAAAGCTAGAAACATTGTTTGGAGTCTGGATGAAATAATTGTGCAGATTAAATGGTAATTTTTAGGAGGTGGTGAGAGATGTAAATTGGTTAATGTGGAAGTAGGTGCAAGCATAATTGTAAATCCTTCCATTGCCTCCCCTCCTTCCACTTTGAGACCTTTTGTATTTGAGCAGCTAACTAAGAGTTTATGCTAGGCAGAAGATGGGATGTCTGCAAAGGAGAATATTGAGTTTAGAGGTGACTGAAATATGAAAGGGTGGAGGCAATTAATGTTGCAGCCAGTTGTGGATTTTGGCTGAACAATTTAAGTTTATATAACCTGACTTAAGACTAAACTATTGACAGGGGAGGTGATTGGAATCAGGAGCAAAGGAGAGGAGTTAATATTGGAAGCCAAAATCCATCCTTCCTGTGTTTAAACTTGAGGAATTTTCACTCATTCATGACTTGCCATCCAATGTCTTCTACAAGGAAATGCAGGTATGTGAAAACTATGAAGAAGAGTGGGTATGGCTATGATTCCCATCATTTTATTTTAGTCTCTGTTCTACCCAGCTGAGTTCTATGATCAGCTCTTTCTATCTACCTTCTGCTTGCTATAAAACTGGGGGTGAGGCTGTTTTCTTGCATTTTAAGTAACTGCCACACTTCGCTTCCTGCCATTTCCGCCCCCCCCCCCCCCAAAAACCCTGGGCAATTCCTAATATATTCTATTGAGTGCAAATGAAAACACAAGAATTGACTTTTCACTTCAGATTGTGTATCATCATGCTAAATTGTCAGAATTGGTAAATATGCTCTAATCTATACAGCAATGTGTATCTGACTTTTTATATCACTATATTTAGCAAACTACTGCTGTACTTGAAGCCAACCTACTCCTTAACTAGCAGATGCTGGTTAATGCCTGTAGATATAGTGGGAGCAAAATGAGTAAAGTCTGAGTAAGCTAACTTACTAGCCACATGTAAATGTCTGGGATTGTTTTATTTTATGGGACTTCTGATTTGTCTATCATTGCTCCCTCTACCTGCACCCACCCATTTCTTGTTCTTGTATAGGGAAACTGGAATGTTGGCTATTTTTCTTGGCTCAGTCGCTTAATTTAATTCTTGGGCATTTTCACAATTTTTGTACTGTTGCCAAGCTTTTAGGCTCATGATCAAGAATACCAGGAGTTGCTAACAACACCAGTGTCCAATTTAATGTAATGCTGTATAATTAGTTAATGCTTAAAAATGTACATTCATTCAATGTACTTTTTTGTTTGTTGTTTTTGCTGTCAGGAGTCCTTCAAACTATCTCCTAACATAATAAATAACAACATGCACAACCAAAATGCTATTCATAACAGTCTCCCTCTCTGGTCCTCCTTACCTAACTTTTAAAAGATGTTTAACTATGATGCAAATTCTGACATATATAAGCTGACCCTTTCTTGGTCCCCAAAAAAAATCCTGTTTTTGGGCATGTGCTCACTATATAGCTTGACATCTTTGTCAGCCACAGCATGCTATACTTGTAATAGCTGCCTCAATTTTTGTCCCCACAAATGCATGTTTATCTTTTTTACACTGGGATCAAGAGACAAAATTCAGTATGTCGCAGAGATCTTGCATCAAAAACAGATGCCATTTGAAAATGGCAATTATCCATCCCCATACAGGCATTTCACTTTGAAGCATCAAGTTGACTTATACGCTAACATGCATATTCACTGTCCCCTCTGATCAGTGGTATAATTGAAATAGGTATTGCATCAGTCAAAATGTAATTGGATTCTCAGTTGGAGCAAATGAGCTTTGCTGTATCCACGTGGCCTTGATTTTCTTGTTTTGAAATTACTTTGCCTAATATTGTATAGCTGGCTCTAACATGTACATAATTCTAAATATTAGGCATATGTTCCATGTATTTCAGCCCTACTCATTGGGGATACTTATAGATTCACTAATAACATTTAAGCAGCACAGTGGTCAGCACTGCCTCACAGCACCAGGGACCTGGGTTCAATTCCCAACATGGGTCACTGTGTGGAGCTTGCACATTCTCCCCATGTGTGCATGGGTTTCCTCCCACAGTTCGAGAATGTGTAGCTTAGGTGGATTGGCCATGCCAAATTCCCCCCTCAGTGTCAGGGGGACTAGGTAAATGCATGGGGTTATGGGATAGGGCCTGGGGGGGACTGTGGTCAGTGCAGACTTGATGGGCTGAATGGCTGTCTCCTGCATTGTATGAATCTATGATTCCAACCATTATGACGATGTATTCATCACTAGGGCACAGATTAAATTTAGTCATGTCCATTTGGTAGACTGTAAACACTAAAATACATAAACATGAGGGAAAAATAATGCTGTAGCTGCTTGTGTACTATGACACCAATTCAGGATTTTAAAGATACTTTCAAAACTAAATATTTACTTGCCCATCCAATAAAGCAACCCAGCATGCCTGCTTGTTTTGATTTCCATTTAGTTTAAAAGACAAATTGTGTTTGTGTAGGTTTTTGGGATGTTATAACATTGGAAGTCATTTGGCTCCCTTATGCAAGTTCTGCAGTACAATCCTTTCCATCCCATTCTAACACCATGGCCTTGCAAGTTTATTTCCTTTTTGAAAGTTCTTGTGCTTGCTCTCTCTCTCCCTCTCTCTCTCTCTCTCTCTCTCTCTCTCTCTCTCTCTCTCTACCTACCTTGGTTGGAGCAAATGGCAACAAGTTGCAGGTCCTATCATCTTAGTTTTTAAAGAAATCCATCCTCTATACATCTCTTGCTTAAAACATTTAAACCGACTATGTCCACTAGTCCTTGCTAATGGGATCGGATGTTCTTTGTCCATCTTCTCCAAATTGGTCATAATCTTGTACTCATTTGATCTCCCTTCAACCTTTGCTCCAAGGTGAATCCCAACCTTTTAGCTAAATTCCTTCATCTCTAGTAAATTTCTGAACCCTCTTGATGACCTAGTGGTTACCAGAAGTGCACATAACACTCTGGTGGACTAAACAGACTTTTTACTTCCCTTTTTCAACACACTGCCTTTTTTTTTTGATCCCTTATGCTTTGCTAGCTAATCACAATATATCCTTCCACCTTCAAAGGTCTATGTGTATGAACCCCAAGGTTCAATTTGTCTTTGCATACATTTTAGAATTATGCTAGTATGTCTATATTATCTGTCTCTTTGTCAAAATGCATCATCTTGCGCTTAAATTTCTACCCCCTGATCTTGCCTATTCTGCTGACCTTTGTCCTCTTGCAGTCAGTTAGTATCATCGTTATTGTCTATCACACCTCCAAGTTTGGATTAATCGGATTTTAAAATTTTGCTCCATGTTAATATTTATTTATGGTATCAAAGTATTTTGGTAGCATCGTGGCTGACTAGAGATGGCTGAATCCTGAACATCTGCCAGATGGGGCCTGTAGATGGTGAGCAAACCAACACAAGGGAAAGCCTATTTGATATTGTCCTTGCCCATCTGTTATGGATGCAAATATCCATCACCTTTAGTAGCAATAACTACAGCATAATTCTTGAGATGATATCACATGGACATTCAATGTCGTGTGGCATCATCAGTATTTAATGATTCAGAACAGATAATTTTGAGCATGGTTGGAGTGTCACTCCCAGGCAACTGAAGAGTATTCTGTCACACTCTTGTCTTGGGAGAAGCATTTGGGGAGTCGGGTGGTCAGTTACTTGTTACAAAATTCAAAGCCTCTGACCTCTTGCTGATCCAGTTTGTTGGCTATCTACAAGGTTGAGTGTGATGGAATACTCTTCTTGCCTGGATGACTGCTTCTCCAACAACGCTCAAAATTATAAGCAATAAAGCTGCCTGCTTGATCAGGGTCTCATCCACCACCTTAAACACTGCTTCCATTACTGTTGCATAGTGCCAGTAGTGTGTACCATTTACAAAATGCACTTCAGCTTCCAAACCCATGACCTGTACCACCTTGAAATTTGGGGGCAGGAGATGCATGGGAATACAACCGCGTGCAAGGTTTCCTCAAGTCCTGTACTATCCTGACTTGGATATTGCTGGTTCTTGGCTGTCAATAGGTCAGAAAAAACTAAAATTCTGTTCCCAATGCCCCTGAGTGTACCTTCACCATTTTGGATTGTAGTGGTTGAAGAAGGCTGCTCACCACCACTTCACAGGCAATTTGGGATGAGCAATCAATGCTGACATTCCATTGCTTGATCTCCCTAATTAACAAACTCCCCAGGTGCTGTTGATTTTCTGATTATTGTTTCTTGAGATTACCTACATTTCAAATGGACTCCCTTGGTTACCAGGAATGTTCTTGCACCCTTGAATAAGGAGGTCACATTAACCACTTGTCCAGTTCTCTGGCACCTCTCCTGTATCTAGTGAAGATTGGAGGATTTTTGGAAGGCCTTTGTTATCTGGACCCCCTACTCCCATTAGGAACCTGAACTATGACTTGCCAACATCAGCACAGACAGGATGTAAATCAAAAGGCTGACAATCAGGTTTCACCTATTATCTCAATCCTCTTACTTTGAACAATATTTTGTCAGCATCCATGCCTTTGAAAATACTAAAACAAAATATTCATCAAGTATTCTAACCTCTTTCTGTAAGCATTTTGGCATGCCCAGTGGAAGTATGCCATAAGCATAATTTTAAACATGGACTGTATTTGCATAACTTTCCTGGAATTTTTTTAAATCAAAGGACAATTAAACTACTGTTAACATGGCTGGCAAGGTTCAGGTAACTTTACAATTTGTGTAAACTCAACTACCTCAGGTGCTGGGAACTTCCTAATTGAAAGACTGAGTAGAATACCATGGATATAAAAGGACAAAACCATTTGTGGAATTAACACTTGCTTGTGGACTTGCCCAAAAACTAAAAATCCATGGACTTTTTGTCCGAGCTTGAAACTTAGCTATGGAGAAACCAGATCATCACGAGTTGGTGTGAATGTTCACCATCCATCCTCCATTTGTATAGCAATGGCTTCAAACTTAATTCTGGGTGAACATAACATAAGAACATAAGAAATAGGAGCAGGAGTAGGCCATCTAGCCCTTCGAGCCTGCCCTGCCATTCAATAAGATCATGGCTGATAGAAGTGTTCACCTGATCAAACTGATCAAGATGACCAAGCTTCTACAAGTGCCAGGGAGAAACCAGGCAGTCAGCAAACAACACAATGAGAAGCAGCAGCAACATCTATGCTTAAACTGGACCTGTAACATCATAAGGTCTCCAAACCTGTTTTAAGGGACACCAGTACAGAAAACCAGCCTTTTAAACTACACCTAACTTTATGACCTCCTGAAAAATCCACGTCTTCAAGGGAATCCTGCAACAACATTTAAGACTTTGATTATTGAATTCACCTAGCCACACAAGTGGAAAAGAACTCCTCTTTACCAGGACAATTACATGACTTGCAAACTATTCCCTTGTTTGTGACTTGCAAACTTTTTAAATTTTTTTCATGTGTGCATGTCATAGCATTATATTTTTCAGGGCAAAAATGTGAATAAACAACAATTTAAACTTATGAAAGCTTGCCACTGGTTATTTAAATTGACTGTACTCTGCTTAAACACTTTCCTTTTTGAAGAAAAAGATTATGGACAGTAAGGAAAAAAAAGAGTTTCAGTTCTTTCAAATCAACATCTTTACTCCCAATTTGTTCTATCCTGCTTACTGGTTACATACTGGTAGGTTATTAAGGTTTTGACTGCCATTCTATTTTTATTGTCTCTATGCAAGTCTTAATTTATTCTTCATTTTCTATTCAAACTCATTAATTTTGCTCCTGCTTGAAGAATTCACCTGACCTCCTATCTCCTTTTTTTGTTTGTCCCTTATTTTCCTGATCAGTTCTAGCTGTTATTTCCTGGCGTTTCATCCTGAAATGTACTTGGTCTAGTCCTGAAAGCATCTTGAAATTGTCAAACTGTTTAATATTTTTGGGCAAGATCCCCCTCCCCAATTAGTCCTCTTTTTTCCCCCCAAGTTCTATATTAAATTTTTTCTTGTTAGTTTCGGTTATCAATTTAACTCCTACCCACTTCTCCAACAGACACTTTGCCCAGCTTATTCCACAGCAGTGCCTCCTTCATAATTGGACTGAGGTAGTGCTGCTTAAAAGTTCTGCTGAACACATTTTAAAAATGTATTTCCCCTCCTATGCTTTTTATTTTGTTCTAACATTACCTTGATTTGTCTTTTGGATGATTAGCTCCCCTGATGTCACTACGTTATTCCCCTTGAACATCTGATTTGCTTTTCTATCTGTCATATGATGTTGTGGCCCATTGAACATCCCTAGTAGTGTTTAGTTTCTCAACTTTAAACAAATGTGTTTTTGAGTGACAAGGAGATCCTGTTTCCAACTGTACAATGTCTTTCCTAATCAATTCTATCAGCCACCTCCCTTAGTTTTCCTGAGCACATGTTCAGGTCTGTTGGCATCTGGAAATGTTGGCCTTGTTCTCTCTCCACAGATGCCGTCAGACCTGCTAAGGTTTTCCAGCGTTTTTTGAACAAGTCATTTTGTTTTAAATGTGAGTTGTATTCCTTGTCTGCTCCTAACTGAAATGGTATTCCTTTCTTCTCTGGTACAATCCATTTCTTTTATGTGGTCTTCCTTTTTTTTCTTCTAATGTGCTGATGCCCATCCCTAGCCAGTTTAGTTTAAACCCTCCCAAGCCACACATCCCTGCATTCCTGTTGATATGCAACCCATTCCTGTTGAATATGGATGCCATCTGTCTCAGAACTAGTCTTTGTAGTTTTTGAATGAAATTGCTAGGCTTAGTTCTAGGCTCCTTTTGCTAATTTTCTCTACCTTGAAGGAGGGTGATGCAACCATTGTTTCCCTAATCAAACTGTAACTCCTTTCCATGCCGATGATATTGAAACGTAAAACTAAGTTGGATATGCTGCAGTTAAAGCTTTGGAGCTACAAAAAAAACTGAACTGCTGTAGCATTTTGTTTAACAACAGCCACTGGGCTTGCTAAATTGTTTTTGCATGGATCATTAAATTAACGGAATAAATTCATTCATTATAGTAAATTGAAATTGACTCCCTTTTCTGATGGGTACCAACTTTGTATTGGGAAGGTGAAGACAGCACCCAAGAGAAATGAATCAATGTTATGAAAAGTAACCATCTCTTAATGCAGTTCTCATTTGCATCATGAACTTCAACTTGAAGTCTGGCTAGGAAGAAGGAAGGGGAATGTTGCGTGCTAATATTTGAACTTTGATTTCCTCTGATATTTCAGTGACTCTAGGTTAACTGAATACAGTAAAATGTGATTGCATTGAATTGAGGAGAAGGATATTTCTTGAGTTTTTGGTAAATAAATCATTACTCTGAAAAGGATACTTTATTCTAAATAATGTGTCATTAGACATAACTGTACACCTGAACTATTTACTATGTCTTTGTTATCAGATGATTCTAAAACTATTCCACCAAGATTTGAGCAGTTATTTTCTATGTCTGAAGATTGCCATTTGAATCACTGCTCTTTTTTTACAATCACATCTCCCAGCTTTAAAGAGACTAAGGGTTGAACTCTTTGAGAACACAATCTTATTTACAGTTCCTGATTTTTTTTTTTGTGTAGTAGGTCTTGAAACAAAATTATTTTGACTTTCCTTCATCAGACTGCCAAGGCATTTCTTCCCAAGATGCTGGAAATGAACCATGGACATATTGTGACAGTGGCAAGTTCCTTAGGGTTGTTCAGCACTGCTGGTGTTGAGGTTAGTACCTTTTTAACTATTGCTCCAGAAAAATGTTCATTTTTTAGGTGTATTTTCTCATTTTGAAGAACAAGCAATGCCTTAAGTGTCTAAAATCTAAAACATTCCACAATCCCAGATTGTTTTTGAAGTGAAATGCTTCATGTCTTGGTGTCTCAGCATATCAATTATATTTTCTAGTCAATATATAGATATTTGCTCAATTATAGCAAGATACTAATAGAATTTAAGCAGCTAAAATATTATTGTTTCGCGTTGTGCAACACTATGTTTGGAGGACTAGAAGATCTCATGATGGCAGCAGCGAAGGGGAAAAGAGAATTTGAAGCATTTTGCATGGACTCTTCCCCCTCCTGGGCCTTTGTGTAATCAATGGAACTCAGTTACTAAGCTTTGAAACTGGTATTCACCCCACCCACCTCCAAAAGGTTGAACATTCCTAAGTTACATAGTGTTCAGCACCGAAACTGTATACCTTGATTTGAGTCTGTCTCTTTCCTCCCCCACCCTATGATTCCGACTGAATTTTTTTTTTGAAACTAGTTTGGTGAGCAATATTTCCTTAATTTACAAATTAGTTACTGAACTGATAACACTATCCACCATTTTTAATGCCTCAGTCATCTCCTGTGTTGTCATATTCTGGCCTTTTTTTGATTCCCTCTTCCTTGCATTGGGCCCCTTTTTTTACAGCTGGTCAGCTATTCTCTTGTTTACATGTGCTCAACTTCAAATCCATTTACAATGTTGTGCCACTGTGCTCCAATTAAGACAACTTTGTTCAGCCAAGCAGAAGAAAAAATGACAGTGAATAAGGAAAGGGAGGACAGCAAGCTCTTTCACATGATGTTCTTATGCTCATTTGCTCTGTCTGTCTGTTTTTTAAAGTTGCTATCAATGTAAGAATTGCCTTACTCCAACATATATAACCGGTGTTTTGCTGCCATTTCATCAGTAATTTGGTATGTAATAATGTTGCACCTTTAAAACGAGTTCTAATACATAAAGCAAAGGAATTTAAGAAATTGTCTAAAGTACAGGAGGGTTCTGATGATTTAAAGAGTATCTTTAGTTCCCTTTTTATGAAGCACTTATTATTTATCTAGTTAATTAATTTCCATAGTGCATCAAATGCACATTATTCTCCATGCTACTAGAAAAGTTGATGAGTGAGATTTTTTATCATTTTTGTCTGTTTGTTTTTGGACAGCTATGACACAAGAGCATTTCCTAAAAACTATCCAACTTAAATCTTGTAACATCATAAGATTTGGCCCCTCAAGCCTGTTCTGATCAATTAGTAAGATCATGACTGAACTGATTCTAGTATCCATTTTCCTGCCTGCCCAGTCAGTGACATTTGGACATATTTGATCAAGAAAGATACCACTGAAACAACCAGTCAGCAGCAAGAATGTTCACACAAACTGACCTGTTACAAACACACTTAGACCCACCCATATTCAGCTTTTCCAAGGAATTCTCAAGGTAGCAACTTCTCTTTCCAGAGCATTCTTTACATGGTGTAACTGTAAATTTGTTTTCCCCAATGTTACTGATGTCCCCATGTAAACTTGCAAACAATTTTTAGATAATAAATAATTAGACTCCAGTGATGTTGTTGTGGTACTCCACTACTTACAATTGCCAACCTGAGGGACTCATTTATTCTGTTCCCTACAGCATCCACCTTGTGCAGTAATTTGTAGTAAGGGTTAATGTGCAACATGGGCAAATGTACTGTCCACATTATGTAAAGAGTGACATGATAGCCTATCTGTGGAAAGAGCAGGAGCGAACTCTGCATGAAGAAAGTACGTAGTTAGTGCTGTATCTTGGAGGCAAGCATGTATATAGCTGTGTGCTAACAGTACACAGTTTATGTTCAACCACAAGCCTCCAGGCCTCAGACACCAAACAACTTTTTAAACATGGTGGTGGCAGCAGGTGAAGAACCCCAAAATATCAATGAAAACATCTGAGAGGTGAGGCTATAGTGTTGTGCCTAAATCAAAGACAGGACTGGAGATTGCCTAAAAAGCTTCATTATAGGTGAAGAAGTGAAGGAAATTTCACTGTAGCTGAAAGGGACCCCACTGGTGCAAGTGTAGATCCACTGCCCAACCTGATCAGATGAAGTGTCAAAGGGTGAGAAAAATTCACTAAAAGGCTGAAGTAGCCTTTTAAAAATCAGAGCATGCTAATAACACTGCAGCTGGATCTAGATTGTGTGCCATCCCATTCAGCTGAGCTAAATGCGCACCTTGAAATCAGTTTTTGACACTCAGACCAACTTGAGCTCTGGGTGGCATGGTGGCCATGATTTGGCACTGTTACCTCACCACACCAGGGACCTGGATTCAATTTCCAGCTTGGGTTACTAATTTGTGTGGGTTTCCTCTGGGTGTTCAGGTTTCCTCCCACAGTCCAAAAGATGTGCTGGTTAGGTGCATTGCCCATGCTAAATTCTCCCTCCAGGAACTGGAATGTGCTGGCTAGGGGATTTTCTCTAACTTCCTTGCAATGTCAATGTAAAGCAATTTGTGATACTAATAAATTTTTTTACTTTTCATGCCTAGGCCTACATGGACTCAAAACTGGGCATCATAGGAAAGTGAAATTTTAGGTTACAGGA
Organism: Carcharhinus amblyrhynchos; assembly: GCF_965287045.1. Lineage (NCBI taxonomy): Eukaryota > Metazoa > Chordata > Chondrichthyes > Carcharhiniformes > Carcharhinidae > Carcharhinus > Carcharhinus amblyrhynchos. The sequence continues at coordinate 53,977,998 of NC_137331.1, read as the reverse complement.
GTACATCAGGATTAAGTAGGAAATCAAAGGTGGTGCAAGTTAATACATTCTTGTAATTGAAATTTTTGACAAGGCATAGATGAATCCTCAACATGAGGTATTAAAAGCCTTTTCACAACTATTTTAAACTCCAAGTTGTGGAGACCATAGACTTTAAATAAAAGGTCTTGAATACCTCTAATAAAGCACCAAAAGTGCAAGGAGACTCCAGAGTGAGGAATATGGTATTTCACACAACCTTTTGAAAATTCTGACAGTACCCAAACTGCAACAGCTAGTGGCAGTGCAGAATGAACAGATGGTTGTGAATGAAGGAATGTTATCTGGTGCAGTGCAAAAGCAACAAAACCTGCCAAAAAAAAATTATTTCATTGGAAAATGATCATATCAAAAGTGAGGTGGAAGAACGCAACCAGCACAACAAGCAGAAAAAATACTCAGCCTCTGCCCTGAAAGGCTTATTACATGAGCCTGAGAGCTTAATGTTGAATACAACTTGGGGAGGGGGAAGCTGCTTTGGAACTATCAAAGCACCATGCATCTTGTCAAGAGGTCAACAAGAAAATGAACAGCTAATTGTTCTTCACAATCAAATGTAAAAGGAATACATAGTTATGGAACCCTACAGTGGAAGGAGGCCATTTGGCCCATCAAGTCTGTACTGGGCACAATCCCACCCAGGCCCTATTCCTGCAACTCCATGCATTTACCCTGCTAATCCCCATGACACTAGAATCAATTTAGCATAGCTAATCAACCTTATACATCTTTGGACTGTGGCAGGAAATTGGAGCACCCAGCGGAGATCTGTGCAGAAAGGGGTAGAATGTGTAAACTCCACACGGCAACACAAGGCTGGAATTGAACCTGAAACTCTGGCACTGAAGCAACAGTGCCAACCACAGTGCTGCTGAAGACTATCTTGAACAGCAGAAAAAAACGAGCCCTGAATTATGAGAAATCTCGATCGGGCAACTGAGCTTCACAAAGGAAAAGAACTTGTTGAACAACATTCATGTGCTCCAAAGATCCCTCGAGTCACCATTTGTTTGTCTGGAAAATCATGAGAAGCAAAATTTAATGTCACTATGCCAACTGGTTCTTTTTAGAGAAGATTCATCAATGCTCAATATTCCAGGAGGTAGCCAGAGGTACAAAAACTGCAGAGCTGAAGGAAATGGTAGAACATTTAGAAAACAAGAAAAATATCATTTCCAAAAATGCACATGAAGAAATGGAAAGCAAACTTGTTAATACTATGCATGGAAAAAGTGAAAGTATGCAGAAGTCAAACTACAAAGTGAAGGACTTCCAGAGGAAAAGGTATTCAAGTACAATAGCAACAGAAGTAGAAAACTTAGCTCCAATTTGACAATCAGTGTTCACTCCCACTTTTGCAGCAGAACCAAGTGAAAGATCAGATGGAAACAGAGGTTGTTAGGCTGAAGAATCAGCTGACTAGTAAAGAAGAGGCATTAAATGGAAAGGTTTTCCAAGCCGAGCAGATACTGAAACCATGAGTAGCATGATAGCAGAACTGAAATAAATTGAGACTGTCAAAGACCAACCTGACTAAGTGAAGCATGAGGACAAAGCTCCTCTTATCTGCAGCAAATATCAGAAATGTAATTCTGAAGAAAACACAGGATGCTTCAAACTTACTGAGAATCAATTGAGGTGTTGAAAATGATAAAGCTGGAATGAAAACCAAAAATCTAGAATGGCAAAAAGATTTTCAAAGAAGTGTCTGGAACAGCTGGTAGAAATAACATGGCATTTCCTTGTTTACTAATTACCTAGTTTTAATCCCAAAGCTTTAGCTACTGTTTTTCCTTTTGATATACTTTATTGCTTTTTGGTTTCTTTTATTCCCTACTGATTTCTATTAGTTATACATATATACCTGTTCAGTTCCTGATAAAACCACTTAATTGGATTCAAATTCCATTCACTACTAGTGACATGACCAATGTAAAAGAAAATGCTTGATTCCAAAATACTGACATGTATTAAATTTGATTTGCTTAGCACTTCCAAATGAAGCTGAAATGCTTCTGCTTCGTTCGTTCGTTCGTTCATTCTTTCTTTCATTCATTCTCCCACCCATTCCTCCAGAAACCACCCAATCTGGTAAGTGGCAGATTTACTAATGAAAGCATGATCTGTCTTGGTCACAGAAGGTCAGTACTATTCACACAACTGGTAAACTTGTTGCCCATGAATCAAATGTGCATCAGTGGCTTTGATTATAATTGAAATAAAAACTGTTCTGAACTATAAATTTATCCTATCATTTTAGGATTACTGTGCAAGCAAATTTGGAGCAATAGGATTTCATGAATCCTTGAGCCATGAGTTGAAGGCATCAGAGAAAGATGGGATCAAGATGACACTTGTCTGTCCATATTTAGTGGACACTGGCATGTTTCGTGGCTGCAGAATAAGGTGAGGTGAACAATGAGCTGTTGAGTGCATGAAGTTTAAATTGTATATTTAATTACTGAATTAAAAGTCTTGTGGTCAAAAAAAGATTTGTCTTCAGAGGAATGATGAGGGGTTAACTTCTGAGGAAATTTGACCTAGCACTTTGTATATCATTAGTTTACATTAAGCCACTTTAACCAGCTGTATTAAGGCTGGGTACACACTGTATAGTACAGGGTGTATTCCTTATTTATTCCCTTCAAAAGTATTTGGCAAAAGGAAGGAAAAGGTATTTTGGGGGTTAAGTGAAAATGCGTAGCTCAAGTGTTTTAAGTTTTTGGAGTGTCACATTGCAAACAATTTTTTGGTATTTATTTCTGATTGTTAATGAAGTTTTGTGTTTTTAAATTCAGAATAAATGCAGCATTGCCTTTTCATATTAGAATTTTCATGCCCATTTTTCTTAGCCATAGAATCACGATAGGCCATTCAGCCCATCGTATTTGCATCGACTATGACCGAGTATCATACCCGGTCCCTTTTACATAGCGAACCCACAAAACGGCATTAAGATGAATCCCCAGTTGAAAGGGGAATGTTACCAAAAAATTTCTAGAAATTGCTTGATTCTTTTCAAATAAGCATTCACTGAGAAGCAAATAGGACATTTTGTTTACTGGCTCGTCTGACGCACAGTTCAGGTTACCACTTTCTATCTTAGCATCCCTCTTACAAAACATCAGCATATCTTCCAGTGCTACATTGTTCATATGTTTGGGTGCCAGGGTAGATCATGACAAGTTGATATTTAATGAATGTAAGCCTCCAGCATTCTGAAATAAAGGCGTAGCTGAAAACTGATTAGTTTTCCATGATGTATGTTTTGGTAATTGTGTCATTTATTTATAGCTGAAAGGCATTTGTGTTGATGTCTATTTATACCTCAGGTTTGACGCACCTGCAGCATTTCAGGATATGAAATTTATTTGTTACTTCAAGCCACAAAAATGTAGTGGGGCAACCACTAAAGCTTTCAAGTTAGGTTTGAGCAGTGCAGGTGTGTACTACTTCAGACATGGTGCTTCAATTACTTACTTTCGCAATTAGAAGGAATAAGTAAACTGGACTTTCAGCAAGAATGCCTTGAGACCTGAGAATTTGTAGCACTGATCACCACATGACTACAATAGGAACTTTCACTGGTAAACTAGAGAATTAATCAAAAGAACCTTCAATTCATTAGCCCTACTTTCATAAAATAAAACTCGTATTTGCTTGAACAGATTTGGTTATCAGTTCTCTACAGAATCCCTACAATGCAGAAAAGGGTCATTTTGGCCCATCAAGCCTGTACTGACAACAATCCCTTGTATTTGCCCTGCTAATCTTCCTGACACTGAGGCAATTAAGCACAGCCAATCAACCTAACCTGCATATCTTTGAAATGTGGGAGGAAACTGGAGCACCTGGAGGAAACCCACACAAACATGGGAGAATATGCCAACTCCACACAGTGACCCAAGCTGGGAAACGAACCCTGGTCCTTGGTGCTGAGGCAGCAGTGCTAACACCGCCACCGTGCCATCTTTGATTTCATAAACTTCTTTGATATCTGATCTAACCATTGTCTACTCTTTATACCAATTTAGCTATCCAAGGCTTTCAACATAACAGGAAAAAAGTGATGTAAGGAATGAAATTAAAATATTCTTCGATTTTTAAAAAAGCCCTTCTTCCAAGCCTCATTTAGCTTTTCAATAAGTCAAGAAGTCTTTAATATTGCTGTTTTTATTGTCACCGATTTCATTCTCTACAGGAAGCCTCTGGTTCTTCCAGACTTTCTGTAGTTTGCATATAGTTCTTCCTACTTCAATAGTAATGGTTTGAATTATTTGAAATGCAACTAATTGTTTTTCACTTCTACAACTGGGTTTCTGATTTACATTTAGAACAAGCAGGTGATCAAGTAAAACTAGCTGTAGACACTCCTGAAATTGAAGGTTTATTAAACCTGTAGGGCAATTGCTAAATTAGTTCACTTCCAGCAGACTTTTAGGTCTTTCATTTACACTCTGGCAATATTTCCTTTTAAGCTGCAACCTATTCTACCTTTTTTCCCCATATATCCCTTAGGCTTTTTGTTCACCAAAATCAATTGTGAAATTAAAATTAAGAACTATCTAACATCAATTGTCATTTGTGGAAGCAAATACTAGCTTTTGTATGTATGTGTTGCCTAATTTTGCTCCTGAAAGATCTAGTTCTAATTGTTTATTTCTTATGCAATTTCTATCTACACTCTGTTCCCTTTTGTATCTTAACCTTCAGTCGCATCATTCCTTGCATTTCCTGGCAGTCCTAGTTTGTGTAATACAATATTCTGGTAAATTTGCATTGCACTCTCCAAGGCCAAGGTGTAGAGGGAGAATTGCACTCTAATCTAGATATGATCCAACTGGGGCCTTTATAGTTGAAATATGAATTTGACCCCTTCTGTTATCCTCTAGGTACACAAGCAAGCATTCCATTAGCTTTAATTGTTCCTATCTGTTCATGACATTTTAATGATCTGCATACCTGGACTCCCAAGTCTCTTTTGGACCATTAATGTTTCTAGCATTACACTATTTAGAAAATACATTCTATCCTTTATTGCGTCCAAGTGGATGACCTCATTTGCTTGTATTGAAATACATTTTCCATAATTTTGCCCATTCACTTAAATAACAATAACAGGATATGCTTCCACCTATGTTTCAAGTATCATCGGCAAACTTAGATGTGTGGCTTTCTACCCCTTTGTCTAAGTAGTTAATGAGTACAGTGACTACTTAAGGCCACGATTACAGATTCTTACAGATCAGCATTTGTCACATTCTACCAATTATTACAGATTTAACTATTGTTCCTATTCTCTATCTCTTGCTACTAAACAAATTTCTTAACCAGGGAAATGTTTGCCTTCACTGCTAAGAGGCTGCTAGCATTGATTTCCCTAAAAGCCTTCTGAAAATCTGTGCAAATAATATCAAACATTTTCCTATCCAATACTTGAGTCACTTGTTCAAAACAATCAGTCAGATTCATCATGGAATGATCTCTTTTCAAATCCAAACTTGACTCTGTCTGATCATCTGACTTTTAGATATTCCATTGCCATATCCTTAACCATAGACTAGCAATTTCATAGCAGATATTGGGGTAACAGGTGTATAATTTCTTGCTTTCCCAAACCTGTGCTCAATCAAGGGAAATGGTGGTAATGTCACTAGACTAAATCCAGAGGCCCAGGCTCTTGGTCACTATTTCCAATCCTACTGTGGTAGCTGTAGGGATTTAAATTGAGTTAGTTTCATGGCCATCATTACGGAGACTACTGTTTGTCAGAAAAACCTATCTGGTTCTTTCATGTTTTTTTTTTTGAGGAAGGAAATCTGCCATCGTTGCCTGGTCTATATCACTCCAGATCCACCACAATGTGGTAGGCTTTAAACTGCTCTGCAATCACTCCATTATGAGCAATAATTGCTGGCCTTGCTAGCAAAGCCTACATTTGAAAAACATTGGTACCTTGAATCTGGTTTCTGTCCCTACTGATTTTATCAAAATCACAGTTGACGTTATGTAACTGTGAATAAGGTAAACTATCCCTCATTCTTTCCCTGTCTGCAAACTTTGAAATGGGTGACAATATCATCCTCCTTCAACACCTCTCCAGTGTTATCCAGTTGGGTGGGATTGCACTTGCCCTTTTCAGTCTAATCATAGTAAGAAGTCTCTCAACACCAGATTAAAGTCCAACAGCTTTACTTGACAGCAAAAGCCACTAGCTTTCGGAGTGCTTGCTGCTTATGGATATTGATCACCTGATGGAGCAGTGAGCACTCTGAAAGCTAGTGACTTTTGCTATCAAATAAACCTGTTGGACTTTAACCTGGTGATGTGAGACGTCTTATTGTGTTTACACTAGTCCAATGCTGGCATCTCCACATCGGGTCTAATCATAGCCAGAGTGTCAATTTCATTTTTTTTCTTCCTGCTCCTGCACTGTTACTGCAGAGTATAAAACAATGTTGGATAAACTCAGCAGATTCAACAGATGCTACCGGATCCAGCATTTTCTGTTTTTATTTCAGAATTGCAGCATTTTGCTATTATCTTGAGTGGGCCAAGGGGCACCCCAGTTATCATGCCACCTCTTGGTTGTGATATCCAAAAAGTGTTACTTTTCCCATCAGTGCTGACAATACCCAACTGTACATCACTGCCAACCCTCTACACCTCAACTATCTTGTTGTCAGATTACTTATCAAAAATCAGTACTGAATAATAGAAATTTCCTCATTTTAATATTTGGATGACACAAGCTTTGTCCATGCCACAAAAGCTGCATTCTAGCCACCACCTCCCCCTCTCATCCTGGGAACTACCTTGTGTTGAACCAAACTGCTAGCAAACATGTTTTGTAGTTGACCACAGAACCTACACCCATGTTAATCCCACTAATAAAACCATCTATTTCCAACTCTGACATTGACATTGCCTGACTTGCTAGTACAGAAGCCTTTGTTCACGGCTTTGTTATTTCTAAACTTGACTATTCTAACATGCTGCTGGCTAGTTTCATGAATTCTGCTCTCCATAAACCAAGGTCATCCAAAACTTCCAGTATCTTTGCCTCCACCAACTCTGTTCATCCATTTGGAAGTCAGTGTAGGTCAATCAGCAGTACTTTAGTTTTAATTTTTGTTTTCAAATCCTTTACATGGCCTTGCCACCTCTGTTTCTTGAATTTGGGTGTTTTAAGCATCTGTAATTGTAATGGCACTGTTGGCTGCCTAGATCCTTTGCTCTAGAATGCCCTCAAAATCTCATCTTTTTTTTAAGGTACTCCTTTAAATCCACCTCTTCAATCAAACTTTTGGTCATCTGTCTTAATATTACCTGTCTTTATGTATAACACTTTGAAGTGCCTTGCAATGTACATTAAAAACACTGCATAAATACAAGTGTGATGGTGGTTTCCCTTTCATGTTGCCTTAATTAATGAAGTGATATGTCCATTCTAAAGGAATGGTTTCTGAATCAAGAACTTTAAGTATCCTGACAATTTTCCAAAGTTCTTGCCTATTTTCCTTTTAAACACAGTGAAGATCACCTGATCCTGAGGAATTTGTCAGTGTTTGACTTTTGTATGTCAATTAAATTCAATATTTATTGGCTGTCTTGCATTTTGCCCTCATGCTGTCCTTTTCCTCCATCAGTAAATACCAAAGTTTTTTTTGCAGTTTCCAATGGGTTTCAGACACCCAGTGTACTTTTGGCATAAACTATATAGTTAAAAAATACAAAACACTTCGTGCAAAATTTGTACTAGTTTAATGATACTTTGTGCTTTGCAAAACCCACACAATTATTGGCAGGAATGGTTTTAAGAATCTTTTTATAAAAACCAAAAGGACTGTTCTAAAACTCCTCTTGCAGGAAAGAATTTGAGCCATTCCTTCCACCTTTGAAACCAGAATACTGTGTGAAAGAAGCAATGAGAGCCATCCTCACAGACCAACCAATGATTTGTACACCTCGACTAATGTATACAGTAACATTCATGAAAAGGTAAGTAGGATAGATTAAAAAGAATTGCTTATCCATCAGAACAGAAGATTGTAAAGACTTGGAATATAAAAACTAATATTATACACTTGTGCAACATTTCAACAAATATTCCAGTTGTACCAGTTTTTATTGTAGCCCTCCAGTTAGTGCTTGGTGAGGTAATGTATATGTCTTGGGAGCAGGTAAGATTCCTTTCCTGGAGTACAGTTGTGGCAAATACTGCTTCTCATTCCTGAGCACACTTGGCATAGAGATGATGCCATGATGAACTGATTTAGAATACTAATGAATCATTATTGTGAAAGTCCCATAAGCAAAGTAGAAACACTTGTGCCTAGATTTTCTGCTATCTTCTGTCCAGCCTTGCGACAGAAATGGTGTCTACTTGATGTGTCGTCATTTCTGGCAGCAGGCAGGTGCATTATTTACAACCTGTTTTATGTGCATGTCAATGTATTGTCATACTCGTACCAGTATGCAAGCTGTTTGTTTCTGCTGGAGGTGGGTTGGCTAGTTGTAATGTGAAAAGACTTAAGCTTTCCACCTGTTGGCATGTCCAGGATTGTCCTATTGCATTGCCAGCCTCTTGTGTCCTCACGACAAATTCCTCCAATGACAAGTGCTGCAATTCTGATTTTTGCCCTAACCGTTATTACTTTACTGACGTGCCAATTATACTGATATTGCATAACTACTTTAATTGTTGAGAGGTAGCCCCAATAAAAACGAATGTTGATACTTGTCTCCAATTGATCATGAAAGTTCTCAACCCCCCCACCCCTTCACCAGAAGTCTTCTGCATTCTGCAAGAATGTTTTTAGACTGCTACCAAAAACAGCCCTTGGATCACTGGAGTTTTAAGAATCTGAGCTGCCAGGGCTGTAATACAGTTGGATATCCTCCAATGTACTATGCATGCTAATGACTGTTCTTTCTGAGCTACCATCTGTAGCACATTCTGTACATGGAACAGTTTGATTCTGTGTAAGGGCTTTTGATAGTGTCACTGTACGCAAGGTTGTGAACAGATCTGTCCAGCTGTGTATAAAGCACAGCTTCTTCCAACGCATTAATCGTAAACAATTTGAGCAAATTAACAATGAGAGGGATGTTATGGCACAAGAGGCCATTCTGCCTGTGAGTTCATGCCAGTCCTTGTAGACAATCCAGTCAGCCCCACTCAACTGCTTGATCCCATCGCACTGCAAATTTATTTTGTTCGTGTCTACCCAATTCCCTTTTGGAATCATTGCTTCTGCTTCCATCCCCATTTGTGGATAATGAGTCCCAAATCATTACTGTTTGCTGGATAAACATAATGTTTCCCCCTGCATTTCTTGCCCAAAATCTTTAAATCTGTGTTCCCTTGTCTTTCTAATGGGAAGAGAGCATTTGGCACTTTGTCCATTTCTGCTAGCCTATCTAGTGCTGTTGCCGGTGATTGCTGTTGCTTCCACTTTGTACCACTCCTGAAGTTTGGTATCATCAGCAAACTTTAATTTTACTCCGTATTCCAAGATTGAAGTAATTTGTATATCCATACGGACAACATTCACTGCATTTTCTTTATCAGCCTTCTGTTATTTCATAAAAAAAATTCAACTAGATTAGCCAAGCATCTGACAAAGTCACCTCCCCACCTTTTTTTCTTTTAATTAACTCAAATCTTGCCAATTACTGTTTCTGCTTTCTTTCTCTCCCCTACTCCCATTATAAATGCCAAAACTTTACTCATCACTTACAGTAAATTAACCATCTCATAGTTACTAGGACCATTCTGATACCTTTTCTTGAAATAAGGGTGTCACACTCACCACTTTTAATCCACTGTCATTTCCCCATTTATAAGGAAGATTGAAAGATATTAAAATAATCCCTCCCAGTACCTCCCACCACTTCAGCAACCTGGGATGCAAACTTTTCGAGCCAGGACTTGCCTACTGTAAGCATTACTAGCCTTTCCTGGATCACTTTCTTAAAATTTTCACACTATCTGCACTTAACCTATTTTATCATTCCTCTTCCTTAATAAACGCTAGCATTCTAGCCTTGGCCTCCACCTTGTGCTTATATTGACAACTTTGTCCCTAATCACACCCACCTCCCTTTTCTGCTTCCTACTTACATACTGATGGAAGCTTTTTTGGTTCCCTTTTTATGTTAACTGCCATTTCACTTCCATCGATGAAAGTAACCCTCTTCCAATTTAGAAGTTCTATATCAGATTTTCCCTTGCTGTTCTCCAATACTAATTTAAATCTTGTGATATATGATCATCTACACAAATATTCCCTTAGACACTGTCCACTTGGCCCACCTCATTTTCAGCATCAAATCCAGCAATGTCTCCTTTTCTAGTTGGGCTGAGAGCATAACAGATCAAGTACAGTACTGAGCACAGTACTGAAATTCCTCCTCTTAATAATTTTATCCCAATCAGTATTTGGGTAATTAGAAGTCCTCCAACATCACCATGCTGTAGATCTTGCACATCTGATTCCCTAGTGCGCTCACTACTTGGAGGCCTACAGGATATCCCAGATAGCATGATTTTTGCCTTTTTTATTTTTTTGCTGCCCCTGCTTTCCAACACTGCTGTCCCTGATCAGTACTGCCACCCCTCTTCTCTCCCTTCTGTATTTTCTGAACACTTTATAGTACATTAAGCATCTCTTCTCACCATTTTAAGCCATATTTCAATTTTTTTGCCGCTATATTGTATTCCCACACATGTAGTTCACCATCCTTGTGTTTACATGTGTACTTTGAACCCTGTATTTGCACTCCTTGTATTAGACTGCTTTGTATCTAATAGGGAGCTACTCCCTTCTGTATTGTCTAAAACACTCTATGCACCTCATTTCTATTGCCATATGCTGGAACCCATCACCTTGCTAATTTTGTTTTAAGCACTCCACAATCACACCTCCCCATGAAGACACTGGTCCCAGTCCTATTGAGATGCAACACATCCCCTTGAATAGGCACCCTCTGTCCATGAATTAATCCCAATACCCCAAGAATCTGAAGCCTCCTGTCAGCTATACATTGATCCTAATTGGCTGGCAGCCCTCTAAAGAGGGACTTCCTCCAAGTGAGGAACATAAATCCCACTTGGCCTGAATTTTCCAGATGGCAGAGCCATCAGACAAATGAATATCATGGTAATTTTGCATCTTTGTAGTCTAGGGCATGCATTTTTTTATATATATAAAATGTTCCATCATTATCTGAAGAGGGAATGTTACTTGTCATTGTAATCACATCCTATCTTTGGAGGCAGTTTGCTTCTCAGTATTGTAATGGAGAGAACACAGAAAATTTCTTGTCCTGCTTGCAACTAGTTCGCACCTTCATTCCAGTGTTTCCCTTTGTCAGGAGTTTTCTTTCATCCATTTAGGATCCTACATATTTAATCTGACCTAGCTCATTCTGTGTGCATGTTCAATCTTGATCATCTGGTATCAAGCCCAGTTATTGCATTTTTTTTAATGCTTGAATAACTTCAAAATAAAATTTATTTAAAAATAAAACATTTTTTCTGTTTCAGCATTATGCCATGGGAAGCTGTCGTTTGTATGTACCGTTTTTTGGGAGCAGATAAGTGCATGTATCCATTCATTGCTGAGAGAAAACAGGCTTTAAACAACAATGAAGCCAAAAATGAAATCTAGAACAAAACTGCTTGCTGCATCCAGCAGTGGGGCCTCCTCACAGAAGTGCATGCAATATTTGACTCATCAACATCTCCTCCATACAATTCAGTGTTTGCAGTGACTACATTTGAGTGCACTCTTGGCAAACAGCTGTGAAGCTTTAGCTTTCCATGATCACTGTGGATAAAACAGTTAATACTGTACCTGTGTATTGAACAAATCACAAGATAAATGTATTATGTCAATCTTTGTATAATTTTTCTAGTGGTTAGACTTGCACACATTTTCATGCCAACTGAGCAAAGTAAGATATGATTTTAACATTTGACTTTTACTCAGCAATGCAATTTGTGTTTGCTGTTAGAGCTGTATTTATGTGATATTCAATTAGAGGTGTAGATAAGTGCAGTACTTTATAAAATTCCTGTTACTATAACTTTTTAAATAGTAAATGCACTGTAATTATTGACTTCTCCAACAGTCCACTGCAAGTACTTCTGCAAATTTTGGAATTACTGCTAATGGAATATTCAGTTACCTTCCCTAAAATTCTGTAAATTTCTCCGAATGATCTTGCAGTTTTAAAATTGCAGAACGTGTTCCTCTTGAACACTGGAATACTTTTTAGGAAAATCTCATTGGTGTGCCTTTTGAATCTAGTTCAAATGTCGTCCTATTTTCTGTGGATTAGTGGTCCATTTTTTTTAAGCCTGAAATTTCTACCTCCTTTGTATATCTATTTGAATAACACCTAAATTTATCAGAAGTTTTAAAAGTAATGTCTTTTGTGTATCTTTGTGATCACTTTTAGATTAATATCTAGTCAGTTTTTTAAGTAATATACTAATTGTAAAGAATTTTTAATTAAAATGCCATTTAAGATGCAAAAGATGTGCACAATTTTTACAATGCTTGGAGAAACAATATTTGAATTGGAATGAGTCTCATCAACAGAAATCTCAGCCATACGCAAGATAAAGCAAAATACTGCAGATGCTGGAATTTGAAACAAGCAGGATATGCTAGACAATCTCAGCACGTCTGACAGCATCTGTGGAGAGAGAACAGAGCCAACGTTTTCTGACTGTCTCAGCCATACATGCCAGGTGACCTATTGGTTATATTAGCTAGACTGTACCTTCTCTTACATTATAAATACATTTTTTTGAGCATTGAGAACTTTGTACCATAGTCCCCTAAAACACACCACTGCAATTAATAACTGGTCATTTTCCAATCGATAACCACATTGAAAGAATTTGAAGTTTTTCTTGTGCCCAGGGTCTATTGGGATTACTGAAACCCTTTTTTCTCGATCCTTTTAAAATTGCTCCTATTAACGTTTTCAACATGCAGCTTTCTCTCAATTTATTGCCTAGGATAATGTTCCAAGTTCACATCTGTTAGAAACTTCATAATCCCTGGCCATGTTTTTGTTGCCTTGAGGAAATTATTTGCCTTGCCACCAATGATGCTGCCTAGACTACATGCCCAAAAACGTGAGCTTCATTGGTTAAGATACAGCCCAATCAAGAAATGGGTCAGGTACTCATGCTATTTGGCTGCTATAATGGATACATTTAGTTTGAAAATTTGTTACAATTAAATGCGTTGATCCAGGCAACAAATTTATTTAATCTTTGGAACAACACTGATGTGGACAATATTAAACTATGAAAGGATGGGCCAGGGTAGATGGAAACAAGGATCTATAGATGTATTGAATGTAGCAGATTGAGGGCAGGAGAAGCTTTTTTATGTACTTGGAATTCGTTTCTAGGATAGTAACTGAGGCATTTGGTATTTTTTGTTCTCAAATGGAGTGGTTGGGCTGAAAATGCTTATGTTGTAACTTCTATGTACATGCCTTCAGGCTGGATTGTAACTTGCTCTTCAAAAAAAAAAGCAAGGTTTTTGATAACTTTTAAGCCTTTAAATTCAGCAGTTGTAATTATGGTACACCAAACATGGTTAGAGTCCATCAGTTCAAATCTAAACCTCTAATAAACCTTTTATAGGTTTATATATGAACAGTGAATCTCTGGGTTATGTTCTTTACTGTCAAAGCCAATCTTTTGTCAAGGTACTAATGCCATACCAAAATGAATTAAGGAAAAAATGTCCAGGTTTTCTGACCTCCATTTTGATTAGTTCTATAGTTGCTGCAATGCTTACTAAATGAGCATTGCAGACTGGAGTGAAATTGGTATATGCCAGTACAGAAACAACTCATTTGAAGTTGTAGTTGCATTTCTGAAAATCATAACGATAAGTGATTTGTGGATTCCCACAGGAATAAATGCTAAAGCTGGTGCTAGGATTATTTGGACATTTCTCATCTGAAAAAAAAAACACTGAACAAGTTGAAATACAATACCATATATAATCAACACAGCATTCTGAGCTAGAATAACTTGCACAATAAATATATCATAAATCTTGCATGAATTCTAATAGATATGCACCAATTTCTCATACAGTCCCTCAAATTCAAGGTGGACTTGCTTTTGCTTAGGGCATTAGACTTAACAGTCATATTGGAACCCATTTGAACCAGTCCCCAGCCTTTGTCACATTATGGGCAGGTATTGTTTGGAGGGAAAGTTGGAGGAGTTCAGAGGTTTTTGCACTCTCTGCATCTTTAACTTGGCATCGGCATGTTCATGATAAAGTAATTTTTTCAGTGCCTTCCCAAATGAACCATCTCCCATTTCAGTTGGTGCCATGAGTTGATGTTGGACTCCTTTTAGGATGTTTTGAGGACATTTTATGCTGGGCATATTAGCTTAGGGGAGGGGGAGACTATTCTGTTGCATAGCCTTTCTTGTCAGTGAATTTGGAGGATCTTTTTGAAGGTGTGACTAGTGGTGCTTTGAGATGGCTGGTGTCCATGGCCTTTGTCTTGACTTTGAGATCCTCACACTCCTTTACTTTTGTTTCTGAATTGAAGGTGCCATGCAACACCCTGCTGAGTTAATGTGTCAAAGGGCCAGGATCCTGGAGGTGGGGGTGGGAAGCAGAGGACCGCTTCCCTTTTGGCTTTCCTTTGCTTCTCCTGGTGTTAGATATCTTTAGCAGTTAATGCCCTCATTGATTATCCTGTTCATTTGACCATCTTTGAAGATTTTCATTGCCTTGCTCTTGACAGTTGTTTCCTTGATGAAACCTAGGTGAGTTTGTGGAGGTGCCATCTTCTCTTTGGAAATATGCATTTTCTGTGGCCTATATTTTCAAAGAAGCCCAGTCTCATCAACATTCACGAACTTGTTTCAGCAAGTAGCCACCTTCAATAACTGTCTTTTAAACACTAAGAAATCTTAGCACCAGGTTAAAGTCCAACAGGTTTATTTGGCAGCACAAGCTGTAAGCTTTCAGAGCACTGCCTCTTCATCAGGTGAGTGGGAGTTCTGTTGACAAACAGGCCTCCCACTCACCTGAAGGGGCAGTACTCAAAGCTTGTGGCTTGTCCTGCCAAATAAACCTGGTGTTGTGAGACTTACTGTGTTTACCCCAGTCCAATGCCAGCATCTGCATGTCTTTAAATAGGCAGCAAGTCTATCAGCTACTGTAATGGCACTAGCTGCGCCACCCCCCCCCCCCCCCCCCCCAAGCAACTTTAATGTTGCTTAGTTAAGAACACCTCTTTCAGTGTTTGAAAAATCCACAAGTAGCATTGAAACATTCTGATTGCAAACTCTTGCATTTCTCATTCTAAGTCTTTTGTTTGGATAATCATCAAACTAATAGGCACCAGGTGCTGATTTGGGTCTTCGATGTAGATTGCCAAGAGTCTTTCCGTGTTCTCCATTTATGTTGCTTCTAGTCTGACACCCCGCCAACACTTAAAGGTGTAACACTTTGCACACTTTTTGATTTTGGTGTTACTATGGTCATTCTTGCAGGTAGGCCAAGCACTCTGCTTGCTTCCAGCTCTGTTTTAAAACATCCAATTAATTTTTTTATTCTTTAAAGTTGAGTGGACAAGGCAAGCTAATTCAAATTGAATCCAAATTCATGGTTACCACAAGAGAGCCTACAAGGAAAGGTGTTGTGCTTGATCTGATTCTTGATCTTGGCCAAAAGGATAATGTCCAATTTTAATGTTTGATAGTTTTACTTTTTTTAAACTGCAACAGACTTGCTGCCACTACAGGTTGGGTGTTTCTGACTGGTGTTTTAAAGTGATTCCAAGGGACTGCAACACTAAGCTGTAAGCCTGAAACAAGGGATTTTAAAATGGTATCTCACCCAAGATCCACAGATCTGCAGGAATGCTTGCTAAAAGTAAAATCAGCTTGCAGAGTCAAGAAATAGACCAGACTTCAACCTATTCATTTGTGCCAAAAAAAGCCTGTTGGTTTCAATTTTTTTTTCCAAAACCTTGCTTTAACATTTTTCAAAATTGAACTTCCCTCAAGTTCAGAATTGTACTGTTCATGTCATGGACCCCATATCAGTCCAACATCATTTGGAAGATGCCATTGTATGTAAACAATGAAAAATGGCAATGCAAATTAGAAAAACTGACCCAAAAGAATAAAGGACTGAACAACTTTAAGCTGGGAAATTTAAAGGACACACTGGTTTGGTCCTTGCTTGGGTCACTGTGCAATCCTCTTACAGTCTGTAAAATGTGCTGGTTAGGTGCGTTGGCAATGTTAAATTTCTCCCTTTTTTTTTGTTTCTTGATACATTTGGTAATAATTGATTCCTCGAAGTACTGAGATTGAGTTATGTGAAAGAACGATGTTCCCAAACTTTTAATTTGGCATTCTTGTGTTTGTCCTAGAGTGCAAAATTTCAAGTTATTGCAACTATTTATACTATAGGAGGAAAGAGTGCTGATTGGCAAGTGAACACTTTGTTGATGAAGCAATTGGGCAACGCATGCTGAATAATCTTGTGTGCTAACCTCACTTGCAACCAATTTACAATGATCAGGAAAGCTTGTAACATGGATCATTTACATTTGCTAGAAGCAATATATTTCCTTTTTGCAGAGAACCTGCATGAATATCTGTTCAAATCCTAGTGTTGTTTGAATTATTTGAGGAATTTATATTTTGCTGTTGCTTAGTGAACTTGCCAATCAATCAACATCCTTTTTCTCCTGTGGTATAAATTGTTGCGATTGTTTGAAATTTGGCATTCTTGCATTTTGTCACTAGTGCAAGGCAAAAAAAACTTCAGCATGCCTCTGTTTTGTGGTTAGCAAATAACTATACATCTTGGGTGTACAGTAGTAGTTTTAACTATCCAATAAATTTAATTTTGGTCAACATTTTCTAATTACAAAATTGATCAGTTTATATTACCCCTTCATGGCTCCCAAAATGTCATTTTCATTCTCTTTCCAAAGCATTAAAAGATTTTTCACTGACACTGCAAAATTTTGGGCATATTAATGAATATGATGCAGACAAATGCTTCAGCCCCATCGTTTGCTTTTATTTAGTGAGAATCACTGGAATTCCATTTTCACCATGCATTGAACTAATGTATTGGAATCCGGGAAAAACACTGTTTTGGGGTGAATAAAATCATACCTTTCCACCTTGGAATTGTATAAGCTGTATCATTATTGGATTCAGCTTTATTTTAGAAATGTGCATTTGTTTAGCATTCAAATAGTATAGTTTTGCAGGAGATTGATTTAACCATGGTAACTTTAACACATTGCATTGTTTTTCAGAATGTGTTCATATCAAAATGTTTGATTTATTTGTTCTTTAAATGGCTCCCATAAACTTGCACACCTTCAGGATATAACTCTACCAAGATGTGATCTCTTCGTGTAGTTTACTCTAACGTCGTCTTATTTTTTTTAAAATGCCATGGTACTGCACTGCACAATATTGATGGAACTTTTTTTAGCATTTACTGATTATGAACATTAATAAATTTAACTCAATGTTAACATTTTGGGACAATTTGTGTAGCTTGATCTTTTATGTAGCACAGGTCATGGAGTGTCTTGTGGAAATATTGAAGGCCAGTAAACACTCCTCAAAATTCTGCCAGATGAAGCGCTGTTAAAATAAATTGTCCCTGTAGCTTTGATATATTGAGTGGCCAACTATACTGTTTCCAATGTATTTAATACAATTCTCCTAACAATGGAAAAACTCTAATAAAAGGTTAACTAATTGAAAAGCAAAATAGTTGAGTTGGAATAATTTCAATTATTGCATACAATGATTTTTTTATTACTGTTTGTCTTTATCTAGTAGAAAGTTTTGGATTTTGCATCTCTTGCTACAAGAGCCAAAGTTTAGTTTCAACAATTGTTGCTTTCTTCTAAATAGAACAACCAAGTCTTGAACTCTGTGCCTAGCATTTAAAGCAGTTTTCACCTGTTTTTGTTAGCTGTTTGTTCTCTGTTCCAGAAAGCCTGTATTTTATAGACCCCCTGCCCCCCAAAAATTTCATAAACATGAATTCATAACTTGTGAATATAGCTGGCATTTTACAAGACTTTACAGCCCCTAATAAAGCTGATCAATCTGGTTTAGGGTGAGGGAGGGATGATGGTTCAAGGAAAGTAAGTGGCCAAGAATTCTCCCTGCTGTTTTGAAGAGCGCAATAAGAACATAAGTAGGTGCAGGAGTAGGCCATCTAGCCCTTCAAGCCTGCCCCGCCATTCAATAAGATCATGGCTGATCTGAAGTGGCTCAGTTCCACTTTCCTGCTTTCTCCCCATAACCCTTAATTCCCCTGTCTACCAAAAACCTATCTACCCTTGTCTTAAATATATTTAGCGAGGTAGCCTCCACCACTTCAACGTGCAGAGATTCACCACCCTTTGAGTGAAGAAGTTCCTCCTCAACTCAGTTCTAAACTGCCCCCCTTTGAGGCTGTGCCCCCTAGTCCTGTTGTCCTTTCTGAGCAGGAAGAATCTCTCCACCTCTACCCTATCCATCCCCTTTATTATCTTATACGTCTCTATAAGATGCCCCCTCATCCTTCTAAACTCTGAGTACAGACCCAGTCTGTTTAGTCTCTCTTCATAGTCCAACCCCCTCATCTCTGGTATCAGCCTAGTGAACCTCCTCTGCACTCCCTCCCAGGCCAAAATATCCTTGCGCAAGTGCAGCAACCAAAATTGCATACAGTACTCCAGCTGCAGCCTCACCAGTACCCTGTACAGTTGCAGCAAGACCTCCCCGCTTTTATATTCTATCCCCCTCGCTATAAAGGCCAGCATCCCATTTGCCTTCTTGATCACCTGTTGCACCTGCAGACTGGGTTTTTGCAACTCATGCACAAGGACCCCCCAGGTCCCCCTGCACTGTAGCATGCTGCAGCTTTTCGCCCTTTTAAATAGTAATCCCTCCTACTATTATTTCTGCCAAAGTGGGTAACCTCACACTTGCTAACATTGTACTCCATCTGCCAGGTCCTCGCCCACTCACTCAGCCTATCCAGATCCCTCTGCAGTCTTTCCACACCCTCAGCACAATTTGCTTTTCCACTCATCTTTGTGTCATCAGCAAATTTTGACACCCTACACTCAGCCCCCTCCTCCAGATCATCTATATAAATGGTAAATAGCTGAGGCCCCAGCACTGATCCCTGCAGCACTCCACTAGTCACCAACTGCCAATCCGAATAGCACCCATTGATACCAACTCTCTGCCTCCTATTAGACAGCCAATCCTCTATCCATGCTAACACCTTACCCCCAACTCCATGCCCCCTAACCTTCTGAAGCAACCTTTTGTGCAGCACCTTATCAAACACCTTTTGAAAATCGAGAAACACCACATCCACCGGTTCCCTTCTGTCCACCGCACTAGTCACATCCTCGTAGAATTCCAATAAATTTATCAAACAGGACTTCCCCTTAATGAATTCGTGCTGCATCTGCTCTATCAAACAATTCTTCTCTAGGTGCCTTGCTATTTCTTCTTTTGATGACGGATTTAAGCATTTTTCCAACAACAGACGTTAAACTAACCGGCCTATAATTCCCTGCCTTTTGCCTGCTACCCTTTTTTAAACAGCGGTGTAACATTAGCCGTTGTCCAATCTTGTGGCACTTCCCCAGAATCCAGCGAAGTTTGGTAAATAATCACTAAGGCATCTACTATCACCTCTGCCATTTCCTTCAGAACCCTGGGATGCATTCCATCCGGTCCTGGGGACTTGTCCACCATCAGTCCTGCTAGTCAATCAAGCACTACCCCTCTACCATCCTTCTATCTTTTAATATCCAGCAAACTATTCGCGTCCTCCTCTGTGAAGACCGAGGCAAAAAACTTATTTAAGGCCTCAACCATTTCCTCATCTCCCACCACTAAATCCCCCCCCCCTTATCCTCCTAAGGGTCCAAAATTCACTCTAGCCAGCCTCGTCATCTTTATATATTTTTAAAAACTTACTGTCCTTTTTTATATTTAGTGCTAGTTTAGCTTCATAGTCTATCCTTCCTTTCTTTATCAACCTCTTAGTCAATCTTTGATTTTTAAACCTCTCCCAATCTTCTACTCGCCCGCTACTTTTAACCACTCTAAACCCATTAGCTTTTAATTTAGTACTCTCCTTTTATTTCCTTTGATAACCACGGCTGGTTATCCCTTCTCCTACGTTCCTTCTTTACCATTGGAATATATTTCTGCTAAGCACTGAAAAAGATCTCCTTAAAGATCCTCCACTGTACCTTAGCAGCCCTACTGACCAATCTGCGCCCCTAATCTACATTTGCCAATTCCTCTCATCCTATCATACTCCCCTCTGTTCAAACAGAGGACACAGGTTCAGGACCCTAATTTCCCAGCCTCCATCAAAAACTCAACCATACAATGATCACTCGTCCCAAGAGGATCCCTAATTCCACTTGCTTTGTTACATAACACAGTAAAAAGTCTGACAACACCAGGTTTTAGTCCAACCGATCTATTTGATAATAGACTCACCAAGCTTTCAAATAAATCGGTTGGACTAAAACCTGGTGTTGTCAGACTTTTTACTGTGTTTACACCAGTCCAACGCCAGCATACCTACATCGTTACATAACACCAGATCTAAGCTCACTCGCTCCCTCGTTGGTTCCATCACACACTGTTCAAGGAAACTATCCCAGCAGCATTCTAAGAACTCTTCCTCAAGCCCACCACGTCCAACATGGGTCAACCAATCAATATGTAGATTGAAATCCCCCATAATTATCGCCGTTCCATTTTTGCACACATCATTTATTTGCTTGTTTATAGCCTGCCCCACCTCCAAGTTATTATTTGGGGGCCTATAGACCACACCCACCAGCATCTTCCTCCCCTTACTGTTCCTTATCTCCACCCACAACGATTCCACATTCTGCTCTTTGGAGCCTATATCTTCCCTTACTACCATCAGTATTGGGGTAGGTGGGACCTGTTTGGGTGGGATGGGGTTAGTCTGAACCATGCTGGGACCAGAGTCCTGGCGAATCGTGTAAAGAGGACTGTAGACAGGGCTTTAAACTAATTGGCGGGGGGTGGGGGAGGGTGCGAGGGTAGGTGACATTACGGGGCCTAAAGTTAAGGAGACGGTACAGGTAAGGGTAGAGGCCGAGGATGTCCCAATAATAAAGGGAGTACGGGGCGTGAGTATGGTTGGTGGCGTTCCTGCAAATAGGGTCCAGGTGAAGGCTGGGATGAAGGCACTTTATCTGAATGCACGAAGCATTCAGAATAAAGTGGATGAGCTGGTGGCGCAGATCGGCACAAATGGATATGATCTGGTGGCCATTACAGAGATGTGGCTGCAAGGTGACAGGGACTGGGAGCTGAATGTCCAGGGGTATCAGGTGTTTAGGAGGGAAAAGGGGGGGGGTGTAGCTCTGCTGATTAAGGATAGCATCAGGGTGGTAGCAAGGGATGATATTGGAGCCAAAGAGCAGAAAGTGGAATCATTGTGGGTGGAGATTAGGAACAGCAAAGGGAGGAAGACGCTGGTGGGTGTTGTCTATAGGCCCCTGAATAATGATCTGGAGGTGGGGCGGGCTGTTAACGCGCAAATAAGTGCAGCGTGCAGGAATGGAATGGCCGTAATTATGGGGGATTTCAATCTGCATATTGATTGGTCGACCCATGTTGGACGTGGTGGGCTCGAGGAGGAGTTCTTGGAATACTGCTGGGATAGTTTCCTTGAACAGTGTGTTGGAGCTGACGGGGGAGCGAGCTATCTTGGATCTGGTGCTATGTAATGAGGCAGGTAGAATTAGGGACCTTGCGGTGAAGGATCCTCTTGGGGAGAGTGATCATTGTATGGTGGAGTTTCTGGTGCAGATGGAGGAGGAGAAAGTGGGTTCCCGGACACGCGTCCTTTGTTTGAACAGAGGGGAGTACGGTAGGATGAGAGAAGAATTGGCAAATGTGGACTGGGGAAGTGCGTTGGAAGGCAGGTCTGCTGAGGAGCAGTAGAGGATCTTTAAGGAGATCTTTCTTGGTGCTCAGCAGAAATTTATTCCAATGGTCAAAAAGGACTGTAGGAGGAGAGGTAATAAGCCATGGATAACGAAGGAGGTGAAGGAAAGTGTTAAACTAAAAGCAGAGGCATTTAGAGTAGCTAAGAGTAGTGGGCAAGAAGAGGATTGGGAAAGGTTTAAATGTCAACAAAGATTGACAAAGTTGATAAAGAAGGGTAGGAGAAACTATGAAGCTGGGCTAGCGCTTAATATAAAAAAGGATAGCAAGAGTTTTTATAAATATATAAAAAGGAAGAGGCTGGCTAGGGTGAACGTTGGACCCTTAGAGGATGAGAAGGGGGACTTAGTGGTAGGGGATGGGGATATAGCTGAGGTCTTGAATAACTTTTTTGTTTCTGTCTTCACGGAGGAGGATGTGAATAATTTGCCGGGTGTTAGAGATGGAAAGGTGGTAGGACTGGAGGGTCTCAATGACATTATTGTTACTAGAGAGGCGGTGCTCATCAGACTGGAGGGACTGATTGTGGACAAGTCCCCAGGACCGGATGGAATGCATCCGAGGGTTCTGAAAGAAATGGTGGAGGTGATGGTGGATGCCTTGGTGGTTATTTACCAGACGTCGCTGGATTCCGGGGAAGTGCCGGAAGATTGGAAAACAGCTAATGTTATGCCGTTGTTTAAGAAGGGTGCCAGGCAAAAGGCAGGGAATTATAGGCCGGTTAGTTTAACGTCTGTTGTAGGTAAAATGTTAGAATCCGTCAGCAAGGAGGAAAGAGCGAGGCATCTTGAGGGGAATTGCTTGATAAAGCAGACGCAGCACGGTTTTGTTAAAGGGAAGTCGTGTCTGACAAATTTACTGGAATTCTATGAGGATGCCTCTAGGGCAGTGGATAGAGGAGAGCTGGTGGATGTGGTCGGTCTTGATTTTCAGAAGGCGTTTGACAAGGTAACTCACGAGGTTATTGCAGAAGGTCAGGGGACATGGAGTTGGGGGTAGGGTGTTAGCGTGGATAGAGGATTGGTTGTCAAATAGGAGGCAGAGTAGGGGTCAATGGGTGCTATTTGGATTGGCGGCTGGTGACTAGTGGAGTGCCCCAGGGGTCGGTGCTGGGGCCTCAGCTATTTACCATTTATATAGATGATCTGGAGGAGGGAACCGAGTGTATGGTGTCAAAATTTGCTGATGACACCAAGATTGGTGGAACGGCAAATTGTGCGGAGGGTGTGGAGAGTCTGCAGAAAGATCTAGATAGGCTGGGCGAATGGGCCAGGAACTGGCAAATGGAATTTAACATTGGCAAGTGCGAGGTGGTCCACTTTGGTAGGAATAATGGTAGGAAGGATTATTACTTACGTGGTGAAAAACTGCAGCAGGTGACGGTGCAGAGGGACCTCGGGGTCCTTGTGCATGAGTCACAAAAACCCAGCTTGCAGGTGCAGCAGGTGGTCAGGAAGGCTACTGGGACGCTGGCCTTCATAGCGAGGGGGATTGAATATAAACGTAGGGAGGTCTTGCTGCGGCTGTGTAGGGCATTGGTGAGGCCGCAGCTGGAGTACTGTGTGCAGTTTTGGGTGCCGTACTTACGCAAGGATATTTTGGCCTTGGAGGGAGTACAGAGGTGGTTTACTAGGCTGATGCCGGAGTTGAGGGGGTTGAGCTATGAGGAGAGGCTGAATAAACTAGGCTTGTACTCGTTAGAGTTTAGAAGAATGAGGGGAGATCTCATTGAGACGTATAAGATGATGAATGGGATGGATAGGATTGAGATGGAGAGACTCTTCCTGCTCAGAAAGGACAGTACAACTAGGGGGCACAGCCTCAAGATAAAGGGGGGGAGCGGTTTAGAACGGAGTTGAGGAAGAACTTCTTCACTCAAAGGGTGGTGAATCTCTGGAATTCTCTGCCCGTTGAAGTGGTGGAGGCTGCCTCGCTAAATATTTTTAAGACGCAGGTTGATGGGTTTTTGATAAGAGAGGGGATTAAGGGTTATGGGGAGAGGGCGGGAATGTGGAACTGAGCCATGACAGATCAGCCATGATCTTATTGAATGGCGGGGCAGGCTTGAAGGGCTAGATGGCCTACTCCTGCTCCTATTTCTTATGTTCTTGTGTTCACCCTGATATTATCATTAATCAGCAGAGCTACCCCACCCTGTTTTTCCTCCCATCTATCCTTCCTAAACACTTGATACCCCTGGAAATTCAGCTCCCAGTCCCTGTCACCCTGCAACCACGTTTCCATAATGGCCACCAGATCATATCCATTTGCGCTGACCTGCACTACCAGCTCATTCACTTTGTTCCGAATGCTTCGTGCATCCAGAAAGTGTCTTTATCCCAGCCTTTATCTGGACCCTATTTGAAGGAACGCTACCAACCTTTCTCATGCCCCCTACTCTCTTTATTATTGGGACATCCTCAACATTTTCCCGTGCCCGTACCCTCTTTTTTTACTTTAGACATTATAATTTCTCCCACCCCTGCAACGCCACCCCCCCCCCCCCAAATTAGTTTGAAGCCCTATCTACAATCCTAGTATTACGACTCGCTAGGACTGTGGTCCCAGCACGGTTCAGACAAAGACCATCCCATCTGAACAGGCTCCCACCTGCCCCAATACTGGTGCCAATGCCCCATAAATTCAAACCCATTCCTCCCACACCAATCCCTGAGCCACCCATTCATTTCTTTAATCCTATTTACCCTGTGCCCATCTGCACATGGTTCAGGTAGTAATCCAGAGATAACCACCTTGGTTCTGCTTTTAAATTTCATTCCCAGCTTTTCATACTCCCTCTGCAGATCCTTAGTTCCCATTTTGCCTATGTCATTGGCACCCACATGTACCACAACAACCGGATTCTCACCCTCCCACTCCAAGTTCCTCTGCAAAGAAAGAACAAAGAACAACCCAGCATGGGAAACAGGCCCTTTGGCCCAATGAGCCCACACCACCATCTTAAAGCATTTTCCTACACCTACCTAGACGCGTGTGTATGCGTATGGTACCCCCATTGGAAACCAGATTCAGGGGAGAATAGTTCAGGGACAATTTGTTACACCAATCAGCCTAAGAGCACATCTTTGGGGTGTGGGAGGAAACCGGAGCACCCAGAGGAAACCCACGCAACCACAGGGAGAATGCGCAAACTCCCACAGACACTGGCCCAAATCCATGTATCTGCACAGCAAACAGTGATAGTCGCTGAGTTGTTGTGGTGCCCATCTGCTGGTCCAGTTTTAAGCACACACCACAACGCGAAGTACTAGGCCACTCTCGAAACATCCAAGAGCAGCCCATGCACGACCCACCGTGTGCATGCCCCTCGTTAGACAACCCAGACGAGACATCCTGGACCCGAGCACCAGGCAGACAACACACCCTTCTGTGTTCTTTATCATTGTGACAAAAGGCAGTGTCTATACCCCTAACCACACTATCCCCAATAACCACTACATTCCTCTTTATTTCTTCCTCTTTGTCCTGTGTCTGCACTACTGTACCGTGGGCAGTTTGCTCATCTTTTAATGGTTCGAAGCTATTCTTAATGGCTATTTCTTCATTTGCATTGATTCCTAGATTTTGGCATTCTAGTTCTGAACTATAAGTGGGGTAAATTTAAGAATTATTACAGCTAAACTTCCTTCGATTATCTGAAATATATCATTTAATACTCTTGGCGAGGCATTTTAATATCTATCTTCCTCATTGTCATTTCTTCATTTTAACAATTCTTAATGATCTATTCAACATGTGCTTTCCAATTCTTCTTTCCCCCGCTGTTCTGATTTCATTGTCCTCTTTTCCTCTTACTACTCCTTCCATTTAAGTTTGCTTACCTATATTTGATGCTCTTAACCTTGTCGTGCTGCATGCTCACCTCACTATTCCCAAGGTCTTGAATATAAATATAATCTTTTCAAATGACCCATGTAGCTTGTCTTTAACCCCAACTTCTGTAGCCACACGTGAATAAATTAATTTCCATCAATTGCACCGTCAAACGCTTTCTAATCATTGACTTTGCTCCATTGTTAATGATACTTCCGTGGCTGTTGCTCTGCTCAACCTTTTTAATGCCTTTGTCCTAGGTGTATACACTTACCCCATTCCATCCAAAGAGTATGAACTTAAGTGCATATGCTGCATAATTAGTTTAGTCACTAATCGCATTGAGTGCTATTGGATCCCATTCTTCAATTTCAAAAAAGTGTCCAGGGTCTGAGAAGGTTCACTAGGTTGATTCCTGGGATAAAGAGATTGTCCTATGAGGAATAAAATGAGCAGGTTTGGCCTGTACTCGAGAGCTCAGAAAAGTGAGTGATGATCTTATTGAAACAAAAAAAATGACAGGGCAGATGGGTTCCTGGGGGGTGGGGGTGTTGTGGGGGGGGGCTGGGGGGGGGGGTGGAAGGAGGATCTCAAATTTTAATTTATTTAATGGGAAGTGAGCATCACTGTCAAGACCAGAATTTGTTACTCATCCTTAATTAGCTCTTTAAGATAATGAGGAATGACCTTGAACTGCTGCAATCCATGCCATGTGAGAACACACACCATTCTGTTAGGGAGATCAATATAATCTGGATAGTCTGTGGCTTGGAGGAGAACTTGTGGGTGGTGGTGTTCCCATGCATCTGCTTCACAAAATTGTGCTCTTTCATTCAAGACACAAATGAGGAAATATTTCTTGAGTCATTAATCTTCTGGAATTTTCAACCAGAGAGCAGTGCAGGCTGGATCTTTGAATCTATTCAAAACTGAGCTATACAGATTTCCAACGGGGTTGGGGGAGGGGGCAGACACTAAAGTTGCGTTAAAGCCACAATCAGATTAGGCATAAGTTTACTGAATGACAGAGGGAGCCAAATGGTGGTCTCTATTACTTTTGATGCTCTTGTTGTACCCAGCTTACTCTTTCCACTATCGACAATTTCTCTCTAAACTCCCCAACCTCCAATCCTTCCAATGCGCAATGGTAGCTTGCCTCTTTAAGGAATGTATTTTGGGAGGGTCATGTGACTCAATCACCTAATGGGAATGAAACATGGGGATCTACATGCAGAGCTTTTGCAGCCAGAGTAGATCCAAGAGTTGGAAGTGTTAACATAGTGAATACTCTGTATTTATACGCTCATAAATAAACTGTTACAGTTTGCTATACTAACTGGTGGTCACCAATCCTTCCAATTACTACATTCACCCTCCCCCATGGACTTTTGGCATTAAGATGGATACTCCAGCAATCAAATATTTGACCTCTACTATGATTCTAGAAGGACAACAGGAACATGGCACGACCACCTCTAAGTCACACCCCGTTCTGATACGGATGGCAATACATTTCCTAATTAGGATAGTATAAGTACCTGCTCAAAGTAATTTTGAAAAATGATTTGTCACTTTGCCACCACTTTCCCAAGATGACTAGAAATGTATAAATGTATTTCTTCCTGAATACTTCATCCTAAGGCGTAGTTAATGAGGAGGCATATAAACTAATCCTACAAATGATATGCTACTTGTACTATTTCTTATCTCTCCCTAAACAGATTCTACATCTTGATCTTTAGAATTAACCTCTCTCTATTGTATCGTCCTTAAGTGACAGAGCTTAGCTTTTCCTAATTGCATTCTTTATGTGAAGACAAGAGTATGTGAACATTTGGTTTCATTATTGTAGGTAATGCATTGTATTGATGTTATGATCATAATAATAGTTTTATGTTCAGCTGCACCAAATTTCTCTCTCATTCATTTGTTGAGCATTTGTGGCGGCTTTACAATGTAATTTCTCTGCCTAGATGTTGTCCTGTCAGAAAGATTGCCCACCCAGTGACAACATATTCAAGGACTGGAGAACATATGGGAATGCAAGGAGTTGAAAGGCAGTTTTGAAAGGAGAGGGAATCAGTGTATCAGTTAGCATGATGACTAGGAATGAAAGCTGGGTGGCTGCAGTTTTAATGAGGTAAGATCAAGAAAGCAGAGTTGTGGCACGTTGCTAAGAAGAATTTGGAGAGCGTGGAAGAGAAAGCAGGGGAAAACTAAAGTGGATAGAGCATTAAGAGAAGGATGCCACAGAGGCAGCTAATTTTTTTTAAATTCAGTCATGATATGGATACTGCTGCAAGCAATTGAGAAATAATAACAATAATCATGGATAACGTTACTCTACATGTATCAGATTGGCAAATGTAGCCTGGAAGAGTTCATATCATTTTCAGAACAATTTCTTAGAGTAGCATATACTAGCCAACCAAAGGGCAAGCTTTTCCAGATCTGGCAAAGTGCATCAAAACAAGATTAATTAATGACCCCCTTAGTAAAACTTGCTCTAGCTAATGGTGATGATAACATGGTTGAATTTTGCATTCATTTTGAGAAAAGAGTGGCTCTATGATGAGTGTTTTGAACTCGAGTAAAGGCAATGCTGAGGATATGACAACAGAGCTAACTGAAGTGAACTGGGAAATTAGGTTCAGGCATGAGACAATGGCTGATGTTTCAGTAAGAAAGTAAGATTACGTAGGGGAAGAATATACCATCAATGACTAACTAAGGAAGTGAAGGATAGTATCAAGTTGGAAGAAAGTGTACAATTCTGGAAGATTAGTGGCAGCTTAGAGGATTGGACAGAATACAAAAAGCAAAAAAAAATCGCTGAAGAAAAAGAGGGAGAGATGTAGTGTATGAGAGAAAGATGGCTATTTATGTGAAAACAGGGTTTCTTGGGGTATTTAAAAAGGAAAAGAATAAGTGAATGTTGGTCTTCTTCAGAGCAAGTCTGGGAATTCATAATGGAGCATAAGTTAACAGTAAACAAACTGAACAGGTATTTTACATTTGTATCTTTTACAGTGAAAACAAATAACATCCAGAAATAAGCGTGCATCGAGAGGTGAGGGGGAGAGGGAGGAGCTTGAAATAATTAACAATTACCAGGGAAAGGATACTAAGAAAATTATTAGAACTGAAAGCTAACAAGTCCCAAGATCCTCATGAACTTTGGTCTTAAAAAAATAGTAGCTGCTGAGTAATAGATGCATTGGTTTTAATTTTCCAAAATTCCCTAGATTCTAGAAATGTCCTTTCAGATTAGAAAATAGGGAATGTAACTCCTCTATTCAAGATGGGAGGGAAGACAGCAGGGAACTACAGGTGAGTTACTTAAATATGTGTCATAGGAAAAATAATGGAAGCTATTATTGAAGAGGTTATAGCAGAGCACTTAAAACCATGTTGACTCTAAGTGATTTCTGTGAAAGGAAAATCATATTTGACTGATTAATTGGAGTTCTTTTGAGGAAGAACAAGCAACATGGATAAAGGGGAACCAGCAGATATATTGTACTCAGATTTCCAGAAAGCTTTTGACAGGGTACCATATCAAAGGTTCCTACATAAAATGACTGCTACAGGGATCACTGCTATGGCCTCAGTTATTTGTAGCCTTTATCAATAACTTGGATGGCAGGATTGAATGTATGTTTGCTAAATTTACGGTGATCTCAACATCACCTTGCACTCTTCCTAAATCCTGGAATTACCTACGACTAAGGTCAGTGAGATCAATGCACAGTGAAAAGAGCTTCTTCAGTGGAACTGATGAGCAGCAATGGTTTTGATCAGTGTAACCAAAAAGCTCCAGCTATGTCCAATTAAGAAGCTGTTGTTCAAAGCACTTTCTATCCCAGAGAATGTGTTCACTGCTTGAAAAGTAATTGCAACTTCTTGCAAGGCACGTGACATAATACTTCATTCACCTTCAGCTGCACTTCACAGCTGTCACTCTTCACCATAGCATAGGAAATGCTTATACTCTAACTTACCCCTCTGCTGAGGTAAAACAGCAAAGACCACACCACTATCAACAGGCCTAATAGCAGTGGGAGCAACATCAGCTGTCTTCTCAGCCATATCCCCCTCCAGTGAGCATGGGTTGGACACTGAGATCGAGCTGGAAAATCGTGAGATGCTCAACTCAAGGCCTTATGGCAAAGGGTCAGCTCTATTGAAACACCTTAGCCCCTCTGCTTCACAAGGTTCAGGATCTCTTGACAGATTGCTGTTGACATCTGCATCCTCCTGGAACAAGGCTTCCATTGCAGAAGAGCGGGTGGGCACATAATTCCAGTAGCAGATAAGGTGTCTGTCACTGATTGCACAATTTACCATTTCCCTGTCTCTGTTTTGCTTAAAACATGTTACATTTCATAAGGTTTTCCAGTTCTGGGGATATGTTATTGCCCTGAAATGTTAACTCAGGTTCTCTCACCAAAGATGCTGTCAGACATCTGAGTATTTCCAGTAATTTCTGCTTTTATGTGAATTCTCTTGTTGGAATTTCATCTGTCAAATATTAATATAATGAAGTATTGGCAAAGATAAAAATTGATAAAGAGCTGTGCAAAAATAAGAAATCTGGTTTTGATTTAGAAAGTAAGGACTACTCAGAAACAAGGATATTCTCTCAAGAATCAGCAGTAATCTTTCAATCTTAAAAACTATTTTAAAAATTCAGCTATAAAAATAGTATTTCTGCAGATGAAAATAAATGACTGATAAAGGAGCAATATTTCTACACCACAATCTGAAAGGCAAATAAATTGGAATGGTGACGTGACTGACACCAAAGCCTAAGCTAAAAGATGTCGACAAAACTCTCTTTCCTGAAGGCAATGAATGTTAGTTTTAAATATTCTGATTTGTTGTGGGTCATTTAGTTCTTTTGTTTGGAATTGGAAAAATGCCGTGTTTTAAAATTAGCTAAGTTCTCACTGTTTAATTTTAAAGGAGGGCTAGGGATGCCAAATACTAAGCTGTACCATTTGGCCTCCCACTTTAAATTTATATGTGAATGGGTTGGGGGAGACACCTCTTCCATATGGCTTCATGTTGAAATTGATCAATCCTTGTAGCCACTTTAAGGATCCTAAAGTGGAGTTAGATAAGTGCGATAATCCTATTATTGACACTTTGAAAGCTTGGAGGATGGCTCATGAGTTGGAGGAGATCTCTAATATAACTTCCACTCTTTCTCCAATTCAGAATAATTTGGATTTCCAGTCAGAACTTATGGACCATGGTTTTGAGGTCTGGAGGTATAAAGGCCTCTAGTCTGGGGGACATGTTGGATGGCACTACACTGTGATCTTTGGAGCAGCTATGTCACCAGCTTGATATTCCAAAATAGTCCTTTTTTAGATATTTGCAACTTGAGATTCTAGGCAGAATTTTCCAGCCACACTTATCTCAAAACCAAAAAATCCTGCCCGAGGTCAATAGACCTTTGCATGATCTACCACCCCCATGCTCCTTCGCCCCACGACAATTCCTGTGATGAGCAGGATGGGACCTTGTGGCACAGGTTTGACCCCACTATATCCTCATTGTGCCAGAAGTGCAAGGTGGACAAGAGCAATTATCTGCATTGACCTGTGTCACGATTAAGGCCTATTGCTTTGATGTTCTTATAGAACTTGAGAGGCTCTTTGCTTACAGCCTTAGAGTTTGATCCCTTGCATCTAATATTAAATCTTCTAGACACGAAGGTCAATAATACAGAATGGGGAAAAAAACTACCATATCTTAACATTTACAAGGAAGAAAATTATTTTCTCATGGATTAATGATACGCCTCCTTCAATTCAGATTTGGCATAAAATCATTTTGGAATGTATAAGCAATGAAATTTTTGACTTGTTTACTTTGAGCTAAATCGGATACATTCCATAAAGTTTGGGATTCTTATCTTAAAGTTTTGGGCTCCACATTGTCGAGTTTACTCCAGCAAAGTTTTCCATAAGTTCTATGGCTCTGTTGCTGTTATCCTGTGAACTTGATTCTGTGCTGCTGAACCCTGTGTGGCTGCATCCTGTTACTTCCACCTCCCATCCTTCAATATATCCTTTTGTAAGGTGGGAGACCCTGTTTAATTAATAATCTAAACCAACTGTATTGGTAACTTTTTTTCTCTCTTCCCAGATGTATTAATTAGAAAATGATCCTGCTGTACTGTATCAATCTTAGCGTTTGTTGCATTTGTATATAAAATGAAAAATCTTCCATAAAAACATACTTTAAAAAAATTCAGATTTGTTCTGTTGACTTCATCAACACCCAGCTGAAATTTTAAACTGGGGTCTGCATTGGAAAACCATCGTGCCTTTTGTTGATTTGCTGTCCAGGTCAGGCTGGAACCTGAGAAAGTTGAAACAGATATAGCTTTTCCTTTTTTTATTATTATTCATGGGTGAGATTCTCTGGCTTCCCCTCAGCGAATGTTTCAGCAGCAGGACATGACACGCTATTCACTGATGGTGGGATGCTCTGGGAATTCCCACTGAAGACATTCTACTGTGCCGAGAAATCCAAGGCAAGAGTTGTGCCACTGGTGCCATGAGAGAATCCCGGCAGCATGAACAGATGGAGAGTTCCGGCCTTTGTGGATCAGGAGGAGTGAGCAGTTCTGAACTGGCTGCTGGGGAAGAATCTTTTGGGCTCCCCATGGCAGCCTCCTATCATTTTGATGTCCCAGTTCTTCACTATGTGCTGTGGGCTGACTACATCTGTGCAGATTCCTTTGGTAATACTAATGCACGAACCATGTACAACATCTTTTTCTTGATTCTCTTTTTGTCCTCAATGAAGTTAATGAGTTACATGAAGCACATGCTTATACCTGTTTCTGTAGCTAGTTTTTCCTGGAACAAGTTGCTAATTTCCAGAGGCCATAGCTTGAGGGGTACCACTCCATATCGAGCATGTACTTTCCAGCTCTTCCCACCTACCATTGGTGTAATGAAAGTAATTTTACAGACTGATAATCAACCTTTTTGACCTCATTATTAATGCACCTTCCATGGCCATCAAGTCCTGGAGTGGGACTCAAACCAAGAGCTTCTGGTTTAGAGGCAACGATGCTACCCACTACATTACAAGACCACTAAATCTACTGGGGTAGTAACTTCGACTTCTGCGCACAGCAAGTTTATGTTGACAGCACATTAATTCAAAGTCTGGTGCAATCAATACAAGTCAAACGTCATCCTTGCTATTGTCAATTGCATATTATGCTCAGTTGTGAAAAAGGAATTTCATGTGTAAATGTTTTCAAAAACCATTTGGAGGGAAATCTGTACATACTGATGAAATAGCTTGTAAGACAGAATAATACAGGCTGATCATATAGTATGTTAACTGCAAGTGGCTATTGAAAGTGTTGTGAGAGAAGGAGTTCCAGGATTCTGAACCAGCAACAATGAAGAAATGATTATATATTTCCAAGTCAGGATTAGTAACTTGGGGGGTGACTTCCAGGTAAGTGGTGCTCCTATGTCTCTGTTGTCCTTGATCTTCTAGATGATAATGGTCGTGGGTTTGGAAGGTGCGACTTAAGGGGTCTTAGTAAGTTCCTGAAGTGCATCTTCCAGATGATACACAAGGCTGCCACTGTTCATTGGTACTGGAGTGAAAGTCTGTGGAAGGCGTAACAATCCACTGGGTTGCTTTGTCCTGAGATTTTTCAGTGTTGTTGGAGCTGCACTCATCCAGGCAAGTGGAGAGTATTTCATTACATTCCTGACTTATGCCTTGTGGATGATAGGCAGGCAAGTTACTTTCTGCAGGATTCCTAGCCTCTCAACTGCTGTTGTAACCACAGTATTTTTATGGCCAGTCCAATTCTGTTTCTGGTAAATGGTAACCCCCAGATGTTGATGGTGCGGAGATTCAGCAATGGTAATGCCATTGAATATCAAGGGGTGATGGTTAGATTCTTTTTGTTACAGATGGTCATTGCCTGGCACCTGTGTGGCACAAATGTTACTTGTCATTTGTCAGCCCAAGCCTGGGGTATTGTCCAGATCTTACTGCATTTGGACATGAATTGCTTCAAAATCTGAGGAGTTGTGAACATTGTGCAGTTAGCAAGAAAGGTCCCCACTTCTGACCTTACGATGAAAGGAAGGTCATTGATGAAGCAGCTGAAAATTGCTTGCTCGAATATGTGATCGAGGACCAGGCTTGGGAAGCAGAGGTGCTGCTGAAAATCATTGCCCTTTGCCTCTGACCTTCCTCCGCCCCATCCCATAACCCCCTCATTTCGCAATCCTGCCCTCACTTGCCTTTGACTGGGTCCTTCATTGATCCTGGGCTTCCGGTGGGTTCATTGCTGGGTGGCTGCCACCACTGGCAAGTCCACGGTTGGCAAGTGGGAGGCT
The DNA here is from genome assembly GCF_965287045.1 of Carcharhinus amblyrhynchos. Taxonomy (NCBI): domain Eukaryota; kingdom Metazoa; phylum Chordata; class Chondrichthyes; order Carcharhiniformes; family Carcharhinidae; genus Carcharhinus; species Carcharhinus amblyrhynchos. The sequence goes on along the minus strand of NC_137331.1, from coordinate 53,943,669 downwards.
TTTAAGGGCAAAATGAAATGGTTGCAGGGGAGGTATGTTCCAGTTAAGCGGAAGGATGGGAAAGGTAGGATTAGAGAGCCGTGGATTACAGGGGGTATTGAAGACTTGGTCAGGAAGAAGAGGGAGGCGTATGTTAGGTCGAAACGACTGGGTACGGAGAGTGCGCTGGAGGAATATAGAGAGAGTAGGAGGGAGCTAAAAAGGGGAATTAGAAGGGCGAAGAGAGGGCATGAAATGGCTTTGGCTGGTAGGATTAAGGAAAATCCGAAGGCATTTTATTCCTATATTAGGAGCAAGAGAGTAGTTAGAGGGAAAATTGGTCCTCTTAGGGACAAAAGTGGGGAGATATGTATTGAGTTGGAGGGAATGGGGGAAGCTCCTGAATGAATACTTTGCGTCGGTATTCACGAAGGAGAGGGGTTCGGAATCGTGCGGTCTGTTAGAGGGAGCTGAGGATCAGCTGCAGGAAATATCTATTACGAGGGAGAAAGTGCTAGGGCTTTTAGGTAGTGTAAGGACGGATAAAGCTCCGGGGCCTGATGGTATTTATCCAAGGCTGCTTAGGGAGGTGAAAGATGAAATTGCTGGGCCTCTGGCGCAAATCTTTGTCTCTTCTTTGGACACAGGTGAGGTCCCAGAAGACTGGAGGGTAGCAAATGTGGTACCGCTGTTCAAAAAAGGTAGTAGGGATAACCCTGGAAATTATAGGCTGGTGAATTTGACATCGGTGGTAGGGAAATTAATGGAAAAAGTACTTAGGGGTAGGATGTATGAGCATTTGGAGCATTGCGGTCTGATTGGGGATACACAACATGGCTTTGTTAGAGGGAGGTCTTGCCTTACGAATCTGGTGGAATTCTTTGAGGAGGTGACAAAAACGGTTGACGATGGGAGAGCTGTTGATGTCATCTATATGGATTTCAGTAAGGCGTTTGACAAAGTCCCTCATGGTAGGCTGGTAGAAAAGGTTAAGGCGCATGGGATACGAGGTCAGGTAGCTAGGTGGATCGAGAACTGGCTGGGTAATAGGAGACAGAGGGTAGTTGTGGAGGGGACTTTGTCCGGCTGGAGGCCACTGACCAGTGGTGTGCCACAGGGCTCAGTACTGGGACCTCTCCTCTTTGTAGTCTACATAAATGACTTGGAAAAGAGCGTAGGTGGTGTGATCAGCAAGTTTGCTGATGACACCAAGATGGCAGGGTTGGCGGGTACCGAAGTGGATTGTGACGTGATACAACAGGATATAGATAGGTTGGTGCATTGGGCAGACAGGTGGCAGATGGAATTTAATCCTGACAAATGCGAGGTGATGCATTTTGGAAGGAATAATGTAGAGAGGAGCTATGTGATAAAAGGTAGACAAATTAGGAGTGTAGAAACACAGAGGGACCTGGGAGTGCAGGTTCACAAATCCATGAAGGTTGCGACACAAGTGGAGAATGTTGTCAGGAAGGCTTATGGAATGCTAGCCTTTATAGGAAGGGGTATAGAGTTTAAAAGCTGCCGTCTAATGCTTCAGTTGTATAGAACGTTGGTTAGACCGCATTTGGAGTACTGCGTCCAGTTCTGGTCACCTTACTACCGGAAGGACGTGGAGTCTCTGGAAAGGGTGCAGAGGAGGTTTACCAGGATGTTGCCTGGCATGGAGGGGCTGGGTTACGAGGAAAGGTTGGAGAAACTGGGACTGTTCTCCTTGGAAAGACGGAGATTGAGGGGGGACATGATAGAGGTATATAAGATACTGAAGGGAATAGACAGAGTTAATAGTGAGAGACTGCTCCCTAGATTGGTTACAAATACAAGAGGACATGATTTAAGGGTGAGGGGGGAGAGGTATAATTTGGATATGAGAGGAAGGTTCTTTACACAGAGGGTCATGGGGGTATGGAACGCGCTACCGAGTAGGGTGGTGGAGGCGGGAACGTTGGACTCGTTTAAGGTTCAGTTAGATAGGCACATGAGTGAAACGAGGATGGAGGGTTATGGTAGGGGTTATTAAATAAGGGTTAGAACCTCGGGAGACACCGGAAAGGCAGGCTTGTGATTAACGTTTTTGTCTTTTTATTCCGCAGATGGAGGTCCACCTCGTTGTCAAACGAGGGGCGTGCACACGGTGGGTCATGCGTGGGCTGCTCTCGAGGTTCCGGGAGTGGCCTAGTACTTCGTGTCGGTGTGTGTGCTTGATCCTGGACCGGTAGACGGGCGCCGCAACAGCTCGGTGACTAGCACTGCTAGCTGTGCAGATACATGGATTTGGGCCCGTGTCTGTGGGAGTTTGTGCATTCTCCCTGTGGATGCGTGGGTTTCCTCCGGGCGCTCCGGTTTCCTCCCACACCCCAAAGATGTGCTCTTAGGCTGATTGGTTTTACCAAATTGACACTATTCTCCCCTGAATCTGGCTAAGTCAGGGGTTCTATTTGTAGATACGCAGGGTAGAATAGGTGTAGGGTGATGCGGCAGCGCGGGCTTGTTGGGCCGAAGGGCCTGTTTCCCATGCTGGGTTGTTCTTTGTTCTTTGTACTCCTGACATTTAATCTGGCAGACCTTCCCCATCGGCTCTTTAGTTGGTGGGCGAGGCCCTCACTATTTGCATTAAATCCAACCCATCTAATCTGATGCAAGGAATACTATCTTCAGGGTTGATATCCTAAATGCAGTATCTTTGTATTGCAATAAAAACTGTACTTAAATAAAGACACAAGACAAAATTACTCATGAACTGATGTGGTTTTACTGCATTTGGCCAATCATAAATTCAAAATGAACTAATCCATACAAAATTCAACCGGGTTTCACACCTTCTGCCCAATTATCATGGTTTACCCAACAAACAGAATATTTCAAATATATCACGGTGTTTTCTTTGCTGTAGATGTGGACCTTGCCTTGTGCTAAGATTACTTTGTTTATCCAGGTCCGAATGCAGTTATTAAAAACACTCAGTTGATGCACACAGTGGGTTGTACAACACACAGAATGGGTGTAGATGTGCTTCACAGAACAGATGAGCAAAGGGTACAAAATGTTACTGCTAGGCAAGACACCTCAAATTTCTGTGATGGTAATGAAAATCAAACACCTTAACTGCTTTCCTGGAGTATAATCTTATAACCTCTACTGATCAGTGCTAACATCAGTTCATGTATCAATAAGCATTTTTCTTTGTGATTCAGCCTTTGCATACAACTCTTGAGTAGCAGTCTGTATCTTAATCATATATATGCATATAGAATGACAAATGCTTATATCAGCATAAAAAGATAAGCTGAATGACTATATATGAAGACAACAACTACAACTCTCACGGCACTGCCATTGGTTAACTTTAAATACTCAAGCATCATAAAAGCTGAAACTAAAGCTACACTAAGAAAAATTGGTGGTTACTGTAACAATGGTGAAGTATTTATAGCCAATGGTGGTGAATCTTATCTTATCAATTTTTTACAAAATCACTTTCCACTAAAAATTGATATGAGTTCAGCAGCATGATAGCAAATCTACTGCTAACAGGCAACCAACACAAGTATTTATTTCTCTTTGCAAAGGGGAATCTATACAGTCTGGTCATTTCCCTTGTGAATTAACAGTACCATGCATTTTTTTTTCACTTGCAATCTGTTAGTGTTGTCTTCACATAAATTCATATAATGGTATTGGTCATTTCCTCATACACATACACCCTATCGCGTGTTGACAGGTTTATAAGGATGCAGCGGCAGCCGTGGGTGCTACAGGCTCCTTGACGACAGCCTTTGAATCCTTGCAGTCCTGAGCTGTGGTGCCTGAGTTAGCCTGTTTATGATCTGCTTTCTGTGCCAGATGTTTGACTTGTCTGCAAAGACGAATTGATCTAAATTAGTTTTTTTTAAAAAAAACATGAATCACATGATATCAATGTATTTAAATAGATTACAAAGATATTTAACAGTGAACACATGATTATAAAATAGTGGAATATTACAACATAAATATATTTATGAATATAGCAAAAATTAACAGAGAGAAACATAATCATTCTGGATGTTTTAACAAATCAAATATTAAAAATGTGTTCTTGGTTTAGAAGAAATTTTCTTGAGTTCTTGTTAGTTATTTTTCATGCTGTTTCATGCTATTTTTCATGCATGTTATTTTTCATTTTTTTCAGAAATTGGGCTAATGCAGGCTATTGGGTACATCATCCCATAGAAGGTTTGCAAAATCTGTCCTATGTACTCCCTATGGGACCTTTAATATGACTTATAATAACACTGAAACAGTACACTTACTGCATGAAATTATAACCCTGCTTCAAAAAATTAAATTGCAAATCCTTTTTCCCTGACCTGCTACCATTTTAAAGATTTTCTGTTTTTATTTCAGATTTCCAGTATCTGCAGGATTTTGCTTTTACATGAAATAATACAGTTGTGCTGACATTCTGAAATATCAAGTGTACATATGTGGCAAGACAAAGACTGGCTTGGCTTGATATCTGCAATGGTCAAACAGCCTCACAACATTCACAATCTTGGCTCACACACTGCTCATGTGGTAACGTAGTAAATACCTTCCAGCATGATGGTAGAAGTCAAATCTTCAGATTCCCTGGTTGGTGCTGAGCTTCTTGAGTGGTGTTGGAGTTGCACTCATCCAGGCAATTGGAGCGTATGCCATCACACTCCTGAGCTGTGACTGGTAGGGGGTGGACAGACTTTGGGGAGTTAGGAGATGAGTTACTCAATGCAGTGAGTGACTGACCTACTCTTGTAGCCATAGTATTTATATATCTAGGCCAGTTCAGTTTCTGGTCAATGATAACTGCCAGAATGTTGATAGTGGGAGGTTCAGCAATAGTAATGCATTGAATGTCAAGGGGTGATGGTTAGATTTTCTCTTGTTGGTGATGGTCATTTCATGGTACTTGTGTGGTATGAATGTTACTTGCTACTTGTCAGCCCAATCCTGGCTTTTGTCCAAATCTTACTGTATTTGGACATGGCCTGTTTTAATATCTAAGGAGTCACGAATGGTGCTGAACATTGTGCATCAGTGAACATCATCACTTTTGACCTCATGATGGAAGGAGTGCTATTGTTTAAACAATTCAGAGAAGTCAGCGCCACTGATGGCCTTTGCAAGGGTACAGAGGTGGGCTCTATTGTTAGCAGCGCACAGTTCTACATTTCAGCACTGCCCAGGGTCACAAATACCAAATGTGGAAACACTCAGCCATTTGTCCTCACTGCAGACAGTATCTTCACCACTGGCCCAGCACCTGGTAGAGACTTTGCTAGCCTCAGCTAAACACATAAAAACTTGAATGGAAAGAGACCAAGTCTTATTGAAAGTAAGAAAATGGTGATGCGAAGTTGGCAATAAATAAGTCAGAATACTTGAACCTTACCCACAAAGGAGAATGGAGATAACATATGAAGCTGATGTGTTATTGTCCCACCCCAAGGGAGATGACTTTTATTACAGGAATTGCATGACTCACATCCAGGACAAAGCAGGATGAAAGCACTCACTCAAAGTTATGTTTGGTGGCTGGGCATTGATAAAGAAATCGAAAAAATAGTCAATGCCTCAGTTATGATGCCTAACTGGCATTGCCACCACTGGCAAATATGCATCCTTGGGAGTGACCAAGCAGGTCCTAGGCAAGAATACATATAGTCTTTGCCAGGCCCTTCATGGGACACGTGTTTCTTATATTAGCGGATATGCATTTTAAATGGTTAAATATCCAACTAATGAACTCCACAATGGCCACTGCCACATTGACAAATTGAGGAAAATCTTTGCTATCCATGCCATCTTAAAGGTCTTTATGTCAGACAATGGCACATCATTTACAATGGAGCAGTTTCAAAAATTTGTTAAATTAGATGGTATTTGTCACATTAGATCAGTATCTGATCATCCACCCTCAAGTGGGTTAGCAGAATGCACCTTACAAACATTCAAATCATCAGTGAAATAACAAGTTATTAGGCTTCCACCTCTACATATAGCCAGTTCCTTGTTGACATACAATATTACACCAAATCTGACCACAGGATCACAGCAGCTGAGCTACTAATGGGACACTGCTCACATACACGGTTAGATATGATATTTCCAGATTTGGTGGGGAGGATGGAGATGAGACAAACCTCTCAACGAAAATCGCAATTCAAGACAATAAGTTATCCAAGTTGATGATTTAGTTCTGGTCAGAAACTTTGCAGCAAGACCAACATAAGTGGCTGGAAAGTTTGTGGAAAAAACAGGACCGGTGTCTTATGTTGTAAAGATAGATGGTTGTTGTGTCATGAAACATGTAGAACATTTGAGGAAGCAGCTGGATCTATACAGAGATTCAACAGCCAAACCCTGCAGTAAATTCGGGTTCATCAGGAGTCTCATTTGTAAATGTAGAACTGGAGCAATTAGCATTTTCTTAACTCAGCAGCTACAGAGGAGGATCATGAGCCCAGATTGATGAGTTTGCCTTTTGCAACTGTCCAACCAGACCTTCCTTTCCTGAAGAGCATAACACAAAATTGAGACATTATACCAGGGTTTGGAAGTCCATGGATCAACTTATGCTGAGTTTTTCTGGGTATTCCTGACGTGTATTGTAATATGCATGCTGATGTTAATGATGTTCTTTTTTGTTTCATCCATTGGTGAACACAGGAACTGGAGGGGGGAAGGAGTGTGATAGTGTGACCCCTTGAAGGGGGTGATCCCTAACGGCCATATCATTGGGCTAGACCCTGCGGAGTATCAAGACGGGTGGCAAAGATGTGTGTTCTGGGAGGGGGAAGATCCTCAGTTGGAGCCAGGGAGGAGTGAAGAATCATTGCATATATAATAGTCAGATTCTTGCTTGTGAATAACTATTTTATCGTTGGTAACCACTTTGAGCCACAACGAGTCAACCTCAAACTACTACAGTGGGATAAATTGTCAACTTACTTCTTGGCCATAAAATTAGCACTGTGAATATCCTGCCTGTTATAGAAACCACCTGATTTTCTTTTTAAATGATTTCAATGGATATGGAAACAGGTGAATTCTGTAACGGGAATATTTTACAGAACATCCTTGCTGCTTTTGGTTGAGGGCACACACTGATCAGGTTTAATTATTGCATGCTGTAAGTTCTGAGTGAAATCTTGCCTCACCAGAACTAGGGGATACAATTTAAAAATGAGGCATCTCCCATTTAAAATTGAGATGAGGAAAATTTTTTTCTCTCAGATGGCCGTTAGTCTGTGGAATTCTCTTCCCCAGTGAATGATGGAAGTAGGGTTATTAATTATTTTTAGATCCTTGCCTGGTAACAGTAAATCAGATGTGATCTTATCAAATGGAGAAAACTCGAGGGACTAAATGGCCTACTCCTGATCTGGATACAGATGTTTCCATGTCAGTCTTGAAGTAACATCACAACAGCTGCTGATGGTCACACAGCTAATACAACATGTTTAACACAAATTTGAGACATTGTGAATATTTATTACTGCAAGAATTCAGGCCCCTGATGGCTGATCTAAAAAGACCAGGGGCTGCATCTCGTGGGGGGCATATTGCTCGCAACCACATCCTTTTGCAAGAGTCAGCCGGCAGCCAACGCACCTAAAGGTAGCTCAGCCTGCAGCCATAACATGTTGCTAGTGGGCTAAACAAGCAGAGTGTGGATTTCCACCCCTCAGCAGGAGGTTATCCCACCCTCAAGAGCTACAGCTAATCAGACTGGCTGACAGCTCCAGCAATCCCAGCAGCTCCAGAACTGACACTGCTGGAACTGCCAGAAGGTCCATAGTTGAAAGCAGTAATGGATCCTGGAGAGAGGTAAGTTAGGGTATTGGACAGGGAAGGTTCTGGAAACCTAGGGAAGGGGGCAAGGACATGGGCTTGGAGACCAGACAGGTCTCCAAAAAGGAGCATCATCATGGGGAGGGAATGCCTCTGAAGGGCGTATCTCATTCCTCCCCACTTTTTAAGCAATTGCCTTAAAAATGCAGCAGCTCACTCCTTCCCACCCACCTATCCACGGCAGATGTTGACAATGTATTATTCTGGTCAATTGGCTTTTAGAGAAAGAAAACCTTGCAGGTTCAGCAAGAGGGGCCAAAAAAGCACCGAGAGGTCAGCAAGCAAAGAGGCCAAAAAAGCAGCAAGACGTCAGAGGCAGAGGGCATATCTAAGTTATTAAATGGATACTTTACATCTGCCTTTACCAAGGAAGAAGATACTACTAAAGCTATGGTGAAAGACATTTAGAATGGCTTAAAATCGATCAGAACGAGATATTGGAAAGGCTGTCTGTACATAAAGTGAACAAGGCACCAAGGACTGGATGAGATATGACTAAGGATACTGAGGGGAATAAAAATGTAAATTGTGGAGGCACTGGCCTTAATTTTTCAGTCTTCCTCTGACTCAGGGAAGGCAGGAGAATGGCACCAAGTGAATTGCACATTCAGAGCGCTTTTGCAAACATGGAGGGCTGAATGGCTTCCTTTGATGTTGTAGTAATTCTATGATTCTGATAACAAACTCAATTGACTGTTAATTAGTCATTTAAAAATGGTGAGCAGACTGGCGATGGGGAAAGCTCGGGAGTGGATGGGGTAGGAGTGGATTTGACACCCCTTGAATTTTATGTGCCTCCCCTGGTGAAAATAGCCCAGTGGGAGCTGCAAGATCCAGCCCTAGTTTTTTGTTGTTGGGTTGTTAAAATTACCCAAACAACGTTTCTGGACAATAATGCTAGTATATGAATGAATCTACTAGGATGGACAGAAAGGCAAATGGGGTGGGTTTGGTCAAGAGTAGAAGGTACAGACAGAGAAAGTAAGATAGCCAACTATGGATATTGGAAACAAAGATCCACCAGCCTTGTAATGGCAACAATTATGGAAATATTGAACATAAAAACAGAAGAGGAAGAAGAAAAAGCAGATGGGTGGATAACCGCAATGTGGACTGAAGAAGGGTTGAAATAACTAAAGAAGCAAGATTATGCAAACAGCCACTAAAGGCTAAAGTGAAAATGAATGAATGATGAAAGTTTAATGTATTTTTCTGAAATCCCTCTCTCCACTAGTAATTGCTTTTATTTTAAAGATTTTTTGATTTTGATTTTTGATTTATTATTGTCACATGTATTTACACTGAAAGTTTTGTTTCTTTCTCACTCTGCAGACAAAACATACTGTTCATAGAGAAGGAAATGAGAGAGTGCAGAATGTAGTGTTACATTCATAGCTAGGATGTAGAAAAAGATCAACTTAACACTTCCTCTAAAACAGGGGCATTAGATACTGATCCTACCATTTTAGGATCCTAATTTTTAATTAATTCCCTTGCCATTTGAACTCTTCACCAGTGCAAACATTTTGATTTGTCAACTTTGTTGTTACTTCTAGAACTTCAAGTCAGTCATCTCAAAGTTTCTTTTCCAGAGAAAACAAGCCTACATAGCCTTTTTGAAAGAGCACATAGGATTTCAGTTGAAGTCTGATCAATACCTTATGTCTTTTAGATTTGTACCCCAACCTCTCCATTAATGCAAGTTTCTTTTTTAAAAGAAACATTTGCATTTAAACAGCACCATTTACAGCCACAATGAAAGCCACATCTTTCATGTCAGTTAAGTACTTTCAAAGTGCAATAATCCCCATAGTGCTGGTAAAGTCGATTTATGCAATGCAAGGTCCTAATACAGATTTAATTATTTTTAGTAGTATTTGTTAAAGGTTAAATTGTTGGCAAAGGCAACTCCAGCGCTTTCCTCGTTTTGGTGTTAAGAAATCTTTTATGTATTAAAAAGTAAATGGGGCCTCATCCTAAAAAAATGGGACCTCCAACAATGTAGCACTCTCTGTGCTGCACTGAAGTATCATTCAGTTATTGTGCTGAAATAGGGCTGATCTTTGGACACAGAGATAAGAACTTTGCCAATCAGCTCAGACTGACACCTTTTTAACTTTACAAATAGTGTTGACAGTTTTATAGATCTTACGCCTTCGATTTCGTGATTAATAATACTGTACCAAAGTTTCATTTGACTCATATCGGTCTAAAAGTTGCTATTGAGCATTTTGGTGGAGGGACACTCAAACTTTGTATACCATTCATCTATTTATCACTTAAATAGGTTAAATCTCTAATAAACTAATAGGAAATAAAATGAACAAATTAGCCTTTTACCAACTATCGGTAATACTTGAGGGATACTCATTTGGTTTCTTGCTTCCATAACAATTATTTTACACTTATCCATATTGAATTGCATTGCCATCTACTTAGTTCCTAAATACTTCTCTGACTGGGTTCCATAGCTATTTATTATTCATTCTGCCTCCCGCATTGGTATTATCTGTTTACCATATCTTTAAGCAAAGCGAAGAAAAATAATTAAAGGGCTCCAGTGTATTATTAGTGCATACCATCTTGAGTATTGCTGAAAAATGAGTTTGTCAAAGTTTTTCATCTCAAACTCATCAGGATAATTCCCAAGAATACTAATGCAAGGGGATACAACAAATTTATTCTCTTGTAAGAAGAGAGTGCTGATAGATTGGCAGGTGAGGGTGTTGCCATGGAGAATATGCAACAGTTGATGGTGATTAACAGTTAACTGGCAAACTTTGTTTGAAATTTAAAGCGTGAAGCTCAACTCTGATTGGTCAACAGCAAGAAATCTCACAACACCAGGTTAAAGTCCAACAGGTTTATTTGGAATTATGAGCTTTCGGAATGCTGCTCTGTCATCAGGTGAGTATAAAATTGATTTGTGACTCACTTGATGAAGGAGCAGCACTCTGAAAGCTTGTGATTTCAAATAAACCTGTTGCTGTTGAGAGATTTCTTACTACGCCAACTCCAGTCCAATGCTGGCATCTCTGCATCCTGATTGGTCACGGCATTGCCCTGAGGAATGAACTAGCAAATTGCCGTCATTTATTTTGTTTAGCTGAAACAGGCGTAATGTGTGTATCTGTTCTTTCTGTCTGCAAAAGAACATGGCCCTGTACATTAGTATACACGTAAATATACATAAATGTGCTACATTGTTCTTGCAATCTTAAATTGATTGTCAACATAATTCTTAGCACACTGAGGATTATTTAGCAAACACTGTCCAATTGTGGAATCACATATAAATGTTGAGCACTGAGTTTTGCAAGCATAGGCTGGTTAGGTGTGGTCTGTATCTTGCCCATTTCAAATAGCAAGAGGGACATGCTGTTTGACATGATCTACCATTCTCTGGGCGTTCAGCCTACATACCTAGAACCACACCGTCTCAAATTCATATACCACATTACTCATTTCTGAGATACGCAGGATGTCTTTGTGGTTTGACAGCAGCATTCTGGTAGTGGTGAAAACTTGTGTTACTACTGGATAGTAGCAGCACAAAACAGCTATCTTCACCTGTTGCTCAAATTTTGAGATACCTTGCCTTTCCAGGGTAATCTGAGGTGGATTGGGCAGTTTACAGGACTGAAAGTAATGACCTTAGCCTGTTCATGAGGCTGTGTGGTATACAATGCAAAACGACTGGATCAGGTAGCCATTATCCTGCAGCATGCCTTTGATGCACCCTATTTCAGTATCAAACCTGCACGGTGAGGAAATGGTTCAGCACTATGTGTGAGGTTGCCGATAGGGCCAATCTTATAGTGTGTGGAGCTTTGAGAATCCCAGTGCAAATATTGACCAGTGGAGGTAGGCTTGCAGTAGACCATGGTAGAGAAGCCCCAGGCAGAATTCTCAATTAGTATGTTAAGAAAAGGGGGTTCATTTGACTGTCCATTTCAATGGTGATTTAGTGCCCAAATTGGAGCCCTTTAAGACCATGTAAGGAAATTATTACATGCAGATGTTCAGTGTGCTAAGAATTACACTGACAGCAAATTTAAGATTTGGTCAGGCTCGCAGTGTGGTGCATTTACTTGTACAGGAAGCTACATATATGCTCTACTCTTTGCAGACAAAAAGAACATATACTCACATTGTGCCTATTTCAGCTAAACAAAATAAGTGATCGCCATTTGCGGATTCATTTCATAGGGCAATGTCTTGACTAAAGTCAAGTTGTCTGGTTTAAACTTTAAACAATGTTTGGCAGTTAACTTCTATCAACTTCAACTGGTGCATCCTCCATCGCAGTGCCTCTCCCCATCAGAGTTCATCTGCGGTTAATCAGCACTCTTTTCTCATACAGTATAAATGTATTATTTCTCCTTACATTGGTACTCTTGTCAATTGCCCTGGTGAATGCAAGATGAAAAGCTTCTACAAAATGTGCCTTTTTCAGAAATATCCAATTCTCTACTATCAAATAACAATTTTCATACCACTTACATTTCAATGGATCCATTTTCTATCTTGATTGCACCCTCCACTGGATCGAGTCCTTGTTCAGACAGCTGCTTCAAGGCACTTAAAGCTGCCTGCAGAAGCAGAGAGCAAACCTAGGTAAGCCTGGCAACATGCACAATTTTCAAAACTCATATAATACTTTTTCCTCATTCAATTCCCAAAAGCTATACATCTTGGTTGAAATTTTACTGGTACGCCATGGATCCTACCACTGGGATTAAAAGCAGTTCCTGAGTCAATGTGGAGTAATGACGGGGGCAGTTTTACAGATGATGGCCATTAAGAGGTTGGATGGCTTTCCAAGTATAGAAGGTGGCTTGCCTCTCCAAGCTGTTGGTGCTTTCATTGATCCAACAGCTCTGCAACCTTGGCTCTGCACCAATAAACGTGGCTAACACTGAGGCTGCATGAGACCATTTCAAGGCTGGCAAAATCCTACACAATTGTAAAATGGCCATCAATATACAAATTAATTAACTTAGTTGGCCATCTGCCTCTTGTCCTAGGTGCCCTTGATAATATCTGTGGTGGTGAGAACACATCAGGCTTCCCTCTAGAGACCTCCCCTTTTTACCACTGCAGCCATCTCCAAGTTCTTCTCCAGGGGTTGGAAATATTCATTCCCACGTATCTAAACTTTATAATTAGTATTTACCCTGGAATACAGCATTAGGAATTGTACTAAATATATTACCGAGGATTAAATAGGACATAGAGCTTAGAAACAGGCCATTCAGCCTGACTAGTCCATGTCAGTCAGTATTTATGCTCCATTCAGTCTTTATTTTAAAATACTTGCATTTTGCAGTGGCACGAGCTTCATGGGCTACTTTATCATGCATTATGAATAAGGACCTAATTTATTAAAAGGGGTGTGTGTTTTCAAACTTAAAATGTCGCAATTTTAATGAATTCAGTAATTTGCAAATAAAAATGAAAAATGCAGATACTGTTGGTTTCTAGTTCAGTTTTGAGTTCATTCCAGAAAATGAGCTGACTCTCAGCCTGCATTTTCCATGTTACAAAGTGAATGAACCTTAACCACTTAAGAAGTGGTTCATACCAAAAGGGAAGTAACAAACTCAGTATTAGATATACAGTCAGGATGTGTTTAGAAAAACGGACTTTATTAATGACCTACTTACATTTTTGAAAAACTGCCACTACAGAAAAACAGCAAATGGCTCCAAAGCTGAGATACGCAAAAGGCATGTTAACAAACAGAGCTGATCTCCACTAGTATATCAACTCTCTCATCATTGCATCTAATCACAGTTTGAACAATTCCAGTGTTTTTACCTCTATTATTTTGTTTCTGGACTATTCTAAATATTAATCTTTGTGTATGGAAATTATTCTCCTTGATATTTTCAATATTTGCTTGCATTTATTTCTATATCGGTTCTTTGGTTTCATATTTTGGCATGTTTTGAAATAATCATCTTGTTTTATCTTGATTATACATTTACTCAGGCTGCATTTTTCTGTAATTTGAATTCTAAATAATGCTTTACTTTAGGATGTTGATTAATTGTAATTAGTATTACAATTTGAACTTATGATTTTATCTTTTAAAAGATCAAAGTTTTCCCTTTAATAGAATCAACCCATATATATTGCTTGGAACAGTATAGTTTTGAAAATTAAGAAAGCAAGCAAAGCTAGTCATCAGTTGCAGCAAATATTGTTTTAGGAGAATATGTGCCAAAATGGGGACAAATTGTGAATGCTGATAAAAAAAATTGCAGATAACATTTTAACTTTCTCTCTTCGCTAGTGTTTTGTTTCACAATTATAAGAAATTAATATACATTTTAAGAAGTCTAATAGATGACAAGAGAAGCAGTAAAGCTTGCCTCCACTACCCTATTACTGCTCACCATGCAGTGATTTTTACTCCAAACAGCAAATATGCATACACAGATTAATGAAAGAGCTGGACTTGATTTTGATTTGATTTGGTTTATTATTGTCACATGTATTAACATCAGTGAAAAGTATTGTTTCTTGTGCACTATACAGGCAAAGCGTACTGTTCATAGAGAAGGAAACAACAGAGTGCAGAATGTAGTGCTACAGTCATAGCTGGGATGTAGAGAAAGTTCAACTTAATGCAAGATAAGTCCATTCAAAAGTCTGACAGCAGCAGGGAGGAAGCTGTTCTTGAGTTGATTAGTACATGACCTCAGACTTTCGTACCTTTTTCCCAAAGAAAGAAGGTGGAAGAGAGAATGTCTGGGGTGCATGGGGTCCTTAATTATGCTGGCTGCTTTGACAAGGCAGAGGGAAGTGTAGACAGAGTCAATGGATGGAAGACTGGTTTGCATGATGTATTGGGCTACATTCACAACCTTTGTAGTTCCTTGTGGTCTTGGGCAGAGCAGGAAACATATCAAGCTGTGATACAACCAGAAAGAATGCTTTCTATGGTGCATCTGTAAAAGTTGGTGAAAGTCATAGCTGACATGCCAAATTTCCTTAGTCTACTGAGAAAGTAGAGGGTTGGTAAGCTTTCTTAACTATAGTGTCAGCATGGGGGACCAGGACAGGTTGTTAGTGACCTGGACACCTAAAAACTTGAAGCTCTCGATCCTTTCTACTTCATCCTGGTTGATGTAGACAGAGGCATGTTCTCCTTTACGCTTCCTGAAGTCGATGACAATCTGCTTCGTTTTGCTGACCTTGAGGGAGAGATTATTGTTGCCGCACCAGTTCACCAGATTCTCTATCTCATTCCTGTACTCTGACTCATTGTTTGAGATCTGACCCACTACGGTGGTGTCTTGAGCTAACTTGAAAGTTGAATTGGAGGGCAATTTGGCCACACAGTCATAGGTATATAAGGAATATAGTAGGGGGCTGAGAGCACAGCCTTGTGGGGCACCGGAGTTGAGGATGATCGTGGAGGAGGTGTTGTTGCCTATCCTTACTGATTGTGGTCACTGAGTTTGGAAATTCAGGTTCCAGTTGCAGAGGAAGGTGGCAAGGCCCAGGCCACGGAGTTTGGAGATGAGTTTCATGGGAATAATAATGTTGAAGGCTGAGCTGTGGTCAGTAAACAGGAATCTGACATAGGTGGCCTTGTTATCTAGGTGTTCCAGGGTTGCGTGCAGTGCCACGGAATGGTGTCTGCTGTGGACCTGTTGCAGGAGTAGGCAAACTGTAATAGATCTAGGTAGTCCGGGAGGCTGGAATTGATTTGTGCCATGACTAATCTTTCAAAGCACTTCATACGATGGATGTCAGAGTCACTGGACAATAGTCATTAAGGTCTAAAGACTGATCCTAAAGGGTTGAACAATCATCATCAAGATTTGTGAATGGAGAATGGCTACTTCAGAGAGGTAATAAAAGCAGCCTGCATGAATTAGAGTAAAAGAAGCACTGCTTTGAAGTGGAAACAAGAGCAGGACCAGCTGTGCATCATTTCATTATATTACATAGACATTTTACAATGCATTTTCACAACACAGTTATTTTATCTTTTGCAGTCCTGACATCACTGAAAGCAGTAGACAATTCTGTGCCTTATGCTGCCAAAGGTCAGATGGGAGGGCATTGCAGGGCAATCATTTCCATTATGCAAATACCAATTTTAAAATACCATAAATTTCTAAGCATCTACAGCTAATATGACTACTGAACATACTCTTCGAAATAATAGGCATAGTAATTTCTCTCCAAGTGAGGTGAATGCTCCATTGCTGCCAGTAACCCTAACATCCACCCTCAATACATAAAATGGCCTTGACCCTGGAAATGGGCTGCAGTCATGAATACAAGCAAGAATGTGTAGAAGTTCTGTCACTAAAGATACACCAGTTCCTGGGGAATAAGCTAGCCTTGAGCATCTTTATAATTTGTGTAATGGAATGAGATGATTATATCTAGTGCTCTTGATAAGTTTGGTACAGGACTGTACCTCTAGGCCTCTATTTGTAACATGTAATGTTCTACTTGTAACGTTCAGGTTAAACAACTCTTTAATTTATAATAAAAATGTATTCAAAACTATTCATCCATGCTTTCCCGTTTTTATTCCGACAAAAGTACCACGTGTTTATATTTTTACCTTTTTGTTTTCTATATTTCCTCTTCCAGCAAGTTATGTCCAAAAACAATAACTCAAAATAGGTACAACATACATGAGAACATTTTGTTGTCTATGCATATGCTATATTAATTTCACTAGTATATCCAATACGGAATTCAGAAAAACTTTTGTTAACCAGAGAGTGGTTAGAATGTAGAACTCACTGCCAGATGGATACCTTCCATCGTATCCCATTCCTCAGCCTCTTGCAATGCCTACTTCCACTTTGCCACCCGTGTATTCCTTTTCCCCACCCCTGTGTCCCCCTCAGTCAGTTGAAATGTTGGTATCTGTCTGAATGTTCAGCCCTGCCTAAGTATCTCTGCACACCATTGTCCTTCTGGAGCATAGAGGCAGGATCAGACCAATCTTGCACCACCAGCAATGTGACGTTCCACTGGCATCACAATCAGACAGCTCACTGCTTTGGCGAGTAGGTTATGAACACTGAAGTCGCAAGCCAAGTGAGGTCCAACCTTGCATGCCACTCTTTTTCAAATGTGATTCAGATTGATTGTTGTGGTATGATGCAAGATTGGAATGTGCCACATGATTCCGGTGAGCAGAAGATTTAACGAGCATTCTTGAGGTGGTAATGAACACAAACGGTATTTGCTTCACTCATCAGCGGGATACCCAAATCACCATTAACCCTCCATCAGGAGAATTGCAAAGTGCTTTCATGCTGCAGAATTCTGATTTTTTGGCTTCCACTAGATTCTCTGTTCCTACCTGCCACAAAACCAGCTATGGACAACGAGGAAAAAAATCCACCCATGAAGTGAGTGGGCAACAATTTGGCAGATAGAGTATAACATGGGAGAATGTGAACTTGTCCACTTTGGCAGGAAGAACAGAAAAGCAGCATATTATTTAAATAGAGAGAGAATGCACAACTCTACAGTACAGAGGGATCTTGGTGTCCTGGTACATGAGTCACAAAAGGTTAGAATGCAATTGCAGCAGGAGGTTAGGAAGGCAAATGTTGTTTATTGCAAAGTAAATGGAATATAAAAATTAGAAAGTTTTGTTACAATTGTACAGGACATTTGATGACATCACATCTGGAGTACCATGTACAGTTTTTGTCTCCTTAAGGAACGGTATAACCGCTTTAGATGCTCTTCAGAGACTCAACTAATTCCTAGGATGAGGGGGTTAGCTTATGAGGAAAAGTTGGTTGGGGTTTGTATCCATTGGTGTTTGTAAGAATGAGAGCTGATCTTATTCAAACATCTAAGGTCCTGAGGGGACTTGACAGGATGGATACTTAGAAGATGTTTCCCCTTGTGGGAGAGACTAGATCTAGACTTGTTCAGTTGTTGAATGTATTTAAGGTTGGATTTGATAGGTTTTTGGGCTCTAAGGAAATCATAGGATTGGGTAGGAAAGTGAAGTTGAAGTACAGGATCAGCCATGATCCTACCTGATGACAGAACAGATTCAGGGGTGCCTTATGGCCTACTCCTGCTCCTATTTCTTATGTTATTACTCATATTATGGTTTCCTAATTCTTTTACAACTTTACTGAGATGCTCTATGTGCATAACCAGCATTTTTTTACTTATTTCAGTTTATTAACTCTTTAACTGCTTCTTTGTAAAAGTCTTTACAGTACTCTTCATCATTATTTACATCTCCTCTTTGTCTTTGTTAGTCCTGAGGTCAGCGTGATGCCAGTTCTGAAGATGGTCTTCACCTGACATGTTAATAGACCTGCTGTATAGCTCCAGCATTTCTGTTACTACAATAGATGAGAAGTTGGCAGACTGGTGAGGCAGTAAAAGTAAATGCATGTGACTCCATCAGGTAAAGTATCAAGGAAACCCAACTTTTCTTGCCAAATCAGTAACCACTCCCACTATAAAAAAAACAGGTAAAAGCAATGTGTGATACATCTCTAATAATACATAAAAAAAAGAAAAAGATCTCATTTAAATAGAGTTCATTCTTCATTGGCAAAGTCTATTGTTAGTATTTCCAATGAAATTTACAACGATACAACATCAAGGTATTATATTAAATGGATCAAATTCAAATGAATAGAGAAAGATAGTGAACAAGAGAATAATAATAGATGTGGCTCATTTAAAAGGTTTTACAATACTGTCTTTTGTGAATGGTTTCCTTTCAGATACATCAACGAAGTTGTCAACTCCACTACATTTGTACTGTCACTGTTTCTGTCAAACTTAAAAGCAAAGGCTTCTTTAAAGATGGCCAGGTTATGATATAGTGCCACAGTCATCATTAATACTAATTCATGATGATTCAGTGAAAGATGCAATTGGAATGTCCATTCAAGATTGACAAAACTCACCTAGCCATGGTGTGCATTTATATAACAAACAAATCAAGGCTATGGGGGCTTAAAAGCTCTCTTGAAGAAAATGAATGCCGAACTACTTCAGGCTGCCCAAAGCTAATGGTTTCAGGCAAGTGCAAGCTGCTGTCAACTGCACCCATGTGGACATCAGGAAATTGGTAGAGCAGCCAGGGGTATTGATGAATAGGAAAGGATTTCATTCTCTCAATGTTCATCTGGTATGCAATCACCAGAAGTATTTGGTCCAGGTCTGTGCATGGTATCTACACAGCTACCATGACTTCTTCATCCTGAGACAACCATACCTGCTGCAGCTGTTCGTTGTCCTGGAGAGGCTATGGTGATGGATAAAAGACAAAGGCTGTCTATTTAATCAATGGCTTCTAACCTAAATGCAGACTCACAGAGGCACTTTAACTGCTACCATCTCAGCACATGGACCACCATAGAGCAGCTATTGGCCTCATCAAGATACTATTCTGGTATCTTGACTGGTGACGATGCAAGTTCTATGTCTTCCTCCTCTGCCAATGACATTGGCTTTCACTGTGTTGTCACCCCCCTCAATATTAAGCCAGTGGGAGACATAAGAGAGTGGTTATGCTGAACCACCTTTGTCTTTACCTGCTTCTGCAGGTCTGAAGCAGGCCCTTGGGCATGAAGTCAAAGAGGGAGAAGAGAACTCTATACCTATCATGTATTTAAACCTTTTCACCCCGTCTTGGCCAGGATGATGTTGGCCAGGCTTCACTTTCACCGCTGCCCACTTCCACATATTGTGGCTTCCTGACCAGCCAACTCTTCCAAAGCCATCAGAATGGCCAGGTTTGACTGAGTTCTTGCTCTGGCATTATGCACACTCTTCTTGCAAGGTCAAGTGGGCGAGTTAAGACACTCACTATATTCAATTGCACCAACATACGTGATGACACAAGCTACAGTGCTGCATCCTGCACTTTTAATAGAGACATCAGCTTTGTTCACAGATCAGTGATTGTCCTTGGCTCCACATGTTTGGAATATTCAGGAGAATTATGCCATCAGGCTGCTCAACTCATGTGTATGCTTGTGATTGTGGAGTGGGTGCAGCACCACACTTACATTGTAAGTCCACAAAAGATTGTTTAGGTATTTATGGTGCTGAGTCCAGATCCTCCTCTTTGGAAACTAGCAAACATAATAATGGTTGCTGGCTCCTTTTTAAAAGCCTTGCTGCTGTTCGAACTACAGCCTGTCTCTACTTCCACTAATTGGTTGGCGAGCATGCCCCTGGCCACTAGTTGGTCAGTTTGTTTAAAGGAACGTTGGTTAGAAAGGAGTCCGGCAACCCATGGCTCGGAAGCTGCATACGCCTCATAGAGAACTTCGGCAGCTCCTAACTTCGACAGATTAATGGAACGAATTTTGAGGGTAATTGAATGTTTTTAAGTTTAGAAATTAATTAACATTATACTTGTGAGAGGTATTATTCAATTAACAGTTTTTTTATTATCAACCTTTAAAATGTTGTTGAAATGTCTGTCTAGTTTCTCATTATTGTTGGCATTCGAGTAATAATATTGCACCTCTTAAGATATTCCATTTTTGACTAAATTTGAAAAATTTGTTATTAAGGTTGCTGAACCCTTGTGTTGGATGTCACGCAGCAATGCTAAATGGGGGCAGCACCCAGGAATGAACCTGATGGTGGGGTCTCAACCTCTAGAACAATAGTTCTGACAAGGCAGTTCAAAAGCTGAATGAGGAAGTATGTGCAATGCCAGGGTAGGTCTAACACTTTCTTTTCAAAATCTTTACTTGAATAGTGAATTATACAAGAGTTGGCAATTTCACTCCTCCAATGGCTCTGTGAGTAAATACAATGGCAGGTATAATACTAATCAATACAAGCTTGGAAGGTTCCAAGGTCAATTCCTGATCTTAGCCACAAGTTAAAATTAATCTTAGTACCCTGGTTTAGTAGGAGGAGAACAACTAGTGGGGGTTCTCATTCTTATTAGAGGCACAAGCGTAGTTAGGCTGAGAACAAGATTAGGTCCAAATGAGATGGATCTATAAGATCAAACAGCTTGCTAACACTCAGGGCTTGTAACAAGGTTTCACAATCTAGACCCAAAAAAACTTAAAATGCAAAAGGAAAATACTATGGATGCTGGAAATCTGAAATAAAAACAGAAAAAGCTCAGCAGGTTTGGCAGCTTCTGTGCAAAGAGGAACAGAATTCAGGTCTACGATAACAGGTCGTAGAGCTGAAAACACTGACTATGGAGGTGGTGATTTTCACTCATTTTTGTGTCTCCTGTCAGAGATACAATTGAAGATTGGTAGTAGCCCAAAGAATTTCAAAGGCCTACATTCACACTGAGGAATAGTCAGTTGAATTAGATACCCAAGATTGTCTGAAATTGCACTGCAGCACGAGTCACCGTTTTTAGGAATATGATGCACCTTTAATTAAGATTTGTAGTTTTAAGAACTATAATTGACTGTTGCCAAACTGTCTGGAGCAGTTTTAAGTTGTGTAATACTCTCAATGATTGAAATTCAGACATGGAATACTCAGCTCTTCTTGTCTGTTTCTGTATTTTTTTAAACTGAGTAAACAATTTTGTGATATTTATATTTTGTGAAGGAATTGCACAAGTTTAAGTTTTAACACTGGTGGAGCAATAATAAAACTATTAGTTGCTGCAAATTAGTCTTCCAACCAAAATGCTTTCTGGTTTTTAAGATAAAGTTATAAAGAAACAGTGTCATGCAATAAACTAAATACTGTGACAAAGTGGTTTCAGAAATTCTTTTTGTTTTAAAGTAGTGAATGGTAGCAATATTGTATTGTGCTTCTGGGTGGAACTGTGAGTGTCACATTGTGTGACTGATTACTTCAGATGATAAAGAATGCAATCTATATACTGAGCAAGTGATCCTGGAACCCCCTCACCACAAATTTTGGATTTAAAACTTCTTTCTCCTGTCCAATGTTAAGGATTACGTGAATAAAAGTTGGGGGTTGACTCTATGGGGTGATCAGAGACAGCAGATGCTGAAAATCTGAAATAAAAACAAAAATTGCTGGAAATACTCAGCAGATGTCTCTGGGCGGGTCCCAGACATCCTGAAAGGGGAGGGTGAGGAACCGGAGGTAGTAGTACATATAGGTACTACTGATGTAGGTAAGAAGAGGGAGGCACTTGTGAAAAAGGACTATAGGGAACTGGGTAGGCAGCTGAGGAAGAGAAAAGCGAAGGTAGTAATCTCAGGATTGCTGCCTGTGCCAAGGGAGAATGAGGGAAGAAATGAAATGAGGTGGAGGGTGAATGCGTGGCTGAGGGACTGGTGTAGAGGGCAGGGATTTCGGTTCCTAGATCACTGGGACCTCTTTAGGGGTAGGTGGGACCTCTATAGTAGGGACGGGTGGCACTTAAATACCAGGGGGACTAGTATCTTGGCGGGAAGACTGGCTAAGGCTACCGGGGGGACTTTAAACTAGAAAGGATGGGGGGAGGGAACTGTGTTGGGGAAACTGGGACGGAGGAGGTTCGCTCCCAGGTAGGGGAGGACCGCAGGCAGTATGCGAGGGAGGTTAGACAGGTGGTGGAGATGGGAAATGCCCAGACTGAGGGGCTGAAGTGTATATATTTTAATGCAAGGAGTATAGTGAATAAGGTAGATGAGCTTAGGGCGTGGATAGCTGTTTGGGATTGTGATGTGGTGGCCATTACGGAGACTTGGATGTCTCGGGGACAGGACTGGGTACTTCAGGTGCCAGGCTTCAGGTGCTTCAGGAAGGACAGGGAGGGTGGCAGAAGGGGTGGTGGCGTGGCACTGTTGATCAGGGATAGTGTCATGGCTACAGAGAAAGAGGATGTCGTGGAGGGATTGTCTACAGAATCTCTGTGGGTGGAAGTTAGGAACAGCAAAGGGTCAAAAACTTTGCTGGGTGTAATCTATAGGCCGCCCAATAGTGACAGGGAAGTTGAAGTGCAAATAGGGAAACAGATTCTGGAGAGATGTTTTAATAACAGAGTTGTCGTGATGGGAGACTTCAATTTCCCAAACATCGACTGGAATATCCCTAGGGTAAGGGGTATAGATGGGGAGGAGTTTGTTAGGTGTGTTCAGGAGGGTTTCTTGACGCAGTATGTGGACAAGCCTACGAGGGGAGAGGCTGTACTTGACCTGGTACTGGCGAATGAACCAGGGCAGGTGATGGATCTTTCGGTAGGAGAGCATCTTGGATATGGTGACCATAATTCTATCTCCTTCACAATTGCGTTGGAACGAGATAGGATCAGGCAGGCTAGGAAGGTGTTTGTCTGGGGTAAGGGGAGATACGAAGAAGTCAGGAAGTTACTCGGACAAATAAACTGGAAGGAGGCGTTCTTAGGGAAAAGTACCGAAGGAAGGTGGCAGATATTCAAGGAATGTGTGTCTGGAGCTCTGAATGACAACGTTCCGATGAGACGAGGGGGTTTTGGTGGGTCGAGGGAACCGTGGTGCACAAAGGATGTGTTGAACCTAGTCAGGAAGAAAAGGAAGGTGTACAAGAGGTTCAGGGAATTAGGAGATGTTAAAGATCTTGAGGAGTATAAGGACTGTAGGAGGGAACTTAAAAGGGAAATTAGGAGAGCCAGAAGGGGTCATGAGAAGACCTTGGCGAGTAAGATTAAGGAGAATCCCAAGGCCTTCTATAAATATGTGAAAGGTAAAAGGATAAGAAGAGAAGGGATAGGACCGATAAAAGGTGAGGGGGGAAAGGTTTGTGTGGAACCAGAAGAAATGGCGGAGGTGCTTAACGAGTACTTCGCCTCAGTATTCACGGTGGAAGCCGATCTGGGAGATTTTGTTATGGATTTGCAGCAGATGGAAAGGATTGAGTACGTGAATATTAAGGAGGAGGATGTGTTGGAACTTTTGAATTCTATCAAGGTAGATAAGTCGCCGGGACCAGATGGGATGTACCCCAGGATACTGTGGGAGGCGAGGGAAGAGATTGCAGAGCCCCTGGCGATGATCTTTGCGTCGTCAATGGAGACGGGAGAGGTTCCAGAGGATTGGAGGATTGCGGATGTAGTTCCTATTTTTAAGAAAGGGAACAGAGATAGCCCGGGAAATTACCGACCGGTGAGTCTGACCTCAGTGGTTGGTAAGCTGATGGAGAGGCTTCTGAGGGACAAGATTTACGAACATTTGGAGAGGTTTGACATGATCAGGAATAGTCAGCATGGATTTGTCAAGGGCAGGTCGTGCCTTACAAGCCTAGTTGAGTTCTTCGATAATGTGACTGAACACATTGACGAAGGAAGTGCCGTGGACGTAGTGTACATGGACTTCAGCAAGGCGTTTGATAAGGTCCCCCATGCAAGACTTCTTGAGAAGGTGAGAGGGCATGGGATCCAAGGGCCTTTGGCCTTGTGGATCCAGAACTGGCTTGCCTGCAGAAGGCAGAGAGTGGTTGTGGATGGGGCTTTTTCTGAATGGAGGTCAGTCACCAGCGGAGTGCCTCAAGGATCTGTTCTGGGACCCTTGTTGTTTGTCATTTTCATAAATGACCTGGATGAGGAAGTGGAGGGATGGGTAAGTAAGTTCGCTGATGACACGAAGGTCGGTGGTGTTGTGGATGATCTGGAAGGATGGCAAAAGTTGCAGCAGGACATAGATAGGATGCAGGACTGGGCGGAGAAGTGGCAGATGGACTTCAACGCGGATAAATGTGTTGTCGTCCATTTTGGCAGAACCAACGGGATGAACGAGTACACTATTAAGGGCAGAAGTCTGAGTAGTGTTGAGGAGCAGAAGGATCTTGGGGTCCGGGTCCACAGGACTCTTAAATCGGCCTCGCAGGTGGAGGAGGTGGTCAAGAAGGCGTATGGTGTACTGGCCTTCATTAATCGAGGGATTGAGTTTAGGAGTCGGGAGGTAATGCTGGAACTTTATAAGACCCTTGTCAGGCCTCATTTGGAGTATTGTGCGCAGTTCTGGTCGCCTCACTATAGGAAAGATGTAGAAGCTATTGAAAGGGTGCAGAGGAGATTTACAAGGATGTTGCCTGGACTGGGAGGCATGCCTTATGAAGTTAGGTTGAGGGAGCTGGGACTCTTTTCCCTGGAGAGACGAAGGTTGAGAGGCGACCTGATAGAAGTTTACAAAATGTTGAGAGGAATAGATAGGGTGGACTCTCAGAGGCTATTTCCCCGGTTTGAAATGGTCGCTACGAGAGGACACAGATTTAAGGTGCGGGGAGGGAGGTTCAGAAGTGATGTTAGGGGTAAGTTTTTCACTCAGAGGGTGGTGAGTGAATGGAATCGGCTGCCGTCGGTGGTGGTGGAGGCGAACTCGCTGGGGTCTTTTAAAAGACTTCTGGATGAGTATATGGGGTTTAATGAGATTGAGGGTTATAGATAGGTCTGTAGGTTGGTAGGTGATGTGGTCGGCGCAACTTGTGGGCCGAAGGGCCTGTTTGTGCTGTAGTGTTCTATGTTCTATGTTCTATGTTCTAGATCAGGCAGCAACAATGGAAACAGAAACAAAGTTAATGGGCAGGGTTTTACGACCTTGCTCGTCCTGAAACCATAAAACCCTGCCCGAAGTCAACAGACCTTTCCATGCTCTGCCTGAGGTCATTAACCTTTCCATGCTCTGTCCCTTTTCCACTCCCATGGCGGGCGGATGGTAAAACTTTGGCCAATGTCTTGGTCGATGATGACTATTCATCAGAACTAACTATCAACTAGCTGGATTTGAGACCCAGCATTTCCTGCAAACAGCAATTTGGTGAATATGAGCAGCACTGACAGAGAATAGTCAGTAAATGGGTATTTGAAACCTGAGGACTTTACTGTGAGAAGATAGTGAAAGCTGCTTACACCTCTCAAGTATAAGAATGAATGTTATTTTTTAAAATACCTGTTGGGGAATATTGTGTTTTTCTGTAAAGAAAGCTGTCTCTGTGCATAAGCGATTTAATTAAATCAGAAAAAGGTTACTAGAGACAGCTTGTTGTGGAGGGGGGAGGAGTGTTAAATTTGTGCCTTTTTAATGAAATATTATGATGTGAGGTACAGGTAAATAGGTTGGATCTAATATTTGTATTTTTAGAAAAGTTAAAAGTTTGTTTTAATATCAAAGAAAATTTGGAGATGACAAGAAATAGGTCAACAGAAGGGGGCACATTACATTTTACTGACCAGAAAACAGAGATAAAATAGAAACATGAAAAACTTTTAGAATTTGGAAAAGTTGTGTTCAAAGTAGTACTGAGGGCAATGCAATCATAGATGAAAGGAAAAAATTGACTCTTAGGAGAGATGCTGGAAGGATTTGTTGTTGGCTGTGTGGGGAAGGTCTCTTGAAGACAGCTCTGGGCTAGACTAGAAATAGGACCAGAAGTGGGCCATTCAGCCATTTGAGTCTGCTCCACCATTTAATGTGGTCATGGTTAATCTAACACTCACTAAGTCCAATTTCCTGCCTCATCTCCATAATCCTTAATTCCCCTACTGATTAAAGAATTATCCAACTCAATCTTGAAAATGTTCAAGGACTTGGCCTCCACGGCTTCCTAGGATAAAGAATTCCAAAGATTCACCACATTTTAAGAGAAGAAATTCTTCCTCAAATCTATCTAAATGAGCACCCCGTTATCTAGCAACTATGCCCTCTGTTCCAAGTTTGAATCAGCTATCCAGTCAAGCCAGAAAAATCTTAGGCTATGAAAAACAATCTTGTATCTGAAGTAGGGAGCCTTTGAGGGAAATGGTTTGTAAGATTATTTTTTACTGTGTAATTGGAATCTTGTGTACTTAAGTTTTCTTCTTGTTAATAAATCTTTAATTTTTTTAAAGTTGCTAAAGTGTTACTGGACTTCTTTCTTCTGAGATCAATTCTTTTCCTCTGGTTTGCTTAGCAATTAACGTATGCTGTGGTCATAAGTTTGGAGGCAATTTGCGAATTATTTAGAATTCTTTGATTGATTTGAGATTGTGAATCCAAAGAATACGAGTAAAAGAAAAACACTGAACTCAGGAGTTGGCATTGAAGGATTCTAAAGTGATAGTCTGCAAAATGGCTTTGGCAATTGCTAAGACTTTTCTGAACATGGAAGGTGAATGTCAGGTTTTTGACAGCCCTTACTAAATCAGAGTTGAGCGAGTTAACAGATAAAGTGCAGGTAGAATAAAAGCAGAATTTTGTAAGACTGATATGGTTAAACTATTTGTCCAGCATTGCATCACAGCTGGAGATGGTAAGTCTTCAGTTGCAAATGAAACAGCTCGACATGAAGAGATAAGAAAAGCAAAAGCTTGAATCAGAAGAAGAAGAAAAATAAAGAGAAATTTTAAAAATTAAGTTGGAAAAAAAGAGAAGTGATAGGTTAAAAGCAATAAAAATAATAAGCTTCAATGGGAAAAGGAACAGCAGGAAAAGGAAAAGAAAAGATTGCAAGAGATAGAAATGCGAAAGCTTGAACTTGAACTTCAGAGAGAGAAGTTAGCTATTCAGGAATGGGTTAGGAAAAGAGATAGATTGCTTCACAGAGGGGAAAAAAGCCAAACAGAGTGTATTGTTTAAAGTGAAGCTTAAAATAAAGGAAGAAAGGAGAAAAACGATTCAGATGGTGACTCTGATTCCTTTCGAAATTTGATTCAACCAATAATTTTCAATAAGTGCCTAATTTTATAGAGAATGGAGTTAAAAGATATTTTACTTAATTTGAAAAGATAGCAATGAAACTGAATTGGCCAAGGCATATTTGGCTGAAAAACAAAGTAAAAAAATCTGGGAAGCTGCTCTTGTGTATTATTTCACACAGACAGTTGAGTGCAGGAAAAGAGTCAGATGGGAATCAGCAAGGAAATTGGAGATATAGAAAATGTAGTACTGCACAGGTCTGCCTAGAGTTAAATCCCAGGACTGTTACCAAGATAAGTCCTGGGGGCAAGATAGTTGGGAATGTCCTGGGGGGGTCAGGAAAGGGGTGATCACAATTTCAGGAGGCTAGAGCAACCATGTCCCAGGGAAAGGGAAGTGTGCCCCAATTCTGACAGGACCTTCAGATGGAGGTGCCCACCTCTTCTTGCCTGAGATAGAGAATATTGGAAAACAGATTACCCATCTGCTCGTTCTGCCTGTGCGATGATCCATAAATCACACAGGCAATGTAATATTCTGGATGAAATGACAGATAATCCCTCAATTGTTTCATTACTTGTGGGCTGACGCACTGCTGATTGGTGCCTGTGTCTGCTGACCAAAATATTGCACGGATGCAGGATGACATCGCAATCCGCACCCAAAGTTATCATGCACTCTTTTACACATGTCCACATTTAAAATTCTGTCTTAAGAATACCGTGGGCTCTGAGATCCAGGTGCAAGATATACCAGTAGCTTTTGTACAGGTAGAGAAGGAAGAATCAGTGCTAGCAGAAAAATGAGAATGTGTTCACAACCTGCCCAAGAGAATTCTAAAAGGCAAGTTGCAAAGATGTTTGAAGGTTTTTGATGCAAAAGGAAAGTGGCCGGATACTGGCATAGTGATCAATTAGTTATTGATGTTAATAGTTAGTTTAGATTGCATTAGAGGTGACAGGGCAGACTGTGGTGTGCTGCAGATTTCCACCCCCTGAGAACAGGGGAAGGAATTATTCAGACTCAGTAGTGGAATATAGTAGAGATAGATTAACTTCCTCTCACTCAGTGTCATAGGCCTTTTCCCTAGTTTTACCCATTTGCGCCAAACTGCTGTTTTTCTGTGATGTCACTTCCAACAGCTTTCCGTGATGGCACTTCCCACACGTCTCCTGGAATTCGCCCATCCACAATTAGCAGCCCCACTACCACCCACAGCAGATGCAGTTCCTCCAGGCTCAACATAAATAGAAATAATAAAATACTTGCCCTACCATTTCTTCAGCAACTTCCAGTAGTCTCCTGCAGAACTGGAAAAATTTAAAGTTTGAACGGCACTTGCAGCACCCTAATTTTTCATGCAATGCACAAAAGGATTGTGAAACAAGTGCAGGAACATTTTTTTTACATACTTAAATCAATCCAACATTAATTTGAGACGACTGCTAGGGCACATTTAAAAGATGAGGATCAATATGGTCTGTATTTTGTTGGTGGTGTAGCCCTGTGCAATACTTCGTATCCAAAATTTGTATACACTGCTCATTTTAAGTCCCAAAACAGACGCTAAGAAATAGGAGCAGGAGCTCTGCAATTATAAGATCATGGCTGACCTGGTTGTGGCCTAAAGTCCTCTTTCTTACTTATCCCAATAACCCTTGACTCCCTTGCAGATCACAAATCTGTCTAACTCAGCCTTGAATATATTCAATAACCCAGCCTTCACTGACTTGTGTGGAAGAGAATTCCAAAAAGGTACGACCCTCAGAGAGAATAAATTCCTCCTCGTTTCTATCTTAAATGGAAGATCCCTTATTTTTAAACTCTGTTCCCAGTTCTAGATTCCCTTACAAAGGAAGGAATTGAATGGGGGGGGTTTGTGGGGTGGGGAGGTTATGCAGCCTTCAAGAGTGGGAGAACTGTCGTGTGGGTTGACTGAATTAGGTAGGAACTAAAATTCTGATTTCCCAAAGGTGGGTTGAGATACAGGTGATTAAGTCAATGGTGTGGTTGTGGCACGTTAGGCTTAAGCCATCTTGTGATGAGTTCCCAACTCAAACACTTTAGCATGCCATGAATACTCATTAACTTTTAAAAGTTATGTCTTACTTTCAAGACCAAGTCAGAGAATCTTGTGGTGCCTGGTTCACATTTGTTTAAAGCTGGCGTGTAGCAGCCAGCTTTCTGCCATTCTGTATAAGGCCAGCAGTTTTCCTTGTTGAATACTGCAGCACAGAGGAAGAGAGAAGGAGAACAGCAACTTGTATGCACACCGCTTACTGGCAAGGTGAGTCACTGGTTGGGGATGGATGGAATGTGGTCAGTGGCATGGCGACGTGAAAGAGGGAAGGGCCTAGTGTTCTTGGTGTGCTAGGAAGGAATGGTGGGAACAGTCAGAGGAGCCTCAAAGGCAATGTCAGTATTTTCCAAATTGGGTCAATTTCAGGCTACTGGCTGGCAGAGTTTTTACAGGGCTTTGAGTTCACCTGCAACATTTCAATTATCTTTATTGACAGTGATCTCAAACAAAATCCTTTACAATGCATGGAAGAGAGGATTGCCTGAACCTATAAGTTCAACCAAGTCACACAAAGTGGTGAGTACAACATTGGACACTAACATGAACATTCAATAAAGAGTGAACACGTAAACATATAACTATTCCATCCACAATAAAGAAATGTCCCTAAACATTCTGTACCCATCAGAGTATGCAGGTTGCACAGAAGGTCCTGCCCATGATTTCACTTCCACAAAAACATGTTGACTCTGCCTAATCATTTTAGAAGCTTCTAAATGTCCTGCTATTACCACCTTAAAAATGGATTCCAGCATTTTCTCAATGACAGATGTTTGGCTAACTGGCCGATAGGTTTCTGCTTACAGGGCAGAATTTTCTGGTTTCTTTTTTCCCAAAAGTGTTGTCTGAGGCGGGTAGAGAGGTGTGCAGCTCATTGGCTGCACTGCCAACTTTTCCTGTTGAGTTTCTTAAACACTTTTTACACCATCAGCCTGCTTCACTGGCAACATCAACCCTCCAGAGATTGGGGCATCCTTTATCTAACAGAGCTAAAAGTAAAAACAAAAATCTCCCCTTACAGACACAAAGAAACCTCCAAAGGGATACAGGGAACCCCCATCATCATCCCTAAAGGAAGTCCCACCTAGCACAGAGGCAATTTAGCATGGCCAGTTAACCTTACCTGCACATCCTTGGAGTGTGGGAGGAAACCGAGCACCTGGAGGAAACCCACACAGATAGTCACCCGAGGCCAGAACTGAACCAGGTCCTTGGCACTGTAAGGCAGCAGAGCTAACCACTGTACCACCCACGTTGGTCCAGATCTGTTGTAAATCTCACCATTGCGATGTCATATTGGGAAGTAATGGTTTTATTGGGTACTAGGGTTTCAAAAATGAGGCTGAAGTTAAGGAAATCTGTAGCTGCAGAAGTGTTTTGGCAAACACGAGGTCAAAGGCTAAGTAATTGGGATTTTAAAAGTGTGGTGCAATTGAATTTGGAGATAATTTTTTTTCCCTGGGGGCAGGAGGAGGTAGGGTTGGGGTGTAGAAGGGAGATGTGGTTGGGGTGTAGAAGGGAAATGTGGGTGGTGAGTGATACAAGGAAATGATAAAAAAAGTCTTATATGTAATTGGTACAATAGGATCAGCAACACAACATGTCATGATAAGTTCAAAGGGATGGCCGTAAATATGGATTGGGAGGGGGAGGTTAGACTGAGGGAGGGACTTTGGGAGGAGAAGCGGGCAGTGAACTCAGATGAGAGAGAATATGATGGGTTGAGATAGAGGTTGAAATCACAGAGGATGAGAAGTAATTCAACGCAGGTGTTGAGAGAAGGCAGAGAAGCTATCTCAGTGGTAATTTTTTTTGTTGTACTACGGATGGTATGTGGTAGAGAGCAATGATTTCAAATATATGTGGTGAGTTGGAACAATGTGAGATGCTGAAAGGAAGAGGAATTTTCATAGATTAGATCATAGATCATGCCGCGGTGTGTCTGCTGATAAGAGCCACAGTGCCACCGCGACAGTCATGACAACACAAGAGGTGAGGTTTGTAGCTAGGCAAGGAAGTTTCATTGAGAGGAAAGGTATCATCACCCATCAGCCAAATTTTCATTAAGACCATGATATTGACGCAGTCATCCATGATAAGTTAAAGATGGAAAGGGTCTTGTTCACAAATTAACACAAATGCTACTGGGAGATGTGTAGAAGGATGGTGAGAACTGATCCACTGGCGAAGTTCACAAGATCAGCAGTGGGAGGGGTGAGTTGGCAGTGGGAGGGGTGAAGAAGCAAATTGATGAGACTAACCTCCAGACAGCACAAAGGGTGAGTAAGTGTAAGAGAGTAGGATGAGGCCTTGGAGTTGCTGCACATAATGAACTAGCGCCAAGTGCGTTGATGAGTCCATAAAGGAAGCTGCCAAGAGAGGCACAGAGGGAAGCTGCTGGTTATGTAAAAGGAGGTCAAGGAGCTGACAGCAAGAAAGCAGGAAGATCGAGGAGTACTGAAGGGTTGGGAAAGGCAGAATAACTAAGAGTGGAAAGTGAAAAGGAGCATAACAAAAGGAGAGAGTCCAGGAAAGTAAAAGATAAAAAAACTAAAAAGAAAGTAAAAATCGAAATAGGCTGGGTGCAGAGTAGTAGCCAAAATGTACACGTGAATGAATGCATAGGGAACTCAAGTTCCATCAATCTAATAATATAAATATAAAAATTAGGATACATAAAAGCATGATAGTAAATGGGAAATAGGAAATAGCTGGAGATAATAGGAATGAATCCAGAATTAAAATCGGAAGCATATGTGCCATTTTTGTGCCAAAATCAATCCACAATAGAGAAACTGCAATTTAGAATCTTAGCAACAGTGAAATATTTGCAAATAAAAACATAAAATACAGGTGGAGAAAAATTCATACAATCCATCAAGTTAATTCTGAACATGTATAAAGCTATTTTAGAACGGACTTCCCTGCCAATACACCTGTTCATCATATACTTTACAAGCACAAGCTGTCTCTCCCCACAGAAAATCAAGCAGCATTGTTGAATACCTACATAATCTTTCAGTCTAGTTCTTAATAAATGTCAACCTAGCTCCTTTCTAAGGCTTCAATTATTCATGAATCAACCATTTTTTCTGGGAATTTGTTCCACATATCTACAATCTTTAAGAAAAACAAGATTTTCCAGTTTCTAAACCTTGCTCAAGGCATCTAGATATTGTGCATTTGATCTTTTGTCCTATGCTTGCTGTCAAGATAAATAGTTTTTTAAATATATTATCTAATATCTTTGTAAAAATGTAAATCATACGTCCCCTTAGGTATTCATTAGTAAAAATAGTTGCCTGATCAAACTTTACAGTGCTCTTGTCAGATTTTGTATGGGCTACTGCTTTGGATTTCCATTTTATTTGCTTTTTGCAATATACTCTGTCCATTAGATTTAAATTATGGTTTGCTTTTTATACAATGATTTTGGCATAAAAATTATAAAGATGCTGTGAACTGTAGAAAATCTGACAATGCAATAGAATTTTTTTCCCAGCAACTGAGAGTTGTTTCAAAAAATAAATCTGGAAATTCTTTGAAAAAGAGATTTTCTTTAAATTAGAGGAAACCCAGCTGAAAATTAAAAGTCCATCTTCTAAGTAATAACTTTTGACAAATGTGCCTGGAAATTCTTTATGAATTATTTAACCAAACAGCACTTGGTCTTCTAACAGACCTGTCTGCACTGTTCTTCTTTGTGAGATACTTTTCCAAACCACTAAACGTCTTTTCAATTGAATCCAGATGTCAGGAGCTGAAAGAAATGTTCTCAGAAAAAAAGAGAACTAACATAAATCTTGCAGCTGACAGAGATCCCACTGTGCTCATTTAGGGAAGCTTTTGGAAGAAGCACCAGGGCCAAGATACCTGATGGGCACAAAGGCAGATGTGCACGTCCAAATTCCCTTAAGACTGAATGTCTTCAGACATGCTACAAAATTGTTAGTTAGAGAATGGTGACTTACATTTGGATTACATAATAGTGAATGGAAGTAAGCTTTGGTTCTAGATGTCTGTTTCTCAATAAATCTAAAGTAGTTCAAGTTTTAAAATGTTATTTAGCTTATAGCATTTGAAGTTAATTTTGAGTTCTTCTCCAACGTAGGTAGGAAAGTCATAGAGGTGTACATGTTAATTAATACAAAATAAATGAAACAGTAACATCATGGGTCCTGGATATTTAAACACTAGTTCTGCAGCAATACTTCTGGATAAACACATGAAATATTCTGCATTGTACAAACATTGTGAAACTTAATTGTAAAGGCAACTGTTAATTACACCACAGTGAATTTCTGCTTTAACTGTCTAAATTTGCCTTGTACTTCCAGAATTTTGGATCTAATATTTATTCCTTGGTTTTATATTGCGTAAAAGGTTATACAATTGAGCTGTTCTTCAAGATGCTCATCATGGTGCAATTATGAAAGACACTGAATTAATTTTCTATTATCTTCTTTCCTTCTCCCCTCTAAAAGGCCCCTGTTACGACTGCCTCCTAATCCAGGGATCATCTGACTTGAGTTACAGAAACTGAATATCTTTTGTTTGCAAGGCTGTCATGAGAAACAACGAACGGATTAGCTTTACTACAAAAAGTAGTTGGTAATGAGTCATTTCATTCTTCAGTGGACTTAATAACTAGTAGATCAAAAAGAGTTTTCACATTTTCAATTGCTGATTTAAGAAATGTTTGGTATTCAAATACTTATTTTACTTACTCATTATTATGTCTTTCCTTTTGTATGCTTTTAACCTTTACTGCCAGATTTCTTACTTTTATATATAAAACTCCTTTATGTATCAGATGTTCCCAACATTCTTCCATCTCAATTCTCTCCACTTACAGCCACTTAAAGAATTTGCACTGATCACTGTCATTCTAATTTATGGATTTAATTTAAAAAGATTTGAGGATTAAATAGTTTGAGTAAAGGAAATTGGTTTGTCCCATAATAATCGATTCCTGTATCATCAGAAAGGAGTTCCTAAAAAGTCAGAAAAATTCAAAAACAAATCACCTAAACTTCTGAGAGCTGGGATTGTGTTTACCCCTTTCCCTATAAAAGGCAAAATATCAATCTTAGTGAATATCTGTTCTTTCGCTAAAGTAATTCTTTCAAAATGTTATTTCATTACTGCAGAGCTGTATAGTATTTGCAAACTGCACCTGGAACATCTTTGCTACACTAGGAGAAATAAAAATTAACCTAGGTTTTATGAAGATGCTGAAAACTTGTTCGATTTTCTGTGCTTGATGAGAGATTTGAACATTAAACAATATGGGACAAGGATACTACGACATGCCATGAGGAATAGGAAATGGACTCATCCCTGTGATTCCTTACATAGCCATTTCCTTAAAAGTCAATTCAGTGCTATTTTTAGCGTGGCTATCTCAAACAAGTATTACCACACAATCCTATTTCCCACATTATGGCCTTATTCCCAGCAATGATGGAAAAATTTACTTGTGTGTGTCAAGAGAATCAGAAATTTACAATTGAAACTGATTAGTAATAGGTAAACACTAATTGGACAGTCATTTTCAGGGTTCTTCTCATTTCTTGAATAAAGGAAGGTACAGAGGGGCTGAAATGTGTTTCTGAATAATAAATTCCTCATTTTTGTTAAGCAGAATATGGGAACTGGATATGATTCAATTCTGCCTATTTAAAAAATGCTTGTGTAAATGACATAGAATTTTAAAAAATTAATTTACAGGATGTGGGTGTCACTGTTTAGGGAAGCATTTATTGCCCAGCTCTAACTGTCTTTGAGAAGGTGGTGAGCTGCCTTCTTGAATCACTGTATTCCATGTGGTGTGGATACGCCCAAAGCGTATTTAGGAAGGGAGTGTCAGGATTTTGACGCAGTGACGGAACAGAGATATAATTCCAAGTCAAGATGGTGAGTGACTTGAAGGGGAACTTTCAGGAGGTGCTGTTCTCATTTTTTCAGTAACGTAACCAACATTATTATTATTATGACATCATTCTGACTAATAAGTGAATAGCTATTTTCTGTTACAAAAGCCAAAACTCTCAAAGTGATTCTGCTACATTTTAGAAATGAATGATGTTGGCTGGAATTCCCCAACTGTTCACGTTGGCAAGGTTCTCTGGTCCTGCTGGCAATACACCCCTGCCCATGGATTTCCCGCTGGTATACGGTGACATCAATGGGAATTCCCATTGACTGTGGCAGCACCAGAGAATCCCGCTGCTAGCAAACAACAAGCCACCTCCCACTGGCAGGAAACACGCAGCTGGAGGCCAGAGAATCTCACCTGTTGTGTTTAATCTCACCCAGTGTAATGCTGCCTGTTAATGATAACAGTTACTGCAATGGCAAGTATCAAGTGATA
Source organism: Carcharhinus amblyrhynchos (assembly GCF_965287045.1). Taxonomy (NCBI): domain Eukaryota; kingdom Metazoa; phylum Chordata; class Chondrichthyes; order Carcharhiniformes; family Carcharhinidae; genus Carcharhinus; species Carcharhinus amblyrhynchos. The sequence continues at coordinate 53,907,794 of NC_137331.1, read as the reverse complement.
TTATAGGAACTGCATTTGTTTACCTGATACACAAGAACACGAACTAGAAGCAGAAGTGGACCACCAGGCACTTCAAGCCTGCTTGACATTCAATACGATCATGGCTGTTCTATGCTGGCCTCAACTCCTTTTCTGTGCCATTTTCTCGTCCTCTATTCCTCAATCTATCAAATATTTATCCACCTCCACTTTAAATACATCTAATGATCCAGCCTCCATCACCCTTTGGGGCAGAGAATTCCAGAGATTCACTATCCTTTGCAAGAAGTAATTTCTACGCACTTCAGTTTTAAATGACTGGCCCTTTATCTTACAGTTATGTCTCTTTGTTTGAGATTCTCCTACTAATGGAAACATCTCACCACCTATCCTGTCAAGCCTCTTTAGGGTCTTATATGCTTGAATAAAGCACTTCTCATTCAAGGAATACAGACTCAGGCTATTTAGAGTCTCTTGATCGAACAACCCTCTCATCCCAGGAACTAGCTTGGTGAATCTCCTTTGGATTGCTTTAAATGTTGCTATATCCTTTTTATTAAGGGGACAAAAACTATACGCATTATTCCAGGTGAGGCCTCACCAACGCCTGTACAATTGAAACAAAACGTCCCTATTTTTGAATTCCAACTCCTTTACAATAAAGGCCAAAATTGCCTTTTTAATTACTTGTTGGCCCCGCTTGCTATCTTTTTGTGATTCATGAACTAGAACACCTAGATCTCTCTCTATCTTAGTTACCTGCAGTCTCTCTCCATTCAGAATATAATTTGCATTTTGATTCCTCCTACCAAAGTGCATGACCTCACACTTTCCCAAATTAAATACCATTTGCCAGGTTTTCGGCCAACCACCCAATCTATCTATATCCTGTTGCAGAATTATACTATCCTCATCACAAAATGCCCTTCCACTGATCTTCATATCACTGGCAAATTTGGAAATCTTACATTTTGTTCCTTTGTCTCGGTCATTAATGTAAATAGTGAGCGATTGCGGGTCAAGAACTGATCGCTGCAGTACTCTACTAGTTATATCTTTCTACTCTGAAAAGGACTCATTAATTCCAACTATTTTCTATGTTACAGCCAGTTTTCAATTCATACTAACACATTTCCTCCAATTCCATGGGCTTTTACTTTATGCACTAGCCTCTTATGTGGCACCTTGTAAAATGCCTTTTGGAAATCTAAATACACTACATCTACAAGTTCCCTTCTATCTACTCTCCCTGTTACATCCTCAAAGAATTCAAGCAAATTTGTCAAACATGATTTACCTTTCATAAAACCATGTTGACTAGGTTATATTCAGCTTACCTATGTGATTAGCTATTTCCTTTTTGATAATTGACTCTAGCATCTTGTCAACAATAGATATTAAACTAACTGGCCTGTAGTTCCCTGCCTTGTACCCTTTTCCCTTTTTGAACAAGGGCGTCACATTGGCTGTTTTCCAATCTTCTGGTACCCTCCCGCAATTTGGTGAGTTACAAAAAATTTCAACCAATGGGCCGACTATCTCTGCAGCCATTTTCATTAAAACCCTAACATGCAGTTCATCAGGTTCTGGTGACTCGTCTGCCCTTAGTCCCTTGAGTTTCTCTAATACTCCCCTTTCTTGTGATTGTGATTTTTATAAGTTTTACCATGTTATTTGAAATCAGCCCCTCTAATTAATTAGGGATATTTGCAATGTCTTCCACAATGAAGATTGATGCAAAAAACTTATTTAGCATATCTGCCATTTTTTTGTTTGCTGTTATCAGTTCACCCGCCTGATTCAACAGAGGTCCCAATTTATCTTAGCTACCTGCTTCCTATTTATGTATCCATAGAAAACTCTTACTCCATGTTTTTATGGTGCATGCAAGTTTTCTCTCAAAATTCATTTTCTCCCTTCTTATGAGCTTTTTATTCTTTTGCATCTGGTGATTATCGAGTGGTGTTCATTCATCCGTTGTTGTAGCGTCTGCATGGTCTTCCCAATGTACCATGCCTCAGGTCACCCTTTCCTGCAGCATATCAGGTAGACAACGTTGGCCGAGTTGCAAGATTATGTACCGTGTACCTGGTGGATGATGTTATCACCAGGCAAGGGTGTTATCTTCCTGTTGGGGAACACTTCAGCGGTCACAGGCATTTGGCCTCCAATCTTTGAGTAAGTGTTCTCCAAGGTGGCCTTCACGACATACAACACAGAGTCACTGAGCAGAGACTGATAGCCAAGTTCCACACACATGAGGACGGTCTCAACCAGGATCCTGGGTTCATGTCACACTATCTGTAACGCCCACGACTTGCCTGGGCTTGCAAAATCTCACTAACCATTCTGTCTGGAGACAATACACATCTCTTTAACTTGTGCTTAAGCCTCTCTCCATTCACATTGTATCTTTAATACTTGATTACCTGTAAAGACTTGCATTGCAACCATTATTTTGTAAATTGAGATTGTTTGTTTATATGCCTGTTTGTGAACAGAACTCCCATTTACCTGATGAAGGAGCAGCACTCCGAAAGCTAGTGGCTTTTGCTACCAAATGAACCTGTTGAACTTTAAACTGATGTTGTGAGACTTCTTACTGTGTTTACCCCAGTCCAATGCTGGCAAGTCCACATCTTAAAACTTCTCAGGCTTCTGGTCTGCCATTATCCCTTGCCACTTGCATATGGTGCTTTTCAATTTAACATTATCTTCACCAGCTTTGTTAGCTATGGATTTTGCCTTTTTCTTGTGGAATCCCTCTTCCTGATTGGGATAAATTCATATTGAACATTTTGGGCCAACTGTTTGAATATCTGTCACTGCTCAGCCACTGACCTATATCTTAGCTTGCTTACCCAGTTCACCTTAGACAACTCCTCCTCATACCAATTTAATTGCCCTTACTTAAGTTGAAGACACTGGTTATGGATCTATGGCGTTCACCCTCAAACTGTATCTGGAATTCTATTATATTGTGTCCATTACCCCCAGGGGATACTTAACACAAGATCTCTCACTAATCCTTCTTCATTATACAGAACAAAATATAAAATAGCCTGTTCCTGGGAAGGCGCCACAATATACTGCTCTAAAAAGCAATTCCTGATGCACTCCACAAATTCTTCTTCTATGCTACCCTTGCTGGTTTGGTTTGTCCAATCAATATGCAGTTTAAAATCTCCCATGATAATTGCAAATCCTTGATATTTATATTTTGGGGTTCTATAGACTACTCCCACACGTGTCTTCCTTCCCCTGCTTTTCATGTTTTCAACACAAGTCAATTCTACATCGCTATTCGCTGACTCAGCTCTGAAACCTTCCTTGATTAACAACATTACCCCACCTCCTTTTCTCTTTGACCTGGTCTTTTGGAACACTGTATATCTTGGAATATTGGGCATCCGGTCCTGGTCACCCTGCAAACATGTTTCTGTAATAGCTACTACAGCCCAATTCTTTTTCCACCAAAGTTCACAGGATGATAGTTCAAACTCTTATTAGAGACTTGTTTTCTAGTCTTATTGTTGCTTTCATCTGGTTTAAAATTAAACTTGGCAGTATTCTCCAAATCGATAGGAAACAAAACATTGGTTGCCTGTTTGGTAGGAGCCTGTTTTGCGCTGCTGGCAAGGACCAAGATAATATCAATACTTCTTGATGCACATATGATTATGAAGTTACACAACAACAACTTGCCTTTATTTAGCATCTTAAAACATCTCAGGGCATTTCCCAGAAGCATTATAAAACAAAATTTAACCCCATGTCACATTCGGAGGTATTAGGGCAGATGAAAAACTAGGTCAAAGATTTAGGTTTTAAGGAATGTTTCAAAGGAGAAAAATGAGGTACCAAGGTGGACAGATGTAGGAAGCGAGTTCCAGAACTTTGTGCTACAGGCAACAGGGGCATGATAAGGTTTCCAGTAGTAGATGATCTGAGGCAACAGAGTTGGGCAATGTTACAGAGTTGGAAATACAGATGGTGTGAATATGTGATCAAAAGGCAAATATGACATCTATGTTACAAACTCCTTGTTTCAGTCTCAATTGCCAGAGAGGGGGATGCATTCAGTGGCAAAAGAATGGAACTTGTGGTAGAATCATGTTGAGGCATTAAGAATCTCATCTGATGGCCACAGAGTCAGCGAGAGACCTGTACTTCCTCTTTCTGGAAAGGCCTCCCCAACCACAAGTCAATCAGGGAATGGCGAGGCCAAAAACAGGTCTTTCCTCAATACCCAAGAAGTAGAAGTCTTGTTTACTGTGAACTGATGGCCAAACAGAAGCTCTGATGTGGAGGTGCCAGCATTGGATTGGGGTAAACACAGTAAGAAGTCTCACAACACCAGCTTAAAGTCCAACAGGTTTATTTGGTTGTAAACACCACTAGCTTTCGGGGTTTGCCCCTTCATCAGGTGAGTGGGAGTTCTGATCACAAACAGAGCATATATAGGCACACATAGTTTACAGAATACTGATTAGAATGTCAGTTTTTACAGCTAATCAAGTCTTAAAGGTGCAGACAATGTGAGTGGAGATAGCATTAAGCATTGGTTAAAGAGATGTGTATTGTCTCCAGACAGGACAGTAAGTCAGATGTTGCAAGCCCAGGCATGTCATGGGGGTTACAAATAGTGTGACATGAACACAAGATTCCAGTTGAGGCCGTCCTCATGTGTGCGGAACTTGGCTATCAGTTTCTGCTCAGCAACTCTGCATTGTCGTATGTCATGAACGCCGTCTTGCAGAACGTTTATCCAAAGATCAGAGGCTGAATGCCCGTGAAGGTCATGCTATCTCCACTCACATTGTCTGTACCTTTAAGACTTGATTAGCTGTAAAGACGCGCATTCTAATCAATATTCTGTAAACTGTGTGTGCCTTTATATGCTCTGTTTGTGATCAGAACTCCCATTCACCTGACGAAGGGGCAAACCACAAAAGCTAGTGGTGTTTACTACCAAATAAACCTGTTTAATCTGGTGTTGTGAGACTTCTTACTGTGTAAACAGAAGCAGACAGATCTGTTGTGCAGCAGTGCCACCAGGGAAGGTGTGGCCACTGCTGAAAGGATAAGCACCAGAGTCCCGGATTACAAAGCAGCCTGGGCCATTGAGAGGGGAACAGGTGGATTTGCAGGGTGAGGGTTACAGGTAGAGGGTTGCAGTGGCGTTGGCAGCAAGAGCAGGCGGATGGCTCACAGCAGTTTTGCCCTTCTCCATATGCAGTCCCTCAATCAGGCACTGAGTGCCTTTGATCAGGGACACCTCCTCTTCCCCCCCGAGACAGACGTGTCTGTCTGCCCCTGGGTTAACAGCAGCGGCTGGAGATGGGACCCTTTCATGGTCATTAATTTGCCATTTCAGGGCCTCAATTGGTAGCACAACAGGAAGGTTGACCATGGGCCTTTCTGCCTAGAACTCAATTCTGGCGGAGGCTACAAAGTGATGGGATTCAGGTACGCCACCATCCCACCCAATTAAATATCCTTCCCGCCTCCAAATCTGCCATCGGAGAGAATAGAAGGTTCCACCCAATGACTTCTGTCTTCCCAATATTTGGTTAGAAGAAATATCTGCTCTTCCAGTACTGGACGTGGGACAAATCTGATCATTTAGAAACAGTGGAGCAGTTGAGAGAGGTGGTGGTGAGGCAAAGTTGGGTGTTGTCAACAAACATGTGGAAACTGAAGCTGTATTTTAGGATGTTGTCACCGAGTAGTAGAACGCAGCTAAGAAATAGGAGAGGACATTGTTGTTGCTGTCAATGAAGTGCAAATACAATGTTATTTTTAAAATATTGAACTGCTTGAATACCACACGGTCTTGGGTGACTGCATGGAATTTGTATGTTCTACCTGTGTCAATGTGGGTTTCCACCGGGTGCTCTAGTTTACTCCCACAGTTCAAAAATGTGCAGGTTAGGTGAATTGGCCATGCTAAATTGCCCCTTAGTATCCAGCGATGTGTAGGTTGGGTGGATTAACCATGGTAAATGCACAGGGTTACAGAGATAGAGCAGTGCGGGGGGTCTGGGTAAGATGCTTTTTCAGAGAGTTGGTGCAGACTCAATGGGGCAAATGGCCTCCTGCACTCCAGAGTTTCCATGGTACATGCTTTTGTCAAGGTTGGAAGGTTAAAATTTTTCTACACCTAAATTCTGGGAACAAAAGAAAACTGTCACTATATCATTTATTTTTTGGTTCCATTTTCTGCAAAAAAACTGAATTTATTAATTTATTGTCAAGGTTATGATTCTACAGGTAATGACTACCCTGGAGTATCTTTTCCAAGTGGCTATTATTTATGGACGAGTCTTGACAGTAATTGTCAACAGGTTATTTGACTTTGGGGCAGAGAACATCACAAACATTCCTGATCCTACAGAGTTCATTAAAACAAAGCCTTCCAGCATCAGCTTTCCAGCACAAAAGGTGGTCGGCCACCAACACAATAAATCTAATTCTATCGATAACCACCCTTTTCAGAATAGATCTGGAAAGATTTCACTTAGAGGCATTACTGTAAACCACTGCATTTCATTGTACTCCATTGGTATTTTGCTGCAAGATGATATCACAACAGGACATAGGATACATTCCACAATAGTGCACATTGTTGTGATGCTTTTAGCAATCTCAATACAAAAACTGCGCATGTTTGCTCCACAATCACAAATGTGAGAGTGACATGCCCTCTGGATCTAAATCACAAATCACAAGAGAATAATGTATTCAGTTATGTCGAGGGTGTGGGATGAAATGGTCAAAAAAACTCTAAATATAGCCTCATCTACTTCAGTAAATGCAACTATGGATGTTAATACACAACAAAATTAACCATTGGCAATTGGAGAGGCATTTGGTCAGAGAAGTTCCAAAAAGAGAAATAATGTTGTTTAATTAAAATGTACATTTCAAACAATTCCTTAAGATGAAAAGTCCAATTATTCTGTAGACAATTTTTTTTGCTAGCATACAAAAGTCAGACAGTACCAAAAATAATCTGCAAATGTTTGATTTCTGATTATATCTAATTGGTAGTCAAAAGAATCAAGAATATTGCACATCGGTAAGAATTGTATCAATGGAGAAATTTATGTTAAAGGTTTTCTAAGAACATAAGAAATAGGAGCAGGAGTAGGCCCCGCCATTCAATAAGATCATGGCTGTCTGATGTGGATCAGTTCCACTTTCCTGCTTTCTCCCCATAACCCTTAATTCCCCTGTCTATCAGAAACCTATCTACCCGTGACTTAAATATATTCAGCGAGGTAGCCTCCACCACTTCAACGGGCAGAGAATTCCAGAGATTCACCACCCTTTGAGTGAAGAAGTTCTTTCTCAGCTCTGATCTAAACTGCACCCCCTCTTATCTTGAGGCTGTGTCCTCTAGTTCTGCTATCCTTTCTAAGCGGGGAGAATCTCTCTACCTCTACCCTATCCATCCCCTTCATTATCTTATACGTCTCTATAAGATCCCCCCTCATCCTTTTAAACTCCAACAAGTACAGACCTAGTCCATTCAGATTCTCTTCATAGTCTAACCCCTTCATCTCTGGTATCAGCATGGTGAACCTCCTCTGCACTCCCTCCAAGGCCAATATATCCTTCCACAAGTGTGGCGACCAAAACTGCACACAGTACTCCAGCTGCAGCCTCACCAGTATCCTCTACAGTTGCAGCAAGACCTCCCTGCTTTTATATTCTATCCCCCTCGCTATAAAGTCCAACATTCCATTCGCCTTCTTGATCACCTGCTGCACCTGCAGACTGGGTTTTTGCGACTCGTGCACAAGGACCCCCAGGTCCCTCTGCACCGTAGCTTGCTGCAGCTTTTTGCCTTTTAAATAATAATCCCTCCTACTATTATTTCTGCCAAAGTGGACAACCTCACACTTGCTAACATTATACTCCATCTGCCAGGTCCTCGCCCACTCGCTCAGCCTATCCAGGTCTCTCTGCAGACTTTCCACACCCTCCACGCAATTTACTTTTCCACTCATCTTCGTGTCATCAGCAAATTTCGTCACCCTACACTTAGCCCCCTCCTCCAGATCATCTATATAAATGGTAAATAGTTGAGGCCCCAGCACCAATCCCTGCAGCACTCCACTAGTCACCAACTGCCAACCAGAAGAGCACCCATTAATACCAACTCTCTGCCTCCTATTAGACAACCAATCCTCTATCCACGCTAACACCTTACCCCCAACTCCGTGCACCCTAACCTTCTGTAGCAACCTTTTGTGAGGCACCTTATCAAACGCCTTTTGGAAATCTAAAAACACCACATCCACCGGTTCCCCTCTGTCTACCGCACTAGTCACATCCTCATAGAAATCCAATAAATTCGTCAAACATGACTTCCCCTTAACGTATCCGTGCTGCGTCTGCTCGATCAAGCCATTATTTTCTAGGTGCCTCGTTACTTCCTTCTTTGATGACGGATTCTAGTATTTTTCCAACTACAGACGTTCAATTAACCGGCCTACAATTCCCTGCCTTTTGTCTGCTACCTTTTTTAAACAACGGCGTAACATTAGCCGTTTTCCAATCTTCCGGCACTTCCCCGGAGTCCAGCGAATTTTGATAAATAATTACTAAGGCATCCACTATCACCTCTGCCATTTCTTTCAGAACCCTGGGATGCATTCTATCCGGAGATGTTTCTCCCATAGAATCCGTACAGTACAAAAACAGCCATCCAGCCCATTGAGTCTGTACCAATTTAGCATGACCTATCCACCTAACTTGCACATCTCTGGATTACGGGGGGAACCGGGAAAAACCCAAGCAAATACGGGGAGAATGTAGACCTCGACATAGTCACCCAAGGCAGAACTGAGCCCAGGTCCATGATGCAGAGAGGCAGCGGTGCTAACCACTGTGCCACCATGCCACACAACTGCATCAAGTGGTCCTGAGTATTACAGAATAGGTCCTGGAAGTGCTAAAGAAAAAAAACTAAAAAAACTTGATTAAACATTACTACTAAAATTATAAACAACACTACTTTGAAAATGTAGACCACAAAAAATTATGTACAATTTTCAAAAATTGCACTATTGAGTTATGCTATTTTAATCAATATGTTTCAATTTTGAAATTTTTGTACTTGCATTCACATCTCTTCATGGTCTCACCCCTAATCTGTAATGTCATGCAGCATTCCCAATTTGGAATTGAAAGTTAGTTTCAGTAATGTTGTAAAAACCCAATCGATTCACTATTGTCCTTTAGGAAAGGAAATCTGCCATCCTTCTCCAATCTGGCTGACATGCGACTCCAGATCCACAGGTTGACTCTTAACTGCCCTCTAAAATGTTGCTAGAAAGCCACTTAGTTGAAGGGCAATTTGGGATGGGCAACAAATGCTGGCCTTGCAAATAACCCTAACATCCCATGAAAGAATAAAGAACAATGCCACCTCCAAGTTGTCCTCTGAGCCACACATCATCCTGACTTGAAACTACATCGTTGTTCCTTCACTGTACTGGAAAATCCTGGAACTCCTTCCCTAACAGCACTATCAATGTATCTACAGCACATGGACTTTCGTCTTTGTGGAGTTTGCACAAAATCCCTGTGTCTGTGTGGGTTTCCTCTGGGTGCTCTGGTTTTCACCCATAGCCCAAAATGTACAGGTTAGGATTAGCCATACTAAATTGTCCATGGTGTCCAAAGATGTGTGGGTTATGTGAATTAGACATGGTAAATGTGTTGGGTCACAGGGATAGGGTGTGGCGGTGGGCGTGGGTAGAACATAGAATATCACAGCGCAGTACAGGCCCTTCGGCCCTCGATGTGGCGCCAACCAGTGGAACCAATCTAATGACCCTCTAACCTAAACTATTCCAATATTATCCATATGCCTATCCAATGACCATTTGAATGCCCTTAAAGTTGGCGAGTCCACAAGTTGGCTTGGAAATGGAGGCAAGCAGGTGCTAAAAATAACACTGCCGACTGGTGTGTTGCTTCTCAGGTGCATCCCCCCATTGTTCATTTTCCTGGAGGTGGGATGGAGATGTAGCAGGGTTACCTGTCTGTATCCAGTCGGTGGCTGTTTAAACTAATTAATAGCTGCTAAGGCCAACTGAATGAGGGCATCTGGAAATTTACAGTTGACTTCCTGATTCCCAGAGGTGCTGGGGATCAAATTAGTTATCTGGACATAGTAGACTGGGCATTGCTCTAAGTAGGATTTGAGGCCTGGTTGCGGCAACAGCAGTCACAATTCTTCTTGTAGAGGGGTACACACCGAAAAGTGTGGCATGGTAGGAAAAGCCATCTTTTATTTCATTAAATGGTCTACTGGGCCACAGGCAAATTCAACAGAGTTTGCTGGGCAGTATTCCTGGATGGTGAATTCCCTGCCAGTTACAGGTTCAGCCTTATTGGGAAGAGTTGGGAAAGTAGAGGGATTTTCACCCTGCATCCTCCTGCCTGATGAAACAGCTCCCCTTGCCTCCAACATGTCTCTGAGGGTGAGGAGGGGGGCATTAAATTCTGACCAATGTGTGAGACATTTTCACTTCAGTGAGGGTGTCTTCACTGAAATCTGCTGTGGGTTGCAGCCTTAACTGCAACTCAGAGCTGAGCAAGTAAACACTGCTAATTACTTTTAAGATTACTGTGATGATAAACTTTTATTTGTCTGGTTGGGTCTATATTTGTGCTGGAGATACATTTAATCTCTTCTCGTTTGCCTTCCACTATTGCATAAGGAAGCCACTGGGGGTCCAGCTAATTAAATGACATTTTTTGCCAGAAACCAGCAGGTGGTTCAAGCACAGAGTTTCAGACTTCCCTGTGGAGCAGCATGCCACTGATTACAAGCGCATTATCTTGTGGGCGCCATATGTCACATGGCAGAACTGAACGTGATTCCATTCCCTTAATGACAAGCTGCTGTGCAATCATAGGCAGTGAATCATAAAAGTCAACATCTATAGCCTGCCAGCAGTCATGATGTCTTCATTCTGTGGCATTCTGCTGAACTAGCTGCATTTGAGTCAACATGGCAAATCAAAAGGACGCTCCTTAGCAATAAGATTGATCTGCCCGATAACTCCAATGCATAACCTCTGCACACATTTGCAGCATGTATACAGTGAAAACCATACCGCTACAGGAAATGTAATGAGAAGATCGCTGTTTTGCTGAAACAAGACATGCTGCCTGGACCACTTTGGAAAAGCTGTGTTATGCAACCTTCAGGGATCTGTGGCTATGCTTCCCAAGGTCCCTCTGATCTTCAATACTATCTAGGATCCTACCATTCGTAGTGTAATCTTTGCCTTCCCCAAGTCATTACCTCACACTCTTCTGAGTTGAATTCCATTGGCCAATGCTCTGTCCACCTGATTGTCCATTGATAACCTCCTGCATTGCCACTTGGGAGTGGTATTGACTCCATGAGCATATGCAAAAATGATGCATATGGCAGGCCAGGACAATAGAAAAGCGGTGTTGTGGGGAGCATGAATACTGTCATCCTGTGAGAGGATAGTTGGCTCACGCTCATGGAGTCAATACCACTCCCAAGTGGCAATGCAGGTGGTTATCAATGGACAGTCAGGTGGACAGAGCCCAGAGTCCACAGCCCAGAGCTGCTTAGGAAGTTGTCCTCCAAGAACATCAGCAGTCTCTTTCAACCATACTAGTTACTGGGTCACCACACAGCAGAGGAGCACTAGGGCAGATAAATACACATAGAAAATAGGCAGTGCTATGGCAATGTTCTTCACTACTTATCACCCTACCAATTTTTGCATCATCTACTAACTTCTCAATTACACCCATGACATTTAAGTAAAACTCATTAATGTACATCACCACTTTGTGGCAAATGGCTAAGGAAGGGGAGCATGAGGAGGAGGAGGAAGATAAAGCTGATAATAAAGAAGAGGAGGAGACAAGCTAAACAGTCTCGTTCTGGCTCGGCTGACCCTAAAAAACCAAATTACAATACCAATAATCACAACCCCAATTCCCCATTGATCCCTTCCCTCTGACACTGGCCATCATAGCATCAGTTTGGCCACTATTATGCCTATTTTCTATCTGTGTTTTCACATGTATGCTGAATAGACCCAGCTCTATCTCACTACCACCTTTCTCAACTCCTTCACTGTTTCTAAAATTTTAGACTACTATCCAATATTGAGTACTGAATGAAGAGAAACATCCTCCAATTAAATATAAAGCTGTTGTTTCTGGCGCCAAGCCATTTCCCTAACCACCAACTCCATCCCTTTCCTTGACAATGGACTGAGATTAAACCAATTTGTTCGCAGCTTGATGCCATATGTGATCTCCAGAAAAGCCTCTGACCATGTAACTCCATCATTGCTAATATCAACTACTTCCACCTGTTAATATTGCTTGATTTTGTCCATGCCTCAGTTAATCTGCTGCTGAAAATCTCATTCCTGCCTTTGATACGTCTAGATTTGACAATTCCAATGATGTTCAGACTGATTTCCCATAGTCTACCTCTATAAACATGAGATCATCCAAAATTCTGCTGCCTGCGCCTTAGCTCACATGGAATCCCGTTTACTGTGCTCGTTATCTAAGTTGACTCCTTGTCAAGCAACATGTTGCTTTTAAAATTCTCCTCCTCGTTTTAATATCTCTCCATGGCCTCGCCTCTCTTTTTCCCTGTAATCTCCTCCAACCCCCACAAGCCTCCTAACAAGTCTGTGCTCACCTGATTCCGTTTCTTAAGCATCTTCAATTTTGAATATGGGCTGACTGCAGTAGAATGTGATGAAAAACAACGTTGCTCTGTGCAGGATATTATCATGCATTACACTGCTTTCTTAATTTACGTGGTGAAATAGCTCATAGTGCTGATGAAGGATTATGTAACCTCACTGGCTATGCCTGCAGTTGCCTAGCCTGTAAGCTTTGGAATTTCCTCCCTACAGCTCTCTACTTCACAGTTCACCATTAAGACACTGGTTAAAACCTATCTCCTTGACCAAGTTTTTGATCATGTGATCTCATATCTCCTTTTATGGCTCTGTACCATACTTTGTTTTACACTACTCCTGTGTAGGCCCTTGGGGTGTTTTATTACGTTAAAATTGTTACATAAGTTCTAATTGATTCAGGCAGTCTTCCCAATGCACTATGCTTTTCCTTTCCATGTCCATCACAATTCTGCTGACTTCTCTGCAATTCGATCCACATATGACTTGCCCCTTTGGTGAGTTAGAACATGTGCTATCCTTGACCCCCTGTCCCACTGGCTACAGCACACTTGGGCCATATTTCACGACATGTACATTTCATCTGTAACTTATCTTGAAAAGAAAAGGACATACAATGAACTGCTAATGGTGTAGCTGGTGGGATATGGCTTTTGAAGAAGCATTCATTGATCTTGATCTCTTGTGTGGGGTCCTTGAGACTTAACTACTGACATTGACCTCCACGGCCATCTGATGCCACTGGCTTTTGACCCTATGTCTTGAGGCCTCTCAACTCCTGTAGGTATAGCACACCTCCTTTCTACCTGCTCCACCACAGCCTCCAGTGTAGTGCCTGAAAACTTGATACTTGCTGTTTTCCATGTTGTTGAATTCTTCAATGTTTTCCGGGACAGATTTGTTTCCTGCACAATTCCCAGCATCTGCTCCAGCCACCGTGCACCACCCCTTAAACAGGTACAGGTTGCTTTGAAGTTGTGAGTCTTGACAATCAGTGATTTGTGCAGTCAATGAACAATTTGGTTAGCACAGACTGCACACAGAAATAATTAAAATGAGCAGGCATGCTGCCTGCATTTCAATCAATGATTGTGGGTTAATTATTCATTGCAATCTCCATACCCGTTTTGAGGAGTTGCCAATTTAGCCCCTACATGCCTCCTTCATCAGCATTAAGAACTATTTCACCACGTAAATTAAGAAAGCAATGAAATGCATGATAATATCCTGCACAGGAGCCACACTGTTTTACATCACATTCTACTGCAGTCAGTCCATATTCAAACTCTGAAGTCACAAGACTCTGCAGGAATGTTCTCCTAAGATTGCAGTTGTTGGGGGTATAGCATGGAGAATTTATTGTCCATCTGGTCCATGATATAGCTGACCTCTATAAACATGATGTATACCAATTGTTGAATGAATGTTTTATTTTCATTACTGACCTTTTTCTTCTTGATGAGAAACATAGGAAAAAGTAATTAGCATCTTTCACTTAACTGTAGGAGCTATCACAGCTGAGCCCCATCCTCTCATCAGCTGACGTGCTCACTTTCCAGCAGGGTCATTGTATCGCAATCAAGAAAATTGTTGTTTATTTCTTCTTTTTATCTCTCTAAATATGAGGCCTATTTTAATATTTCACCACCATCCTGGTTGTCAGCAGCTAATTTATTTTAAGAATCGGTATCCAAACCTGATAGATGCTTGAATTGTTTACTGCAGTACACAGCAAAAAATATTAATTTAAATTGTACTTTGAATTTTGATTTCCTAGTTTGAGGTTATATATCCAGCAGTACTTTAGCTTTGAATTGTGAACAATATATGGTGCACCATCTTTTGCCCATTATAAATCGACTACTGAACTGGCATTACTTAAACATTTGATTTTGTCCTATCATGATTACCCTCAGGCTTATGTCAATAGATAGAGTGAAAGAGCAACAACTTTTTTTTTACATTGCAGTATGGTTTTTTTTAATTTAAAGATCAGGAGATGAAATGCCTTAACAGCTTGACACTTCCCTTCACAGTTCGGCAGTTCCAATGAGTTTAACCATTTTTACACATATTCAAGCCAAATTTTAACAATCCTAAAGGGCACTTGACCTCTCCCAAAAGGCACATTACCTCTCCCAAAGATGTTCATGGACTTAATCAAAATGGTTCCCGACCTCTCCAAAGAACTTTGGCAGTTTTAGACTTCCTCCTGAAATGTCCAAAATCCACAAGTCAAGTTTTGGACATCCTAGTTACGAAAATTGGATCTGTTTGAAGGCATCTATATTTACATGTACAGCTGCCTCTGCCTCTGTGAAACACTGCTATGCACACTACAAGCCACACCACCCCACCCTCAGAGGAAATGGTGAATACCAGGAAAAATCTGAAAACAGGTCTCCGGCATAATTTGGCTAAACTGGGGATCCTCTCTCTCTTTAGAGCCAAAGTCGGCCTTGGAGTAGTTCATGTAGAAAATCTTCACAAAAAGGACAGAAAAATCATCAAGACTATAATCACAAACACTACTGAAGAGTCAGACTGGAACATCAGCATCATAGAATCAAAGCAGGGATAATCCAGAAGGTAAGGAAAGCAAAAAAAGATGAAATTATTGGGAGGGAAAAAATCTTGGTACAGCTGGTTATTAGTTGTCTTCCATCTTCTAAGGCAACAGTTTGTGCCTTGGTGGTCAATTTTGGTATGGCTCAGAACCCCCACTCTGGCATTGCTCCCTCCGCTGCATTTGCTGCAGATGATAACAATAGGTGAGAAGGTGCAGATTTCACTGGGCTCTCCTCTTGGCCAACCAAACTTTCCTTTTTGCTTCATCTATTCCAATGCTCTACCAGTCAGCCTGCACAGTAACAGTCATCAGTGACTGTCACCCAGTTTTCCACCATCTTCATTTCTCGTATGTAGGTGTCGTAGTATGTAGGCGAGCAAATGGCTAGGGCCCTATTTACAAGATACCTAATAAGGTCAGTCTTATAATGTGTGGATTATACAAATCAGCATGAATTGGCCAAGTGGTTGAGTGAATTGCTACAGCTGGTTCTATGGTGTATATGGTGAAAGATTCCTTCACCTGCATGAAGATTATATGCAATCTACACATTCATAGCAGCACTTTGTCTATGTGCCTGTTTGACATTACATGCTTATTAACAAACATGTCACTGTAGGAAGCCATCGCATGGTGGCACAGTGGTTAGCACTACTGCCCCACATCACCAGGGACACGGATTCAATTCCCGGCTGGGGCCATTGTCTGTGCAGAGTTTGCACATTCTCCCTGTGTCTGTGTGGGTTTCCTCTGGGTGCTCCGGTTTCCTCTCACAGTCCAAAGATGTGTGGGTTAGGTGGATTGGCTGTGCTAAATTGACTTTTAGTTTCAGGAGGGCTGGCAGAGTAAATATGTGGGGCCACAGGGATTGGGATTGGGTGGATTGTGGTCGGTGTAAACTCGATGGGCCGAATGGCCTTCCTCTGCACAGTAGGGATTCTATGATTCGAGTTCAGTTTACTGACATTGTGTATGTTCAAATAGATGATGTTCTGCCCGCTACTGAATTAAATAATATTGTGTATGAATTTCGGTGCTGGTGCGAAGCCAGGTATATAGGCCATGATGAGACCATCCAGTTCTACTGAAAGAGTTCTTCTATCGGTCCAAATTATACATGCTTGGCTGAGAGCCCAGACTCTCAAAATGATTATCAAAGCAAGGAATTCCGGAAAGAACTACTGACTTGGCTGAACTGATGTCTTTAAGTAGTTATAACAAGTCGTTCTTTCTGTGATTTCTTTTGACAATGCTTCAGTGTTTATTTGCACAAGATTAAGAGGCGTAAAGTGATGTGTCCGTTACTAATACATAAATGGTCTGTCTGAAGGACTTTTAGGAGCAGCTGTTTTTTAAAAAAGATGATTTCTGGGCCGGTGATTTCTTTTGAGTACTTTCACACATTTAATTGTTACTATGTGGCTCAATAGTTCTGTGCATAGTGTAAACTGGGTGAATAGGCAAGGAAGGACCATGAGTTGGCACAGAGAATCTGAGGGGCCATGGAAGTGGATGGCTGAACATAACTTGGCATGGGAGCTATCAAGAACTGGGCAGAAACCATGGGTTGGCACTGAGTTGGAATGGAGGGGCATGGGCAATAGGGGTATGACCCTTGGACCCTTGCCCAAACCCATACTATGGTTCACGACTCCTCTGAGTGGCTGAGAACTATGAGTCATCCAAAAGCTAGCCTGCCTCCACAGAAATTGCAGGCAACTATGAAATGCCTATTCTCGCAATGGACCTGACCAAGTCAGGGGTGCAGGGCACATGTTCACTATCTTCACTCGTAGCCAGCCAATAAAAAGTGGGTGCACCGGGAATGGGAGGAGGAATCCCAGAATTGGGTCCGGCCTGCCATTTTTAAATGGTTCTGTAGTCCACAAAAATCCAGAAGCTAGTCAAAGTCTGGAATTCTCCAACCTTGCCGTGGCTGGGATTCTCCAGTCTTGCTGCAATGGAGAGTGTTTTGGCTGAGTGTCAAATTATCTGTTCTCAATGGCAGCAGTAAGGCATTGGAGAATTCCAGCCAATGTCTTAAGCAAATCAGCCTGATTCTACCAAGAAAAATTTTGATCTTCACAGCTGTCAATTGTTTTGAGAAATATAGAAAAATGCAATACAGAAGAATGTAAAAAATTACATTATTCATCAAAAAAAATTTTCAAAATTTTTGCAATTTTCCCAACATCATACAAACAACAATCATGTGTTTTATTTTTGTAAAGTACTGATATTTGTTAGAAAACATTCATTGTATATACAGTATTAAATATGCTCAGTTTTCTATCATTGCTTAGTGTAGATTCACTACCAAAAGATTAAAATTTAAATCCTAGTCTTGATTTACTTTCACTCCTAAAACTCCATTTGAAGGGAGTGAAGAGTGGGATGAGGAGGGTTGGGAAGATTGTGGGGAAGAGGGGGTGTGGGTTGTTCACTGCAGCACTTATCTACTTTCCTCATAGTTGACCAAAGAATTACATTGCTACAATTCACCTTCCATAAACTAACCAACTTGGCCTTACAACTGAGAATGATGTTGATACATGTGTATGAGTCAGAAAAGAGAGAAAGACCTAAAGTCCAAATATCATATCACTTAAGAAGTGGCCCTAGAAATAGTGGATGCATCTTCCAAGATTCTGAAGACTCTGGAACAGTTCCCACAGATTGGATGGTAGCTAATGTAACTCCACTCTTTAAAAAGGGAGGTAGAGAGAAATCAGGGAATTATAGACCAGTCAGCCTGACATCAGTAGTGCGGAAAAATGTAAAGTCCATGATCAAAGACTTTATAGCAGAGCACTTGGTAAACAATGGCAGAATCAGACACAGTCAGCTTGGATTTACATAAGAACATAAGAAATAGGAGCAGGAGTAGGCCATCTAGCCCTTCGAGCCTGCCCCACCATTCAATAAGATCATGGCTGATCTGTCGTGGCTCAGTTCCACTTTCCCGCCTTCTCCCCATAACCCTTAATCCCTTTGCCTATCAAAAACCTATCAACCCGCATCTTAAATATATTTAGTGAGACAACCTCCACTACTTCAACGGGCAGAGAATTCCAGAGATTCACCACCCTTTGAGTGAAGAAGTTCCTCCTCAACTCCGTTCTAAACCACCCCCCCCTTATCTTGAGGCTGTGCCCCCTAGTCCTACTGTCCTTTCTGAGCGGGAACAGCCTCTCCACCTCTATCCTATCCATCCCATTCATCATCTTATACGTCTCAATGAGATCTCCCCTCATTCTTCTAAACTCTAACGAGTACAAGCCCAGTCTATTCAGCCTCCCCTCATAGCTCAACCCCCTCAATTCTGGTATCAGCCTAGAAAACCTCCTCTGCACTCCCTCCAAGGCCAAAATATCCTTGCGTAAGTGCGGCGACCAAAACTGCACACAGTACTCCAGCTGCGGCCTCACCAGTGCCCTATACAGCTGCAGCAAGACCTCCCTACTTTTATATTCAATCCCCCTCGCTATGAAGGCCAGCATCCCATTCGCCTTCCTGACCACCTGCTGCACCTGCAGGCTGGGTTTTTGCGACTCATGCACAAGGACCCCGAGGTCCCTCTGCACCGTCGCATGCTGCAGTTTTTCGCCATGTAAGTAAGTCCTTCCTACCATTATTCCTGCCAAAGTGGACAACTTCACACTTGCCAACATTAAATTCCATTTGCCAGTTCCTTGCCCATTTGCCCAGCCTATCTAGATCCTTCTGCAGACTCTCCACACCCTCCTCACAATTTGCCTTTCCACCAATCTTGGTGTCACCAGCAAATTTCGACACCATACACTTGGTTCCTTCCTCCAGATCATCTATATAAATGGTAAATAGCTGAGGCCCCAGCACCGATTCCTGGGGCACTCCACTAATCACCAACCGCCAATCCGAATAGCACCCATTGACCCCCACTCTCTGCCTCCTATTTGACAGCCAATCCCCTATCCACGCTAACACCCTACCCCCAACTCCATGCCCCCTAACCTTCTGTAACAACCTCTTGTGCAGCACCTTATCAAACGCCTTCTGAAAATCAAGAAACACCACATCTACCAGTTGTCCTCTATCCACCACACTAGACACATCCTCATAGAATTCCAATAAATTCGTCAGACACGACTTCCCCTTAACGAAACCGTGCTATGTCTGCTCTATCAAACAACTCTCAAGATGCCTCGCTATTTTCTCCTTGATTACGGATTCAAGCGTTTTACCTACAACAGACGTTAAACTAACCAGCCTATAATTCCCTGCCTTTTGCCTGCTACCCTTCTTAAACAACGGCATAACATTAGCCGTTTTCCAATCTTCTGGCACTTCTCTGGAATCCAGCGAGGTTTGGAAAATAATCATCAAGGCATCCACTATCACCTCCGCCATTTCTTTCAGAACCCTTGGATGCATTCCATCCGGTCCTGGGGACTAGTCCACAGTTAGTCCCTCCAGTCTGTCGAGCACTGCCTCTCTAGTAACAATAATGTCATTCAGGCCCTCCACTCCTACCATCTTTCTATCGCTAACACCCGGCAAACTATTCACGTCCTCCTCCGTGAAGACCGAAGCAAAAAAGTTATTCAAGGCCTCAGCCATTTCCCCATCCCCCACCACTAAGTCCCCCCTCTCATCCTCTAAGGGTCCAACGTTCACCCTAGCCAGCCTCTTCCTTTTTATATATTTATAAAAACTCTTACTATCCTTTTTTATATTTAGCGCTAGCCCAGCTTCATAGTTTATCCTACCTTTCTTTATCAACTTCTTCGTCATTCTTTGTTGATATTTAAACCTCTCCCAATCCTCTTCTCGCCCACTACTCTTAGCTACTCTAAACGCATCCGCTTTTAATTTAATACTCTCCTTTACCTCCTTCGTTATCCACGGCTGATTATCTCTCCTCCTACGATCCTTTTTAACCATAGGAAAAAATTTCTGCTGAGCACCAAGAAAGATCTCCTTAAAGATCCTCCACTGTTCCTCAGCAGACCTACCTTCCAATGCGCTCCCCCCATCAACATTCGCCAATTCCTCTCTCATCCTATCGTACTCCCCTCTGTTCAAACAAAGGACACAGGTCCGGGAACCCACTTTCTCCTCCTCCGTCTGCATCAGAAACTCCACCATACAATGATCACTCTTCCCAAGAGGATCCTTCACCACAAGGTCCCTAATTCTACCTGCCTCATTACATAACACCAGATCCAAGATAGCTCACTCCCTCGTCGGCTCCAACACACACTGTTCAAGGAAACTATCCCGGCAGCATTCCAAGAACTCTTCCTCAAGCCCACCTCGTCCAACATGGGTCGACCAATCAATATGTAGATTGAAATCCCCCATAATTATCGCCGTTCCATTCCTGCACGCCGCATTTATTTGCGCGTTAACAGCCCGCCCCACCTCCAGATCATTATTTGGGGGCCTATAGACGACACCCGCCAGTGTCTTCCTCCCTTTGCTGTTCCTAATCTCCACCCACAATGATTCCACCTTCTGCTCAATGGCTCCTATATCTTCCCTTACTACCACTCTGATGCTATCCTTAATCAGCAGAGCTACGCCCCCCCACTTTTTCCTCCCGCCTATCCTTCCTAAACACTTGATACCCCTGTACATTCAGCTCCCTGTCCCTGTCACCTTGCAGCCACGTCTCTGTAATGGCAACCAGATCATATCCATTTGTGCTGATCTGCGCCACCAGCTCATTCACTTTATTCCGAATGCTTCGTGCATTCAGATAAAGTGCCTTCATCCCAGCCTTCACCTGTACCCTATTTGCAGGAATGCCACCAACCTTACTCACGCACCCTACTCCCTTTATTATTGGGACATCCTTGGCCTCTATCCGTACCTGTACCCTCTCCTTTACTTTAGACCCTGTAATTTCACCTACTCTCGCACCCTCCCCCCCAACAATTAGCTTAAAGCCCTATCTACAGTCCTATTTACGAAATGGAAATCATGCTTGAGCGCGATTGTCAATATATTTTCCCAAAGACAGGGGAGTATGGAACTGGAGGGCATAGGTTTAAGGTGACAGAGGAGAGATACAGGGGGCTCCAGAGGGGCAATTTTTTCGCACAGAGGGTGGTGTCTGGAACGCGCTGTGGAGGTAGTGGTAAAGGCGGGTACAATCTTGTCTTTTAAAAAGCATTTAGACAGTTCTGAGGGTACAATGGGTACAGAGGGGGATATGGGCCAAATGCGGGCAATTGGGACTAGCTTCGCGGTTAAAAAAAAGCGGCATGGACAAGTTGGGCCGAAGAGTCTGTTTCCATGCTGTAAATCTCTACAAATCTAATCTTTAAATCTACTGGAATTCTTTGAGGATGTAACTTGTAGCTTGAGGAAGGGGAGCCAGTCAATGTGGTTTATTTGGGCTTTCAGAAGGCTTTTGACAAAGTCCCACATAAGAGATTAGCGTGAAAAATTAAAGTGCATGGAATTAGGGGTAGTGTATTGAGATGGATAAAAACTGGTCGGCAGACAGGAAATAAAGAGTAGCAATAAATGGATCATTTATCCGAATGGCAGGGGGTGACTAGTGGGGTATTGCTGATCATTGCTACAACCTCCCTGCTAGTCACTCCCTGATTAAGATAAGGGAACTAAATGCATATCTCCAGATTTGCAGATGACACAAAACTGGGTGGGAGGGTGAATTGTGAGGAGGATGTGGAGATGCTTTAGTGCAATTTGGATAAGTTGAGTGAGTAGGTAATGCATCATAATGATGCAGTATAATGTGGATATATGTGAGGTTATTCTCTTTGGTAGCAAAAACTGCAAGAAAGGTTATAATCTGATGGCTATAAATTAATGTGCTGTGTGCAACGAGACCTGGGTGTCCTCGTCCACCAGTCACTAAAGGTAAGCATGCAGATGCAGCAGACAGTAAAGAAGGTAAATATTATGTTGGCCTTCATATCAAGAGGATTTGAGTACGGGAGCAAGAATGTCTTACTGCAATTATAGGTGAGGCCACACCTGGATATCATGTGGAATTTTTGTCTCCTTAACTAAGGAAGAATGTTTTTGCTATGGAGTGCAGAGAATGTTTATCATACTGATTCCTGGGATGGCAGGACTGATGTATGAGGAGAGATTGAGTTGGTTTGGATTATATTCAGTTTAGAAGAATGAGGGAGGAATCTCATAGAAACTTATAAAATTCTACCATGACTCAACAGGGTAGATGCGGGAAGATTGTTCTCAATGGTGGGGGTGTCCAGAACCAGGGTTCACAGTCTAAGGATACAGAGTACACCTTTTAGATTGGCCTACTCCTATTCCTACTTTTTATGTTTCTATGTCAAATAACAATTACATTAAAATGAAACAGGAATAGAGAGGCATTGACAATTTAAGATTAAAGAATTTAAATTGATTTACATAGCATTAGAAGTAGGAAGTTCCATCATGTGCTAATATAAAGGAAAATGCATGAATACATATTTTGGCCACAACTCTAATTTTCATTTAAGAAGATCAAACTAACTTCTGATTTCCCGAAATTACAAGAATAAACCTGAAGACAAATGAATTGTAATCTTTCCTAAAGCAGTAAAGATTAATAAACCAAGTCAGCTTTATGTTTTTAAACAAATATTCTGGTAGTAATGTAGACAACTAATTTCATTTTTTCCATGAACTTTATCAGTTTAGCTCCAGCAATAAAGGAAAACCTGTTTAATCTAATTCTGTCAGTATTGGAAGGAATGCTTTTAAATTAAGCTTGATCAGTCTACCAAAACCTTCTCTTCTCCAGTGAAAATAAACTAATCCAGATTGATCTGATTCACTGCAGCAAGTCCACACATACCAAAATGTTGATGGCAATTAGTTCTTATCAGACAAAAGGGTAGGTGGTCTGTTATTAAAACTTAGAACAGCTGATTTGGATTTGCTGAAGGGAGAGTAACTACAATTACTTGCTAATTCTGAATATTAAATAATGTATAACTACCAGTATATCCTCACTTAATGTTTCAGTTGAGTTCCTGAAAAGTGCAATGTTAAGTGAAACAATTTTAAACAATCCACATTTTCCTGTTAGAAACAATGCCAAAACTGTACCATATTTCTCATCAGAAAATAAGATTAAAGCATTATTCTTTGTTAGATTCCTATATTGGTAAAGGAAATAGCTTCTAAAATAAAATAAATTTTAAAAATCTAAAAGAAACATATGCTAACTTTTATCTTCTATTCTCTGCTGATCCTGCTTTCCAAATCTCCCGTTCACCACACATCCTGCTTTCCAGCCCTCCTGGGCTGCGGACCCTTCCTTTCACTGACCCTCCAGTTCTTGGCCTTCCCTGTTCCTTAACTAAACGTCTTGCTGACCCTCCAACTTGCGGCCTCTGTCACTTTCTGACTCAGCTACTCGCCAATCTTTCCTCTCGGAATGTCTTGCTCCCCAATTGCTCTACTGTGAGTGAGGGCTCTCGAGATGAGCGGTAAGAGCAATAGGTGCAACTTTTACCTAAATCTTCAATTCAAGCTACTTAAAAAAAAACCCTGTGGCATATTTAGCCTTGTATATTGAAAGCAGGAAGATGATTTGCGTAGTGTTAAAAATTTTCGAGATGTGCCTTGAAAATAAGGAGCTGCAGCAGTACTAGAACATTAGAAGTCCGATTGCAGTGAAGAATGGTGGAAATGCGCGCTGCCGACAGTGATATGGGACAAAAGTAAACTCATACTTGGGTTCACATATTCTTGTAGGCATTAACAAAAACCATTGTCTTTTAACAGTCCCAGATTGATGCTTCTGCACCATCAGAACCCATACTTTTGCAATCCTGAGCCTCTGACTTTGAATCAGATCTGAATCTGGATCTTCTTTGAATGGGAATGCAGGTTCAGCAGAAGGAAATACTGAGTGGAAAAGTCAGGGATTGGGATGTTTGGATAGGTGAGGAACAGGTGAGACCACAAATTGGAGGAGTGGTAGCAAGAGGGTGGATAAGGAACTGGGAGAGACATCTCAAAAATAGCACCAACTGGGTCATGTTGCCCTGGGTCAGGCCAGTGCAAAACGACTCTAAAATCAAATTCACTACACTAAGAGATTATAGCCCCCATTAATTGATCAACGTTAAAATGAAACAAGATAAAACAGCATGACACTAATGGTTGATGTTAGGTCCTGAGAGACTTAGCAATGATTGCATTTTTAAAAATAACATTGCTTGATGTTAAAGACACATCTTGAATTGACTATCAGAAGCAGATTGAATTCATCCTAGCGAGATTTGAGTTTCACTGAAACAAAACACTGCAAGATGTTTTTAATTTTGAACACATCAGTCTTCAACAACAGAAAACACATCAAGTTATGAATACTTACTTTACTTCAAAAATGCCACGCATTGAGTAATGCTTTGCTTCCCTTTGTTTTTCTCTTTTGCTATGTAATATACCTCTCTTGCCACAACTTTATTATTTTCAGTATTAGGTAGACCAGCAGATGATTTGTTCTTCGGGTTCTTAGCTATGTTATCCACGAGTGACTACTTCAGTTGTTGTGTATGAATAGTTGCATGGCTCACCCTCTAATTTACACTTATTTCAGACTTCTATTAGGTGCCTTAATTGAATTGCTGATATTCAGATAGATACCAGAATAACTTTATCAATAATTCTTGATGTAGAAGCTTTAAGATTCATGACTAAACTTAATCCTGGTCACAAGTCATAGTCCATACACTAAACTACTAGATAAACATCAGAACTCAGGTCTTAGGGAAAATAGGAACAGGAGTAGGCCACTCAGCCCATCAAGCCTGCTCTGTCATTCAATATAATCATGGCTGATCGGACACCAAATGTGGTTAAAGTGATAACAAAGAGACATAATTAGGCTGCAATCTGCTCAGCTGGGGCACAGATTTAGAACTATGATTTCCTGATATGTTTTCTGAGGTCTCACTGAAACTCCATTGAAGGCCAAACAAAGAAGCTCAAACCTTGTTAGGATGAATTCAAACTGCTTCTAATAGTCAATACAAGATTTGTCTGTAACACCAAGAAATGGAAAATAGAATTTTAAAAATGCAAACTTATCACTAAGTCTATCTACAATTACTTAATAAAGTAAAGGGTAAAAATTCAAAGGGTAAAGAGAATTAGATTAATATTAATTTTTCATCACTTCTGCATGATCCTAAGACTTGCTGTCTACTCTTACATTTACAGAATGGCTACTTGGACAAGCCTATGAAACCATTTGCCCCACCAAGGAAACAACATCTCAAGAAGATGTTACAAAATACAGACATTCATGAAAAGGAACTTGTACTACTTTTTTTAAAAAATTGGCAAGTAATAGGGATAATTGCCCTAAACTTAGATTTGATATGTAATTTGACAAAAATGGAAACTACTGTCAAATCCAACAATTGAAGTTTGCAATTTAATTCTGCTCTACTTTTGAATTGCCTGAAGTTACATGAATAAATTTCCCATTTCACCCAAAATCAAAATGTATTTTATGCACTCATTTTATATGTTACTCAAACCATCTAATAATTCTTAAAAGCTCTAATTTTTAATGAATACCTCTTTTAAATTTAGGCACAATTTACAACCCGGGAAACCCACAAATTTTCAGGTGGAATTTCATTTTGGAAAAATGTAATGCTGTCATTGGTAACCAAAATTTTCTTGATTTACATGTTCTTTTAAGAAAAGCAACAGCCTGTCATTAGTTTACTATAGATCATTCATGATAGTTTAAAAAAAATCACAAGTTGGTTTGGACAGAAATTTTGCAAAACCCCAAATAATGCATTGAGATAATTTCTAATACATATTTTAATTTCAGTCAGGCCTCTGTGATAGACATTTTCTTTTTATTATTATTCATTTACATGTTTGTTTAAAGTGAATGAGCAAAACATCCAAAATGAATTTCCATGTGGAAAATAAAGTGAAATTAAAACTGAATTGAGATTGAACTCAAACTAGTTTGAAATAATATGCCACCAAATACAAAACACTGTTATCTTTTAACTGATTTAAATGAACTGAAACAAAAGTAGTTTAAGAAAATAAAAAGCCTTCAATTTCTCAAAGCTGCTTTCTTAAGTTGTTGTAAATAAACCTTATCACTATTTCACTAATTTCAAAAACTAGTTTTGTTGTATATTATGTTTTGTTGCACTCAGTCCTGTCTGCCCTAATCCATTTCCATTGCACTATTAGAATCTTCCCTAACTGCTCCACTCACTTGTCACATCCTGGATGAACCTGTCTGCACAGAGCACTCCCCTCCTTTCTGGTTTCCAAAACACTTCCATCTTTGGATAAACTCAGAGCTGCGTTTTTGCATTAGTCTCATCGAAGAGACTGTTTCCTATAATTAAGACTCCTCTTGATTTCAAACATTCAGCCTTTAGCCTCATGCTGTACTGTCAAATTGTAATAGAGATTTTTGAAAACCATTGGTCCTCCTTCATTGTCAGTACGAATCTGTACATTCTACTTTATTGATAGGTTATTTTGAAGACTCACTGTAAATCATATTTTTAAAAGTCTTATTAAATAATTAGTTTCTGACATTTAAAATAATGTCACGCCCTGTTCCACCAAAGTTTCTCTGACTTCCTTTTGTCCTCTCTTTGCCAATCAGGATATTTGGTCTCTTCAGCCATTAGCAAAGATACACCATATGAAGGCACTTCATCTGAAGTGTCTCCATCCCCTCCATCCCCCCTGAGGGTCAGGCATGGGGAGTGCCCCCAAGCATTGCCCAAAGCACAAAGTGGCAATGCCCAGGGGTCACATTGGCACTGCCAACTGGGAATCAGGCAGTGCAAAGACTGTTGGAGGTGCGTTCCCTGGGGATTGGTGGGGGTGGGGGCCCCATTGCCACTCTGCATTTGATAGAGGGAGGGAAGCCAGTGTTCGGGGCTGGCGGGGGAACCAGGAGAACATAAGAACATAAGAAATAGGAGCAGGAGTAGGCCATCTAGCCCTTCGAGCCTGCCCCGCCATTCAATAAGATCATGGCTGATCTGTCGTGGCTCAGTTCCACTTTCCCGCCCTCTCCCCATAACCCTTAATCCCCTCTCTTATCAAAAGCCCATCAACCCGCGTCTTAAAAATATTTAGCGAGGCAGTCTCCACCACTTCAACGGGCCAGTTTAGGGGGTGGACAACATTGAGGCGGGCTTGGGGCAGTACGGTATCAAGGCTGGCCTGGGCATATTTGGGAAGCCAGCAATCGTGCCATGGAGGGGTAGCATTGCAGGGGTTGTGAAGCTGGCCGATCGAACTGGCCAGCAATCGGAAGGTCGACAGACAGGCGTCACTGCGCATGCGCCGATGTTGGCACTGACAAATCGGTGCATGCGCAGTGGCCCACTCAGCACTATGCTGCTGGCCTCTCCAGTGGGAATAGCTCACAGCTTTTTGGACTGATTCACACGAGTGCACTCTGCAATAACAGATTGTGGGAGATTCATTTTGAAACTCCTGCTGAACAAAAAGCTTAATTTACTCCAGTTTTTACGTGAATTCGACACTTAGAATTTATTTGGAAGAATTGTCCCAGTACCTGAATTCCAGAGAGGAAGAATGTTTTATTAATAGTCATTGTTTTGAAAACTGGCATATTAAATACAGTAACACTACTTTGCTTGTATTTTGAATTAATTTCTGCACAATTCATAGTTAACGGTTTCATAGTATTAAAAAAAATTGCATAGATAAGGTTGTGAAAACTACTGTTTAATACATGAGCTATCAGAAGACAATGTGTTCCAGTACTCTGCTTTGAACTATCCAAACCTCTTCACTGACTTTTCTTAAACAGCATGAACACAATAACTTGTAGGCAACAAACTATATTTAAAATCATTAATAAAATGCTTGATCTTGATCTGCTCTGTATCTTATACTGTTTTACCAACTAAAATTACTAAACTAATCATCATGGTGAGTTGCTCCTTTTAGCAAATGGTTGAAAGTATTCTGATTAAATCACCATCTGAAATGTGAAACCAAATTATTTTCTTGCCCGAGGCAATTCTGCAAGCAGAAAAACTCAATTATTTAAGAGATCTGTGATTTGCAATAATTCAAAGGAAATACTGGACACATTTGTGTTAATCCCCCTCATTTTCACTGCGTCAACAATTTTAAATTAGAAATGTTTTCCTGAAAACAGTTGTCACATACTTCTACTGACTGATTGTATCATGGCATTACCTTGAATTATCTGAGAATCTGGAAGAAGGGAGTGGGTGTAGGCGTAAATGATAGTGAAGGTCTTGCATAAAATTTCCCCCTTCTTCAAAGAAAAGCTGATGCAACCTCATGGAAGTGCCATCAAGTTGACAAATGGGTGCTGTACAATCCTGTGCCTCCCACTGAAATCCGACCCTTGATTTACACAATATCATCCTGTAAGGAATGTTTAACTACAGAGCATAGTTTAAACTGATCTATATAAGGTAATATAATCCATTTATTATACGCTTGATTTAGAAGACAGACATACTGGAAAAGAACAATTTGTCCTGACTTCATTTGCCAACCCAGTATTAAATAAGGGTGCAATGCGAATAGATCTTCAGTTTGAGGATAATTAATAAGTTACAGGCTATAGGCGTGATTCAAAAATTCAGTGAAGATAGAATTCTATTACATTATCAGTGATAGGCCAGACTGGTATGGGCCTGTTATAATAGACTGATCTGACAAGGCAACTTTCCATTTTTACTTAATGTTTACCATAGTCCAACAAGATATCTTTCAACTTCAATTCTATTAAAATAAGAGCTTTAATTCTATTTATCTTTGTAATTTACATGTCACTGTATCATCTCTCTCTGGCTGTCCTGATCTCCACTAATTTCTCTTGCATTTCTCAGCTAAAGGTGGGAGTTAAAGCAGCTTTCCAATCATTTATTTTTACAACAGTTCCCCCCACCAACTCGCCATTTTGTATCCCTGCTGTTTCCTGGGTGTCAGTAAGTCAGAGGTTAGAACAACATTACAATCAAGCATAGCTCCAGGCTCTGCTTACCAGCCTTCCTGACTCAGTAGTTCCCAACAGTTGGAACATCAGTTTGCCATCAGCCCTTTCATACCAATATGACTTGAGGTTATGAAATAAATAGCTGAAATTAGAAAATCTAATGCTGTTCAAATGTGGAATTGTTAAGTTTGCATTGCAACAGGTGCTATATCAGTGAAAGCAAAAGTTTGTGAATTGTTATTTTCATAATTTTTTTATTGGAAAACAATTTAACATTTAAGCTGTTGTTTTTGTATCTTCACAGCCTTTCCTTACAAAACAACCTAATTAACAAAAGCGTCAATGGACACGAGATTTTAACTCTGTTTCTCTCTCCACAGATGCTGCCAGATCTGCTGAGTTTATGCAACATTTTCTGTTTTTATTTCTAATTAATAGTCTGACTGCAAAGCAAGGGTTTGTGTGTGTGATCCAAACAAGATTTTATTTTACAAAGATACATTCATCCAAGTCTACAAAAACAAATCTAAAGTCCTTTAATTATAGTAACACCCTTGTCTAATAGTACCTTTATCCAAATATAAATAAATAATACTGAAAATACACAGCAGGTCTGTCAACATTTGAAAGAGAAAAGGCCGTTGGACATTTCAGGCAGAAAGCTTTTTGTCAGATCTGATTGACTGCCGACAGAAGAACCCCTTTATAAAGCTAACCAAAACAAAGGGAGGACGTGGAGCAGGGAGATCAGCAGGAAAAAGTCCACAGTACAAATATACTAACTTCGTAACAGTTAGCTGATCTCAGCCAGAGTAGAAGTTCTATTACAATGGGCCTCAGCATTGCAAGCTAGGGAAAGGAAAACAATTAGCCACAGTTTTCAATTCTAATCATCATTCAATGACTCCAGCTGGATTTTTTTGGCATTTTACATTCACTCTTGTGATATGATCACTGCGAGCAATGTTTTCTATCTGAAATGTCCAATGGTTTGCTTCTTCTTCTCATGTTGATAGTTCTGCTGTGTATTTTCACCATTTAATTTTACTGTCCATCCTTAGCTGCCCTTGAGAAGGTTAGCCTCTTCAAAATATTGAACGTTAACCTTTTAGGCTTGAATTTCATGCCTGGCGTGGATTCAAAGTCAGCAGGCCCAGAAGCGGATGCAGAATCTGCCTCTGGGTGAGATCGCATCATCAACACAATTTCACGCTGGGTGACCAATTAAAGTATGCCAAGCGTGAAATGCATTTTCCAGTTAGCCTGACAGTGCAGGCTGGGTGGGAACTAGTTGGGTGCCAGGTCCAATGGGGATCCAGCAAGCAGTTAAAAGACTCTGCAGACAGCACCCTGAGGCCTACTGGATGTTGTAAGAACATAAGAACATAAGAAATAGGAGCAGGAGTAGGCCATCTAGCCCTTCGAGCCTGCCCCGCCATTCAATAAGATCATGGCTGATCTGTTGTGGCTCAGTTCCACTTTCCCGCCCTCTCCCCATAACCCTTAATCCCCTCTCTTATCAAGAACCCATCAACCCGCTTCTTAAAAATATTTAGCGAGGCAGCCTCCACCACTTCAACGGGCAGAGAATTCCAGAGATTCACCACCCTTTGAGTGAAGAAGTTCCTCCTCAACTCCGTTCTAAACCGCCTCCCCTTTATCTTGAGGCTGTGCCCCCTAGTCCTACTGTCTTTTTTGAGCGGGAAGAGTCTCTCCACCTCTATCCTATCCATCCCATTCATCATCTTATACGTCTCAATGAGATCTCCCCTCATTCTTCTAAACTCTAACGAGTACAAGCCTAGTTTATTCAGCCTCTCCTCATAGCTCAATCCCCTCAACTCCGGTATCAGCCTAGTAAACCTCCTCTGCACTCCCTCCAGGGCCAAAATATCCTTGCGCAGGTGCGGCGCCCAAAACTGCACACAGTACTCCAGCTGCGGCCTCACCAATGCCCTATACAGCTGCAGCAAGACCTCCCTACTTTTATATTCAATCCCCCTCGCTATGAAGGCCAGCATCCCATTTGCCTTCCTGACCACCTGCTGCACCTGCAAGCTGGGTTTTTGCGACTCATGCACAAGGACCCCGAGGTCCCTCTGCACCGTCGCCTGCTGCAGTTTTTCTCCACGTAAGTAATAGTCCTTCCTACCATTCTTCCTACCAAAGTGGACCACCTCACACTTGCCAACATTAAATTCCATTTGCCATTTCCTGGCCCATTCGCCCAGCCTATCTAGATCCTTCTGCAGACTCTCCACACCCTCCGCACAATTTGCCTTTCCCCCAATCTTGGTGTCATCAGCAAATTTCGACACCCTGCACTCGGTTCCCTCCTCCAGATCATCTATATAAATGGTAAATAGCTGAGGCCCCAGCACCGACCCCTGGGGCACCCCACTAGTCACCAACCGCCAATCCGAATAGCACCCATTGACCCCCACTCTCTGCCTCCTATTTGACAACCAATCCTCTATCCACGCTAACACCCTACCCCCAACTCCCTGTCCCCTGACCTTCTGCAATAACCTCTTGTGAGGTACCTTGTCAAACGCCTTCTGAAAATCCAGAAAGACCACATCCACCGGCTCTCCTCTATCCACTGCCCTAGACACATCCTCATAGAACTCCAGTAAATTTGTCAGACACGACTTCCCTTTAATGAAACCGTGTTGCGTCCGCCCTATCAAGCAATTCCCTTCAAGATGCCTCGCAATTTCCTGCTTAATGACGGATTCTAACATTTTACCTACCACAGACGTTAAACTAACCGGCCTATAATTCCCCGCCTTTTGCCTGGCACCCTTCTTAAACAACGGCGTAACATTAGCCGTTTTCCAATCTTCCGGCACTTCCCCGGAATCCAGCGACGTCTGGAAAATAACCACCAAGGCATCCACTATCACCTCCGCCATTTCTTTCAGAACCCTCGGATGCATTCCATCCGGTCCTGGGGACTTGTCCACAATCAGCCCCTCCAGTCTGTCGAGCACCACCTCTCTAGTAACAGTAATGTCATTAAGACCCTCCATTCCTACCACCTTTCCATCGCTAACACCCGGCAAATTATTCACGTCCTCCTCCGTGAAGACAGAAACAAAAAAGTTATTCAAGACCTTAGCCATATCCCCATCCCCTACCACTAGCTCCCCTTTCTCATCCTCTAAAGGACCAACGTTCACCCTAGCCAGCCTCTTCCTTTTTATATATTTATAAAAACTCTGTTGTAGGTGAGGTAGAGTGGATTTTCTGCAATGCAGTAAGGAAGTAATAATGGTCGTAGCACTTAGTGGGCACAGAAGGTTGGAGAACAATTCCAATCAGCACTCAACCTTCCTCAGTGAATACCTTGGAATTATGGTGGAGGAGGTCAGTGCCAGATGGGACATTTTGATTTCCAGAGAAAGAAAGAGGAAGTTGCCACATGTCACCAAGAAAGCCTGGGCACAGTGTGGTGTGACAAATGTGGATTCAGAGCCACAAAAGTTCAACAAACTTCTGCAAAGGTGAGTACAGATGGTGGCATGGAACTGTGCAGAGAGATGTGTAATCAGGTGGACATTCCTTGAGATGCTCAGGAGTGCAAGAGTGTGCGTGCTAACTGGCACTGAAGCCTGTGTCTGCAAGGCTGGGTCTGCATGCTTTGCTTGAGTGCACTGGAGAGTGAGGTGCACCCTGCAACCTGGCACTTGGATGGGGAAGGGGACGTGAATAAACTAGAACGGTGCTTCAGGGAGAGGGAGCACTAATGATGCATTCTATTCTTCCCTTTCAGAACAGAAGCCATAATGCAGCAGAGGACAGAGGAACGGGCAGTGGGACAGCAGAATGGTCAATGGGATTCCCCATCTGCATCTCCTGACCTGCTACAGGATAGATGGATTTGGGATGAATTGCCACCACAGAGCTCGATCCTCTGGTTGTGGTGAGGCAAGGATCTCGGATGAAGGTAAGGGTGCAGTGAACAGCTGTGAGTGCAGTGGGGAGTGCAAACATTGTGGGGTCCTCTGATCTGAAATGGAAATGTCCCAGCAAAATGCCCACTGAAGCTCCAATCCAGATGAGACCATGCTGTAATTCATAAGAACATAAGAACATAAGAAATAGGAGCAGGAGTAGGCCATCTAGCCCTTTGAGCCTGCCCCGCCATTCAATAAGATCATGGCTGATCTGTCGTGGCTCAGTTCCACTTTCCCGCCCTCTCCCCATAACCCTTAATCCCCTCTCTTATCAAGAACCCATCAACCCGCTTCTTAAAAATATTTAGCGAGGCAGCCTCCACCACTTCAACGGGCAGAGAATTCCAGAGATTCACCACCCTTTGAGTGAAGAAGTTCCTCCTCAACTCCGTTCTAAACCGCCTCCCCTTTATCTTGAGGCTGTGCCCCCTAGTCCTACTGTCTTTTTTGAGCGGGAAGAGTCTCTCCACCTCTATCCTATCCATCCCATTCATCATCTTATACGTCTCAATGAGATCTCCCCTCATTCTTCTAAACTCTAACGAGTACAAGCCTAGTTTATCAGCCCGCCTAGCTTACACATTGACAATGTGATGATTGAATGTATTGACATGTTGTTTTCTTCCCACAGGTGCAGAATGTCTGGTGATCTTAAAGCCCACTCCTTAACCTTTGATGATGAGACACTGACACTTGCACCAATGTCACACCCCCTGAAGCAAGCTCCAGCACAGGTACTGATACATTGGTGGGCATTAAGTCATTGGCTCTGTAGGTATTGCACAGTGGTGAGGGCATATCACACCCGCATAAGGAGCTTGCAGAGGCAGAAGAGAAGCCCAGGGCACCATAAGTCGAAGGACAACTGGAGACTTGAGTCCAAGGCAGGTGACAAGCCTCTGGAGTCCTCCATCAGGAAGAAGATGCTGGACGTCCAGCAGAGTGTATGGGGAGATTTGTCAGAGAACCTGACGTGACACGGTCTCTGTCATGGAGGAGTCCATGCCAAGTATGAGCACTGCGCTGACATGCAGGACCAAGCACATAGCCTCCTTCGTGGAGAGAGTTGTAACTCATGGCGAGGCAGTTCCAGGAACAGTTTGGAGTTCCTGGGGTTGTGATTGGACCTGTAACCCTACACTGTCACGGAACTCAGGAGGTCACTGCCAGTGTGAGAGATGGATGAGGCATTTGGTCTCTCAGCTAGTTGTTTGTCCATCAATGGTGATCAAAGAGGTCCAAACACATCTCATTCTGGAGGGCAAGCTGCCTGTCATCTCTGTGGGCTCCTTTCAGGGAGGCTCAAGATCAGAACACCAGTGCCTGGGTGCCTCTTCTGGTGAATGTCAAGATGTCAGAGGAATGCCCACCCACAGCGCTGGATGCATCCTCCTAGGTGCAGCCCATTTGAGTGGGGTGGGGGCACCAAGACGCAGTATGCAAATGTAATTTTAAGGCAACTTGAATAGAACAAGGGCATGTCACCTGTGACATACTTTATGTTCAATACTGTATCATTTCTACATGATTGGCCAAAACATAGTTTTTTTAATGCATTGAAAATTATATAAACATTAGGGACAATTTTGCTCCTGTGTTCACTGCAAGTGAGATTTCTTTTCCGATTTTCTCCATCGCCTCACCAGTGACGTAACAAATGGATTTTAATAAGATTGACTACTATTAATGAGCCTCCCCACCACATAATTCCCCCTTACTAAATATTCATACCACACCAACGTGACACCATGTCACCAAGGTTTACAACGGCTTCAGAAGAATGGGGTCCAGTCAATGGGATCGTCTGGAGTCAGGATAAATAAGTGTTTTCCTGGTTGGCAAAATGTAACTAGTGGGGTGTCACAGGGTCTTCGGGCTCCAACTATCTACAATCTATATTAATGACTTGGATGCAGGGATAGAATGTACTATAGCCAAATTTGCAGAAGACACTAAAATAGATGGGATGGTAAGCTGTAATGAGGAAATAAGAAATTTACAAATGGTTATAGATAGGATAGGTGAATGGGCCAAAATGTGGCAAAAGGAGTTTAACTTGGATAAGTGTGAGGTTATCTATTTTGGTTGGAAAAATGGAAAGTCCCCTTATTATCTAAATGGAGAGAGTCTTCAGGGTGTTTCAGTGTAGAAGGTGTCCTTGTGCCTAAGTTGCAGAAAACAGTAATGGCAAGTAATAAGGAAAGTAAATGGAATTTTGGCATCTATAGCTAAAGGAATAGAATATTAAAGTAAGGAAGTGTTGTTGCAACTATACATGGCATTGGTGAGACCACACCTGGAGTACTGTGTATAGTTTTAGTCCCCTTATTTAAGGAAGGATGTAGTGGCATCCGAGCCAGTCAGAGGAGGTTCACAAGAGATGAAGGGTTTGTTGTATAAAGAGAGATTGAGCAGTTTAGGCTGATACTTTCTAATGTTTAGAAAAATAAATGGAGATTGCAATATATAAAATGTATTGACAAAGTAGACATAGAATGGATTCTTCCACTTGTGGGGTAATCTAGAACAAGAGATCATAGTTTGAGGATAAGGGGTAGCAGCTTTAAAACAGAGATGAGGAGAAGCTACTTCTCTCAAAGGATCGTGATTCTTGGAATTCACTACCCCAGAGTGCAGTGACGCTGGGACATTGAGCAAATTAAAGGAGCAGGTAGAAAGATTTTTTAATTAGTAATAGGTTGAAGGGTTATGAAGAACAGACAGGAAAGTGGAGTTGAGGCTAAGACAAGATCAGCCATGATCGTATTGAATTGGGGAGCAGGCTCGGGGGGATGAATTTCCTCATCCTGCTCCTAGTTCTTATGTTCTTTAAGAGATGTGAACAATTGATACAACCAGGATCACAGGTCATAAGGAAGTCATACATGGTGAGATGGACATTCATGGTAAGATGTGATTAGGGACCGCATTCTGGAGGGGGAGGGTGAACAACCAGTGGTGTGGTACACATTGGTACAATCAGCGCAGGATTAAAAAAAAGGATGAGGCCCTAAAAGCAGAATATAGGGAGTTAGGAAGTTAGTTGAAAAGTAGAACCTCAAACGTAGTGATCTCTGAAATGCTACCATTGCCACATGCTAGTCAGAGTAGAAATAACAAGATATATCGGATGATTACATGGCTGAAGAGATGGTGTGAGAGGGAGGGTTCCAGATTTCTAGGACATCGAGATTTGTTCTGGGGGAGGCAGGACCAGTGTAAACTGGATGGATTACACATTGGCATGACTGGGATGGATGTTCTAGTGGGATTAAAAGCAAAAAAAAGTTACTGTGGATGCTAGAGTCTGAAACCAAAAGAGAAAATGCTGAAAGATCTCAGCAGGTCTGGCAGCATCTATAAGGAGGAAAAAGAGCTGATGTTTCAAGTTGAGCTCTGACTAAGGGACATTTGGACTCGAAATGTCAGCTCTTTTCTCTCCTTATAGATGCTGCCAGCTCTGCTGAGATTTTCCAACATTTTCTCTTTTAGTTCCCATGGGGATTATTTGCTAGAGTGGTCAGGGAGGAATTGAACTAAAATGGCAGGGGGAATGGGAACTGATGCAAGAATTCAGAGGAGCTGGAATCAGGGACAAGAAAAAAATACAGAAAGGGGAATAGGATAATTGATAGGCAAAGGAATCAAGGGCCAGAACCAATCAGGGCCACAGTGAAAAGTAGTGCAAATGGGACAAATAATCTCAAAAAGACAAGCCTAAAGGCCTAGTGCCCTAATGTGAGTAGCATTTACAATAAAGTAGATGAATTAATTGCGTAAATAGTTGTAAACGGGTATGATACAGTTGTGATTATGGAACCAAAGCTGCAGGGTGACCAGGGATTGAAAATGAACGTCTAGGAGTGTTCAGTATTTAGGAAGGACAGACAAGAAGGAAAGGATGGTGGAGTTGCATTGCTGGTTCAAGAGGAAATTAACACCATACCAAAGAAGAATATTGGCTCCAACACTGTGGAATCTCTATGGGTATAGCTGAGAAACACTAAGGGGCAAAAAACATTAGTGGGTGTTGTAGTATAGACCCCAAACTGTCATTTTGATATTGGGAATGGCATTAAATAGGAAATTAGAGACACATATGATAAAAGAACATCTGTAATTATGGGGGACTTCAATCTTCATATAGCCTGAGCAAATTATATCAGTCACAATATTGTAGAGGAGGAACTCCTGAAGTGCATACTGGGTGGTTTTCTGAACCAATATGTTTAGGAACCAACTACAGGACAGGCCATCCTAGACTGGGTATTGTCTAATGAGAAAGGAATAATTGGCAAACCAGTTGTGCAAGACCCCTTGGGATGAACGATCATAATGTGATAGAATTTTTCATCAAGATGGAGAGAGATGTAGTTGATTCTGAGATAAGAGTTCTGAAACTTAATCAAGGAGAGTTAGCTATGATAGATTGGAAACATTATTTAAAGGTAGATGGGCAATAGCAAACATTCAAAGAGTGCATGGGTAAACTGCAACAATTCTTTCTTCCTGTCTGGCCCCAAAAGTAAAACGTGAAAGGTGGCCAAACCATGGTTTACAAAGGAAATTAGATATCATTAGATCTAAGGAAAAGGCATACAAATTGGCTACGTACCAAATTCCCAATTTTTATACCCTGTTCATGCTGCACTCAAATTATGACCATTCCATGCAACAATTCAGCAGACATTGTGCAGTAGCATTACCTTTTACAAAATGATTAACCAAGAAAGTTTGTTGTCTGAATTCAAATAATTCATCATTAACTTTAGGGAATTAGAAGTAAGAGGACAAATATGCTGGTACAGCTAAATTGAATGTGAAATTTACTCTTCCAGTGCAGGGAATCTGAACACAAAGCATCACAATGTTTTTCATTTATGACATATAATCTGAACATCTGGTCAGCAGCAATGCCACTGTCTCTGAAGTACCCTCTGCCCCGACAATACTGCCTATTTTAAGCTGTATCTTCTGAACCTGGCTGAAGCAGGTTGGGAGGACAGTCGGGCAATTAGGGACGGGGGTGGGGGAGGAGGGAGGGGACGGGGGCGGACGGAAAGGAAGGGGACGGGGGCGGAGGGAAAGGAAGGGGACGGGGGGAGGGGAGGGGACGGGGGGAAGGGGGGACGGGAACGGGGACGGGGGGGGGGAATGGGAACGGGAACGGGAACAGGGACGGGGGGTGGGGGAGGGTGGTTGGGGGGCGGTGTTGTCAGAGAGGTGTGCAGTTTGATCTGGTCGAGGGATAGTGATTGGGGTGGGGGATAGTCAAATGGTAGATGGATGGTCGGGAGGGACAGGTAGTCAGATTGGGTGGTAGCCGCATGTTTGGGATTAGTTGGTTCAGGTTGAGTGGAGTAGTTGGGTTGTTTGGTGGGGTCATTTGGTGGTTGGTAGGATAGTTGGATCAAGTTAGGGGAATAGTCAGGTTGTGGGAGAGGTAGTTGGGTCAATTGGGGGGAGTAGTTGGGTGGTCGGGGAGGTGGTTGGCTCAGGTTATACATAGGAGTAGTTGGGTGGTTGGGGACTTAGTTGGATTGAGTCAAGTCAGGGGAAGCGGTCATGGAGGTACTTGGAATAGACCAGGTGATTGAGAAGGCACCTGGGTCATGTCGTGGGGGGTAGTTGGTCAGGGGTCAGGAGGGGGTAATTGGATGTGGGAGTCTGGGGAGAGAGTGGTTGGTTAGGTGAGGGGCTAGTTGGGTCTTTGGGGCCAGAAGTGATTGGGCTGGTGGTGCTTAGTTGAGTTACTCTGGCTAACCATTGAGTTACACCAGGTATTAAACTGTCTTAACGTTTCCAAAGTAAATATGCAGGCAAGTCCCTCAGCTTGGAAATATTCACAGAGGTTCAGAGGCAGCAAAGAATCAGCCCATCAGAAGTTTAATCTTCTCAGGCAATTTTCATGCATCAGCATTTCCACTGTGTCCTCATGATCCAGAGACTGGAAGATCTGAGCCATACAAATTACGCAATGGGACTAATTATGCTGGGACAGGCAACAACTGGAAATAAATTCCTCCCACTTTTCCTTGTCCAACATAAAACCTCTTCAAGAGGCAAATTTAATACATCTGCACTAACTGCTTTACACTGTTAGCTTTGATGACAGAATGCAATATTTAACATTAATGGATCAAAGACCCTTCAAATTATTTCCTTAAATTTCCACTCGTGCTTTCAAAATTTTGAAATGAAGGCTTGACCTAACATTGAAACTGTGTTCATAATACTCGAGCACAAAAAGATCTTCTAAGGCAGCTTCTCTGTTATATATACATTACTATTGGAAATTTGTATTTGCACAACTACCAAAAAAAAAGTTCTTCTCACAACTGACTTATTTTGTTATTGTTTTGTCTAACTGAAGTAATGTATTATCAGTAATGCTAACTGGAATACAGCCTTTAAAGAAAAAGACAGCTCATTCCAGAGTGAAAAGACTTCAACAGCTGCTGACTTGGTGACATTAAGGACCCCACTGGAGATGTCCTGCTGCACTAATGTCTCAGAAATGTTTAAAAGAAACTTCAAACAGTCTGCATTCAGTAGGTGGTAGAAGAGCTCACAACAGGGTTCATTTGAAGACCAGTCCAGCAGTCACTCAGTCATGAATCAGAACTGTCAGTGACTAATAAACAGGTGTCAACGGTCCATGCAACAAACCTGAGCTATTTATTCCACAGAATATACTTATATGACTAAGCACTTTTGAGGATCAAACATTATTGCATGTTTTCTATACAATTATTAAAGAAAAATGCCTAAGGGTAATAGGCAGGTATAATAAATGTACTGTATCATGCAACTCTGATTCTTAATTGAAGACCTCAATCTTCAGCGAATGAAATGCTCCATAATTGCAGGGGGGTGTGGGGCAGATGAATTAGAACTGCACATGAATAAGACTAGAGAAGAACAAATATGAAAAGGTGCACTGGCACATGGAACCCATAATTTCACAAATAGCAAGTATGGGGGAAGCAGGTTACCCTACTTCTTACTCCCTTAGTGGCCACCTGAACGTGCACCACAGGGGGAGTACGAGGAGTTTGTCTTTGTGTCATCTCACAACAGTTATTAGGGAGATCAGATCTATAAACAAAAGAGACCAGATATCAACTTGGAAAAAAGAGCTTATTATTTCACCAGAAAATACAAAGCTCTAGAACAAAGGCAAAAGTTGCATTATTTAGATTTGATTATCTCTCTAAGGGATGTTGGTAAACAAACATTGCACCTTTAACAGGAAATCTGTTTCTTTTTTGTAAGGAAAAACTAGATATTTGAATGACTGCACTGGAATTTTATAAAGTGTATAATTAGTACTTCCCTGACAGATGCTTTTAAATATTGCAAAAATGAAACACATAGGCTAAATAGTAAAAAATAATACAACATCTATTGATAATACACATTATCAGTTAATTGCACCCAAATATATAATTCATAGAATAAACATAAACAGAATAAACATTCTGAATGATAAATCAATTGATTAACATATCCTATAGATACCTTTTGTTTGCTAGTGACTGGAAGAGTAGGTTCAGTCAAATTAACCAGAATACTCCTGCAGGAAAAATATTCTTGCACTGCTAAGTAGTCTATAAGTATTAAACGTCGTCGCCCCATAATTTCAAATAACATGTATAACAAATTGTATCATGATTGCATGAAGTGCCGATTAATACTGAGAGTAAAGTACTTGCTATATCATTGGAAAACATTGCTGATTCTGTTGAATGAATGCTTGTCCAGCCATTTAGTCAAATAGCTCTCGCCTTCATCTCACCCTCACCAAAACATCACACTCTCAGACAAAATGTTTGGATTCTCTTAGCATTTTTAACAATTCTTGACATGAGAAGCTGCTGGTAACCTTCTTAAACAGGATAGTAGACGATATTGGGAAAAACCCAAGTGTAACATTTTTGCCGTAATTTTTAACTACTCCTTATACCTTTGCAAGCTTAAACCACCTCAAAATAGAGCAAAGGACCAGTGACCAAAGGAATTTTCAACCCCTGTATTCACTGATTTCATCTCAGCCAACTAATTCACAAACCTGTTTTTCAAACTTATAATGATGAGCTTTTCTAATCTTTAACTATTTTCTTGAGGGGTTTGTGTGCACACGCATGTGTGAGAGTGTTGGGGGGTGGGTGCGGGGGAAGAGGGAGGTAGGTGGGAGTGGATTGGAGGGGGCAGGAAGGGAAGGGGCAACTATCAATTATTTTAACAGCAATTGCCCTTGACCCTCTTCACTGATAGCAATAGGTCTCTGGTGAACAGATGACTGATGTCAAAAGCCAATTAGGAATCTATATTGTCCACTCTCCTTGATGGAGGTGAATGGCTATTTTGTTTTATTGGAACAGGATTTGGGGGGAGAGGGGTAATCTTTTATGACGGCAATTTTCCTTTCTCTCTGGCACCAATTGAACTTTAGCATTTCTCATGCAACGCTAGTCTCAAAAGCCAGATATACTTAAGAAATCATTTATCATCATAATGAAAATTGTTACTCATTTACAATATACAATGGCAAATCTATTAGCAGTAATGAAAAACCTTCAACAGAATATGAAGCTTTAGGATCATAATATATGAACACAGTAGACTCTATCTTCTGTGGAGTTAATTTCATGCTTCAGTAGGGATCAACAATGAATCTAGTCCTCCTACCTGAATGTTGGAATGAAACTGATGTTATCTTTATAGTACTTAACTGTAATGAATTCAGGAATAATAAAATTTCAATTCAGTTACATTTTCTACAGAGTTTCCTACTCTGGTGTAAACCAGCATTTTTGTCTATATACATCTCACTCAAATTTCCTAAAAGCATTATGTTATGAAATCCTACATAGATTAAACTTTGGGTAGTTACTACTAAAATAAATAGATGAACAAAAAACCACCCAGTATTGAGCCATGCATTTGGAGATTAAAACTTAAATTATATTCTTTGCTAATGTATGGATTCCCGATGTTTCGTCATACTATCGTTAGACAGGCCAAGTGATCAAAAGAATGAATAAAAACGTCTAGGCTTCGTATTTCAGTATTCCTCAGCAGCTGAGGCCCTGATGATACTTTTGGTCACCAATCTGTCTTCTTAGTCTTGGTGGATGCATCAGAAATGGAAATGAGAAATGTACCATTTATATTCAGTTTTCATATAGATTACATTTTTGGTTACCTGATCACGGCTAGCTTCAATGGAGCTTCCTATGCCATGAAAAGTTATTTGCACAGGTGAAAGTGTCAGGTACGTCATACATTCTTTGCCATTCTGCATATCACTGTATTGCACCTGTAAGAATAATGAAAGACAGTACAGGAACTGAAACTACTGATCACACAAGTTCAGGGACTCAAGGTTTACTGATTTCAAATAAAATGTTATGGTGAAATTAGTATCAACTTTTCAAAAGTAAATTACTTTTTATATATTTTTAAATATACAAACATAACTGCAAAGTGAATAATGTCTGTTAAAATCATACAGGGTTTGAGTGATTTAATCCAGCTGAGAGCAGAAAGCTCTGATAGAAAATAGTCTTGTGAGATGCTCCTACATGTCACAGTTCTAACACTGGTACAAACCAATCAATCCCCTCAGCATACCATCAGTGATTATGAAGCATTCTCAATTATCCAAACTATTACAGGATTCTATTATTTGATTTGAGGCAATTTATTTCTGAAGCCCCAAAAATACAGATAAAATCTGCAATTATTAGTAAATTCCATACTTGTAACTTGAAAATTTGATATATTAAACATAAAGCAAAAAAATTATAATTTTTAATGGACTGTGAGAAACTAGTCAAACAGCAATAATAAATATATTGCACTGGAGAATTAAGCACAGAGTTCATGGATATAACTTGGCAGACTCATCCTTCATAGCGAAGGGGATTGAATATAAAAGTAGGGAGGTCTTGCTGCAGCTGTATAGCCATGATCTTATTGAATGGCGGGGCAGGCTCGAAGGGCTGGATGGCCTACTCCTGCTCCTATTTCTTATGTTCTTATGTTTATGTTCAATACAAATATAAAGTTCCCTTTATATTGTTATATTATATTATTATACTCTTTAATGTTGAATATTTAGCAGTAAATTGATTGTGCTCATGCGCGTGGAAAGGAGGACAGATGATGACCATCAGCTAAAATCATACTGTTTCATTTTTGTAAATGGAAAAGCTTTTGTCGTTTCAAGCATTTTGTATTAGTGTTTAAAACTCCAACAGTCCTATCAATAAAGATACAATTCCAGTAGCATTTAATCAGAGTAAATGCAGTGGCTCATCTCATTGCTATGAAATTCCAACAAGTCTTTGTTCCATTATTTAATCAAATACTCTCTGAACTCTTCATTCTCGCTCTGTATTTCATCCAACTTGTGCAAAATAGGTGTGGTTCTATCATGCTACAAAGGATATGGATGATATAATGAAGATAAAATAAAATTGACAAGATTAATACTGTTTCAGC
This sequence comes from Carcharhinus amblyrhynchos, assembly GCF_965287045.1. NCBI lineage: Eukaryota > Metazoa > Chordata > Chondrichthyes > Carcharhiniformes > Carcharhinidae > Carcharhinus > Carcharhinus amblyrhynchos. Next base: position 53,864,057 of record NC_137331.1, on the reverse strand, counting down.
ATGTATATCATCAATATGTGCATGTTTCACAGCAATGAAATGAGCCACTACATTTACTCTGAACAAATGCTTCAGAAACTTGTATCTTTATTAATAGGAGGATCTTGCTATAATTACAGAATAGCTTTTCTCATGGTAATATGTCCAAGTATAGAGAGCTATTTGCAAAAGAATGGTGCATTTAAATTATGGTACAGAAATGGTGAATATAAATGCAAATCTTGATCTCCAGTACTATTTCTGATATTTTCAGAAATTCTGAGCGAAAATACATACAGATCTTCTTTTATTTAATCTCATAATTGTAGCGTAGTGCATAATTTTAAACTTCAGGATCAAGTTGTAAATGGTTCCAAGAAATTTACTTCACTGTAATACACATTACATTTTTCTAATAAGTTAATTGATCAAAAATTAGGCCATCATCTTAACTGGTTGTTGATTGCAAAAAGCTCCCTCCTATATCAAACAGTACATTTATGCATCATTAGTCTACAGATCACATGTTAAAAAGAGGTGAAAAGGAAACCTAGTGAATATGAGCAAACTCGGGTATAAGTAGCACTTCACTACTGCTCATAAGCAGAAATACAGGAGCAAGAAAATAAAATATTTCTACTCATGTTTTTATTTTTATTATTACTGTTCACATTTTACAGTTGCTTACTCTACTTCCTTCATTCTATATTACCCACCATTTCCAGGTACCATAGCTGTGGCAAGGAAATGATAAACCTAAGTTCAAATCCTATACAAGCCTTAAAAAAGTTAATTGTGTACTTAAAAGTTTAGTTTTATGTTCTATGCACAGTTGTAAGCTTAGAGACACATCACAAACAGTTCCTAAAAATACCCACCCTTAGAAATGCCAAAACCCCACTTTCTATTGTCATCTGATTTTTAAAATTCTTTCATTGGATGTGGGTACCACTGGCAAAGCCAACATTTGTTGCCATCTTAAGTCACCTTGAAGAAGATCCAACATCTTATTTAATATTGTAATTACCCTGTCTCTTCCCACCATCAGTGTAAAGTTTAATAATGCCACTATCCAAACTTCCACTCTTATGTACAAAATTAATCTCATGAGCCAACTAAGAGAAAAAAAGCTGAAATTGTCTAATAATTTAACAGTTCATTCTACTACAAAGCATTGTGTAATGATTTCTCAGACAACATCAAAGGGATTTACAGACTGTCATTAACAGTTGTACACTAAGTGATAAAGTGAAATCTAGACTGAAACTTCATAAATTACAGCACTTACAAATGCAACATTGCTATTAGTTTGGGGGATAACTTTCAAACCTTGCAACCTATTGGCCCCATTAAGAAAGTTTATAGAAAAAAATACATCATTTAAAAATTGCTGGCTAATAGGTTAAGAAATTTGAACTGTTTTTCACTTCTTGTTATCTCTTGTCAGCATCGTATTCAGCATTTTAAATTCTACTGAAATGAAAGCAATCAAGATGTTGTGAATACCTAAAGATTATATCAAATGTATTCAAAGTAATGACTCTTATCATAACTGAACACAAAATACCAAACAAACATGGAAGCTTTCTATTTTAAATGCAAAGTTACAAAAGGCAACAGATTCAATTTAATCTTTCATGACTTATTGTACATTTACATGGTCATTCACCTGTCCCCCGTGTATATAGGACAGGTTAAGTTATCTTTCATGAAGTTCCCATTCGTCTTTAATTTCCTGCCCACTTATCTCAATTAATGATGGTTACTCTCTTGAGTTCTCTCCCTAAACCATGCTCTCTCTCCATAAAATCTACCTCTGACCAAGATTTTAGTCACCTTCTCCTATTCCTCGGCTTCGTGTCTACATCAACTGATGATGCTTCAACGAAGAACCTTGGAACACTGTCCATCTTAAAGCACTATATGAGGCAGGTTTTCAATGGTACATTTCCACAGATACATAAGAACACAAGAAATAGGAGCAGGAGTAGGCCATCTAGCCCTTAGAGCCTGCCCCGCCATTCAATAAGATCATGGCTGACCTGTCGTGGCTCAGTTCCACATTCCCGCTTTCTCCCCACAACCCTTAATCCCCTCGCTTATCAAAAACCCATCAACCAGCGTCTTAAAAATATTTAGCAAGGCAGCCTCCACCACCTCAACGGGCAGAGAATTCCAGAGATTCACCACCCTTTGAGTGAAAAAGTTCCTCCTCAACTCCATTCTAAACCGCCCCCCCTTTATCTTGAGGCTGTGCCCCCTAGTCCTACTGTCCTTTCTCTCCACCTCTATCCTATCCATCCCATTCATCATCTTATATGTCTCAATGAGATCTCCCCTCATTCTTCTAAACTCTAACGAGTACAAGCCTAGTTTATTCAGCCTCTCCTCATAGCTCAACCCCCTCAACTCGGTATCAGCCTAGAAAACCTCCTCTGCACTCCCTCCAAGGCCAAAATATCCTTGCGTAAGTACAGCGACCAAAACTGCACACAGTACTCCAGCTGCGGCCTCACCAATGCCCTATACAGCCGCAGCAAGACCTCCCTACTTTTATATTCAATCCCCCTCGCTATGAAGGCCAGCATCCCATTAGCCTTCCTGACCACCTGCTGCACCTGCAGGCTGGGTTTTTGCGACTCATGCACAAGGACCCCATACCCTCTAATATCCCTCTGAAGTGGTTATTCTTTATGTATTAGAGTAGTTGTTTCACTGTAATATTAATTCTATTCTACAAAGTAGCATTTTGTATAGCCTACTGCAACCTTTATCAAGTTGCTATACCAGCAATCATCAATAGTTGTTGATGAATATTTTGTTTGTGTGGCAATGTTGACCTTGGGAATAACAGACACAGCATGAATGCATGGCTAGGAGCGAAGTAATACATTAAAAGATAGTGATCCCTTTGAGGCAAATTTTTACTCTATTTACAGTTATTGTGAAACAGTGTAACAGACAGAACTAGCATTCAAGATAGTGATGAAATGATTACTAAATAAATTTGTTGTATTTAATGGTAATTAAACAGCAGAATCAATTTGCAAAGTAACTTCACCTTGCATTCCAGAGTGCATTGCAGCAGAGCAAAATAAACAAAACAATTGAAAGTACAGCTGCACTTGTATTCTATCACACAGAGACATATGTTATTCAACTGCAGCTGTGTTTGATGGGAGACGTTGTGTAATAAAAGCGAAACATTAAATGCTGGTGGGAATAAAATCAGTCTCTAGTTGGTTTTATTAGCTTTAGTTGTGGGATTACCAAAGAGAAAACAGTCAGGTGCTGAGTCAGTTCTGAGACTTTCCCCTTGTAGAGTGAAATATTTCTATGAATCCATTAAAGAGAGTGGTGAAGAAGAATGTAGGTCTATTAAAGGCAGGCACAGTTGTACTATAATCAACAAAAGGAATTGGCAGGATTGTTAAGGGAGCACTTTGAATAAATCTTCGTACTAAAAGGAATTTTAAAATAACTCAATATGGGAAGGAATTTATTTCAAATAAGGAAAAAAGATGATATTGAAGAAAATAATTGGGCTTAAAATAGACAGTAATCTCCAAGAGCTGATGGTTTCCAGGATCTAATGATTCCCACCCCAAAGCATTAAAACACACAGGTGAGGAATTGCACTTTTGATTTAAGAACTGTGTTAAATTGGAAAACCGTAAATGTAACTCCAGGGATAGAGATCGAAACAAAACTGTGACTGTCAGTTGCAGGCACGTTTCTGGAATCTGTCATTATGGACCAAGTGATTGAGCACTCCGGCAATAATGAACTAATTGGAGTCGACATGAGTTTGTAATGGATAGATCATGTCTGAATAACAACTGAATTTTGTGGGGAGGTCACTCAGTTGGTACAGGAGTGCCTATGGATGCTATCTACAATGACATCCTTTGGTAAGATTCTACACAGAAAATAGTGTTGGAAAGGTAGTGGTGAGGGAGGACAAGGGAGGGGGAGGTGGCAGACCTTGTGGGGAGAGGGGGCCAACTTCCTTATGAAAGGAGCACACAGGGGATGCACTCCCCGCTATGTTCCTACGTAAAGTCTGAGCAGGATAGCCTGCTGGGTTTTCCCCAGTCCCTGACCTCCACCTGCTGACCTAAAAAATTGAGTTGGGTAGGAAGTATCAAGTGGCCATTAACTGACTAATTAAGGTCTTAACTGCGGTGAAGGCAAGCAGTACATCCGAGGCCTCACTGCCCACCATAAAGTTGCATTTAAGTAGGAGGCAGGAAGGTCACCCAGGTATATATGCATGTAAAGTTCTACCTAAAGTGTTTAAAAGTGGCAAAAGAATTTGATAGGGTAGCTTAAAAATACTATTTTGCCTGGTGGTGGAATCCAGCATGACAGCATAATCTTAAAATTGTAGCTAGGCTGTTCAGGATTGAAATTGGAAGGCAATTTTTCAAATAAAGGGTAGTGGAAATATGGAACTGTCTCCCCGACGGGACAATTTAACTTACGTTTTCAAGACCAAGATTCACAGACTTTGGTTAAGTAACGTATCAAGAGATGTGGACCTAAGATAGATAAATGGAATTGAATCACAAATAGCAGACAGACTCAAGCAGCTGAATGGCCCACTCCTGTTCCTATAGGCAGCTGCCTCATTTGGTCTTGGTAGAAGCAGGGGCAAACTCTGGAATATGTCTACAAGTCAACTTCTACTGCCACTGATATTGGCAAAAGTTACAGTAGTGATATCACTGCTAATTAATGCCTTTAAGGAAATTAATCCTAGTCTAAGTGGTTATGATTTTCCTGTCCTCCTGTCCCCTCCTCAACCTTAAGCTCCTGAAGCAAGCTGACACAGTTCCACAGCTACCAACAACATGTAGCACCGCAACCAAATGGCTTCTCTAAAGATGAGTCTCTACAATTCATGTTGATTCGTTGTTCTCCATCGAGTGGATCACAGCTAAACCTGAGTCTTTTTCATTTAGCACAAAAGCACAATACTGATGTAGAAATTAACTCTTTTCAAAGGATGACAAAATTCAAAAATTTACAGAACAGAAAGCTATTCAGCCACTGCAATAATGCCACTAACAGTTCTCCAATTGCAATCAACCACTCTAATCTAATTTCCTGTTTGTCCCCCATACATTTTATATTTCTTCTTTTCAAACATTTATCCAATTTCCTTTACATTATACAGAAGTCTCTACCTCATCAATTGTGATAAAGAATTCCATGTCCTAATAACCCTATATTAAATAACTTCCCCTTTAGTGATAATCTTGACTCCATGCCCGTTTGCCAACCAGTGAAAGCAAGCTTTCACAATTGATTTTCATACTAGGATGAGAACTCATGTTATGAGGAGAAATTCCAGACAATGCCCTGAATTTTCCAGCTGTTCCTGCCAGTGGATATTCCAGTCCCGCCCGCTGACAGTGAACCCCCACTGCAGGTTTTCCATTAGCGGAGGGTGCATACAACAGTAAACTGCCCACTGTTGGTCAACGGCAGGCTGCTTACACGACTGCAAAGCACATTCTGGGGCATGTGGGAAATCCCACCCAATGGAACCATTTCTGCTGGAACAGAGAAAGCTAAGAGGAGATTTAATCATCTGAAAAGTTTTGAGAGACTGAGCAGGGAAACTATTCATTTGATTGGGCAGCAGTGGTGAGGTGGTCATCAATTATTTAACTGTCTCTAAAAGAGAGGGAAAAAGTTAGAAGAGATTTAGTCATGTGGTGATTCATTCCAGCATGCAATGTTTCATCGCAGGTACAGACAAATGATGAATATTGAAAGAAGACCATGTGAAGAAAGCAGAGCAATGGAATTATTTTGAAGTGCTCAATCAAAGATAAACCAAGTGGTCTTCTTTTCTGCTTACAGATTTGTGGTTTTAGATTACAGCATCCCTACTGTGCAGAAGGAGGCCATTCAGCCCAAGTCTGCACCAATCCTCCGATAAAGCCTCCCACCCAGGCCCATCCACTGCCCTATTCCCATAACCCCACGTATTTATGCCACTAATTCCTCAAACCTACACATCATGGGACACTATAGGGCAATTTAGAATGGCCAATCCACCTAACCTGCACATCTTTGGACTGTGGGAGGAAACTGGAGCACCCAGAGGAAACTCATGTAGACATGGGGAGAAGGTGCAAACTCCACACAGAGTCATCCAAGGTCAGAATTGATCTTGGGTCCCTGGTGCTCTGCGGCAGCAGTGCTAATCATGTGCCACCCTACAAACCTATAGATTCAAACCTATAGAGTGGGATTTTCCAATTGTTCCTGCCAGTGGGATCTTCTGAACCTACTGAAGGTCACCCCGACACAGTTCCCTGGCAGTGGAGAACTCACCTGATGAAGGAGCGAGACTCCGAAAGCTTGTGCGGCCAAATAAACCTGCTGGACTTCAACCTGGTGTTGTGAGACTTCTTACTGTGGAGAATGCTGACAGCGAGTGGAAGTACTGAAGGATCCCTTTGCCAGTCTGTGGCAGGCTGCCTCTGCTGCTGCTAAACATGCTGTGCCTGAGCAGAAAATTCTACCCATAGTCCTAAAAATCCTAAAAATAAATCCTTTTAAATTTTGGATATTTTCCCATGCTCCCTCCTGTCTTCAGAATTCACCGGGTAACCATTAAAATGCAAACACTGATTGAATTTTTTCCCCTCTTGCTAAAAAGGGATGATAAAGCCACCTTAAGATTCTAGTTACTGCTGTGATTGAAATCAGTTCAACTCAGCACAGTTCAGAAACAAACAAAGGAACAGAAGTAAGACATTTAACCCCTCCTGCTTGTTCTGCCAATCAATGACATCATGGCTGATCTGAGGTCTAACTTCTTATTCCTGTTTCTGCCTAAATCTTTTGACAAATTTATATAACAAAAATGATACTTTTTGAAAACAAAATTATTAACATTCTGGTTTGTGACTTAGAGAAATCGGATTTTTAAAAAATGCGTGATGGGACTGTAACTGGAAAAAGGTCCTTCAGTACAAATTTGTTACCTAAAACCTATTGACATTAAATTTCAACATTGAACTTTAAACATCTGCAAATTAGAAGATGGCCACTCAGCTCAGGAGATTGTCTTTCTCTGTTCACTTTATCAAAACTTGTCATAATTTCAATAACATTTATTAAACTTCATCTTAGCCTTTCTGTACCAATCGCAATACTGTCCACATCTCAGGTTTCCCCTAATAACTATGGTTTCCAATCAGTGGCATCATTCTGATGAATTGCATACTTTAATGGCATTCTTGTCTTTACTACAATGGCGTGCTCAAAACTAAAAAACTTCCCACAAATTTTGATATGCTAAGATCAATCACTTCAAAATTGTTGATAAAGATGACCCTTAATTTTGTTAATATCCATGTCTTTGACACCATTTTGAATATTCCGTGAAACTCCAAAAACATGACATCCTGAATTATTTGTTTTAAAACACTGAGTTGTTGTAATTCAGAACACACTGCCTGAAAATCGTGCAGGAAATAATTCTATTTTTCAAAAGCAAATTTGGTAGATTCTTGAAAGCATTCTAACTGTGTTCTAGCCAATATTTTGTACAGATTATCATTAATTTTGTACTCAGTGCTGTTATAGATAAAATCTAAATGTCACTGGCCTTTTTAATGGTTCTATCTACATGCACCACCACTTTCTGAAAATTAGGTAATTGGAACCTACAGCATCTAACTAGCACAGTGGTTAGCACTGCTGCTTCACAGCTCCAGAGTCCTGGGTTCGATTCTTGGCTCGGGTCACTGACTGTGTGGAGTTTGCCCATTCTCCTCGTGTCTGCATGGGTTTCCTCCGGGTACTCCGGTTTCCTCCCACAGTCCAAAGATGTGCGGGTTAGGTTGATTGGCCATGCTAAGAAATTGCCCCTTAGCGTCCAGGGTAGCGGAGGTTAGAGGGATTAGTGGGTATAATATGTAGGGATACGGGGGTAGGGCCTGGGTGGGATTGTGTTCGGTGCAGACTCGATGGGCCAAAGGGCCTCTTTCTGCACCGTAGGGTTCTATGATTCTATGAATGTATACTCTAATACATTGTTTCTCCCTTTGAATTATATTACTACGCTTCCTGCGATGACAATGCATTTACTGCCCATTTCAGTGACCTGACTACATTCTTGCAAGTTCTTTTAGTTGTCCGTGCAGTTTACGAAAGCCCTCTAACTTTTGCGTCATTAGCACCCACATTTTGAGATTGTGCTTCACAAATCTAAAAAAATCTATATACACACTACAGAAAAGTGAATTCAGTACTGATACTTGGTTACACCCATTTTCTGCTCTCCCTTCTTGAACCAAGGTGATGCACTGACTATTCTTCAGTTCCAAGGCAAAATCATTTGTCTATTCAGGGATGACTGAAACATTGTGACATCAGCCTCTGTGAAGTCTATATTTCATGGAATGAGCAAGATGTTATAATTTTTACTTGGAGGCAGTCATTTGATCTATTGCTGCAGCACATTTGCTGGGATTTGGGCTGAAGGACCACATTAAATATGGGAAACTGCGTTTCAGATGCCAGAGAAAAGCCAAGCAAGTATCAATGGTCAGGATTCATTTTGCTCTTTTGTATAGAGATTCTAAATTTGAAAAGAGGCTATTATTAAAAAGGATCAAGCCAGATGCATACATTTGGTTGCTAACAGAGATCTAGGAGTATGTTCTGCTCCCAATTCTAAAAACAAGATTCCAAAAAAACCTAAACGTTAAGCCATTTCCTGCAATGCTGGAGTTCCTTGATGTGTGTGGGACCATTAAATTTAGTATTTTACTAATCTCAGTAGGATGCAGACTAACATCATGTCCATCAGACATTTTTAGTGGTCACCCCCCTGTGGAATGTCCCAAGGAGAGTGTGAAAAATATCCACAATTTAAAAGCATTTCTTATTAGATCATTAGGGAAGGATAAAGGACTACACATTTGTAAGTGATATATTACCCAATCATCATGTCAAAAAGACATGTGTTTGATACAAGTACTCTTCATAGGGTCCCAACTAGTTACATAATGTGAAACAATTTATAAGACTTGACAGTAATTGTTTGTCGTCTAATAGCAGAAACTAGATGCACCCCAGGCCAGCTATCTTTAACCATCATCAGTTAAAAGATTGATATGTTTTTAACAGTGGGCTGTCCCAATGAATAGTTTTCAGCTCCACAAATTGACATTTTGCTGGAATAAATTCATATTTAAAGAAGCACAGTGACATTTCTTGTTAGTTATTGGACATTCAATTAATTTCACATTATGTTACCAATGTTGTTAATTAGTAATATCTTTTATGGAAATGGGTCCAAGTTAGAAGAAAAGTATATTTTTTCTGAACCATACAGTAGCATCTTCCAATGCATTCCTTTATTTTATCATTGCCACCATAGCAAGACCACTAATTCCAAATCTGTCAGTATCTGTTGCTGTTATTCCACCCGCATAAAGCCATTTATCAACACATCTAATATACTGGTGTCAATTTTCCAAGTAGGTATTATACAACCCATGCATTATTAATAGCTGGCTGAATATTTTAGCACACTGGCCTCCTCTGGTCTTGTAAGGTTAGCTTGATTTAAATATCCTGGGCAAGCTCCAGGCATATATCAGGTCTGTCACTTGTGGGGTTGGGGAGGGTGTGGGGAGTTAATCATTTGTCAAGAGCCCTTATACTGCTGCTGAGATTTCACAACAAGCATGCATTCAACTATGAAGAATCTAGATTCAAAATGATCTCAAATAGGATTACTAAATTCATGGAATGCTTCAGGGGACAAATTAAAGACTTCACATGCTACATCCTCTCAAACATCGCAAATTGACATATTCAGTGTTTAATAGTTATGAAAGAACCGCTGTTGAATAATCCCCGGCTTTCTAAAGCTTATAACTAGTATATAATTGATTGAGAATTCAATGGTAATATATAATGTACGGATTTAATAAAAATGCAAAGTACTATAGACCTTTAATTTCAATTCTGTAAAATAAAGAAAGAAGCCTGTATTTGCAACCTATTGCATTATTTATGGTTATTTTACTTTCATGATTGTCTATTACTCGGTCGTGCATTAAGGTTACTTGTTTAATTTGTATTGTCATTACAATTTGGCACCTGCAACCATGAAGATTTCTCAGTAAGTCAATTACCTATCCATCATATAAGGAACAATGGGTGAATTTAAAGGGATAATGAAATTGAAATGTAACGACCCTATCTGGCTTTTGCAAATGCAATATTAATACAGAGCCAAAATAGTGCAAATGCTGGCAATCTGTAATAAAAAAAAGTGCTCAAAGGATTCAGCAATTCAGGCAGCATCAGAATTGAAAAAAAGTTAAAATGTAACAGGCTTTAAACAGGTGGGGAGTGGTAGTGGAAAAACAAAAGAGATGATTCGATGATTGGAGTTACAGGCAGGAGAGATTATATGACACGTGACCTGGGGTGCAGGACCAAAGAAAAGGACAAGAAACAAAATATATGTCCAGGGGAGGTGTGAATGGCAGAATGATGCACATTGCCTTTTGAAAGCAAAAGCAAGGGCAAAACAAGAGTAAGACAGAAACTTACAAAAGCTTTTCAAGTAACAAAATTGGCAAGCACAACCCAATACTGGCACAATAAATGCTGTTACAGGAACCACCCCTAAGGCCATGTGACAACTCTCAAACCTGTCAGATCACCAGTGAAGTGGAAGTAGTGCAAAATAAAATGAAAGTGATGTCTAATTGCCATTCCAGAGCTACCTCCTTATAGAATATTGTAACACACTTGTAACAAGATAAAGGAAGATGAGTTCAGGGTGCCCGTTGATAGTTACTGCCACTAATATGCCATCCCCTCGGTACATGGCATCTGCAACTGCCAATGACATGGCTCTGTATTTTCTGACACAAGATTCATTTAGTTAGTTATGCATGGTCATTACAAGATAAGTGTAACCTTGCCTTTAAATGTGCAAGGATAGGTACTAGCAGGTGGGAGCTGTTCACCGCTGTACAAGCCTGCCTTGCCAGCAAAAAATAGGAATAAAATAACAATTTCTATTTGGGTACCCAATGCACCAAATTTCATAATTGCCAAAAAAAGACACAATCAAAACGCCATGGTCCAAAATTCCCTCACCAACAAAGTGGAAACAGGAAAGAAACCAAGATAAATGAAAAATATAATGCCCAGAGAAGGTTCAGAGATAGACTTCAAATGTTGCTATATATGTGATTATTGGGTTCTTTAATTGCACCTTAACATCTCTAGGGACCATTATTTATGTAGGCAGATAGGTACTGTGTTTTCTTTCAGTATAATGGTTGAAAAATTGTTTGGATATCTCAATCTGCATGCACTTTTGGAATCAGTAGAAGGTTTGACTGCAACATTGGAGAGGACACTATTTGGCGGGTTCTCTCTCCATTTCTCAATTGTCATGATCACTGTAAAGACTAATAACTTTAAAAATAAGAAATTTGAACTTTCAGTTGGCAACTGAAAGGGTAACATGACAATTTCACTTTTTATCACTTTCACTGGAACAATTAAAAAATTGACTAAACACTATTGTTATGTTTTAAATTACAGAACTTTCCCCTTTTTACTTTTATCACAACTAAAAATCCCATTTCACAGGGACACTCTACACAGTCCCTTAAGTAGACAAACCAGTCCAAAGTGATTCTTAGCTCTGCTTAATTCAATTCTTTTCCTTTCCTAGCCTGGTAACTTTTAACCCCCAAACTATCTTTCATGTGAGGGGTTTTCCTGAAGATTCTCCTGTAGCACAAGCTGTCAAATCTTCCAGACATGTTTCAAATCCCCATGAATTCAAATGTGAGTTTACCTGCATTCTTGTATGGTGAACCACAGAAACTTTCAGCCTTGAGCTGCTCCATCTCTCTTGAATCCTGATAGACTAACTGTGTCTGTGAGTCTCCAAGGATATCTTAGAAGCTCTTCCCCTCTCAAATCCCACCTCCATGGCAACAAGAATCACATAAGCCTTAAATCCAGGTGAAATGCCATTAGTTATTCTTCAGACCCTTACTCTTTTTTTATCAGTTAAAGCATAACTGTTTATAACTCAACATTCTCAACACCTCTTTGGGACTTACAATCTAACTACTGTAAACAGAGATGCTTCTGCCATTGACTCCAAATGTGCACACCTTGCATTTTCTTTCCAGCATAATAACTAGGTCACTCATTAATCCTTGACAGCCATGTCACCCAGGGCTGTTGTCAGGCAGACTTCAGAACAGGTCACATGAGCACCTTCATTTTACCCAAATTGAAAGAATCTTCTTCTGGCAAACTGAAATTCAGTCAAACAGTTATGATAATGATACTCTGTCTTAAGCTTTTGATTTTTAATCTGGAAGTAAATCATAAATAACTCTTCTGTTTGATCAATTTTTAACTGCCTCACTTTTTATATTTTAAAAGATTGGAACACAACTTGGGACAATTTCCTTTATCTGTGTTGTAGTAAATAAGAGCATACAGTAAACCTGCTCATTACTACTGTTTAATATTATAATCTGATCAAATTACAAGACAGAAAAAGCTCCTATCATGTCAAAATAATGTTTTATAAAACATTTACCTCTATTTTTAATCATCTTTCACAGCTTCGTTACCTCCATACTTTCCTCCTACATTGGGGATGTTGAATTGGGGTATTCTGGGCCAGAGAGCTGTCCATGGTGAGGGTCAGTGTTGATCCCTATTGGATAACAGGAAACATACTTACTCAAGCCCAATCAGTTGTTTAGGATGGGGAAGGGAGAGGAGGGGGCATGAAGTTACAAGATAAGCATAGATGAGGAAGGTCATTCAACCTTTGCTAATTTATTCATTCAGAAAGACCCTCCAGTCCTCCCATCATAAGATCCAAATGTTTATCAAATGATTTCAGAATGTTTCCCTCAACAACTCTAACCAGAAGATCACTCTATGTATTGCTAATTTGCGTGCATAACATAATTTTATGGCATAAATTCTAAATTTACCATTTAAGTCTGAACTGATGTCCTACTTCTTTGACTTAGTGTTCTGAACCTATCTTTCATTATGTTATATACCTTTAAAGTCAATACTTGGTTGCCTTTCAAGATTAAAATGCATTTCTCCAAATTTCTAATAACTCAGTTTAAAACTTCAAGGATCAGCCTTGTGCCTTTCCTCTTAACTTTATGTTTCCATGACCAAAACTTGATTGGGTGCTTAAGGTGTGATAGAACATTATACAGGTTGAGTATGACTGTCTCTCACTTGTACTGTATTGCTCCTGCTATATGTTTCAGCAATTTATTTGATTCTTCTATTGCAGCTCTGCACTTGCTCGACATGTTGAACAGTAAGTTTATTAAAATTCCCAGACACCTTTCAAAGCTATCCTTAGCTATTTCAATACCACTCATGAAGTACTTATATATTTCATTTTTCTTTTAATAATTTTTGAGTTTAAAAATAAGACATTTCAAAAGCAAATGATCTAACAGAAAGCTCCACAAGTTATCAATGCTTTAAACTCCAACTACTAAATTTGTTACAATTATTGCTTTTTAATAAAAACTTGTATTTTTGTCTTCAAAGGCAGAAATAAGCTACACACTTCTGTGTAAAACAAGAATGGATTAAAAATACACTGGAGAATATTTACTTTCCTCACTATTTGCAGCAAAACTGTACATGCACAATTATAATTTCATTGCAAATGTCAAACAGGAAATTCTTTACCACTGAGCTTTATTTTTCTAGGCTTTGATGATCTAAGATAAATTGGCCATGTTCAAAAAACATGCAACTGGTAATGGACAGAAAATAATCCATGCTAAGTACAACTAACTAACAACTTTTTTTTTAATATCTCACGGAAGTTTCCCAAATCAGCCTTAAAAATATAACACACAGCCAATGTACTACATTTTCAAACACTGCAACTGAATGTTACTTACTTAACAAGTCAGTTTGACATCAGTGGTTGACTAACATTGGGATTCTTCTTAAAGTAGAAAAAGTGTTATCACTGTGACTAAAGAATGGGAGTTGGTTCAGCTTAATTATAAATTATATTTGGATCCAAATTTAGACTTAGAAATAGAACACTTTTAGGTAGAGATTTTGCAAACCAGTAATTAGTGATTGCAAGGCAAATTGAGCCCATTTTGAAAAGTGTCTTTTCACCATATTTCTGCCCAAACTCATTTGCATTTCATCAAACAGAAACATCTGTTGTGAACCAATGCATACAGGCAATGCTTCAAAACATTATTTTCAAAAATGCTGCTTTAAAAATAATCCTTGATCTATTTAAGAATGGTAACTTAATTAAGTTTGATTAATAGATCTGAAAATAGGTTTGTTACACAAAATATCCCTTTTAAATGACAGTGTTAATTTATCACTTATGAGTATCCGAATTTTAAGTTACTGAAAATAACTTGTTTAAAAGTATGCAGAAGTATCTGGTCAATTCCTTTCTTAAAAAAAATTCCTACCTTTCAAAATGTACTTATGAGTGGCCCCATGCCCAAAAGGTTACAACTTAATTTTTGGAATCTCCTCGAAGGCTTACAAAGGAACTCCCAGTGATGATTATTTCGCCCTGGGGCATAACTAATTTTATGGAAAGGGCTAGCTTATAGCATAATGCTTTTAAGACAATACAAACTTGATTTGCACTGAATGAAATTTGTGGTGAAAATTCTCTGATCTAGTTATACAAGTATCAGGAAAAATGAACTGAAAAATAACCGCAATCAAGTAGAAACTATGCAGTTCAGGATGCAGACATAAATTCAAATTACATGTGGATTGATTTCTGCTGTAACTCTGAGACACAGATTGCTTTTGTATTAAATTTTTGCTAACGGTTGGTGATTTCAGTGTCAAAATAATTAAAGCCCATTTTTAGTTACTCAGAAAATTTTGTGAAATTAGATATACCCCATTATTCTTCAAAATACACAGCATCATTTTGAGGTACTTTTACAGTACAATGTAAAGTTCAGCACTCAAGCTTAAAACACTCAAAAATATATTAAGGCTTCTGAAATGAAAGAAAAATCTCTGAATATCGCATTTCTTTTACTATAACTATAGGAAACTATTGATGTATTGCTTTTCAAGTCAAATTATTTTGTATTTTATTATCACTGTACTACAGATGAATGGTACAGATGAATTTGTAAATAAACTATCATTAATAATCATAAAAAATGGCAATAATAATCTGGAAAATGCAATGCAAACAAAATCAAAAGTATAGTATGCAACTTATTTTGAATTTATATTGTGAAAGATAAATTGCAAGATTACATTCACTAGGGATGTCAGAGTTCCAGACTTAAAGAATAATGAATATTTCTGAAAACAACATAAAAATACTGCAGGTGAGGGAAAGGCAGGTATTTTAATAAAGATAATTTTCTTCAGATTTGCTATCATATTCATTTTTAACAATTAAAAAAAAATTAACATAAATCTCACCCAGACCCAGATTTTTGCAAATTCATCCCTAGCTAAAATGGTGGCAGTATTCTGAATCCTGAAAACATGCCCCATTTCCAGCAGATCTTATTTTCACCATGGGGGAAATAGAAATGCAGCAGGGCCATTTGACCCAAGTGCTGAAGTCAAACAGGCCTAATTTTTGTTGATACGAGGCCCATTTCCTGCTATGTTCCTTACAATTTTTAGAAGTAGATATGAATGTGCAATAAAGGTAGATAAGAACTGTGGGACTGTCAAGTTATTTCAATCATTTGCTCTTTAACTTTTAAAAAAAAGTCTGCTGCAGTTCTGAGAGAAAAAAAATCAGCTTGCAATTACAATAGCTCTTTGTTGACATAAGCTGGAACTTCATCAATATGTTATTGCTGTTTGACTGCTTCCACAACCCAGCATTATGACAGCAGCACTATGTTCACAGTTTTGTTGACAATTCTAAGAGGTCATTGTGGAATTAGCTGTTTTTCTTGTAGGACTATTAATACAATTTTTTTTAGCAAGTGTTTACATACTTGAATGGATTTAAATATACTGGATGGGCTTTCATCTACGATACTTTTTTTAAAATGTGGTGAATTTCATATTAGGCAGCAACAGGCTCTTGGGACATGGTACCTGGAGGAAGTATATATTACATATAGAATTTTATTTAATCTCAGCATAACCTAAGGTTTGCCCATGGTGGACACTGGATGAGTTGGCATGAAGGGTGTAAGAGTAAAGGGTGGCTGGCATGGATTGGCATATGTTGGTACTAAGTTAATGAGGTACTAAGGCAATGAGGTGTGGGATGTTATGGTTGGCATCAGTTAGCGCTAAGATAGCATAAGAGAATAAGAGACCTTGGGAATGAGGCTACAGTGGACTGAGAATGTAGCTGGAAGATAGTGGCAGATATTTAAGGAGATATTTCCAAACTCTCAACAAAGATTCATCGAAATACATTTCACTGAAAAAGAAAGACTTTATAAGAAGGATACACAATATTTGATTCGTTAAGAAGGTTAAGGATGGCATCAAATTTAAAGAAAAGGTGTACAATGTTGCACAAAGATGTACAAGGATTAGTAGTTGTCTGAAGATTGAGGACATTTTTAGAACCAGCAAAGGATGACTAAGAAGAAAATACAGGAGAAATTAGAATAGGAGAGTAAGGAATATTAAAAAACCAAACAGTATGCATCGATTCCCAAGAGTATAAGACTGGGAAATTAATTGGAAATACGGAAATGGCAGAGACTCTGAACAAGTATTTTGCATCTATCTTCCTGATAGAAAACGAAATGTATCCCAAGAATAGTAGAAAATCAAGACATAAAATGGCTAAAAGAATGAAAACAATCAGTATCACCAAAGAAAATATATAACTTGTCCCAGCTTACAGCTGAGGTGCATACAGCAGTCGTCCTTGTTGTGCAGGTGCCAGTGGCAGGATCTCAGAGACTCCCCGTTCAGTACAGTCAAGGTAGATAATGATGATGCCTCATGAGGACTGGCACCCCCGTTCCCATTAGTGACAGCCTCAGCCCTTTGATGGTGTTTCAGTTGGCTGGCTGGGAACATCAGCTGCGTCACAACTGCTATTATCTTTCAAACATCTCTGTGCCATCAGTGCCACTGAGCAGTATTAGCTTCATAGTGTGCATTCATTCTGTGAAGAGGACTGCATTTCCTGTGCTAACACATATGGAGCTCCATGAGGTTGTCCACTTTCTCTATGGAGCAGCCTATGCACTCAAAGCCCTGAGCCATGGTAGTGCATACAAGCTGGATAGACTCCTCTATTCTCAACCTATGACTGCACACTACCTTTGGGGACTCTTGACATGTGGGTGCTGCTGGTGTAGGTAGGACCTCATTCCTCTAACTTCTGAGGTCTTTTATCTGTACCCAACTGAGCAAAATTGTGTCTGTCCTCAATTCTCAGAGGGGGGCAGATCACAGCTGCATCTGTCACCTCTACACTTATAACATGCGGAGTACTCAATTCCACTCTACCAATACATATGCACAGGACCTACAATGTTGACTGTACCTGGGCTGCTGCAGGGTGTACTTGTAAGCGTGTGATGCTGCATGTTGTGAGGTATTTGGCAGTGCTTGACTCAGCGATGGTACAAGAATAAGTCTTTCACACATTGATGTCAGAACCCCAGAAAACACTACAAGAGCCTAGGAGAATGAGTCTTTGAGATCAGAACACTAGCCTCTGATACGCTATTGGATGGGGTAGAGTACAATGAACTTCTTTAATCAATGCATTCCCATTTCTATTCATTTTGCCTTTACTGACTTGTTTGTCAGCAATGCTGGTGATCTCCATGGTTCCCTCTTCTATGGTGGTGCTGATGTGAAAAAGGTTCAGACGGGATCTTTTTATGGACGTTGAACCCATTTCTCCTACAAGGGCAAAGCAGTGAGTGAGTTCGGATAGTTCTGGCTTCTATGAACAGTGCCAGTATCAACGTTGGTATGTCCTCAACATCACTATGGCTATGAACCTTACTGAGGGTTCAGTAAGTGCCCTGGCCTCACATTCCTCCCATATTCAGGAGCAGCATGCACTCTCAGGATCCTCAGCTGGTTTGTCTACTGGAGGTTCAATACCCAGAAGTCTGATCTGAAGGTCTGACATTGCCAGCATCAATAAGATCATTGAATTTCTTCTTGCATTAGACCAAGTTCCACTGAACCACGTGTTGTCTGCTGTCCCCGTCCCAATCCACGTTGCTTGGTCTCTAAGGTTGGCCTTCTCGCACCACCTTCCAGAAAGTGGATCTCCTTCCTTTCCCTCGCTACCTTAAGGAGCACCTCTAAGTCTGCATTAAGGGGGGGCAGCCCCCCGTCCCCCCTAGTTCCAGCCCTCTGCCTTTTCTGCTCCATGTTAAAGACAGCAAGAAAATCTCCAAAATGGCAGACACAGTAATGGTTGCCTTAAATCTGGCCTGCTCATTTTTAGTCATAGAATCCCTGTGGTGCAGAAGGAGGCCATTCAGCCCATCAAGCCTTCACTGACAACAATCCCACCCAGGCCTTATCCCTGTAGCCCAACATATTCACCTTGCTAATCTCCCTGACACTAATGGGCAAATTATCATGGCCAATCCACCTCACCTATACATCTTTGGAGTGTGGGAGGAAATCCATGCAGACACAGGGAGAATGTGCAGACCCCACATAGGCAGCTATCCAAGCTGGGAATTGAACCCAGGTCCCTGGCATGGTAAGGCAGTAGTGCTAACCACTGTGTTAACGTGATGCCCTAACAATCCTAACTCTGTTCCCGATGGCTGCCAATTGGCTAGCTAACCTGCCCTCCAGCCGTTTAGCAGGCTGCTCCCATGGAAGTTAGGTGCTGTGACTGATTGCCCTTGGGGTGGATTGGGGACAGTTAATTTGTCAGCTACATGGAGGACCAGATCGCAGACGAGTTCTGCTGTGGAGGACTCAGATGAGGAACTTAATGGGGTGGCATACATGAGACCATTGATTGGTATGCACAACAAGATGCTGGGTAATTGGCTAACCTGCCAAACAGCCTTCTGTCACTGTCAAGCAACATACAAGAGCCTGGCTCCAACTTGATAGAGGGCATGACGCAGAGTTTCCCGTCACCGCAACTATTTTACAGAGCAGCAATTTGCTGATTTTACCTGAATCCAGAACATCATGTGCCATGCAGTTGACAAACTGATAATCATAAACTTTTATGAGGATCAGCATAATTGTTCCAGTTCACATAAGCATTTTTTCATTTCTGCATTTCCATAGTGAATTTATTTTAGGATCATTTCATATACATTCCCATTTTAACATGCAATTTGAGAGGTAAACATATATTTTGTTGTTCATTTATGAGATGTGAGCATCACTGGCAAAGTCAGCATTTATTGCCCATCCCTACTTACCTTTGAGAATGTGGTGGTGAGCTGCCTCGTGGGACTGCTGCAGTCTATATAGTGTACTACACCCACAGCATTGATGGGGTGGGGGGGGCTCCAAGAGTTTGACTCATGACAGTGAAGGAATGATGGTACAGCTCCAACTCACATCATCTGCAGTTAAGAGATGGTGATTTTCTCATGCGTCTACTGCCCTTGTTCTTTTAGGTGGTATGGTAATGGGTTTGGAACATTCTATTGAAGGCATATTGGAGACTTCCTGCAGAGTATCTCGTAGATAGTATACACCGTTGTCACTGTACACCAATAGTGGAGGGACTGAATATTTAAGGTAGTGGATGGGATGTCAATTATAGTGGCTACTTTGTTCAAGATGGTTTTGAGCTTTTTTGTGCTGTTGGAAGGCACCCATATAGGCATGTGGAAAGCATTCCCTCACAGTCCTGACTTGTGCCTTGCAGATGGTTCAAAGGCTTTGGGGAGTCAGGTGACTCACTCACCACAGAATTTCCAGCCTCTGATTTGCCTTTATGGCTCATATTATTTGTGTGACTGGTCTAGTTAAGTTTCTGGTCAAAGGCGATTGACCTAAGGATATTAATAGTGAGGGATTCGGCTGTTATGATGCAAATGAATGTCAATTATTTCTTGTAGATGGTTATTGCCTGACAATTGCAATGTATCAGCCTCAGTCTGAGTCATGTCCCAGTTTGGCTGCATGTGGGCATGGACTACTGTATTAACTTGGGAGTTGTGAATAGAGCAATCATCTCTGAACATTCCTACTTCTGACTTTCTGTCATTAATAAAGCAGCTGAAGATGGTTGGGCTCAGGACCCTGCCCGAGGAACTCTTGTAGCTATGTCCTGGAGCTGAGATGATTAACCTCCAATAACATCCACCTCCTTTGTGCTAGTTATGACTCTATCAGTGAAGAATTTTCCCTAGATTCCTCTTAAATTCAATTAGACTCAGGTTCCTTAATGCCACATGCAGTCAAATGTAGATTTATGTTAAGACCAATCACCCACATCTTTAAATTAATTAATTTCCTTTTCCCTTATTTGGACCAAGGCTATGAGATCTTGGAGCCTAAACTATTGGCCAATAGCACACACTCTTGCCACTGTTTAGATCCATGTCGTCCTGTGTTATAACTTTATTAAGTGAGTACCCCACTTTTCTGTGTGCCTGATGCTGCTCCAGGCGTGTCCTTCTAGACTCCTAAATGAACTAGGCTTGATTGAAATGGTGGAGTAAGGGATCTGACAAGCCATGTATAAATAGATATATGTACAAACAGTATAAGAGGCAAAAACCTGCAACTCATTTAAAAAGGTGTTTGGATATGCATCTGGAGTCCAGAGCTACAGATAAAATGCTGGAAAATGGGATTAGGCAGAGTGGCTGTTTATTTTAGCTGGTGCAGACCCAATGGCAGAGTGGTTCCTTTTGTGCCATTGACTTTTCTACATTTTCTAAATATCTGAAAAAGAGGAATATGCAGGGATTTGGGGAGAGAACAGGAGAGTGGAAATACATGAATTATCCCTTAGCAGAGCCAGCGTGGACACAATAGGCTGAATGCCCTTCTTCTGTGCTGCAACATCTCTATGATTCTAAACTATGGGATTATGGATTGAGTCGGAATACAATTGTGATGCTGCTGGTGGCCCACAGCACATCACGGATTCCTAGTTTTGAGCCACACGTGATGCAAGATATCTTCTGTGAAGACAGAGCTTTGCCTTCACATGTGGTGTATTGAATGTCTTGGGAGGACTGTTTTGGGTGGTGGTGGTGGTGGTGATGTGGGAGGGTGCACGGTGTGGTGGGGGGGGAGTTAAGAAAATAAGGGGCTTAAAGGGTGGTATCAGTACTGTTCAATCTCAGGATGTTGCCAGGCAGACTCCTTACAGGGCATTGAGTTCACTTACAATATTTCAATTATCTCAATGTCCTTTACAATGATAGAGAGGGCCAGCTGAGCTTGCAAGAGTCCTACAGAGTGGAGTACAACAATGGACATTAACATGAACATTTAATAAAGAGTGAATTAAAAAAACATAGCACAGTTTCTTCCACAATAAAGAAAAAGTCCCCAACTCCCCAGTAAACATCAATGTGTGCCAATGTGAGGCATGCCAGTACATTTAGCTCTCTAAGCCAGTCTCAACAAATAATGCTGAATAAAGTGAAACCAATGTAATGTGAAACGTTTTTAAGTAAAATTTAATCTTGGCAAACACCCGTGCCATCTTTGTGCTCTTACGTTAATGGCAACGGAGTTGGTCAGGAAGGTTGTGGTTGTGGCTGTGGAGACACCCTGTTTGACCAGCTAGCTCTTTAATATAGTGCCTGTATCATTGAATACCTACGGTGCAGAAAGACACAATTCAGCTCAAGTCTGCACTGACTCTCTGACAGAGTATCTTACATAGGCCCTCTCCCCTGCCCTATTCCTGTAACATTTTTACCATGGGTAGTCCATCTAACCTGCACATCATTGGACTGTGGGAAGAAACCGAAGCACCCAGAGAAACCCCCACAGACACAAGGAAAATGTGCAAACTCCACAGAGACTGTCACTCAAGGTCAGAATTGAACCTGGTCCCCTGGGACTGTGAGGCAACAATGCTAACCACTGTGCCACAGTGCTGCCCTATATAGATGCAGTTTTGTCAGTTGACGGTGGTTTCACCTGCTGCTAAATCAAATCTGTTTTGCATGCACATTGCTGGCACTTGAATTTTAATTGTAATCATGTGGGAAACAGAAAAAAGTAAAAGTGCAAGTGGCACACAATTCTGGTTATAGCATCAGGAATGGTGTGCTGTTGACAAAATCCCAGCCTCACTTTCTATTCCAGATTTTATTTATTCTGTTAGTCTAGGACACACCACAACCAAGCCCCTCTCTGAATCATTTAGTGGAAACCATGTTCATTCTATGGCAAAGTGTAAAAGATAAGAAATTAAAAACAAGCTTCTTTTCCACATAGCTGGAGTTCTATCCTCAGCAGCTTAGGACTTTAATTATAAGCTAAAAAGGTATTTAGAAAGAAGACTTGCAGCAAATAAATTTATCTTTGGCACCTTATCCTTACTTTAATTTTCTCTTCTTTTCTCATTTGTTGTCCCCAAGGCTAGGGACTCAATTCATAGATGCTGGCAGCTCTCTGGTACAAAGTAATCACTACCAATTTAGTATGTGCCAGTATGTTATTTTTCCATGAAAGGAATCACACCTGAACCCTCTCTCTCAGCATGTATTTGCAGAGGTTATTGTGCAGTGAATAGAAACTGAAACATCGGCTTTTTAAAAAATTCACTGGTCCAATGTGCTCTGGCCACTGGGAAGCCTACCACTGCTTCAGTTGAGACAATCTAACTCAGTGCACAGCAGAGATCAAAGCAGCGGCTTTACTGGTCTGTATGGCTCAACAACACCCAATATTATACCTAATGGGATAGCCAGAAAATTCTCCGGCCCGCATTATCCTTTCGTAAATTACTTTCTTTCCACTTCTGTCAGCATTGCCGAAGTATTTGGTCATGATACCAAAATATTGCTTTTTAATTTTTAATGAGCAGATTATGTACAATTTGTTAGCAGGTAGGTTCGGTATCCATGATGTTTGAGAAGAAAATACATTTGATAATTTATGGTTGGTAATTAGGACAGTCATACAGATTGCAGTAAAGCATTTATGAAAGAAAATATTTCCAGAAATTAAGCCAATGATGTTTTCTTCAATTCCTCATTGATTTTCAATGTTGTATACAAGTCTTGAAATTTCTCTGTAATCTGCAGAAGAATAAGGAAAACCACTCTTTTCAATCCTTTAGTGGTTTCAAAATTCTCTAATTTATGAGAATTACACAACAATTTGATCCTATTGTAAGGAATGTTCCACAATTAGAGTAATTTTAATTTCTAAACTTGTCACTGTGATCCTTGACCATGATAAATTAAAAATTATAAAAAAATTCATGTGGCAAGTTGATAATTTACAATTAATTATGATTCCCCTTCCCTGCTGGCTGTGCACATGATGATACCCATTGCAAATTTTTTTTGTGCTCCTGAATGTTGTACATTCAATTTATCGAGCGTACAATTTAATCAAAAAGCCAGAATCTCGTCACCGTTCACGCTGGTGAGATTTTTCCATCCCGCTGCAATGAATGGAGATTTGGCTGGTCGCCAAATTCTCCGACCTTGCTGTAGTGTGCACATGGCATGAATGGCAAATGAGATCCCAAAATTATCAATTAAAAATATTCTTGTCATCTAAACCTATTAGGGAGAATTAACAGTAAGGCTTTTGCTCATCATGATTAAAGAACAAATTGGACAGCCACCTCTGGCATATGTACATGTTAAACACAAAAAACATAAAACATGAAGTTGGTAACTGAGTTGCCCAGTTTCCTTAAGACCATAAGATCTAAGAGCAGTGTTAGGCTTTTCAGTCCATTGAGTCTTCTCCGCCATTCAATCATGACTGATATGTTTCTCTACCTTTTCCCTGTAACCTTTGATCCTCTTACCAATCAAGAACCTATTTATTTATCTTTGTCTTAAATACACTCAATGACCTGGCCTCCACAGCCTTCTGTGGCAAAGTATTCCACAGATCCACCAGCCTCTGGCTGAAGAAATTCCTCCACATCTCAGTTCTAAAAGATTGCGTCTTTACTCTGAGGCTCGGCCCTCAAATCCAATCTCTCCCACTAATTGAAACATCTTCCCCTTTCTATCCAGGCTTTTCAATATTCTCTAAGTTTTTATGAGATTCCCTTTCATCCTTCTAAACTCCATCGAGTACAGACCCAGATTCCTCAAAGGCTCCTCATTCATCAAGCTTTTCATTCCTGAGATCATTCTCGTGAACCTCCTCTGGATCCTCTCCAAAGCCAACATATCCTTCCTTAGATATGGGGCCCAAAATTGCTCACAATATTCTAACTTTGGTCTTTCCAGAGCCTTATAAAGACTCAGCAAAATGTCCCTGCTTTTGTATTCTGGTCCTTTTGAAATGAATGCTTACATTGCATTTGCCTTCCTTACCATCAATTCAACTTGCAAGTTAACTTTAAGAGAGTCCTGAACTAGAACTCCCAAGTCCCTGTGTGCTTCCGAATTCTCTCCCCATTTAGAAAATAGTCAACGCCTCTATTTTTTCTAGCGAAGTGCATAACCTGACATTTTCCCACATTGTATTCCATCTGCCCACTCTCCTAACCTGTTCAAGTCCTTCTGCAGCTTCCCCCACTTCCTCAATACTACACTTCCCTCTACCTTTCTTTGTATCATCTGCAAACTTAGCCACAATGTCCTCAGTTCAAAAAGGCTACAGATCCTCTTCAAAGAGTTCCATTCTTTTGCGACTCTCTAACAACTAGAAAAGTAATTGCAAAAACCCACAGCTCTATGGGCAAGTGTAACAAATGGCCCTCGCCATTTGTTTGCTACTGATCACAAAATCTGGTCCAATGTTTAATGTGATACAAAACTGTAACAGAGGTTACCAAGATCAAATCCATACTAAATCAGGCATTTTATTTGCTTGTCCTTCAGATACCAGACCCAAATCTCTTGGTGGCTTCTCATGCAATAATGACCTAAAGTTGTGTATATGTCGATGGCTCATCAGAACATTATTAATTTAGTACAATGCGAATCATAATGGTAAAATGATGGTGCAATAAAAGTGCTTTTACATTCTACTCCTGTAAATTTGGGATTGTTTCTGCTTCAAAAAAGATAACAATAAGCAGTGGCAGCAGTAATGTGGCATGCCTGGCTCGACAATTCCAATCAGTTTCTCTGTCCAATTAAGAACGGCGAGTGGGCGCTTGAAGCTGGTGGGACAATTAGCAGCCTTACAACCTTAAAGGAACAGCAAACTGCAATGGTAGATAAGTAAGAATGAAGGTGTTTAAAAATGAAGATGCCCTTTCCCCAGCTTTTTAAAATCTTAAATTAAAAATAGATTTAGGAGCTGGAACAACATAGTAGGGAGCAACCCTCTTACAGGCCACCTTTATGTGCTGGCTATGTATCCAGGCTGATAAGAGTTTCTAGGCCTGTGTGGAATGCAGAACACCCACCCTTTTGCTGAGTGACTGCATCCTGGTAACTAAAATGGCTCTTGTCAGTGCAGGAACCAGGAGGCCAACTAGAACTTTCCTTTACCTGGCCTCAATTTGGCTCTTAATGAGTCTGATTGGCTACTAGCCTCAGGCCCTGATACCATCTCTGCAAAAGTGTCCTGGAAGCATGGTGGAGCCAGGACTTGCCTTCCTGACTTAGATCCTGGTCCCTGGAGTGTGGTGGTGGGAAAGGGGGAATGATGAAGAGGGAGGGAGAATGATGAGGGGGGCAGTGTGTGTGTCGGGAGACAGAAAATCCAGTCTTCACGTCAGCGCATGTTGATGACACAATTAAGAATCTAAAGTAACCTTAATTCACCAATTTACCAGAATTCTATGGTGCTGTAGTGACTAATTATATTGTTTATACTGATTCAACAGTAATCAGATTACAGTACCGGAAAACTACTGTTCTCTGTCATATAGCTTACACTTAACCTGGCTGGGCTCTGCTAATATTACTTTACAGTTTAAAATTGTAGCTATGGATCACTATGGAGGAAAAAGTGTAATAAAAATTAAATTTCATTAAGGAAAATACTAACACAACAGTAAACACTGGCTGTTTTGATTATTAATTGGTTGAAGAGTCTGCATTGTCAGATACATAGCCATGGAATCAAAATGTTTCATATTTGATTTATGGTGCATGTTTATCTCAGGTGGCAACAATTCTTCTCAAAAGCCTGGATAGGAAGGTGAAATAAAATGTTCACATTCCTCCACCGATTACTGTCTGAGATCTCCAGCTGTTAAGTATGTTTGTTCATATGTTGGGTGAGGAAAGGGTCTGGCTTGGTTGTGATGCCCTCTATAGTTCAATATCCTACTGAAACAGATGGTGTGGCTTACAGATAATAACCATTACTTGAGGGTTGCTGGCACCATGAAACTTCACGCAGCATGAGACAATGGGTTGGACCTTACATGCCCCCTGCAGAATGTGTTTCAGCTGGGGTGGGCATGCAAATTAGAGTAGGTGCCCAGCCCACTACCTCCCTTTCCATCCCTGAGCTCACTCCCATAAACAGGGTAGGTGGGCAGCCTGCCCAGCATATGAATTGAATGAGTGTCAATTGAGCTTGTTAACAAGTCAACTGAATCGATAATACACTGCCCACATCATAATATGGTTGGTGAGTGCGGGCAAGCAGGATTGGGAAGATTATTTTTTTTAGTAAGTTTTTCAAAAGGACAGGAAGGAAGTGCAACTACTTTATGCATTGGGGACAGCCCCCAAGATAGTAGCCCCCCTCCCCCTGCTCTCCAACATCCACCCCTCTACCTCACAACCCTAAACTGGCCAAACCTGCTCCTCCCAATATCTTGCCTTACCTCAGTCTGGGATCCCAGTGCTGCCAGGACTGCAACGAGTCATAAGAAGGGATCCCAACGGATCCCAGACTGAGGTAAGGCAGGCTATTGGGTGAGGTGGTTTCACCAGTTCTTGGTGCTCTCGTCTGGGACTGCTAGAACTTCCAACTAATTGGATTGCCTGACAGCTTCCAAGCATAGGACTAAGTCGTACTGTGAGCTAATTTAGCTCACAATGCATTTCTCAACTTCAACTTATTGAAACTTGCAATCCCTTTTATAAGCTGATCTGAGAAAGAAAATGAGCAGGAAAATGACAAATAGAAGTGATTATGCTTGGACATAACCTGTTGATACAATAAATATTTCATATGTGGATACATTGGTGCCCCATTAATCTTGGGAAACAAATTTGAATATGGAAAATTCTATGTATAGTTCCAAATACTATAAGATTTTTTAAAAAATAATTAACCATTAAAGAGTTTCACTTTCCCCACCTGGAAACCTTGGATTCTGGCTAAGTACTCAAGTTGTTGAGAGGGCTGTACTGCTGAACAGGGGGAAGCAGGTGCTTTTCCTTTCAAACTTATAGCTTCTGCAGTTGGGGATGTCCCATTCAAAAGAAGCTCCCTTGCAATAGTTGCAGTGTTGCTGGTAGTGCTGAAGAATGAACTACATCCTTGGTTTATTTCTTTAGATGTCAAATAGTTCATTGTAGGTGCTGCCTTGTTACGACTTGCTTCCATTTCTTGATAAACATCAGGGGAGAGATGTAGAATTCCCTTCTGGGCTGTAGACAGAAGAAATTTGTTACAATTTTTACTTTCAAAAAAGAGTTTCCCTATGAACTTACTGTATTTTGGTTATTGTCTTTATGAATTTATAAGCAGCAAGTAAATACAAAGACACATAAGAAATATGGCAACTGCTATAAAAATATCCAGATAACTTAAAGTTCTTTGATCTGAATCTACAGAAATCTAAAAAGTACTTGATTGAGAAACTGTGTTTTTTACCCTGATACTAAAATTGTAGCTTGAACTTGTGATTTACTCCAGTATGTCTTTACATTGATATTTCAGAAAAGTTATGTTGTGTTTTATACATTTATGGTTAACTACACTGGAGTATTGCACTTAATCTGTCTTCCTGAAGTGCTGAAATATAATTTGACCGAGTGATAAATAAAGACATTTGTAATACTGCCTATTCTATTTCATGTACTGTTACGCTTATAAGTCATTTTGATTTTTATACACTTAAAGATGGAGGGGACGATTTTCATCATCATCACTTGGCAATAAAATACCAAGGGAGCAGTCCATCCACTTATGATAGAACTCCCCCAATTTTCATCCCACTGATTTTAATATGATGAAAAATCAAATGGGCGATCCACTCCACCAGCTTATTGCCTAAGCGGTAAAGGTGAAAACATTCCATAACATTTGTTCATTGAATTTGGTGTTAGGGCTTCTAATGGTTTAAAAATAATTAATTTCAAGCAAGCCAACACTCCATTAAAAATCATCAGTGTTTATGGTTCAACCGCATTGAAAGTTTTTGAAAATATTAGTTGAAGAGTGAATTTAGGTGCTTTATCATGCTCCCCTCCAGATCTCTGCTGAGTATGAGCTAATGACCAGCCTCTAAAGAGATTAGTAACCTAATACAGCGACCAGATGAGTCACAAAGAGATCATTTGCTCTGTATCAGTTCAGCACATGTAGCCCACTCCATTGAAAACTAGGAAAAGGATACAGGGCCAAGTGTAAGTCTCAATAACAATCTAGGATCAGTCAGTGATAGCACTTAACCATTCAATCTCCCATTAAAAATATTACTTTTCCTAAGTATACTGTTACTATAATGTAACATCTTTTTAAATTTACATAGAACTAAAGCTTCACAGATAATTAAATTTGGCCAATAAATGAAGCTTCACACCTTTTGAAAATAATTCAATGAACAAAGTAAAAACAAAAGTAAGTTAATGTCATAAAGGTATAAGTATATGATCTGCACTGTCTCATGCCATAAAGATAGTTAAAAGTTTGCCCCGTAAGTTTACCATTAGGAACAAGAAATACCTTTCTTTCTTCTTTCAAAATTAAGCCTTAACAAACTATACAAATTGCTAAGATGTGAAGTGCTGTAGCCATTTAATTTGAATCATGAAAGCAACAACTAAATGTTTGAAAAACTGCACTATATTCTAAAGTTCTCTTCACAGCAGAAATATTGCTCTATACAAAAATAGCAATGCTGATTATATTTGAAAGAATGGTGACAGTATGTAAAGAAATGTGTTAAAAGTTTCACCTATACCCAAGTAACTATTTCTTTCACTATCATGTGAAAACATAACTAAGGTCACTGTCTGTTTCTCACCTACAACAAATGTCCTTCTTACACTTGGGGCAGACAATGCTATCACCTTCATGCTGTTAACTTGTAGACCTGGAGAGGTACTTCAGAAAATGTGGCAAGCATGATTGATCCTTATAGTGCATCATATGTAGCTACTTTTGCTTATCAAGTGATAAAGAGAACTGAAATTAGTTTTCCCAGGCATATCAAAACACAGCCACTCCATGAAAATTCTAGAAGTTCCAAAATGCTTATTTCTACAATGGCAGTGACAGCTTCTAATGAAACACATGACATGTTTCTGATCCACTTCCTTTCCTGCGCCACTGAAAATGGGCAGAGACAGAAACAGAGGTGGGACTTCCTTTCTCATGTCTCTGCAACCATATTATTTACAAATCCAGCTCCTTCACTGGACCACAAAATCCCAGCCTCTTTGTTCCTTGTACAAGTACACCAAACTCCCTTGGCATATCAACATTTATAAGTTTCGCGACTTTTAAAAAATATTCTGTTTTTCTATTCTTACTGCCAAGTTGATTACCCTAACACTTCCCCATATTCCATCTGCCATTTTTGTTTCCCACTCACTTAACCTGTCTATGTCTCTCTGCAGCCTCTCTGTGACCACTTGGCAGTTTACATTCCCATCTAGACTTGTATAATCAGCAAACCTAGACACATTTCTTCTTTGTCTAATTGTTAATATGAATTGTAATTAGATGTGGCCCAAGGAGTGATCCTTGGAGCACTCCACTGGTCACAACATGCTAACTTGAAAATATCCTATTAAATTCCACTCTTTGCTTTCTGTCCATTAACCAATCCGTGCTAATGTATTGCTCGCAACTCCATGAGCTCTTATCTTGTGTATTAACCACTTGTGTGGTACCTTATTGTATGTCTTTTGGAAATCTGAGTATACTACATATACTGGTTCTGTCTTATCCAACCTACTAGTTACATCCTAAAACATTTCTAATCAATTTATCAAACGTGATTTCATTTTGTAAAACCAAGTTGACCATATTTGATCATACTATGATTTTCTAAATGCATTTTTAAGACTTCCTTGATGATAGATAACAGCAATTTCCTACTGACTGACATTAGGCTAACTGGTATGTAGTTCCCAGTTTTCTCTCTCTCTTGTTTCTCAAACAGTGATGTTACATTTATATACAGTTTGAAGAAAAAGGAAAATCCAAATTTACAATAAAAATTTTATGTTCTTCCTTATTCTTGCAACCTGCACACATAAAGCAGTGCAGAAAATGGGCAGATGGGGTACTGAAAACATAAACGTTTGGACCAACTCACATAGTCTTCTGAGCTGTCACATCTCAACAGTGCTTAGTGAAAACATCTGAATCACCTCAAGAGCTGCCTTACAGAAAAAGTATAGAAAGACAAGGTGACTATAGTGCAGTAGGAATTGGCTATGATATTTCTGTGGTCCAAATCTTCTGGTCTCTTCTGTCAGACACCAGACTTACAACCGAAGATATGCATCCAAACCCTATGGAAGTATGTGGGAGTTCTCAAGAAGTTTAAACTTCTGATGTGCTGACACCTTGCTGGCCTGGTCCTTTCGCGAATGTCTCTGATCTTGAGCTAGAGTCAGGCAGTTGGGACAGAACAGAATGCCTTACCTTGATACCCAAGAAATGCTAGACAGTTTAAAACCTGGTCTAACACCTGGGTGAACAGAGGACCCAGAGGCAATAACCACTACCCAGAAGAATGAGAGAGGAGCAATGGGAACACAACAGCAAGAGATGAGCAACAAGGCCATTAACAGTGAGAGGCCAATGCCACCCTCAGGAGCTCACAAGGCCATCACTCCACCTTATGAATCAGAGGAAGCGAGGTCCTGCGGGAAGGAGAAAGGAGGACAATAGAAGTATGTATGTGTATACTATGTATGATCTAGAACTGTACAGGTGAGCATGGTCTCCAGTTGTCTTGGACCCCCTTGCTACTGGACCAAGGCTTTGTTCTGTCAATCCAGTGTGGTAGCTGGTGTGCAATGGCCATCCCACATTCAAAGAACCCATGCACAGGCATCATCCAATCCTTTAAGTGAAATTCAGGACCCTCAGGGACAAACCTAACAGTGACAGGCCAGAAAAATGTATTACTATCGTCGCCTAGGAGTTCAGGCATTTTGCCATTAAAAACAAACTAGTTGGCCATCTCAGAGGTTTTCCATGTGGGATAAAGGAATGCCTCATGATCTTTGATTCACCTTAGCCCAGAACCAGTGCGCTGCCGTCCTTGGTGCATACGTCGTAACACTGCAAATTATGGACGAGTCCAAAGAGGAATTTTATTCCAGCCTCAAACGATCCTTGGCCTGAGTTCGATTTCAACACCAGAGTTGGACACAAACCTCTGGAGAGGTCTACTCGGCAAAGAGGGGGTCGGGAAGTTCAGCAATAATGGTGCTCTGCTGCTGACAAAACGCTTAGAACACGACCTTTTAATAAGCAACACCTACTTCTGCCAGAAGGACAAATACAAAGCCTCATGACAATAGCTTCCCTCCAAGCATTGGCACCTGCCCGACTATGTTATCATCCATGCGAGAGACTGCAAGAACATGTGTATCACCCACGCTTGGCAGAAGCTGATGACTTCTGCATGGATCAACATCAATATAACCCCAAAGCAGCCACAGCAACAGAAACAACGCTGCAGGAAAATCAACACCGAGGCACTCAAAGATGTTGACAAGAAAGCCCAATTCAGCCAGTGCCTCACTTCCAACCTGACCACTCATGGTAACCCAGAGACACAGTGTCCACAGAGCCTGGTCTGCACTCGAGATCTCCATAATCAGCACCTGCAAAGAAATACTTGGTGACTTGACCAGGAAACACCAAGACTGATATAAAAGCAAAGTACTGTGGATTCTGGAAATTGAAACAAAAACAGAAAACGCTGGAAAATCTGTTTCTGTGGAGCGAGAATAGAGCCAACATTTCAAGTCTAGATGACCTTTTGTCAGAACTAAGAGCAGAGAATATCAGGAGAAATTTATACTCTGAGGATGGGGGAGAGATGTAATTAGTCAAAGGGAATGTACACAAGGATGCAGAAGGCCTCAAAAGGTAACACCAAGACTAGTTTGATGAGAACAACCATGAGATCCAAGACCTCATAACCCACAAGCACGGCTTTTCCGAACCTGAAACAGCAACTCAGTTCGAGGGCAAGAAAACAGCTCTTGACACAGTTGAAGGCTAAGGTCCAGTAAAAACCTGCAACCTAAAGAATGGATGGTAGTGGAGAAAGCGCAGGAGAACTAGCAGTTAGCAGTCAACAATGACATGCGAGGATTCTTTAGTGCAGTCAAAACCACCTATTGCCCAAGCACCCAGGATCCAATCCCAACGGTGGCCAAGAACATAGAGGTGTTCACCAAGAACAGTGAGGCAATCAGCACCAGTTGGAAAGAGCACTTCAAATACTTCTATAGCAGAGACTGTCTGCAATATGATTGTCCTCAACTCCATACCACAGCATACTACCTTGTCACTATCTCAGCAGAACCCCAATCCAGCAAAGGTAGAAAAGGCCATCTGACAGCAAAGAAGCATAATGTATCAGGAGCAAATGGAAACCCCATCAAAGCACTAAAACATGGTACAGAAGCACTACTGACGCAATTACACGACCTCTTTGCCTGATCTAGAACAATGGGAACATGCCGAGAGACCTCAGAGGTGCCATAATCTTCATAAAAAGGTGATAAGTCTGACTGCAGTAATTGAAGAGGAATTTCCCTGCTGTTGGCCACAGGGTAAGTCATTGCAATAGCCCTCCTTAATCACCTTTATCCACTGGCTGAAGAGCGCCCCCCCCAGAATCACAATGTGAATTCTGCACACTAGGGGGCACAACAGATATGATCTTCACCTTGCAGCAACTTCAAGAGGAATGCAGGCAACAGCATTTTGTACATAGCCTTCTTTGACATCACAACGGCCTTCGATTCTGTCAATCATGAGGGATTATGGAACATTCTCCTACATTTTGGCTTCCCCCAAAGATCTGTCACTATCCTCCACCTGCTATATGATGACATGCAAGCTGTGATCCTGATCAATGGATCCACCAGACCCAATTCATGTTCAGACTGGGGTCAAGCTGTGTAATCACGCTGAAGCTTTTCTCCATTTTACTTGCTGCAATGCTCCATTTCATCCTCATCAAGCTCCCCATTGGAATGGGGTTAAACCACAGAACAAACAGGAATCTGTTCAATCTCCACTGCCTGCAGGTCAGATCTAAGGTCATCCTATCTGTCATTGAACTATGGATGATGCTCGTATTTGTGCACACTCAGAGGCTGAGTTCCAAGTCATTATCAACACCTTCACACAGACGTACTAAAGCATGGGCCTTATATTAAACACCCGTAAGGCAAAAGTGCAAAAGGTCCTCTGCCAACCTGCCTCTGCCACATAACACTTACTTCCAAATTAAAAATTATTTCTCCGGTGTCCAAATGCGTAACCTAAGGTGGGGCAAATGGTGTTTGGAGGAGTGTGTGGGTGGAGTGCCTGGATTGCCATACATTCCTTTAGCTGCCATGCTTGGCTTTAACTACCACCTCGCCCATCACATCACATCAAAATCCACAACAGGGCCTTGGACAATGTGGACCACTTTCCATGCCTTGGGAACCTCAGGGAAGACACTGACAATGAGGTTCAACCACCTTCAGTGTGCTGTGCAGCCTTTGGTCATTTAAGGAGCAGTGTTTGAAGACCAAGATCTCAGACCTGGCGCCATGCTCACGGTCTACGGAACAGTCATGATACCTGCCCTCCCAGGCCGGAGCAATGGATAAGATCAAATCCACTGGTAGGATACGCACACCAATGTCAGTTCTCACTCAGGCCAAGATCCCCAGCATCAAAGCATAGATTATGCTCAAACAGCTCTATGGGCCACATGAGGACGGGCTACATTGTACACATGTTTGACATAAGGCTCTTGAAACAAGCACTCTACTCAGAGTTTCAACATGGCAAACAAGCCCCAGGAGTGCAGAGGAATCACTTCAAGGGCACCCTCAAATCCTCCTGGAAAAGGTGCAACATCCCCACCAATACCTGGAAATTCCTGGCCCAAGAACACCCGAAGTGGAGACAAAGCATCTCGGAAGAAGCTGAACACTCAGGGTTTCATCAGCAAGAGTAAGTTGAAGTCAAGTGTCAACAACGAAAGGAATACATAACAACCCAGAGACTCCACCCACACACTCCTCCAACCACGATCTGCCATACCTGTGACAGAGACTGTAGGTCACAGATTTGGACTCCCCAGTCACCTGAGAACTCATTATTAGTTTGGAAACAAGTTATCTTTGACTTAGAGGGACTGACGAGAACAACTCCATAACTGAAGTCCTCCCAGTCACCACCCAGACCACTACCCAGAACCATCCTCCGCAATATCCCAACTGTACCTGACTATACCCCAACCAGACCTGTGTACCCCCATGACTACCTGGTTGCACCATCACCAAGCCTCCTGACCTATTTTGATGGCCTTTGACCACCATACTATTCCAATGATCAGACCCACCCCCTTGACCTGATCCAAATACCACCATCCCTGACCAAATCTAACTATCACCAAACACTCAGCAAGCCCTTCAGCCCTAGAGTCTGACTACCTCCTCATCCAGTTACCCACCTCGCCCACTTATGCAGCTACTGTCTCACCCACTCATTCACTCACTCCCTGTTCATCCAGTCACCCATTCATTAATGCAGACCCATTCATTAGAAGATTGTACTTTTAAATAAGTTTATTTATTATAAATAGGCTTACATTTACACTTAAGTTCCTGTGAAAATCCCCTAGTTGCAACTCTCCAGCGCCTCTTTGAGTACATGGAGGGAGAATTTAGCATGGCCAATGCACCTAACCAGCACATCTTTTGTACTGTGGAAGGAAACCAGAGCACCCAGAGGAAACCCATGCAGACACAGGGAGAAACTGCAGACTGCGCACTGACAGTGACCCAAACTGGGAATGTGGCACTGTGAGGCAGAGTGCTAATGCTGTGAAAGGAGGTGTGTCCCCTATTCCCTACTCTACTGTGATTTTACTAGGGACGGACAATAAATGCTGGCCAGCCAGCAATGCCCATGTTTCACGAATAAATAAAAAAAATTACTGGAGTTCACCCGGAAAAGCACTGTTGTGCATTTTCTTCTTCTGCTGGGAATGGACTATCCCAGGAAAATTGTGCTGGATTGGATCAGGAAATCTCACGGGCAGGGACAATGGGCACAGCATTGCTGCTGACTGCAAGATTCAGGTCCATGTTTCTGGCCAACATAGAAACAAGTCTATGGATCATATCACATGTTGTCTGATAACTTTCTCATGTAGTGCCAAACAAATATGTTTATCGATCTCCAGCCGCTCATGCCGATGGGATTCTTCAGTTCTACCTGCAGCGCGCAACTGTGCAGGGGTTTCACAGTAGCATGGGGTGCCATGAATGGGAAATGCCAATAGAAACGGTGGGACCAAAGAATCCCGCTGCCAGTAAACAGCATACCACCTTCCACTACCAGGAAACACGCAGCTGGGAAACTAGAGAATTTTGCCAGGAAGTTAACTGAATCTGTCAAAATAAGACTTTGTACAAGAAATGTAAGGTTGCAAGCAATGTTCCCTGTAAGGTAGATGGATGTGAGGCTGCACAAAAATTGGGAATGTGAGGCTGCACAAAAATTGGGAATGTGTGGCATTGGTGACAAATTGGCACAAGCAGCGGTCCCTGTAAGATACACACATGCATCACTGCAACAAAAAGGGACAATGCACTGCAAAAAACAGGGCTGTGTACAGTGAGGGGAAATGAGAAGGAATATTGTAAAAAACCATCAAGCAGATTTACTTATATAGGTGCAATTTACAATCTTATAGTTTGATAGGGGATTATACTGACTTAAAGGAAATTTTCCATGTTCAGTTCATTGTTACAATTTTGCAAAGTAAACAAAGTGTTTCTGAATACTTGTTGGGAGAAGACTAATGGTGCGAGTGGAACATAGGGACACAGTGTTTAGTTTTTACAGTGTTTACAGTGTTTACTGCTGCCACACAGCACCAGGAACCCAGGTTCAATTCCAGGGTCACTATCTGTGTGAAGTTTCTCCCCGTGTCTGCATGGGTTTCCTCCAGGTGTTCCAGTTTCCTCCCATAGCTCAAAAGATGTGCTGGTTAGGTTACTAAAATCTCCCTCACTGTACCAGAACAGTGTAGTGACTATGGGATTTTCACAGTAACTTCACTGCAGTATTAATGTAAGCCTACTTCTGACACTAATAAGTAAAGTTAAACTTAACATTGCAGGTTGGTGAAAGCATTATCTGCAGGCAAGTGACAATGTGGACCAGCATCTATCCCCATTTGGTAGCTGTGAAGGCAATACTGCCTGAGGCGCTTGCAAGAAAAGTAGTCGCTTTACATCACTAATCCCATTCATCAGCACTGCAGCAAAAACAGAAAACAGCTGTGACACCATCAAAAACAAAGTTTATGAAACCTACTACTATATTGCTTGCCTAGTACAATCAATTAAGTAGAAGTGCTTCATTCCACATTCTCTCATTTACTTAGCAATGCTAGGAATGCAATGACAATTCAGACAACCTAAGGTGTGAATAATATGAAATATGCTGCATATACATTATGCTATAATATGCATCTAGTTGCTCTAACACGGATGCGCTCCTCTGTTGCTACAGGCAAAAAATCCCAGATGCGCCATAAAATCCGTGCATAGCATCTCTCTGCCATAATTCCTTAAACTGCTGCTAAACAAGTTTAAATACAAAGGAAAAGGTGGCCCTTTCCAACCATTTTTCTCTCACAAAATTGGGTGGAATGCAGAAGTAATTGCCACATTGTTTCTTTGCAATCTAGGTGTTAGGTTTCAATTAGGATGTGTAATCAAAACAGACTTAAAGTTCAATGTAGAAAGACTCCATTACAAATTCATAGTTCTCACATTTCATATTACATCAAAACCCAAGGTGCTCTAACTGCCCATAGTGGTAGGCTTTTAGTTTCTTTTACTTTATGATCCCCACAAAGACTGCTAACTTTTGAAATAAAGTCCCAGAATGCCAACAAAAATATACAAAGGACTAGATTCCACATTTTAAGAATTTTACTGTAACAAACTAAAACCAATGTAGATCAAACATTAATTAAGAGGTAATTTTTATATCAAAGAAAAAGGTAGGTTTGCATTAACTAATACTACATATCTGTCAACTAATGCAAACAGAACATGCCCTATAAACAGTTTTACTCTATGCCATACTATTCACAGATATATACTATTAAAGGGGCAGTCTCAAATTCACTCCTAGCTCACCTGCGGAGGTTCACCTCTCCTCATCATGTCATGTTGAAACTCCCTGATAGGTTTTCTCATTTTTTTTCAGTGAGATATATAACAGGAGATGTCATGTTACTCGCTAGTGTACCCAATATACTGAGAGATCTCCCACTATTCCCCCCACTGACCACCCCAATTGCCACCCTGAGCTCCCCATTTCTTACAGAACAAAGAAGACCTGTTCTGAGAAGTGCTCCAATTCTTTTCTCCTTGCTTCTCAGCAACAGATTTTCCTCAGAGTTGTGGCCTTCCTGTGAGAGGTGCTAAGAACTACAACTCAACATGTCAATAGGTTTTACTTGACTTTTTATCCCTTCTCAGCTCTCATCCCCAATGGTTACCTAAAATCATAAGGCACTTCTCCAAATTGAGGCATTTATCACGACTTCCAATTATAGTCTTTCCAGAATTTTTTTCCACTTTAGGTATGCAGGGACATTTCAAAGTGTAAGCATTTTGGAAAGTTCAACATTCATGACAACATGACAATTAGATGTTCATAGTTTAGCTCCAAGTATATGCATTAAAAACTATCCAATGAGTTTTGAACCTTTTAGAGAGTTAGACTAAAAATAAATTATTTTTAAGGAACATTCAAGGAATTACCTTTTATAAGCATATCCATATTCTTTCTAGAAGAGTGCTTCAGGATTATACATCTAAAGAACTTTAGCATTGAGCACAGAGTTTGCATCCTCAAACTCGTTGATTTGTAGTACTTTATAGTACAGTTCTTCACTGGGCTACTGCAATTAATCCACTTTACATATTTGTCCCTACAAAGTTGATGCACTGAAATAGTGGTCTCAAAAAGACAAACTTAATATGTGAATTTAATTTGTAATCGTCACCTCTGTCTCTCAGCAAGGTAAACAATAGTTTCTACACAAGGGCACGTCTAGAAGAAACATGGTCCTAATGAATGGCGCCTGTATTAGTATAGTGGTTAGTATCCCTGCCTGTCATGTGGAGACCAGGATTCAATTCCCTGATGGGGGGAGGTTTATTTTGGGCAGCATGGTGGCACAATGGCTTGCACTGTGCCTCAAAGCGCCAGGGACCTGGTTCAATTCTGGCCTTGGATGACTGTCTGTGTGGAGTTTGCACATTCGTTTTGTGTCTGCATGGGTTTTCTCCGGTTGCTCCTGTTTCTTTTCACACTCCAAAAATGCAGTGGTTAGGTTGATTGGCCATGATAAATTGCCCCTTAAAGTCAGGGAGATTAACAGGATAAATAGTGGTTTACGGCGATAGGATCTGGGTGGGATTGCTGTTGGTGCAGGCCTGACAGGTCGAATGGCCTCCTTCTGTACTGTCGGGATTCTATGAACTGCACACCTCTTGGCAAATCAGCAAGACACAGATCACCTCCGTAACAAGATAGAAAGAATCTAGGACAACAAAGAATTGTAACATACAAAAAATGATGTCTGCCTTCTCTATACCCATGTAACAAAGATATGGCATTATTGTCATCAAAGTCCCAGAAACTTGCCAGATTGACACCAGCTATGGTGCAGAATTTGACTGTAGATACTGTCACCAGGGATGAAATCCAACCTCATTAATGGATTCTTCACGGAAATGTGTGTCAGATCATAATCAACCAATGAGCTTATTCAGAAGCAGATCTTTTGGCAAACCGTCAGAAAAAACAGCTGTCAATATTCTATTGCGGGAGTCAAAACAGTTGAGCTGTTTCCCTCGAAGGTCTGCCAATTCATTGGAACAGGAAGTTCCTTCACGCCTTCTCTCTTATACTCAGGATCACACACAAGATCCGACTGAAATAAACCACATTTGTTTGAATATCCCTTTCACTAGCCAAGG
This sequence comes from Carcharhinus amblyrhynchos, assembly GCF_965287045.1. Taxonomy (NCBI): domain Eukaryota; kingdom Metazoa; phylum Chordata; class Chondrichthyes; order Carcharhiniformes; family Carcharhinidae; genus Carcharhinus; species Carcharhinus amblyrhynchos. The sequence continues at coordinate 53,824,527 of NC_137331.1, read as the reverse complement.
AAAGGCTGGATTGCAGTTTTACTGACTTTAAGTATCAATGAACCCTTTCACATCCTGTAGAGATGATGTGTCCTGCATAGTACAGCAACACACGAACCCTACAAATGATAGCCTTACTGTTGAATAGATTTTAACTTTGATCACAAAAATACAAATGCAAGCTAAGATGCAGTTAATAGTTTTTTAGTATAACATAGGCTGTCTACTTTAAAAGTTTACAATTTCAAATACAAATACATTGTTTTGATTGTAATCAATAATAAAACTAGTTTTCCAGATGATCCACATTAAATATCTGCATTGAGATGAAATAATTCTGTACTGTGTCGATTCTCCGGTCCCTAAGGGTTTTGAAATAAAAGCTTTGAGCTTTTCTGTCATAAGGATCAAACAAAACAGAAGCATTGAAGCTTACAGAAATATTGCATCATGGAATGGTTGCAGTAGAGAGGGAGGCCATTCAGTCTATTGTTTCTATGCTAGTTCCCTGCAAGGACAACTTAGCTATTCCTTCTTCCCTGCCTTTTTCCTGTAACACTTCAAATGGCTTCTCTTCAGATAATTATTCAATTCTCCTTTGTCGGCCACAATTGATCCTTCCTCCACCACTCTCAAATAGTGCATTCGAGATCCAAAACAGTCACTGCTTAAAAACATTTTCCTCATTTTGCCTTTGGTTCTTTTGCCAATCAACTTAAATTGGTCTTAGGTTCTCAACCCTTCTCCCATTCTTGTAATATTTTCTTGCACCCTCTTTAATCTGCATCCCTTCATATTTTTCATAAATGTGGCCCCCAGGATGGATACAATACTCCAGTTGAGGCCAAGTAAGTGTTTTATAAAGGTTCATTTGGATTGTCTACCAATTAGCATTCTTAAAAAAGTCACTCTGCAGAATTTCATGTGAAGGCTTCTCTACCAGCCACTCTCATTCACGCTGATGATAAAATAAGACCCAGTCATCTACCACTGAATACTTGCAAGCACCAGGGGCAGCAGCAGTTCAAATAACTGTTGAAATATTGAAGAGCTTTATAGCAAAAGATATTTTTTTCTGAACTCTCCAACCCTTATCCATTTGAATATGAAGGAAAACTAGTAAAATAAGTCGATGTCAGCAGTGTGAAATGGGTTCACAGCAAACTCGGAGTCTGACATACACTGTGCCAGGTTTTATTTTCCACTGACCTCAAAAATATTGCCAAAATGTTTAATTCAACAATTAACTGAAAGTTACAGTGAGACAAGGAAATGAGTCTCCAAAAAGTGTTTGAACCATCTTTCTGTGAATGTCAGTGGAAAGATGTAATGAATTATTAGCTGTCCATTTACAATGAACCTGCCTCATGCTTCTGGCATGGACCAACTTTACCCCCACATTTCCGTTTTCTGGGAGAGTGAATATTTAAAAGCAGAGCAGAACTATCGTCGACAAATTTCTGGTTTTAAAGAACAAAGAACAACCCAGCACGGGAAACAGGCCCTTCGGCCCAACGAGCCCACACTGCCGCATCCTCCTACACCTACCCTGCCCTGCGTGTATGCGAGTGGAACCCCTAACTTAGCCAGATTCAGGGGAGAATAGTGTCAATTTGATATACCAATCAGCCTAAGAGCACATCTTTGGGGTGTGGGAGGAAACCGGAGCGCCCGGAGGAAACCCACGCAACCACAGGGAGAATGCACAAACTCCTACAGACACAGGCCCAAATCCATGTATCTGCACAGCTAGCAGTGCTAGTCACTGAGCTGTTGCGGCGCCCATCTTCCGGTCCAGGATCAAGCACACACACCGACACGAAGTACTAGGCCACTCCCGGAACCTCCAAGAGCAGCCCACGCACGACCCACCGTGTGCATGCCCCTTGTTTGACAACAAGGTGGACCGCCACCTGCGGAATAAAAAGACAAAAACGTTAACATATAAGTCTGCATTTCCGGTGTCTACCGAGGCTCTGACCCTATTTAATACCCCCTACTATAACCCTCCATCCTTGTTTCGCTCATGTGTCTATCTAAGTAAACCTTAAACAAGTCCAACGTGCCTGCCTCCACCACCCTACTCAGTAGTGCGTTTTAACAGAGGTGAGAGTCAGGGGGGAAAACAAACCATTGCCAGGGTGGATCACTAATTTAAATATTTTAATGAGGCTTCGTGCCTCAGACTTTTTCTGTGTTTCAGCTGTAACACTTGTTGGCTATTATTTTTCAGGCCTCAGGAAACTTGGTGCTAAAAGAAAGTGAAAGATGCTGAATGCAAACGATTAGTGTTTTGCAGCACTTCTTGTGGCCCAGGAGGAGCACCCTGCTTTCCCTCTGCACCCCAAGTTAATTTGTTAACCTCCCCAGTAACTGGACCCTACCTCCCTCCTGCCCATGACTGGGTGGGCTCTCCCAAGGTTCTCCACAGCCCATGATTTCCTCACAGCCCTGTCACGTCCTTCACAGGTCCCCAAAACCTTCTCACATCCCCAAACAATCTGCCCCCCACCCCCAGCCTCCCTGACTTGTCCACGCTTATAAAAATATGCTCTGCACATAGAGTTTTATCTACTTGGAAAGCATTTCTTAGGAAGAAAGAAAAAGTAGATAACAGCTAAAAGGTTTGCAATGTGGCAAATAAATTTCTATACAGATATAAAGTGATCCTAATGATCAAATTATTGGATATTCATATAGCTTTTGGAGAAAACTATTCCTAATTCTTCTTGGAATATATCCTACCTGAAGATTTCCTTTTAAAGTAGCAATAACACTGGAATTTTGTACAAAACAATTGAATATTATGTTAAGCTGAAACTTATGCCGATATTTAATAACGTATTTTACATGCTCTGCTTTGCTACTCCTTTCCTTTTTAATCTTGAAACCATTCTGCACTGGATGCCTTCCAAAGGCAAAAAGACCAGAAACCTCCAAACATGTGATTCATATCAGATTGTTTTATGTGGTTGCCCTTGATTTTCCTCCTCCCTGGTAACTGACATATTTGACATGATCTTCTGACCTCATATCTATGCCATTACTAAGACAACTTTTTGCTACCTCTGTAATAGTGCATGACTCCACATCTGCCTCAACTCATCTGCTGCTGAAACCCTCATTCATGCCTTTATTACCTCTAGATTTGACTACTCCAATGCACTCCAAGCTAGTTTCCCCAATCTACCTTCTGAGCTATTCAAAACCAAGATAGGTCTGGATAGAGTAGATGGGGAGAAACTATTCTCATTGGTGAAGGAATCGAGAACCAGACACCACAGATATAAAAGATACAGAGATAAAAGGTCGTTGGCAAAAGAAGTAATGGCACTAGGAAGGAAAACTTTTTCACACAGTATATTGGTAGAATCTGGAATGCACTGCCTGAGAGTGAGATGGTGGCAAGATCAATTGAAGATTTGAAAAAGGAATTAGAACATTACCTGAAAAGGAAAGATTTGCAGGGCTCCAGAGAAATGACAAGGCAGTGCCACTAGCTGAACTGTTTCATTTGAGGGTCAGCAGGATCCATGTGATGGTCCAAATGGCCTCCTCCTGTGCTGTAACCATTCTCTGCAGCCTGCATTCTAACTCATAAAGTCCCATATACCTATCATTGATCTACATTGGGCTCCTGGTTAAGCAATGCCTTGATCTAATAATTCTCAATCTTGTTTACAAATCCCTTCCTGGCTTTGCCCTTCTGCATTCCTGTAATCTCCTCCAGTCCGACCCAACCCTAATTTTTGCTTCTTGAGCATCTCGGATTTTGATTATTGCATGACTAGTGCCCATCAGCTGCCAAAATTTTAAAATTTTGGATTTCCATCCACAGATCTCTTCACCTCTCCAACTCAGCCTCCTCCTTTAAGATGCTCCTTAACAACTAGATCGTTGACCAAGCTTATGGTTTCTGCTTGGGTCATGTTTCTGTGAAGTGACTTTCTATATTTTACTGCACTAAAGGTGTAATTAAAAACAAGTTGTTAATGTTGATTTTGATTACACTCTTTGCAGAACTATGTAGCCTCCATAAGCGCCTTTATATTACATTGTTGGATTTGGACAGCAGGAACTTCCATCTCTATATTTCTCATCAAGCAATGGGCAGAACTGAAGCTTACAAGACAACCTGATGAACTCAAAAAAAGTACGTCTCCACCACCACTAGAACAAGGCAATTTGAACAGTTTGTTTCCAACTGTAGCTAATGTCAACAGAACCACAAGTTTGCTGTCAGCTGCAGCTTTTGAAACATAAAAGCACCTTGACTGATAACCCAGTTGAGACAGAAAATACATCATGTGTGAAATTGCAATGACCAACTTCTTAATAAATGATTGTGAATGAAAACTGTTCTCATTTAACTTAAATCACGTACACAAGTCTGAACAGAATGTATTGTTCAGCTTTCTGTACACTAAGAAAGAAATTACAGTCCTTGAGGCTGAACAAATTGTGCAGAAGTCATGTGTTATTAGATTTGTACTGATTCTAACTAGGGCATGTTTCATTATGATACTGAGTTAAATAAAACAGAAAATATTCCATTCCCATCACTAACCTGAATTCTCTTCCAGACAGCCTTTGATGAATGCCCTCTAAACATTTCAATTGCTTGAATTGACAAACTGCCTCTGTCAGGTGGATAGCACTGCCCACGCACCCTGAATGAAAATATACCAATGGTGGGAACATACGGGCAGACTGGCATGCCAGCTGATAGCGTAAAATTGCCAGCACGTCCTCCTTTGGTCCTACCCTCTCATCCATGAAAATTCAGCCTATCAGATGCCATCTGGAATTTTCTACGTGGCAGGCTTCTGTCTGAGGCCGAATCCAACAGATGAATGGAGGCAACTCCCTAAGATAATAAACCACGGAGCTAGCAAAATCACTTTTAATTTTCCTATTCCCTCACACCCACCCAGTAGCGACATTGCCAGAGGGTCAGAACTACAGTCACAAGTCATCTTGTGGCGCAATTTCACTTCCACGATGAAGGCCTGACAGTTGTGGTTACCTTTTACTTTTAAGCTTTTAATAGTTTTCAGAGGCTGTCTCCTTCACCAATTTTTACAGATGCACCATAGAAAGCATCCTTTCTGGAGATATCACAGCTTGGTGTAGCTCTACTCTGTCCAAGACCCAAGAAACCACAATGGATTGTGAATGTAGCCCAGTCCATCATGCTAACTTGCCTCCCATCCATTAGCTCTGTCTGCACTTCCTGCTGCCTCGACAAAGCAGCCAGCATAATCAAAGACTCTACACACCCTGGGCATGCTCCCTTCCACCTTCTTCAGTCAAGAAAAAGAACAAAAGTCTGAGATCTCATACCAACCAACTCAAGAACAGCTTCTACCCTGCTGCCATCAGACTTTTGAATGGACCTACTTTTATAGCAAGTTGATCTTTCTCTACACCCTAGCTACGACTGTAACACTACATTTTGCACCTTCTCCTTTCCTTCTCCCCTATATGTTCTATGAATGGTATGCTTTGTACAATGCGCAAGAAACAATACTTTTCATTGTATACCAATACATGTGACAACAATAAATCAAATAAAATCAAAACAAATCTTGAGGTGCTCTCCAGTTTCCTAATTACACTGGCAATGCCAACTCTCCCGATGGGGTTGCAGGCTGCCCAAAGCTTTGGGCGGTCCAATTGGTTCTCCCCTCTATGAATTCCACCCAACACTTCAAAATCTCCTCAAGATTCCTGTGATTGATTCCGAACCACATTTCATCGCAATGGCACGATCAGGGAATGAAAATCTGGCTCAGTTTTTATTGCATCCCACAAACATCGAGGGCTGAGTTCAGAAAAAATACTAGTGGGAGTGGAGACCTGACTAAACTTATTCCTGAGGAGGTGAAAACATTTTCAGAGGAAATATATAAATTGATTGAAACAGTAATGCCCATTGTTGCCCAGGTGAATTGTGAATACTAAATGATGTTGGAAGTGAAGTTTTTCCCTAGGCAACGATGAGATAATCTCAGAGTGACGACAAGTGTATGTTAAACAATTGTTACCTAGCAACAATTAAAAATGTAGCAATCTTATCAATCGGGCTAACATCAGAAACCACACAGCAAGGTTGAATTTCTGTTGCCTTGACATCGCTCCAAGGTTTTCTTTTCAAAAGGATAATATACAAAGTTAGTTTTATGATTCGGAGTCACTTCACTTGAAAATAGTGAATCATGTTGCGATTCGGTTCTATAGGATGCTGCAGTCCTCATTGTCTCGCTACAAAGGCCATTCTTCATGAGTGAATTCATAATGAAGGTTATTTATGCTGTGTGGGTATCACAATACAGCCTGATCTTATGTTCACAGGATGATCACACGTGCACCTTTTCCATCCGGGATAGCACTGAGAAATGGGAATCCTGTCTGATCTTTTTCTTTCCCTACTGAGGGAATAGCAGTGAAGCCAATGAAAATCTTCTTACATTTATCTCTGTTCAGGTCAGCTAACAGAACAGGGATTAATCCTGCTTTTCAAGCCTCAGAACACAGGCCATGCTTATGCACTGAATCATCAGGAGGGCTTGTGATAACATATTTTTGCATTGCTCCAGTTAGCAGCATTTATGAAGACTGATAGTTTGACAGGATTAAAGAGTGTCATCACTGGCAACAAATTAAAATAATTTGCAGAATGAAAATAATTTGTATAAACTGGCAACTTTAACATTCATCTTCGTTTCATGATATTTTCAGTTGAACAGTAAGTGTTTATATAATCAGACAAAATGGACACTGAGCTGCATAAGTGCAGGCTCAATTTCAGCACACCATGACTGGGAATTGAAACAGCTCTGATGGAAGATGAAAGGCAGAGGACTGAAATCTGAGGCAGGACTGCCAACCACTTTGTCGACACTGGCGTGGAAGTCCCTCTTGATGCAATGAGGGAGAGTGGGGAAGTCCACCCACTCAACCAAGTATTGAGATGCTGAAAACATTTGCAGCTGAAATGTGGTCAGCAGGAATGAGGTTCAGAGCCAGAAAAGGTTCAGTCCGTTTAGCTGCTTGAACAAGGTAAGTGCAACGCAAGGCCTTCATGACATGCCTCTAGGTACTCAACCTCCAGCAGACAAACTGGCTAAGGAGCCCGAGAGCAGATATTGCTCTTGAACATGAAACATGCCCAGTGTACCTTCTGATTCTACAAGTTTCAGAGCCCAGCAGTATTGAGCACTTTTCAGAGCTGATACATGCAGCTTCCTATGTCAATGAGATACTGGTATTGGTTACAGAGGCCATCGGTGCCTAATCACTTTTTCCTGGCAGGAAAAAAGGAGCTTAGGATGCCTGAGAAAGCGATGCCAGGAGAAAGTGTGTTCCATCTGCTCTTCTGAATGACCACAGAGTTTGTCAGGTGAGTCTCACGACCAAGACAGAGAAGGTGAGATCGGCATTCATGGTGGAGAGGAGAAGGAGTGGATCATACTCCTCCCCATCAAATAGCAGGAATGACTGAAAGGTGATGAGGCACCCATGGCTGTCTCTTTTGAAGATGGAGGACTAAAACAGCCTTGCTCAGCTGGCTGCTGATGTGGAGCCTCAGGAGTCACGTGGATTGAAGATTCTACTTAGAACAACAGCACACATATGTTCCCACATGTCAGAGTTCCCAGAATAAATACATGTTTATGGGTTGAGAATGGAGGAATCTAATCATCTTACGTGCATGACCTAATTCAGGGTTTTGAACATGAGTACCTTCATTGAGAGACTGGTCTACCTCATGAAGATCCACATGCAATAGCATTCTGAGTAGATTCAGGAAAGGCACACTGGGAGTACAGAATGCATGCCAAATTCTGTGGTCTTGGCAGATCAGTGCTGCTGATGGCACAGAGATGTTTGGACGAGATACAATTTGGCCCCAGCTGCTATTCCCCTCAAGTCAGCCAGAATGCCATCCATGGACTGAGTCAATCACCAAGGAGGTTTATGGTGCTAGCAGTCATGGAGCAATATCATCATCATTGGGCTTCTTGGACCCTCTAACTGAGAGACCATCAATGCCACTGAGTTCAGATACATAGGCTGTCCTGCATTGTGGCTGGTGTAGCCCTTGGATGATACTCCAATGGCACATCCAAAACAATAGGTCCTCTGCAGGCAGAGACAAGTGAGAAGGTTGCCTCAATTCATCTGAGGCCTCAAGGGAGCATTAGAAGTGACTGAAGTTTATTCCACCTCTAAATGTTAACTTGTTTTACTTTTTAATATCATGCAAATATTGACACGTGAGCTTCCAATCTTTGTTGGTGACACTGTAAAGAAGGCAGAGATGGTAATGGAAAGCAAGGGTCCTTAGAGGTGGACAGTGAAACATATGGACAGACATGGATCACTCATTGATGGAAGAGGTGATCTATTCCAGCTAAAATTCTTCAGCCTCACCCACCCACCATCACCCTGGTGATATCTTAAAACCTTGTCCAATATGTTGGACTAGTTACTGAATGCAACAGCGTGAGATTAGAAAATTATAAAAACACGGAAATTAATTTATATCGTAGATAGATATTAATAGATTTGATCTTGTAGCTATTACCAAAATGTAGATATAGAGTGACCAAGATTGGAAATTAAGAGTCAACATTTCAGGACAGTTAAATTTTAAAAGAGATCAGCAAAATGGAAAAGTGGGGAGGCTGGGGAAGGTTTGTGTAGCCCTTGTTCTATTCCAGAGAGCGAGCTGGTAAAGTTGATAAGAGGAGCAGATCTTTACACAATACTTATTTTCATATTTAAATATCACAAACATGGCCTTGTGGCATTATCACTAGACTATTAATCCAGAAACTCAGCTAATGTTCTGGGGATCTGGATTCAAATCTCATCGTGGCAGGTGATGAAATTTGAATTCATAAAAAGTATCTGGAATTAAGAATCTACTGATGACTATGAAACCATTGTCAATTGTCGGAAAAACCCATCAGGTTCTTTAGGGAAGGGAATCTGCTGTCCTTACTAGTCTGGCCTATATGTGACTCCACAGCCACAGAAATTTGGTTGACTCTCAACAAGGGCAACTAGGGATGGGCAGTAAATGCCAGACAGCCAGTGACGCCCATGTCCTACAAATGAATTTATAAAATAATACACCTCTTAAGCCAACAACCACGGTTTTAATTTATATATGTTTATGTGGGTTCAAGTGAATGCCCAGTCAATGTCCACAACCTGTATACAATTAAACACTGGTTATAAATGATGGTTAAAGGCTATAGGGATGAAGGATCAACTCAGAAAAGAAAATACTGTGTGGGGCTAAGTAGCAAGGGTCAGAAAACACAAAGGGCCTATAAAATATACCACCAAATAGCAGTTGTAGTGTCAGACAGTGTATAAATTAGGAATTAATAGTCACATGTAGCAAGGGTTATACAATTATCACGAGGGCTTTAATTTTCATTGATTTGATTTATTATTGTCACATGTATTAGTATACAGTTAAAAGTATTGTTTCTTGTGCGCTATACAGACAAGGCATACTGTTCATAGAGAAGGAAACAAGAGAGTGCAGAATGGAGCGTTACAGTCATAGCTAGGGTGTAGAGAAAGATCAACTTAATGTAGATCCATTCAAAAGTCTGATGGCAGCAGGAAAGAAGCTGTTCTTGAATTGGTTGGTACATGTCCTCAGACTTTTGTATCTTTTTCCCAAAGGAAGAAGGTGGAAGAAAGAAAGTCCTGTGTGCGTGGGGTCCTTAATTTTCCGGGCTGCTTTTCTGAGGCAATGGGAAGTGTAGACATAGTCAATGGATGGGAGGCTGGTTTGCTTGATGGATTGGGCTACGTTCACGATCCTTTGTAGTTTCTTGTGTTTTTGGACAAAGTAGGAGCCATACCAAGCTGTGATACAACCAGAAAGAATGCTTTCTATGGTGCATCGCTAAAAGTTGGTGAGAGTCAGAGCCGACGTGCCAAACTTCCTTAGTCTTCTGAGAAAGTAGAGGAGTGGGAGGGTTTCTTAACTATCATGTTAGCATGGGGGAACCAGGACAGGTTGTTGGTGATCTAGACACCTAAAAACCTGAAGCTCTCGACCCTTCCTACTTCGTCTCTGTTGATGTAGACAGGGGCATGTTCTCTTTCACGCTTCCTGAAGTCGATGACGATCATTTTGTTGACATTGAGGAAGGGATTATTATCGCTGCACCAGTTCTCCAGATTCTCTATCTCATTCCTGTACTCTGTCTCGTCACTGTTTGAGAACTGACCTACTACGGTGGTGTCATCAGCAAACTTGAAAATCAAGTTGGGGGGGAAATCGGCCGCCACACTTTCATAGGCGTATACGGAGTACAGTAGGTGGCTGAGAACAGAGTCTTGTGGAGTGCTGATGTTGAGGATGATAGTGGAGGAGGTGTTGTTTCCTATCCTTACTGAATATGGTTTGTGGGTTAGGGAGTTCAAGATTGCAGAGGGAGGAGCCAAGGCCCAGGCCACAGAGTTTGGAGATGAATTCCATAGGCATAATGGCATTGAGACTGAGTAAACCAAATTTGTAGCAATAGCGTGGAGAATATGTTCTTTGGAAATATAAAATAGCTTTCTACATCAGTATGTTGAGGAACAGACTAGGGAACAATCCAATTTAAATGCTGTATTGGGCAATGGGAAAGGATTAATCAATAATTTAGTAGTAAAGGAATTTCTAGGTAATAGATCATAATATGATAAAATTTATATTGAGTTTGAGGTGATTTAGTAAAGTCCAAAACTAGGCTCTTAAATCTGAACAAAGCAAACTTCATAGGCACAAGGGATGAGTTCTCTCAGGTAGTTTAGGAAGTTAAATTAAAAGGTATGTGATGTTAGATAAACAATGGCAAACCTTTAAATAATTCATTCATAATTTTCAGCAACTATTTATTCTGTTGATGGCTTATCAAATCTGCTCCAACATTCACTAAGAACACAACTAATCTACTACCTCAATGCTACCTTCTCATACTATTCCCATTTCCATTCATTAGCATCAAAAATCTGTCAATTTCTCTCTTGAATATACACAATGATTTTAAGCACCCACATCCTTCTAACCCTAACCCCAAGCCTTTGAATGAAGAAGTTTTTTCTCACCTCGATCCTTAAATGGTGACTGAACCCTTGTCAGTATAATTAAACGATTTGAACCATGCAAATGACAATGAAGCTGCATTTGGAATTTGACAATAAATCAGTTATTTCGTTTTGAGCATTTCAAGTGTGAAAATTACTCACTACTACTTGGCTGATCTGCAAAAGTCACCTTCCGTCCATCCCAGCCCTTTTCAACTGGCTGTAATTTGAAACAGAAATATAAATACAAAGTACCATTTTTACAATTAAATGCCAGTCAAAAATCTAAAAAGAAAAATAAACATGTGATAACATATTAGGAAGCAATGTATTTTATGTCTTTATTTCTTAACAGTTAAATTAAAGAAGTGAAATTAAAGTTCAAATTTACCTTCTCCTGTAGATTTTGAGTAGGGATTGATGCTTTGTAGCCAAGCTGCAGCAACATGGCTTCCGCAGCATTTCGCTTTGCAACTTTCTTGTTTGGACCTGTTCCTGTGGCAATCTCAGTCCCTACCTTGACCTAAAAAAAACAGCAATTACACATGTAATTGTTTGACAACTTCAGGCCAACAAATGAATGATCTATATGGTTGACTTACGAATAGATACCTATTGAGGCATCCAAATGCTTTCCATTCTATATGTCTAATAAGGTAATCAGATACATTTTCATATCAATAAATAAGCAGAAAGAATATCTAATCGAGCCTTCTTCAAAGTCCATTGAAATCCTTTTGTGAAGGAAGTGCAGTTATAAGTGGTTTTATTAGCAGTTCACAAAGAACACAAGCTGTAATGAATAGAAAACTATGTACAAAGAAATAAAGTAATTTAAAAATGAAATACTTAATTCAAACAAGACTAAAAGCTTTAGTTTATTTTCCTTTTCAACCCTTGCTCTGATGATGCATGCTGCCCAGGCTTTTCAGATTGGATTCTGTTGGACAGAAAAAGTCCTGTTGAGAACTGAATTGTTGCATTACAGAGCAAGCCTTATTCTGTGTTCAACTGCACCAAAAAACCTTGATGTGCAGATGCCGACGTTGGACTGGGATAAACACAGTAAGGAGTCTCACACCAAGTTGAAGTCCAACAGGTTTATTTGGTAGCAAATGGCACTAGTTTTCGGAGCAGTGCTCCTTCCTCAGTAGGAGTTTTGTTCCAAAAAACCTGATCAGCAAAATAATCTGTCTTTACAAAGGATTGCATAGGATAAATGGAACAAAACCAGCCATTCGGCATAACCAGTCCATGCTAGTATTCATGCTTTACTCAACCATAGAACCATAGAATGCCTCCAGTGCAGATGGAGGCCATTCGACCTGTTGAGTTTGCTGCATTCAGTGTCGGATGTGGGAGTTCCTGGAGATGAGTTGCCTCCCGGAAGTCCACATCTGTACCAGATGTGTGGAACTGCAACTCCTAAAGGACCGTGTAAGGGAGCTGGAACTGCAGCTCGATGACCTCAGTTTAGTCGGGGAAAATGAGAAATTAATAGATAGACGTTATAGGCAGATAGTCACACCGGGACCTTGGAAGGGAGACACGTGGGTCACAGTTAGGAAGGGTAAAAGTCAGAAGGGTGACGTACCAAAAAGTACCCCAATGGCAGTCTCCCATAATAGTAAGGGCTGGGCGACAGATGGGAGAGGGGAAGGGAGTGAGCAATCAATGGAGGGATCCCCTGTGGTTGCCCCCTCCAAAATAGGTATATTGTTTTGGATTCTGTGGAGGGAGATGACCTTCCAGGTGTAAGCCATGAAGACCAGATCGTCTGCACGGAGACAGGCTCTGTGGCACGGAAGGGAACGAAAGGGAATAGGACAGCAATAGTGGTGGGGGATGCGATAGTTAGAGGCACAGACAGGCGGTTCTGCGGGCGCGAACGAGACTCCAGAACGGTAGTCTGCCTCCCTGGCACCGGGGTACTGGATGTCTCTGAGAGGTGCAAGAGGGAGGGTTTCAAATTCGTAGATCATTGGGAAGTCTTCAAGAGAGGATGGCACCTGAGCAGAAAGGATGGGTTACACCTTAACTGGAAGCGCACAAATATCCTGGCTGGGAGTTTTGCTAGTGTGTTTTGGCAGGGTTTAAACTAGTGTGGAAGAGGGGTGGGGATCAAAACAGTAGGTCAGTAAACACTGAGGCTGGGGACCAGCTGGGGGCCAGGGCAAGGCGAGCTAAGAAGAAGAGCATTCTGGAGAGGATGACCTGAGTGGGCCTGGAGGTCTGGAGTGCATCTGCTTCAATGTGAGGAGCGTAACAGGTAAGACAGACAAACATAGGGCCTTAATGCTTACGCGGAATTTGGATGTGGTTGCGGTGACGGAGACTTGTTAAAAGAAGGACAGGATTGGCAGCTGAACATTTCAGGGTATAATTGTTTTGGGTGAGACAGAGGAGGGGCTAAAAGAGGTGGGGGAGCATATTACAGTGGTGCAGAAGGTGGACAATTTAGAGGGGTCATGTAATGAGTCGCTGTGGGTGGAGCTCATGAACAGGAAGGGTGCAATCACTATGCTGGGGGTGTACTACAGGCCACCCAACAGCCCACGGGAAGTGGAGGAATGGATATTAAAGGAGATTCTGGATAGGTGCAGAAAAAATAGGGTTGTTGTAGTGGGAGACTTTCATTTCCCTGGTATAGACTGGAAAGTGCTTAGAGTTGGCAGTCTGGACGGGGAGGAATTTGTAAAATGCGTATTGGAAGGTTCTTTGGAACAGTATGTAGATAGCCCAACTAGAGAGGGGGCTATACTGGACCTAGTTCTGGGAAATGAGCCCGGTCAGGTCGTCAAAGTTTCAGTAGGGGAACATGTGGCAAATAGTGACCACAATTCTGTTAACTTTAGGATAGTAATGGACAAGGATCAGTGTTGTCCTACGGGTAGGGTGCAAAATTGGGGGAAGGCTAACTATAGCCGATTTGGCAGGAATTGGTAGCTGTTGATTGGGAGAGACTGTTCGAGGGCAAGTCCACGTCTGGCAAGTGGGAGTCAAATTTTAAGGAATAGTTGATAAGACTGGCATGTGCCTGTGAAAAGGAAGGATAGGAAAGGTAGGATTCGAGAGCCGTGGATAACAAGGGAAATTGAGGATCTGATCAAAAAGAAAAGAGAGGCGTATGTTAGGTCCAGGCAACTGAAAACAGATGGGGCTCTGGAGGAATACAGAGACAGTAGAAAAGAACTCAAAGAGAGAGTTAGAAGGGCAAAAAGAGGTCATGAAATGTTCTTGGCAGACAGGATTAAGGAGAATCCTAAGGCATTTTATTCATATGTTAGGAACAAAAGGGTTGTCAGGGAAAAAAAAATCAGACCTCTCAGGGACAAAGGAGGGGAATTATGCTCAGAACCTAAGGGAATAGGGGAGATCTGAAATGAATACTTTGCATCAGTATTCACAAAGGAGAGGGACGTGTTGACTGGGAGTGTCTCAGAGGGAGGTGTTGACCCGTTAGAGAGAATCTCCATTACAAGGGAGGAAGTATTAGGATTTTTAGGGAACATTAAAACTCACAAATCCCCAAGGCCTAATGGCATCTATCCGAGACTGCTCAGGGAGACAAGAGATGAAATTGCTGGGCCTCCGACGGAAACCTTTGCCTCTTCACTGGACACAGGTGACGTCCCTGAGGATTGGAGGATAGCGGATGTGGTACCGTTACTTAAGAAAGGTAGCAGGGATAACCTGGGTAATTATAGGCCGGTGAGCTTGACGTCCGTGGTAGGGAAGTTGTTGTAGAGGATTCTTAGAGATAGGATGTATGCGCATTTAGAATGGAACAATCTCATTAGTGACAGACGGCATGGCTTTGTAAGAGGGAGGTCGTGCCTTATAAATTTGGTGGAGTTTTTTGAGGAGGTGACAAAAACGGTTGACGAAGGAAGGGCCGTGGATGTCGTCTATATGGATTTCAGTAAGGCGTTTGACAAAGTCCCTCATGCCAATGGTCCCTAACCCCTTGGTTAAGAAGGCTCATGGGATACAAGGAGAGGGGGCTAAATGGGTAGAGAACTGGCTTGGCCACAGGACTCAGAGGGTAGCTGTCGAAGGGTCTTTTTCCGGCTGGAGGTCTGCGACCAGTGGTGTTCCGCAGGGTTGTGTACTGGGACCTCTGCTATTTGTGATATATATAAATGATCTGGAAGAAGGTGTAACTGGTGTTATCAGCAAGTTTGCGGATGACACGAAGATGGCTGGACTTGCGGATAGCTATGAACATTGTTGAACAATACAGCAGGATATAGATAGGCTGGAAAATTGGGCAGAGAAATAGCAGATGGAATTTAATCCAGATAAATGCGAGGTGAAGCATTTTGGAAGAATGTAGGGGGGAGCTATACAATAAATGGCAGGGCCATCAAGAGTACAGAAACACAGAGGGACCTAGGTGTGCAAATCCACAAATCCCTGAAGGTGGCAGCATAGGTGGAGAAGGTGGTGAAGAAGGCATATGGAATGCTTGCCTTTATAGGGGTATAGACTATAAAAGCTGGAGTCTGATGTTGCAGCTGCAGAGAATGCTGATTAGGCCACATTTGGAGTACTGCATTCAATTCTGGTTGCCGCACTACCAGAAGGACGTGGAGGCTTCAGAGAGAGTGCAGAGGTTTACCAGGATGTTGTCTGGTATGGAGGGTCTTAGCTATGAGGAGAGATAGGGTAGACTGGGGTTGTTCTCTCTGGAAAGACGGAGAATGAGGGGAGACTTAATAGAGGTGTACAAAATTATGAAGGGTGTAGATAGGGTGAATAGTGGAAAGCTTTTTCCCAGGTCGGAGGTGACGATCATGAGGGGTCACAAGCTCAAGGTGAGAGGGGCGAGGTATAACTCCGATATCAGAGGGGTGTTTTTTTAAGCAGAGGGTGGTGGGGGCCTGGAATGTACTGCCAAGTAGGGTGGTGGAGGCAGACACGCTGGCATCATTTAAGAATTACCTGGATAGTCACATGAGCAGCCTGGGAATGGAGGGATACAAACGAATGGTCTAGTTGGACCAATGAGCAATACAGGCTTGGAGGGCAAAGGGCCTGTTTCCTGTGCTGTACTGTTCTTTATTCTTTGAGTCTGCACCAACTCACCAACACAGCATCTTACTCAGGCCTCATGAAACCCTGCACACTTACTATGGCTAATCCACTAACTTACACTTCTTTAGACACAAAGGGACAATTTAACATGGCCAATCCACCTAACCTGCACAACTTTGGCCTTGTAAGAGGGAACTGGAGCACCAGGAGGAAGTCCATGCAGACACGGGGAGAACATGCAAACTTCACACAGACTGTAACCCAATGCCAGCACTGAACCTGGGTTCCTGGCACTGTGAAGCAGCAGTACTACCACTGTGCCACCACGTCACCCCATCAAGCCTCCTCTTTTCTTTCCTCAACTGAATCCATCATGGTCTCAATCCCCATATTTCTCAGGTGCTTATCTAGCTTCCCCTTAAGTGCATCCATGCAGTTCACTCCTGCCATTCTCTGTGGTAATTAATTCCAATTCTTCTCACTTGTAGGGTAAAGAAGTTGCTTTTGTGTACCCTATTGGATTTCTTGTTGACTATCTTATACTGATGATCTCTAGTTAAACTCTCCATTTCCACTCTTTCAAAATCTTTCATAAATTAAAAATACCTCAACTGAATCACCCCTCAGCCTTTTTTTTTCCAAGAGAAAAGAGACACAGGCCTGAATTTCTACTTCCTAATTAGGGGCGCACAGTTGAGAAAATTCCCAGTTCCACAAATCCTACTCAAAACAAAATGCTCGAACAGTTGGATATTTGTTCAGGGGCAGTGGGTATTAACTCAAGTCAGTCCCAGTTCCCTTGAGAAGAATCCAGAGACAGCCACAGGAACTGCCAGGTGCAGAAGCAGACTGTGAAAGGATCACTTTGGTGCTGCTGGACTTTGTCAAATCAAAAATCAGCCCTCATGTACTCACCCCTCACAATCCCACAACCTCACCATGCTCCAACCAGGCCACTTCATGACTCCAGCCCACCCTTCATATCAATCTATGTCCCTCAATGCATTCACATGGCTCTTTATAGCCCCTATACCAATTTAATGCTAAGTCATGCCCACCCACGTCTCCCACCCTTTGTGCTTACACGCTCTAGGCCAACTCACCTAGTATCCACTAAGAAATAGTAGATACAGTGGTGGTCATCAAAGGTTCTATAGACTTTGGAACAATTCCTACGGATTGGAGGGAAGCTAATGTAAAATGGAAATAAACAGAAAACGGAATTATAGGCCAGTCAGCCTGACGTCAGTAGTGGAGAAAAATCTAGCATCCATTATAAAAGATTTAATGGCAGAGCAGTTGGAAAACTGTGGCAGGATCAAGATTTACTAAAGAAAAGTCATATTTGACAAATCTACTGGAATTCTGCGAGGAGGTAACTAGTAGACTTGATGAGGGGGAACCAGTGTATGTGGTTTATTTGGATTTTTGAAGGCTTTACAAGGTCACACGTAAGAGATTAGCATGTAAAGTTAAAGTGCATGGGACCTGGGTAGTGTATTGAGATGGACAGAAAACTGGTTGGCAGACAGGAAACAAAGAGTAGGAATAAACTGGTATTTTTCCAAGTGGCAGGCAATGACTAGTGGGGTAACGTAGGGATCAGTACTAGGACCCCAGCTATTCACAATATACATTAATGATTTAGGTGAGGGAACTAAAGGTACTATCTCCAAATTTTCAGATGACACAAGCTAGATGGGGGGGGTGAGCTGTGAGAAGGATACAGAGATGCTTCAGTTGATTTGCACAAGTTGAGTGAGTGGGCAAATGAATGGCAGATGCAGTAGTGGCTAAATATGACGTTATCCACTTTGGTAGCAAAAACAGGAAGGCAGATTATTATCTGAATGGCTATATGTCAAGAGAGGGGGATGTGCAACGAGACCTGGGTGTCCTGGTACAACAGTCACTGAAAAGTAAACATGCAGGCGCAGCAGGTGGTGAAGAAGGCAAATAGTATGCTGGCCTTCATGGCCAGAGAATATGAATGCAGCAAGAGGGACGTCTTGCTGCAGTTATACAGGGCCTTGGTGAGACCACACCTGGAATAGTGCGTGCAGTTTTGATCTCCTTATCTGAGGAAGGATGTTCTTACTATGGAAGGAGAGCACAGAAGGTTTACGAAAGCTGATTCCTAGGATGGGGGACTGTCATATGAGGAGAGATTGAGTCAGTTAGGATTACATTCACTGGAGTTTAAAAGAATGAGGCGGGATCTCATAGAAACCTATAAAATTTTAACAGGATTAGACAGGGTGGATGAAGGAAGGATGTCCCTGATGGTTGGGAGTCCAGAACCAAGGGTCATAGCCTGAGGATACGGGTAGACCATTTAGGATTGAGCGAAGGGAAAATTTCTTCACCCAGAGTGTGGTGAGCCTGTATTCTCTACAACACAAAGCAGTTGGAACCAAAACATTGTTTGTTTTCAAAGAGGTAGATCTTGCTCTTGGAGCTGAGGGATCAAAGGATACGTGGGGAAAGCAGAAACAGGTTACTGAGTTGAAGTCATGATCATAATGAATGGCAGAGCCAAATAGTCTCCTCCTGCTCCTAGTTTTTATGTTCCATCCACTTTTAATGCACATGCATGTACACTTTTAACAATCCTAGAGAGTACCCTTATCTCTCTGAAACATCTAAAGCCCACGAGCAGTGTTTGGGAAATCCCAGGTATGAAAATTGGATCTGTTTGAAACCAGCTGGACTCAGACATGTGCAGCTTCTTCTATGAACTATGGATATGCAAGGAACAATGACCTCACACCCACCAACCTCTGCTTCCCAGTGAAAATAGTGGGTGCTGGATTTGGGGGCAGGACTTCAGGAATTGGGTTTCTGTGGGGCTATTTTACCTAAGCTAGAGATCCATCCTCTGTCTTAACGATAATTTAGGACCCAGTCTGTGCATACTTTGCTGATATGTCGACCCAATTATTTCTGGTATCATCCTCTAAGTTCTGCATCCTCTCCAGTGTCTCATTATCCTTTCTTATAATATGGGCCAGAATGATACTTATAAATATTTAACAATATAAATGCTGTTGTCTAACCAAGGTTTGGATACAGGTTTTACATATCTTCCCTTATTCTCAATTCTATCCCTCTTGAATAAAGTCTGTAGTTTGTAGCATTGTTTTGTTATTTGATGCAATGCATCACGTGCACACTGCAGTTGCCATACACAAATCCATGTTCTTGGGATGCAGCATGGTGCATATAACTCCAGTGATTGATGTTGATTTTCCTTAAAGTCAGACAATGCTGATTCACATAGTGCTGGCCTGATGTGGAATAGAAGTCCTACATGTGTATAGGATTGGCAGTACATTCTGACCACCATAATATGTAACTTTCTCTTTATCTTATAAAGCCTAACAGGAATGCTAAGTTGGAAATGGTAATCTTAATTTTTTCCATAGGCATATTCAACATGCTTACTGGTCATTTGTAGCTAACATGTAGCATTGAGCTAGCACATTCAATTATTGTCATGATCTAGAATACACTGTATTGAAGCAGATTAAATAGTAATTTTCAAAAGGGAATTGGATATATTGTTTTAAGATAAACAGTTGAAGGGCTGTGGGAAAAGATCAGTTATGTGATAGCTCCCACAGCATATATCCTCCTATGGTATAAAATGCTATGATTCTGTGGCAGGATTTTCCAGCCCTGCCATGGTGGGTTCCCCCACAGGGGATGCAATGAGCCATTCAAATGTCTGTTGACTGAAAATTCCAGCCATAGTTCCAGTTCCGTACAGGCATACTGCAATTAGTGCTGTGCAATGGCACAGAAGACAATCTTCCCCTCAAGCATCTAATGCAACATTACTTCCACTTCAGTTATTAAACAGGAAATTGGATGCTAGGCTCCTTATTCATTTGCTTGTAAACACATGCTTGTATCCACGGTTTCCTTTCCTATTCATCTGCCACTTTGACCTCTCCCCATTCAAGTGAATAAAGGCTGTTGATGTGTTGAGATGTCTCCTGAGCTTTTGCAACAGCTTTCCAAACTTCTGATGCATCCAACCAATTGCCCATTTTTCTGCCATTCGGTTCAAAGACAATTAAGAGTGGGTATTGCAACACCCACATCCCAAGAAAGAATAAAGTAGGAATTACCAGAATGGTACCTGCAAATTTGCATTGCAATTGCACTCATGAACTGGCTTTGGAAGATTGTATACAAATTTCACACTTCCACCTGAATCATCATAAATCATTTGGGCCTAAACTGAGCTCTTCATTTGCTGTATGAGAAAAAGGGCTGAATTTTGTGAAGTTGATAGGAGTCTTGCTGCTGGAGCAAAATGTGAGAGGCAACCCCATTTAGGCCAGTGATGGACAGGGAGAGACATATTGCGTGTGACAGACAAGTAAATGGCTACAGTTTATTTAAGACTGCAACCCTCTCCCAACAGGTAGCAACTACTGAGGCTACAACATCAGAGAGAGGGCTCCCCAATGTTTGGGCATCCTCGAAGAAGGCAAGCAAGCAATTAAGAAGGGATTTCTATGCCGAGAAGCAGAAGCAGAAGCAGACACCCAATTATCCATTATAGATCTATCAAAATTATTGCCTTCACATTTTGTCCTCTCTAAACTATTCCCACCAAACTGTTGGCCACCCACCCTCTTCAAATTTGCCATGATCACTCATTTCCTCCAAAAATCCACCTTTGACCTCTCTGTCCTTGCAAACTACTGCCCTACTTCCAACCCCTCTTCCCTCTCCAAAATCCATGAACATGTTGCCACCTCCCAAATTCATTCCCCTCTTTTCTGGAATTCCATGTTTGAAATAATCCAAACAGATATACCACACTGTCATAATATTGTAACAGCTCTCATCTAGATCACAAATGACATTCTATGTTCCTGTTAGTGTGTTAAAATATCCCAATGCATCCTCTTCAATCTATCTGCAGCCTTTGACACATTGGCAAAGGAGAAACACTGGAAGAAGATGGGTCATTCAGCTGGTTGCATTTGTCTGATTCTATTCTTATCTAGTAGTAAGAGAACCATCGATAATAGTTTCTATTCCTATTACCTTGAGTTCCCAGAGGATTAATTCTTGCCCCCATCCCTTTTCTGATCAACAGTCTGGCCATCAATAACATCATATGTAACAATGTCAGGTTCCACAGACAACAACCAATTCTACCTCTCCATCACCAATCTCATCCTCTCCATTGTCTATATTTTGTCAGACTGGCTATCCAATAGCTAATGCAGGATGATCTGAGATTTCCGCCAGTTAAATATTAGAAAATCTTCATACAAACCAGCCTCTCATCCATTGATTCTGTTTAAACTTCCCGCTGCCTCGGAAAAGCAGCCAGCATAATCAAGGACCCCACGTACTCCAGACATGCTTTCTTCCATTTTCTCCCATCGGGAAAAAGATACAAAGTCTGAGGTCATATACCAACTGACTCAAGAACAGCTTCTTCCCTGTTGCCCATCAGACTTTTGAACGGACCTACCTTATATTTATAAGTTGATCTTTCTCTACACCTTAGCTATGACTGTTACACTACATTCTGTACTCTCTCCTTTCCTTCTCTATGAAAGATATACCTTGTCTGTATAGCATGCAAGAAACAATATTTTTCAGTGCATACTAATACATGTCACTATAATAAATCAGTCCCTACTACAAACTACATTGCCTAGCTACCTCACTATGCCTTTCCCCAGAAAGTATCTGAGGCTGAACCAGACTGTTCACAAAGTTGGATTTGCATTTGACCTCAAGATGAGCTTCTGACTATCCTCAGATGTATCCTTCTTTCAGTGCAGTCTAGGTGTGAGACTTGGTTAGTTAATAGATATAGACATGCTCTAGTATCTGCTTAACACTTGTTTATTACAACTACATCTAAACAGATTACAAAGTAGGATTTTATAGTTCCCAATTTTAAAGCTCTCATCCTTGTTTTCAATTCTCCCCATAGCCTCACCCCTCCTAATGTCTGTAACCTCATTCACCCCTACAATCTTTGGAAATCTTAGTGCCAAATCAATGTTAGTCTCCTGTACATCCCTAATTTTAATTGTTCCACCACTGGTGGCTGTGCCTTCACTTGACTGTGTTCACTCCCTAAACCTCTGTTATATACTTAAGTAGTTGCATGATTGTTTTAAAAGCAGGTCATATGATTTGACGGTGACATCATTGGGGTGTTTCAGAGACTCCTGCTTTTAGTTTCAATTTGTTCTCTGTGCAGAGGACATCTTTTTCAATAAAGTGTATTACTTTGAATCTACATGTGAAACCACATCTTTTCTTTTTGTTTAAAACCCACAAGCCCAAACATACTTACGGCATTACACTCTGCACCACTATTTTTTGTTTAAGACAATCCTTAAAATGCTCCTGCTAGAGGTAAAAACCACCTATGATTTCAATCCCATTATTGGATAATCTGTAATTCCCAGGCCAAATCTTAATCTAGCTAGACTTCAGGCACAATGTTGGATATTGGTTGAAGAAGTGACAATAAAATAGATGTATTGACATCCTTAGAGAAAGGAAGAGAGATGTATTCTTTGCAATCATTCCACCAACGTCCCCCCTTGGGGAGGCAGCAGCGGTCCTGCTGGAGAGAGGCTGCACTCCCAACACCTCAGGATTATTGCTGTGCTTTTAGTACTGCCCCGGAAGTACATTTCTACCCTGCTGTGTTCTCCACTATTACTGCCGTTGCTTTCTGCTCCTGCTTACTTAATTCACCTGATTCTGGCTCATCTATCTTATTTATATACCTATTCTGTGCCATTCATGAAACACGTGCATTGTGTGACAGTGAGTCTTCAGGAGAGATGAACTCCTCTGAGAAGTCATCTTTTGTTGAAAGCAAGAGCTTTTACTGTTCATGTGAAGTTACCAGAGGAAATAAAATTGAAGATTTAGCAGCGTTAGTAAGAAAAAAGAAATTAGCACTTAACCATATTAGTTAACGTGCTAAAATGTGCTGAAGGTGCAATTACTTGTGTGCTTTTGCATTGAAATTGGACACCCTGCCATGTAGATCCATCACTGCCTCCCCAACCCCATCTCATCACCAATGCAGAGTATGCTAGAGGCATTGTTTATCTCAAGGGTCCATTCCTCCACCAGGGTAACTTCCTTGAAACCTGAGGGTCTTCTGTTTTGAATTCTGTGCTCTTTCCTGCACAAATGGTGCTTTAGCAGAATGAGCAACAAAAGGTCACCTGGATACAGTGCAGAAAGTAAAAAGGAGAAGTAAACATTTTATAATAGGTGAAGATGTCACGTAGCTATGGAAAGTGGCATCAGTGAGAACTAAAGATGTTTGATGAAGATAGGTGATCATGCAGCTGCATCATGAGATGAGGCTGGGATTACTGGTTGGAATTGAAAGATGAAAGCAAAAGTTCAGCGTGTGTAAGATTGGGGCTGAGATACGATGCAGTGCAGCAAAAGGATTGGCACTGTGGATGCTATAGAAAGGACAAGAGGGAGTGGAAGGAGCTGCATCACAGAATGGGTAAAGAAGGAAGTGTGCTCCATTTCCCTAACCAAATCAAGTTACTGAAACACTTTGGCATGTGGCTCCTGCTGTTGATTTCCACAGCCATCCCTCCTGTCCCTTAACACAGCCAGCAGGACAGCCAGGAAGGCATTGGAGAATCTAGTGATCACCTTGTTGAGGTGGATTGAGGCTTTAAGTAATGATTGGGAAATTGTGCCATGCAGCTGATGATGATGATGAAAAACCTGCAAATATTATTTGGATATTAAATGGGATGGACTTGCATGTCACAAAATGTTGCAAACTCATCAACTACTATCCTCACATGCTCCATTCCCATCTTCAAGTAAAACTTCGAGCTCAAGTATCCATAAAGAGTCAGAAAGACAGATGTAGCAAAAGTTATGTATCACAGTCCATTTTTTCAGCGCTGATTTAAAGATTAAGCTTCTTTATCATTGGCCCTATATGAGATGCAGTTCAGCAAAAGGACTTGATTTAAAAAAGCCAAAGCCTTGTCAGAGCCACATAGTGGAAGTGACATTCTCATTTAGAGTTATGAACAGATAGATTAAAAAAAGGAAATTACAATTTGTTTTCCTAAATGGGAGTAGGAAATTGCCTTGATCTGGAAACAGAAGTGTGTCCCAAAAGCTGCTTCATTAAAATGAAAAATGAAATAGGGTTGATTAATCGATAATGGTGGTGTGTTACAAATCATTCAGGGAGTTTGATCTGCATGATGCAGTCTGGCGCAATGGACAGTAACGGTACAGGCTCCAACTTTCTTTCCTTCCCATAGCTGACCAGGCATCGCTCCAACTCTCACCACCTGCCACTGTTGTGTGTTATTTTCAAGTTGATAATCAACTTACTTGACAGCGTTATGACTGCACCTTCCTTGGTTAGCAAGGCCTGGGGTACGACTCAAATATGCAGCTCCTGACTTAATGGGAATGCTATGCACTGCAACGCAAGATCTCCTCATTTGCATAGGACCAGGAGCTTAATAACCCATCAAGTTGAAATCAGTCACCAGAAATAGTTTCTCATGGCAGAAATAAGATTACATGTGCAAAGGAATCTAAAACAAGGGCACATTAACTTGTTTGGGATCAATGGTTATTTGTCAGGAATCAATTTCTAGATGGTTCCAGATACACATGGGTCTCTCCTTATGCAGACTGATGGCAAAAAGTGTAAAAACTAAATTCCAGGAAGAAGCTAGATTTCAGCAGTATTTCAGAAATAACTTGTAGATATCTCAGAATATGAGGTTTACTACAAAAACATTTGGTTCAACACATTCAATAGATCTTTCCTACTTGAAGTCATAGACATGGGGTGGGATTTTCTGACTCTTCACACCAGCGGGATTCTCCTGTTCCACTGCAGTAAACAGAGATTTGGCTGAATGCTCTCCGGCAGCAGCGGTGGGGTATGTACAGCCAGAGAATTCTGGCCACGATTAATAGATGCTCATGTGTGCCCACAAGCATCTACAAATCTTCCCATCCTAACAGCGAGGCCATTGTCAGAGATCTTTTGAATCCAGTTCTAACTTGACAATTGAGAAAGATCATCTCTCCAGTAAGATGGTGAGACCAAGTGAATACTACACTGTGATAGGACATTCAAAATTCAAGGTTTATGAGGATCATAAAATCTCACTGACATTGGTGATGTTTGAGTCTGTGAACTTCCTTTACAAATTGCAGGTTTGGGTCACTGTCTGTGCAGAGTCTTCGCGTTCTCCCCATGTCTGCATGGGTTTCCTACCAATTCTCCAGTTACCTCCCGTAGTCCAAAAGACATGCTGGTTAGGTACACTGGCCATGCTAAATTCTCCCTCAGTGTTCCTGAACAGGTGTCAGTCAGACTGTGGTGACTATGGAATTTTCACAGTAACTTCATTGCAGTGTAATGTAAGCCTACGTGTGACAATAATAATAAATAAACTTTAAACTTTACATTTCTTCTCCCAGCAATCTGAGTCTTTAAGGTGGTTACAGTTTAGCAAGTCCTCCATTCCACACCAACAAAGTTGATCACTGCTGTGAGATCAAATTAGGATGGCTAATCTATTTAAAGGAATAATGTGGCAAATCTGGACAATAATTAATGGGAATACCTGACCTCAATAGAAGGTTAGAATGGAATTTTTGAGCATTTCTGATTTAATTACAGGTCTTCTCCTTTACTTCACATAGCATTTGATTGGTTGCTACTGAAGCAGAGGCCTGAAATAGTAATCCCCATCCAGTCAAAGGGAAAATACCACTAAAACTACACATATCTCACACAAGGTCAGCACCTGGTTTTAAAACTGTTACCTAGCTAAGAATAGGATGTACTTGGAACACTCCCAAAATTCTTCATGCTTACCTTCGCAATATTATACAAATTATTGCCCAGACACAGATATGATATTGGAACTCAGAAGAATGAAAGGAGAGCTTTTTGAAACGTATAAGATTCTGAGTGGGTTTGACAGGGACGCTGAGAAGATGCTTCCTCTCATGAGGAATCCAGAACTAGGGGCACAGCTTCAGAATAAGGGGTTGTCCAATTAAGATGGAGGAAAAATTTCTTCTTTCAGAGGGTGATGCAACTCTCTACCCCAGAGAGTTGCACAGACTGAGTCATTGAAATAGATTCAAGACTGAGATTGTGAGACTTTCTAACTATAGGGAGTCAAGAAATATAGGGAACAGGCAGGAAAGTGGAATGGTGGTTAAGATCAGATCAGCCCTGATCTTACTGAATGGCAGACGTGGCTTGTATGGTCTCCTCCTGCTTCTATTTCTTATGTTCCGGTTACGCTCTGTGCTGTAAATTTTACACATTTCTGTAGGGTAAACAAAAATTAATATTTGTACTGGAGCTGGGAATTTAATGAAGTAAAAGTTTCCAATAAAACAACGATTAGCTGAATCTGATTTCAATGGCTCATGCACCTGCCATGTAACATCACATTTTTTATTTCCTTACATAAGGTGAGGTTCACAGACAGCGTTTATTGCTCTTCCTTAATTTCCCTCGAGGAGTTGTTGTTAACTCCCTCATGAACCCTTCTAGTCTGTTATGTTGAAGATACTCCCACAGTACAACAGGGAGGGTGTTACAGGATTTTGACACAGCAGCAATGAAGGAATGTTGCTTTATTTCTGCAACTGGATAGTACATCGCTTACAAGGAACTTGGAAATGACGATAATCCCATGAGCCTACTGCCCTTGAGTGGTAGAGGTTATCCATGGGTTTGGGAGGTGGCACCAAAGAAACCTTGGCAACTGCAGTGAGTCCTGTAGATGATACATGCTGCAAACACAGTTTGATAGTGGTAGGAAGAGTGAATATTTAAGGTGATGGATAGAGTGCTGATCAAATTGGCTGTTTTGTCCTGGATAGTGTCTAGCTTTTTGAGTTTTGTTGGAGCTGTAGTCATCCAGGCAAGTATTTGGTAATGAACATAAGAACATAAGAAATAGGAGCAGGAGTAGGCCATCTAGCCCTTCAAGCCTGCCCCGCCATTCAATAAGATCATGGCTGATCTGTTGTGGCTCAGTTCCACTTTCCCGCCCTCTCCCCATAACCCTTAATCCCCTCTCTTATCAAGAACCCATCAACCCGCTTCTTAAAAATATTTAGCGAGGCAGCCTCCACCACTTCAACGGGCAGAGAATTCCAGAGATTCACCACCCTTTGAGTGAAGAAGTTCCTCCTCAACTCCGTTCTAAACCGCCTCCCCTTTATCTTGAGGCTGTGCCCCCTAGTCCTACTGTCTTTTTTGAGCGGGAAGAGTCTCTCCACCTCTATCCTATCCATCCCATTCATCATCTTATACGTCTCAATGAGATCTCCCCTCATTCTTCTAAACTCTAATGAGTACAAGCCTAGTTTATTCAGCCTCTCCTCATAGCTCAATCCCCTCAACTCCGGTATCAGCCTAGTAAACCTCCTCTGCACTCCCTCCAGGGCCAAAATATCCTTGCGCAGGTGCGGCGCCCAAAACTGCACACAGTACTCCAGCTGCGGCCTCACCAATGCCCTATACAGCTGCAGCAAGACCTCCCTACTTTTATATTCAATCCCCCTCGCTATGAAGGCCAGCATCCCATTTGCCTTCCTGACCACCTGCTGCACCTGCAAGCTGGGTTTTTGCGACTCATGCACAAGGACCCCGAGGTCCCTCTGCACCGTCGCCTGCTGCAGTTTTTCGCCACGTAAGTAATAGTCCTTCCTACCATTCTTCCTACCAAAGTGGACCACCTCACACTTGCCAACATTAAATTCTATTTGCCATTTCCTGGCCCATTCGCCCAGCCTATCTAGATCCTTCTGCAGACTCTCCACACCCTCCGCACAATTTGCCTTTCCCCCAATCTTGGTGTCATCAGCAAATTTCGACACCCTACACTCGGTTCCCTCCTCCAGATCATCTATATAAATGGTAAATAGCTGAGGCCCCAGCACCGACCCCTGGGGCACCCCACTAGTCACCAACCGCCAATCTGAATAGCACCCATTGACCCCCACTCTCTGCCTCCTATTTGACAACCAATCCTCTATCCATGCTAACACCCTACCCCCAAATCCATGTCCCCTGACCTTCTGCAATAACCTCTTGTGAGGTACCTTGTCAAACGCCTTCTGAAAATCCAGAAAGACCACATCCACCGGCTCTCCTCTATCCACTGCCCTAGACACATCCTCATAGAACTCCAGTAAATTTGTCAGACACGACTTCCCTTTAATGAAACCGTGTTGCGTCCGCCCTATCAAGCAATTCCCTTCAAGATGCCTCGCAATTTCCTCCTTAATGACGGATTCTAACATTTTACCTACCACAGACGTTAAACTAACCGGCCTATAATTCCCCGCCTTTTGCCTGGCACCCTTCTTAAACAACGGCGTAACATTAGCCGTTTTCCAATCTTCCGGCACTTCCCCGGAATCCAGCGACGTTTGGAAAATAACCACCAAGGCATCCACTATAACCTCCGCCATTTCTTTCAGAACCCTCGGATGCATTCCATCCGGTCCTGGGGACTTGTCCACAATCAGCCCCTCCAGTCTGTCGCGCACCACCTCTCTAGTAACAGTAATGTCATTAAGACCCTCCAGTCCTACCACCTTTCCATCGCTAACACCCAGCAAATTATTCATGTCCTCCTCCGTGAAGACAGAAACAAAAAAGTTATTCAAGACCTTAGCCATATCCCCATCCCCTACCACTAGGTCCCCTTTCTCATCCTCTAAAGGACCAACGTTCACCCTAGCCAGCCTCTTCCTTTTTATATATTTATAAAAACTCTTGCTATCCTTTTTTATATTAAGTGCTAGCCTAGCCTCATAGCTTCTCCTACCCTCCTTTATCAACTTCTTTGTCAATCTTTGTTGACATTTAAACCTTTCCCAATCCTCTTCTCGCCCACTGCTCTTAGCTACTCTAAATTCCTCCGCTTTTAATTTAACACTTTCCTTCACCTCCTTCGTTATCCACGGCTTATTACCTCTCTTCCTACTGTCCTTTTTAACCATCGGAATAAATTTCTGCTGAGCACCAAGAAAGATCTCCTTAAAGATCCTCCACTGCTCCTCAGCAGACCTACCTTCCAACGCACTCCCCCAGTCCACATTTGCCAATTCTTCTCTCATCCTACCATACTCCCCTCTATTCAAACAAAGGATGCGTGTCCGGGAACCCACTTTCTCCTCCTCCATCTGCACCAGAAACTCCACCATACAATGATCACTCTCTCCAAGAGGATCCTTCACCGCAAGGTCCCTAATTCTACCCGCCTCATTACATAGCACCAGATCCAAGATAGCTCGCTCCCTCGTCGGCTCCAACACACACTGTTCAAGGAAATTATCCCGGCAGCATTCCAAGAACTCCTCCTCGAGCCCACCTCGTCCAACATGGGTCGACCAATCAATATGCAGATTGAAATCTCCCATAACTACTGCCGTCCCATTCCTGCACGCCGCACTTATTTGCGTGTTAACAGCCCGCCCCACCTCCAGATCATTATTCGGGGGCCTATAGACGACACCCACCAGCGTCTTCCTCCCTTTGCTGTTCCTAATCTCCACCCACAACGATTCCACGTTCTGCTCTTTGGCTCCGATATCATCCCTTGCTACCACCTTGATACTATCCTTAATCAGCAGAGCTACGCCACCCCCTCTTTCCTCCTGCCTATCCTTCCTAAACACTTGATAGCCCTGTACATTCATCTCCCAGTCCCTGTCACCTTGCAGCCACGTCTCTGTAATGGCCACCAGATCGTATCCATTTGTGTCGATCTGCGCCACCAGCTCATCCACTTTATTCAATTCAAATCTTGCCCATTTGTATGGCACGAGTATCTCATAAACTTGGGAATTCCTAAATTTATAATTTTGAAAGGATAGTATAGTATAGTGTACCATAAAGAATGAACTACAGATTGCATTCTCTTAATTAGCAGTATCAATGCCTTTGTTACCCTCAGATTTGACTTTTGAGTGTTCGCCTGTTCGGCAGGTTAAAGGGTTGCAGCAGCAAAGTATCATCATCTTTTCTATTTTCCACCACAACACTGCAATCTGAGAAAAAACTAGGCATTGGAAGTAAAAGCGAACATGGATGTAAGTGAGCATAAAAGGGTCCCCATGGATTTATGTGCAGATTGTTCCTGAGAGGTGCTGATAGCATGCAGAGAGGAAAGGAAGGAATTGTTGTGATTCATACAAAAGGACACCCTCAATTAAATAATCATTAGCCAGGCAAGGAAGTTGATTGGGTAACTGATCTTGGCAACACCTGAGTATTTGGTTGCAATGTGGTAGAAAAATGGATAGTTGCTTAGCAGATTCTCAAGCCTCTTCTGTCCTAAGCACACAAGTAACAAAGTATCAGAATCTATTAATCTTTTACAACTTATTTCTCTTAACTATTATGTGATTTTATAATCTTCTAAATGTTTACCTAACATAGCGATATAGCAGCATAGTACTTATGTACGTTGCAACTTAGATGTAGAACTATTGTGGCATATTAATCTCAATATTGTTTCCAAGCGTTACAGACCATGAAGCATTGCCACGCAGATGCGAGACAGCCACGTTACCTCACCAATAACCAAATGCACATTGAGAAATGTTGCAGTAATATAAATTAGGGATGTGGTGTCACGTTGCTACAGTTATTTAACAGGGAAGATAATGAAAGTGCTAAGCATATTAACTAATGTACTGGACACTCGTTTGATAAGTCTTCAAGCAACCAGTGGGCTAACACTGCAGCTGGTCCGTAAGGTAGCATACAAAATGAATACACCATCAAATATAACAGTTAAAGGAAAGATGAACTGCCCCAGTATCCCCTAGCACAGCTTGACAACTGCATGCACATTGTCCAGAGCATCAAAGGCAACTTCTTTATTGGCTAGGCAATATGCCAGGGTCCACAGATAACATTGATGACATATGGGGACAGTCCAGTTCTGGTGCCTGAGTTCCTTGCTATGCTTTTTTGGATGTTTTTCATTGTGAAACAAAACCCCATGCTTACCGAAAAATTACTGTTCTACCTTGTAAGAGATCCTTCCACCACATGCAATTTTGCTGTCAGCTTTTAACTCCCATTTTCAAGGCGAGACTTAATGTTCGAAGGGATTTTCACTTAAAAAAAGTAGAAATTGGAGGACAGCCTGCATCTTGGTGTCCTCATTAGCACACAAAGTGCAATTAGTGAATGAACATAAACAGGAAACTAGAAGGGAAAATGCCATCGTGTGGTTTATGAGCAGGAACTCAGCAAGGTCAGTAAACTACAGTTTTCTGGTCCCTGCTTGTCAATTTAGCGTGGGTAGGGCCATTCCCTCTGATCTGAAAAGCCATGCACTGTAATGTAAGGATGTAAGGAAAAAGTAAATTCAAAAACAGCTATCTTTAGCATAGTGTTATTTCATTATCAGATAAGTCATGAATCATAATTTGTAGTCATAACTTCCCCTGCTCTAATCATACATACTCTGATAGGCTGAAGGATTATAGTAATTATTGGGAATTACTGTTCAGAGGCAGTCCTTCTTACCAGAGGACTCTGTTCAAAGATGTGTAGATTAGGTGGATTATGGGGATAAGGTCGTAATCCGGGCTATTGGTACTATGAATCTACATCCCTCTGCAGTATTGTTTGATTTGATTTATTATTGTCACGTGTTAATATACAAGTATTGTTTCTTCCACATAATACAGTCAAAGCATACTGCACATGGGGAAGAAAAGGAGTGCAGAATGTAGGGTTACAGTCATAGCTCGGATGTTGAGAAAAATCAACTTAATATAAGGTAGGTCCATTCAAAACTCTGATGGCAGCAGGGAAGAAGCTGTTCTTGAATTTGTTGGTAAGTAACCACAGACTCATGTTAAAAATCACTTACTATATTACGTGCCAACATTTATCCTTGGGACACACCATTTGTTTTATCTGCCAAATTCAAAAGCATCTATTAACTTTCTTTGCTTTATATTGTTTATGCATCTTTCAATCCATTCCACTGCTTCATCTTTAATATCATGAACCTTATTGTTTCCAAGTTAATAAAGCACTTACCGAGCAATGTTTGAAAAACCATATCTGCTACATCCATTGCATTTTCATTCTCTATGTTTTTTTTTTAAATTGTCCATGGGATGCAGATGTCACTGTCAAGACCAGCCCATTTCTAATTGCCCTTGAGAAGGTGGTGTTGAGCCACCTTCTTGAACTACTGCAGTCCATGTGTTGTAGGTACTCCTACAGAGCTGTTACAGTTTGAGCCCCAGGACTTTGGTTCACCATCAAAAAATGAACACCAAAGTGGTTCCAAGTCTGGATAGTATGTGACTTGGTTGGGAATTTGCAGTTGATGGTGGAGTGAATATTTAAGGTGATGGATGGGGTGCTGGGTAAGCAGGCTATTTTGTTCTGGAGTGTCAAGTTTCTTGAGTGTTGTTGAAGTTGCATTCATCCAAGAAGGGGAGAATATTCCATCACAAACCTGATTTGTGCCTCATAAATTCTGGACATCCTTTGGGTTGTCAGGTGGTGAGTTACTCTCCACAGAAAGTGATAAACTTGGGTCAGCAACAGCTGTGCTACACATAAATTAGGGTAATTATACAGGAATGAGGGCAGAGTTGGCTGAAACAGACTAGGAAAGGGGTTTAGCAGGAAGGACAGTTGATCAGCAATGGCAGACATTTCTAAAAATAGTTCATGACTAGCAACAAAGATATATCCCAGTGAGGAAGAAGAATTCCAGGGAGAGCTAAATCAACCAGGGTTAGCACAGATGTGAAGGATAGTGTTAAACTGAAAGAAAAAAAGCATATAATGTGGCAAAGATTAGCAGTAAGCCAAAGGTTTGGGTAAGTTTTAAAAACCAACAAAAGATTACCGAGAAAAAGCCGGAGAAGATAAACTATGAGGGTAAACGAGCAAGAAATATAAAAACAGACAGGAAGGCCTTCTTTAAATATATAAAAGGGGAGGCAGAGGCATCCCTTCTTGCATGAATGCAGTTTCAACAACAATCAAGAAATGTGACACTGTCCAATGTCAAGTAAACTTAGTTGGTCCCTTAGAGAATGAGATAGGGGAAATAATAATGGGGAATCAGGAAATGGCAGAGGAGTTGAACAAATACTTTGCATCAGTCTTCACAGTGGAAGACACTAACAACATTCCAAAAGTTCTAAATCAACAGGCAAAGGGAGAGGTAATAAATACGATAACAATCACTAGAGAAAAGGTACTAGGGAAACTAATGGGGCTAAAGGCTGACAAGTTGCTGGACTTGGTGGGTTGCATCATAGGCTATTAAAGAAATCTTCGAAGAATCCTCACATTCTGAAAAAATCCCAGAGGATTGGAAAACTGCCAATGTAACACCTTTAGTCAAAAAAGGAGGGCAAGAATCAAATAACTATAGGCCAGTTGGCTTAACTTCTGTCACTGGGAAAATGATGGATTCCATTATAAAGAGTGTAATAACATAGCACTTAGAAATGCATAATATAATCAAGCAGAATCTGCATAGCTTCGTAAAGGGGAACTCATACCTGACAAATTTATTAGAATTCTTTGAGGTGGCAATGAGCAGGGATTAAAGGGAACCAGTAGATACAATATACTTGGATTTCCAAAAATTGATACAATATCTACCACATAAAAGGCTACTTAATAAGATAAGAGCACATGGTGTCGGGGGTATTATATTAGGAAGGATAGAAGACTGGTTAACTGATAGAAAACAGAGTTGGAATAAGAGGTGCATTTTCTAGCATAAGAGATGTAACTAGAAGAATGTCACAGGGATCACAATTATTTACAATATATATTAATGACCTGATTACAGAAATGAATGTATTATTTCCAAATTTGCAGATGACACAAAAATAGGTGTGAAGGTAAGTGGTGAGAATGGCATACAGTCCAAAGAGTGACACTGGCAAATTAGGTGAATGGGCAAAGCTTGGCAGATGGAATATGATACAGGAAAGTGTGAAGTTATGCATTTTAGTAAGAAAGTAAAGGAGTTGAGTATTATTTAAATGGAGAAAGACTGCAGGAAACTACAGCACAGAGGGATTTGGGGGTCCTTGAGCATAAATTACAAAATGCTAGTGTGCAAGTTCATCAGGTAATTGGGAAGGCAAATGGAATGTTGGCCTTTAATTCAAAGGGAATGAAATATAAAAATAAGGAAGTTTTGCTAAAACCTGCAAGGCACTAATTCGACCACACCTGGAACACTTTGAGCAGTTCTGGTCCTGGTTTCTAAGAAAATATATACTGGCGTTAGCGATAGTCCTGAGAAGGTTCACTCAGTTGCCTCTGGGTATGGAGAGATTTTCTAATGAGGAGAGATTAAGTAGGTTGGGCCTGGACTCACGGGAGTTTAGAAGAATGAAAGGTGCCTTTATTGAAACATATTGGATTCTCAAGGGGCTTGACAGGGTAGATGCTTATGATATTTGCACTTGTCGGAGAGTCCATAACCGGAGGGCATAATCACAGAATAAGGGGTTACCCATTTATAACAGAGGTGATGAATTCCTTCATTCAGGGGATAGTGAATCTGTGGAATGCTTTACCGTGTGGGGCTGTAGAGGCTGGGTCACTAATTATGTTCAAGGTTGAGGTAGACAGATTTATAATCAGTAAGGGATTCAAGGATTATGGGAATAAAGTGGGAGAGTGGAATTGAGGATTACGTCAGATCAACTGTGAACTCACTGAAAAGGGGGAGCAGTTCTGATGGGCCAAATGGCCTACGTTTTATGGTTTTATGTATTTGGAATCTTATACGTGTTCAAAAAGGTAGCTGTGCAGGGGTGGCACTGCGTTTTCCATCATTCTTTTGTCTTTTCCATAGGACTTGATGATGAGAGTTTACATGAAGGTGCATGTAGACTTCACCATGTCTCAAAAGGAGAAATTGGATTACATGATATTTTCTTATCAATTTTTCATTTATTTGTATGTAAAACCTGAAAGGGTTCTTTAAAAGTGGTCATGTTTTCACAACACTGGGTCAAAATCCTGAAACTCCCTCTGTAACAGCATTCTGGGTGTACCTATGCCTCAGGGAGTACAACAGTTCAAGAAGACAGCTCACCACCTTCTCAAGGGGAACTAGGGATGGACAATAAATACTAGTCTTGTCAGCGACACCTAATCGCATAAATGAATAAAAAAGCACTGTGTTTAAATACTGTGGTTGTAGAATATATTTTTAACAAATCTAATGTAGCAGAGGACAAGCTCATGTCTACATCAATGCTAATAAATTGGAGATGGTTGAGAGCTTCAATTGCTAGGTGTCTAGATCACCTACAATCTGTCTTAGTTCCTCCACACTGACACTATCATTAAGAAAGCCCACAAATATCTCTACTTTCTCAGAAGGCTAAGGAAATTAGGCTCGTCTACTACCAATTTTTCTGATAATTTCCACTACCAATCTCGCACCAATTTTTACAGTTGCACCATAGAAAGCATCCTTTCCGGATGTATCACAGTTTGGTATGGCTCCTGCTCTGACCAAGACTGCAAGAAACTACAAAGCGTTGTGAACATAGCCCAGTCCATCATGCAAGCCAGTCTTCCATCTACACTTGCCACTGTCTTGGGCAAACAGGCAACATAATCAAGGACCCTACACACCCTGGACATACTCTCTTCCACCTTCTCTGGTCAGGAAAAAACATACAAAAGTTTGATAACACATACCAAAACACTGAAGAACAGCTTCTTCGCTGCTGCCATCAGATTTTTGAATGATCCTATCATATATTAAGCTGATCATTCTCTTCATCCTATCTGTAACTGAAACACTATATCCTGCAACACATCCTTTCCCTCTCCTGTATGTTTTTAAAGTAAAGTTAAAGTTTATTTATTAGTCACAAGTAATGCTTACATTAACACTGCAATGAAGTTACTGTGAAACTATGTACTCTATAAATGGTATGTTTTGTCTGTACAGTGCATAAGAAACAATACTTTTCCCTGTATCCCAATACATAAGAACATAAGAAATAGGAGCAGTAGTAGGCCATCTAGCCCTTCGAGCCTGCCCCGCCATTCAACAAGATCATGGCTGATCTGAAGTGGCTCAGTTCCACTTTCCCGCTTTTTCCCCATAACCCTTAATCCCCTTGCCTACCAAAAATCTATCTACCCGCGTCTTAAATATATTTAGCGAGGTAGCCTCCACCACTTCAATGGGCAGAGAATTCCAGAGATTCACCACCCTTTGAGTGAAGAAGTTCCTCCTCAACTCTGTTCTAAACAGCCCCCCACTTATTTTGAGGCTGTGCCCTCTAGTCCTGCTGTCCTTTCTGAGCGGAAAGAACCTCTCCACCTCTACCCTATCCATCCCTTTCATCATCTTACATGTCTCAATGAGATCTCCCCTCACTCTTCTAAGCTCTAACGAGTACAAGCCCAGTCTATTCAGCCTCTCCTCATAGCTCAACCCCCTCAACTCCAGTATCAGTCTAGTGAACCTCCTCTGCACTCCCTCCAAGGCCAAAATATCCTTGCGCAGGTGCGGCGACCAAAGCTGCACACAGTACTCCAGCTGCGGCCTCACCAGTGCCCTGTACAGTTGCAGCAAGACCTCCCTACTTTTATATTCAATCCCTCTCGCTATGAAGGCCAGCATCCCATTTGCCTTCCTGACCACCTGCTGCACCTGTAGGCTGGGTTTTTGCGACTCAAGCACAAGGACCCCCAGGTCCCTCTGCACCGTAGCATGCTGCAGCTTTTCGCCCTTTAAGTAGTAGTCCTTCCTACCATTATTCCTACCAAAGTGGATAACCTCACACTTGCCAACATTGTATTCCATCTGCCAGGTCCTCGCCCACTCGCTCAGCCTATCTAGATCCCTCTGCAGACTTTCCACACCCTCCGCACAATTTGCTGTCCCACTTATCTTTGTGTCATCAGCAAATTTCGACACCTTACACTCGGCTCCCTTCTCCAGATCATCTATATAAATGGTAAATAGCTGAGGCCCCAGCACCGATCCCTGGGGCACTCCACTAGTCACCAACCGCCAATCCGAATAGCACCCATTGACACCCACTCTCTGCCTCCTATTTGTCACAATAATAAATCAAATTTAAAATCAAATCATATGAATCATGTTAATTCTCTAAACCAAGAAACATATACACTGTATTTCTACATACCTGCATTACAAACTCCCTGCGACGTGGCAGACCTTTTTCAGATAACAGAAGATATTCTGGTTCTTTCTCCTTCTTCGCCTGTTGAATCTGGGCCAATCGACTTATGGGGTTCATACCCTGTCCATATTCTGGACCCGTCTGTAATAGAAACACTTCATAAGTAGAAGATTCACAATTAAGTGTGCATGCATTGGTAGAAAAAAAGAATTATATGCATGCATTGGTAGAGAAAAGAATTATATGCATTCTCATATCAGAAGGACTTGGGCAATTCTCCTAATACTTATTACTGAAAGCTGTAAATAACTGTGTCAGAAAACTAAATGGTCCTTGTTTGATTTCTGGTTTGTATTGGGCTAGCTAATTTCAGATAGGCTCCCAGAATGGCTGATAACATTGACCCCACAACTGATGGGTTACTGAGAACAAAGATGGTTTAGTCTTGTTGTTAATAGTTACTTTTTATTCTTGCTCAGTATCCCAAGGATCCAACTTCATCTTAAAAAGACACAGCTCTGGGCAGGAAAATATTAAGTTCTAGATCAAACTTTTCAGAGCAATGGTTTGCATTTAAAAGATCGATCAGGTAGCGTTAATGTATATTCCTAAGAGGGGGAGAGGTAGAACAGCCAAAACCAGAGTGCCCTGGATGACTAAAGAGATAGAGTAAGATGACATAGAAAAAGCATGTATATGACAGATGTCAGATTGGTAATATATGCGAGAATCTGGCTGAATATAAAAAGCTCAGAGGAAAATGAAAATGAAAATAAGAAAAACAAAAATAATTATAAGAGACTGAAAAGTTACATAAAAGGAAATCCAAAAGTCTTCAATTGGCATATAATTAGTGAAAAAAGTCAGAAGAACGGTTAGGCCAACAATGGAACAAAAAGATGTACACATGGAAACAGCGGGCATGACTGAAATACTAAACCAGTACATTGCTTCTGTCTTTGCCAAGAAAGGAGATGCTGCCAATATCATAAGAGGAATTTGATGAGACATTGGGTGGGCTAAAAATTGTTAGATGGATATTAGAAAGGTTGGTGATACTTAAAAGATGTTAAGTAAACACGATTGGATTGGACACTGAGGGAAACAAGGGTGTTAATTCTAGCGGTACTGGCCATAATTTTCCAATCCTTCTTAAGAACTGGAACAAACGTTGCACCCCTGTTTAAAAAAGTCTGCTTGTTGTAATTCCTAAAATGTAATTCTACATAATCTGTAGTTAAGTAGGAAAACTTATTGCATTTGAGAAGGAGAACTTACTGGAACAGCAGCATTTCTCTGTTGTAAAGGAGCTGAGAGGCACAAAACTGAGAGACTACAATACCACCACAAGTGGGAGAGCGTAATTATAGCATTATATGTTTGCATAGGCAGTTTACATTGTAAGTGTGGACAGATAAATTTAGAACAGAAAAAAAGACTAATAGGAAGATCACATTGACCATCAATGCTTTCCTTCAATATTATAATATTAATTTCAGACCCGGAACTCCACAGAAAAACACACAGAAAGAAAGCAAGGTAAGTTTACTTAAGTGAAAGGAAACGTATCCTCTAATTCAACAACTGCATAATTTGCTGCAGTAGTATAAATTAAACACTTACCTTCAATATAGATTTGGGTCGCTTTTTATAATGAGTTTTAGGTTTTTCTATCACTGGAAGAGGAGGAAGTTTCTTCAGCTCTTGGAGGACAGTTATTGCTGCTCGTTTTTTAGAAAGCTTTTTACTGTTTCCTTCTCCTTCTGCAGTAAACTCTCCAACTGCAACACGGGTGACAAAGCTCTTCATGTGAGGAGGACCACTTTCTCTAGTTACCTGCCACAAAAGGAACAAGAAAAATCAGATTACAAGACAGATGTAATCAGAAAGTAATGTTGTATTTTCTCAGCAATTTTCTCTTCTGTTCCCTATCCAAGAATGCTTGAAACAGTTGCCAGTATTACTTCCACCACTGAAGGTGGGAAGTAGGCAATGTCTTTGCCCCTGTTTATTAAATTTGTTCACACACACTGTATCTCAAAAATTAGTGGGTAGATTTCAGTAAAACTTGGTACACAAATAGGATATGGCCAAAGGAAGAACTGCTTAGTTTTGGCGAAGTTGCAGATCTGGCTCCTGAATCTTTTTAAAGGATTCATTAACATTGAGAGATGGGGGCAAATTGACTTTTCTAAACAATGTTTTGAGTTATTTTATGCTGAATGTTGTTGATCGTTTCACAATGTGTTGTGGATTGTCTCAGCTGCTGTGGCAGAATGTGCTACAGTTGTCAAAATATGAGCAGAGCTTTCAGAGCAGTTGTTGGATATGAAGTCTCCTCAATGAGCTGGAAGCTCTTAATAAAAAGATTTCTTTATTCAGCTTTGTAGTTAAGAGCTGGGAAAAGCCTCAAAGAAGTGTTGCATAACTGTAATAACATTGAGTTAACATAGTATGGTGGAGGTATGTGCTCTACTGAGTGCTGTCTTCATTTGTTTCTTAACATAATGTATGCTGGCTGGCTATACAATCGTGGTCAGTGTCAACCTACTTATTTTGATCACCTTACTTCGTGTGTGGCAATTATAAATGGACGGTAAATGTCAAGCCTTCCTGACCTAACAAAGTGGCTGCAGAGCAGCTTTCCCGAAATGCCTGTTTGTGCAGTCTTTGACCATCCTAAGAAATGCCGCCTTGGAAAACTGGTGGAGTCCAGAAAAGCCTATTCACCATTATTGTGTTTTTAAGAATTATATCCCCTCTCTACTGGATTCCAAAACTGGAACTTCTGAAGATCAGAAACAGCAAAGGGTAGTTTATGATACTAATTGGGGAGCCAGGATGGCGGTTTCTGTCCTATACCTTTCCTGGCACAAGTCCCAGACTGAACTATCATCTGGGCCAAAAAAAATTACATCCACTGAAAAGAATAATCTAATCTCTCATCCATCAGTTCCTTCTTTTCTCTGTCTGCTGCTACAAAGCATCAGAGAATACTTCACTCATAAAAGACACGACTGAGCTCAGAAATGTGACTACAGCATTGTTTATAGTGTTTAAATTATGGTTTCAAAGAGAACAAGGATTTTCAAACTGAAAATATCAGTTTAGTTTATCTTTTTACATGCATCAATTAATACATTTTATTGGTGCTTTTATCATTTGGAACTTCATTGCAAAGAGGTTAAATTATGTCTGGAAATTGTGGATTTGAAGTAATTGCTGTAAGTGTTCCATTTCCACCAATGAAAATGTGTTGTCATATAGCTACTATACACATTTCAATGCTGTTATATTCAAGCCTTTTCCAGCAATTGTTTTGTGCGATTTATTTAAGAAGCTAGTTGTGTTCTTGCATGACAGAATTTAGACACTTTGATGCTGGTATAGTATTCACAACAAATTGGTCGCAAGATGACACCTTTATATAATTAGGGCCAAATGTGTTCTCATGATTCGTTTGTATACCAGAGTCATTGACATTTAGAAAAAAAGCGACATAAGGGATGGAATTTGAGACTATCATGGCTCTAAGAAGTAATTATAGTGAAGTAACACAATAATCTATGAGTACCTACTGCTATTCTATTTACACCATACCTGCCTAACCTTACATCCAGAAAAGATTGTAAACTTGTGGGTTTCTGTTCCAGCAGTAATATGATAAGTTTCCTTTCAAAATTTATGTCGAAAAAGAATGTTTGATATGATCAAATGCCTGTGATAATGCCAAATACTGTGAGAGGCTTGAAAGCCAAAGGAAGGAGAGGTGCATTTGAAAAAGCAAAATATAAGTTAAAGAATTCCACTGAAGAAGCTTTCCCAGCTTGCTAATAACTAGTTCAAATGCTAATTTTATAAATTATGTTGTGGTACCAATCAAATATAATGGGTGGCAGGTAACATTATGTAAGTCTCAGATCATAGAGCCTGACACTGAATCTACATTAAAGAGAACAAATTGTTCTTTATATAAATCCTGAAGACAGCATAAGGATAACACTGGGAAAATGTGACTGAGATGCTGGGAGAAGTTTGAAAAGTTGAAAGCAATTGAAAGATTGAGGGACTTAAAGAATTAAGATGTAAGAATGAGAAACCTGGAAAACCAAGAAGAAAAATGGGACAGGCTGTGGCGACTGAGAGTAAGGGCTGCAGCAATTAAGTACAGTCAGAAAGACCAAAAACTGAGGAAAGACAGAGGCCATAAAAATGAAAAAAGACAGGAGAGAAGATAAGAAAGTTGTTTCTGCAGAACTCAAAAATGATTTGTTAAGAATTAGCAGTTCATAAAAACTATGATTGTGAGGAGAGTGTACTGTCACTGATTTCTTAGCTGCCTTGTCCAGTACACTGTAGATCTGCACAAATAATATCTGTCACAATGTAACTTATGGAATCTCAAGAATAAGCTTTCTCAAGATTATGCTCTCAACAGGGAGAACCACTTCTCCAACATTTCCTACATTTTTAAAACATTCACAATGCTTCAACAACATTGACTACACCTCAAAAATACTTAATTGTCAAGAGCTTTGAGATGGGTGGTTGTAAAAAGGATTACATAGATGCAAGCATTTCTTAATTCTGTCTTTCAAGAAATATCAATTATGTAGTTAAGGTGGTAAAATTAATCTAAATACAATGAATGGCATTATAATACAGACATTTATTCTGGTCAGTTAAATGAATAAAAACAGGTACGAAAGCATTGTAGTTATGTTACTGGTCGAGTAAACCCAGGGATCTGCACTAATGATCTATAGATGCAAGGTAAAACTCTACCAGTGCAAGGGGACTTCAAATTCAATTAACTCAATAAACCTGGAATTTAAAAAAAAATGGTGACCATGAAATTACTGGATTGCCATAAATACCCATCTGCTTTGCAAATCTTCTTCAAGGAAGGAAGTATGCTTTCCTTACCCAAACTGACTTACCTGTGACGCAAGGCACACAGGAATGTAGTTGACTCTTCACAGCCCTCCAGAGTGGCCGAGCAAATTGTTCAGTTGTCTCAAACCTTATGAAAAAGTCTAAGAATAAAACCTGACAGATCACCCAGCACTTTGCACTGCATCAGACAAGGCATAATTTGCAGTTGATCCTGCAAAATGCTCCTTCCTAATATCTGGGTACTTATACAAAAATTAGGAATGCTATCCCCAGATTATTCAAGCAATAGCTTGACATAGTTACATTCTCAAAATTGTGCCATTCAGCCAATGTCACAGATGGCCACCATCCCTGGGTATGTCCTGTTCCACTGATCTAGTAGAAGTAGCAGCATGGTGGTGTACAATTAGGACAGTGTGGTTTGTCCCAACATTGACTCTATGAAGTCTCATAACACCAGGCCAAACACAACAAGGGAATCTCCTGCTGATTTCAGCTGAATGGATCAGTATTCTTCCAATGTTGTTAAGCACCAGGTCAGAAACTCTAAGGTATTTTATGAAGTTAGCCTGGATCCGAACTTCTACATCTGATTTTAGCATTAGGGTAAGTATAAGGTGGTTCACTCCAGGTATGATTCCAGTGACCCAATAGGAAGCTTTTATAAAAATAAACTTTATTTAAGAACATAGTTAGAATATAACAAACAGAAATAGTATAACTTCTATCAAATAAAAGATTTAAATATGACAAAACATAATTCTTAACAGATAGCTATCTCAATTGTTCCAATTTAGAAGTATCTCCATAGACATAAATCCCTTCTTTAGAACCAGTTAGCACAGAAAAACCAAATATGCTTACATTGCTACTCAGTTTCTGGCTTTTTAACACCTCTGGAGAGTGACTTAGACACTTGTCTTCTAATTCTCATGTAGCGACTTCCAGATAAATCTCCAGCTCCTGACAGCAGAATCTCAGAGAAAGAGATTTATTTTCAAGCAGATTCCAGTTTCCAAACCTCAGACAGAGCAAGAGATGCACAGAAGGTAGAATAGTGTAGAGCTAAATGATCCCATGCTCAATGGATCAAAGCAGAGATCAATAGTCCAGTCCCATCCAGTTGTGAAGGATGGGCGACAATTAAATAACTAAGAGGAGGAGGGTGCTCCATGAATATTCTTATACTCAATCATGGAATCCAACACATCGGTGCAAGAGACAAGCCAGAAGTGTTTAAA
Organism: Carcharhinus amblyrhynchos; assembly: GCF_965287045.1. Lineage (NCBI taxonomy): Eukaryota > Metazoa > Chordata > Chondrichthyes > Carcharhiniformes > Carcharhinidae > Carcharhinus > Carcharhinus amblyrhynchos. The sequence continues at coordinate 53,781,022 of NC_137331.1, read as the reverse complement.
ATCATTTTCAGCCAGAAATACCAAATACATGATCCATCTTGGCTTCCTCCAACGGTGCTTGCCAGTGCCATTGCCTGTCTTCAGTTAATTCAATTCACTCCATGTGCAGTCAGCAAACTGATGGAAGCTATTGTCAATAGTGCTAACAAGCATTTCCTACTCACCAATGCTCAATTTGAGTTCTGGCAGAATCACCTGGCTCCAGAGCTTGTCACCGCCTTGGTCCAGAAATGGATAAAGAGCTGAATTCAAGAAGTGAGGTGAAAGTGATTGCCCTTGATATTAAGGCAGCATTTGATCTCTGGTTGACTCTCGTACGTGCTGCCCTAAACATTGTCCTAAAAACACTAACACACTCATTGAAGGCAGGGCCCATCCACCATCTAAAGCTTTATTTCCTCCACCACTGGTGCACCCTGACTGCAATGTATACCATCTACTACAGACTTGTCCGGATGTTGGCCCAGGACTGGATGTGGCCCAGGAGGCTCTTTAATACGGCCTGCTACACTATTGGACTCAGCCAGTGAAGTCTTCATGGACATAATTTTGAAAAATGCTGCAAACCTGATTATCCAATAGTTAGCTGGCTCCTCCATTTCTTTGGCTGTTGATAGGCTCTTTAGAAAGCCTATCAGCAGCCTCTGCAGGAAGGAAGTAGCCTGTGATTGGGCAGGCCAAACACAGTCAGTTGCCAAGTAAGTTTTGAATTAATTGTTGCACCGTGGGGATTATTGGATGCAATAGAGTTGGATCTCGGAGGCAACAAGCACCCTCCACTTTAATTTACTCAGAGATGGGGGAGGGAAAAAGAGTGTGTTGAACGAAGCTAAAGAGGTTTCGTGTGGGACTGTGGAGATCCTGCCCTAGTTGCGACAAGCCTCGTGGGGCCTCAGGTATACTTAAGAGATCCTTTCCACGGCAGGCTTGAGTGGGCCTCAGCCGAGCCCCTTTTGTGACTGGCCTGGCTCTTTTGGTGGGCCAAGGAGGTTCTTCCTAGGGCAGGTATGGGTACATAGGCCTTAGGCAAACCTGGGATGGGCTTTTGTGGTGAGCCCAGACACTTCAGGTGGGTCCAGTGAAGCCTGAAGAGGGGAACAAACCTGGGGCAGGGCTGGTGTGTATAGACTGGGGTGGCTGTGCGTAGATGTGGGTTGACACTTGTGTGTGGGGGGAGTGGGGGCATGTATGAGGGGGAGGTGCTGTGTGTGAGTGTGGGAGAAGGGCTTTGTGTGAGTGTGGGGGAAAGAATGGTGTGTATGCTTGCAGTTCGTACGTGTGTACCTTACTTCCAGTCTGATGATTCTCACTCACTCTCATCACCCACACCAACATATATTCAAGTACCTATTCACAGTGGGTGAGGGTGTGAGTGAGCACCCAAGACTGAGTGTTATCCAGATATGCATTTACACTTTCTGATCCTCTCACTGTCATTTTTTAAATTATTCATTTTTAACTTATCAAATTAATGTTCTGTCAGTGCTTTACATTTACTCAGAAATTGTTTCCTTTCTTAACATCTCAATTTTCTCTGATATTCAGTTTATTGTTGTCCCCAGTATTATCTTTCCAAAATTTTCTCATCAGCCTCTTGAATGTAGCAACTTGAGTGAAAAAGTTGGGCAAGCCAGATCTACAAGATGCACTGTTGTAATTCACAAAGTCATTTCTGATAGGACATACCAAAATTGGCCACCTAGCAGAACAAGGGCAGCGGACACTTTGAACATCATCTCCTCCAACTTCATCTCCTAGTCACAAACCATCCTGAATTGGAAATTCGCTGTTGCTGGGTCAAAATCCTGGAATTCCCTCCCTAAGAGCGCAGTGTTACCCAGACCAGCCAGGCTGCAGCAGTTCAAGGTGTGGCTCACCACCACCTTCTCAAGGACTATTAGGGATGGACAACAAATGTTGGTCAGCCAGCATCACCCACATCCCGTGAATAAAAAGTACACATGATCAATATTTGTAAATTTAAAATTCAGTTCAGCAAAAAAAAGGGAAAGTTTTAAGAACCTGACATATGGAATGCAATTTGAGCATACATATGAGACAGCTGGCTCACACTTGTGCAGATTTATTTAACATGTCATTAATTTCAATTAGAATAATGCTGTCAATGGCACTGAAGCAGTGTAATGCTGAATTATACAGAAAACATTAAACAACTGGTATTTCTTAAAAAAAAATTGGTCTGACATGGATAAGGACAAACATTGTATTCATTCATTCATTCCTATATTCTTACACTACATGGGATTACTTTGTAGGCAAAGAATAACAAATGCAATCCTTCATCACTAATCCTCTTTGCATATTTTCCTATTTAAATCTTTCCGTTATTGTGAATAACTTGTTGCAACTAGCACTTTGCTAGTCACCTGATTAGCAAAATATATATAATTAACCTTGACTGACCACTCAACAGCTACAAAATTCAAGTCACATGGAAAATCAAGACATTACGACTGCTTGTGAAGTAATTCAACACTTTCAAAATGACTCTGAACACTTTACAAGTGGGAGGGGGGAATAAGATTAAGCAGGAACTTAGGAAATTAAGGGAGACAAAAAGTTGTCGAACGGTTATGGTTTTAAAATGCTTTTGAAGAGAAAGAGATAGCAAATATGGCTGTCAAAGATAATTCAAGATGGGAGGAGCAAGATATCCACAAATGGAAAATGGTGGAATAAACAGTATTAATTTAAGGTTTAAAGGGGAAATCACAGCCAGACTAGAGGGAGGTGTTCAAAAGGGAGATTCTATGGGCACACTGTAGACATATCCCCACAAAGAAAAATGGTGGTACTACCAAATCTAGAGCCCCTTGATTATGTTGAAGCAAATAGAGGAAGATAAAGCAGAAAAAGAAAGCTTATGACAGGCACAAAAAATGTTAGGAAGCCCAGAGATGTATGAATCCAAGTACTGAAAATACAGAGGTGAAGTAAGAATGGAAATCGGGAAAGCAAAGAAAGGATATGGAAAAAATATTAGCAGGTAAAATCAGGGAAAATCCAAAAACGTTTATCAGCGCATTAAGAGCAAGAGAATAACTAAGTAAAGGTAGGTCCTATCAATGATGTACAAAGTAACTTCTGCACTGCTGCAGAAGATAAAGGCAGGATTCTTAATGAGTACTTTGTCTTCACAAAGGAGAGAGATGACGCACACATTCTGGTAAATGAGAATGAAATATTAAGTACAATAAGCATAATGAGAGAGGAAGTATGGAAGAATTAGCATCCTTGAAGGTGGATAAAGCATCAGGGCCAGATGGACTGTATCCCAAGCTGTTAAAGAAAGCCAGGGAGGAAATAGCAGATGCCCTGAGGATCATTTTTCAAATCTTACTAGCTACAGAAAAAGTACCACATGATTGGAGGTCTGCAAACATTGTGCCATTGTTTAAAAAGGGTATGAGGAATAGGCCAAATAAATATAGGCTGTTTAGTCTGGCTTTAGTGGTGGGCAAATTATTAAGAATCAGGATAAATTGTGACTTAGAAAAAGCACAGATTAATCAGGATTATCATGCATGGTTTTCTTAGTTGAAAGTTGTGTTGTACGAACTTAACTGATTTTTTTTGAAGAAATAATGAGGATTGATGAGTAGAGTAGTGGTTGTGATCCACATGGATTGTACTATGACAGCTGACAAGGTCCCAAATGGAAAAACGCAGCTCTGGCAGTGGCAACCACTTCTGGTTGATGAGGTGACTGAAGTATTGGTCACAGCAATGACTATGGATACCATTTATATGAACTTCACGAAGGCATTTGACAAGTTCTCCAAGTCGCCCCGTTAATTAAAGTTGAAGCTTGTGTAACTGAAGGCAAATTTTTGACATGATTAGGAAACTGGGTGAACAACAGGAGACAGAGAATAGGGATAATGGGCCTATCAATCAATTGGTAAAATGCAACTCGTGGTGTCACAACAAGTATGCGTAAGAGGGCCCACTAAACCGGCAGCAAACATGATCTGGAAATTCTGACCTGGTATTCATAATTCATTTACAGGATGTGACATTGCTGGCTAGGTCAGCATTTATTGCTCATCCCTAGTTGCCCTTCATTCATGAGTGGTGAGTTGCCTTCTTGAACTGTTGCAGGAGCTCAGACATAGGTAAGCCCACAGTGCTGTTAGGGACGGAATTCCAGGAATTTTACCCAGAGATAGTGAAGGAATAGCAATATATTTCCAAGTTAGGACGGTGAGTGGCTTGGAGAGGAACTTCCAGGTGTGGCGTTCCTAAGTGCCTGCTGTTCTTGTCCTTCTAGAGGGCAACAGTAGTGGGTATGAAAGGTACTGCCTAAGAAACCTTGATGAGTTCCTACAGTGCATCTTGTAGAGATTGCACTCACTTCTGGTCAAAGGATGTCGATAGTAGAGAATTTAGCGACAATAATGCTATTGAATGTCAAGGGGCGATGGTTAGATCCTCTTTTGGTGGAGATGGTCATTGCCTGACACTTGTGTGGCGCGAATGTTACTTGACAATGAAAGATCTAATGTATAAAAAAAGTATCATTAGTTGTGGAAAATGGAAATGTGACAATAACACAGCTCCTAGAGAATTGCAGCTTATCTACTTGCAACATCATAAAGATATTATCATGAATACACTCTGCACACAGTTTCCTGAGAACTATAAAGTTACATTATCCTTTTACAGTACCTGTAAGATAGATAATTAATTACATTGTTCCTTATTGCCAAATGAAAACACCTACCTCAAAATTAACTGGCATGTTCCGCTTCAGAGCAATCTCAAACACCAAGCTGATTTCAGATTTATTGATATCTGTATCCTCTTCCCCTTCATTTGAGAATTCTTCACTCTTTGAAATACAAAAGAAATTTTTATCTTGGTTATGACTGCGGCCTGTAGTGCAATATGATTTACATTTTCATGCTGCTCCTCAAGTAACATCATTTGAAAACATGTTAGTTTCCATATTTTTTTGAAGGCATACAGTTCTACCTCATCACCACTTCTCGTGACTCCTCCAATTATCAGAATGTTTGACCGACATCCAGTACTGAATGAGTAGTAATTTTATCCAATCAAACTGGGAAGTCGCAAGTCATTACCTTCAAGCCACACTACAAACTCTGTTCCCTGGGTACTGATTCCATCCTTCACCCTGGCAACTTTCTAAAGCTGAACCAGATTGCTTGCAATTTCAGTCTCATACATGATGCTAAGATGCACTTCCAACCACATATTTGCGCCATTACAAAAACCACTAATTTCCACCTCTGTAATGTTGTCTGATGCCCCTCTGCTTGACATTTTCATTTATGCTTTTGTTATGTGTCGACTTGACTATTCCAATGTCCTCCTGGTCGACCTCCGACATAAGTCGTAAGTTCCGACCTCTGACATAAGGGGTAAGTTTTTCACTCAGAGGGTGGTGAGTGAATGGAATCGGCTGCTGTCGGTGGTGGTGGAGGCGAACTCGCTGGGGTCTTTTAAAAGACTTCTGGATGAGTATATGGGATCTAATGGGATTGGGGGTTATAGATAGGTCTATGGCTTAGTAGGTATAGAAGTGATTGGTGCAACTAGTGGGCCGAAGGGCCTGTTTGTGCCGTAGTGTTCTACGTTCTATATTACACTCTGTGAACTTGGAAATCCAAAGCTCTGCTTTCCATGTCTTTACATGTTCCAAATCCTGTTCATCATTTCCCATGATCATCTACATTGATTCCCATTTACCAATATCTTGATTTTAATATTCTCTGCTTTGTTTTTAAATCCTTCCATGGCTTCGCCCTTCCCTATCTGTCATTTCCTCCAGCCCACAAATCTCTGAGATCTCCACACAACTTTAATTCTAGCCTCATCCACATGCCCAATTTTAATTTCTTCACCCTCGGTGACCATGTCTTCAACTGCCATGGTCCTAAGCTTTGGAGTTCTTTCCCTAAACCTCACCACCATTCTTCCTCCCTTTTCTGCTTTCAGACACTCATTATAACCGAACTCTTGAAGAAGCTATTGGTTATCTGCCCAAATATCAACATATGTGGATCAAAGTCAAATTTTGCTTTATAATGTTCATGTGAAGTGCCTTGGGGCATTTTGATTCATTAAAGATGCTATAGAAATACAAGGTATTGTTGCAATGACGTAATGATTGTAATGCCATTTTCTTTAAGGGTCATGAGAGCTGCAAAGCCTGCTTTTGGGAATTGTTGGCGATGCAATGTAAAGTTTCATACTACTGATATCCAGTGAAATTCTGCTATCTTCAAAAGATCAAGGAAAGGTAAAAATTATTCCAACAGAACTATCCAAGTTATTAATATATGGAAGAATATCTGAGAATTCTATCTAAATTATAAAATAAGACTTTAACCAGATAGGATCTTATCCATATAACACACATGGCTCAATTGGCAGTGACCTATGTGTCAGAAGTTGTTGAATTTAATTTCCTAAGCTACACTGAAGTCCAGTGCAGTACTGAAGGTGTCATCATATGAACATGATAATAAACTAAATCTGAATGTTCAGTGAGAGGTTAAATATTCCATGGCGCTATTTAAAGAGGAACAAAAGTTCTCATGTTATCTTGGCCAACATTCCTCTCTCAATCAATTCAACTAAAAATGGTCCATATAAACTAGTCATTCACATCATGAGTGCCACATTGGTCTACAGCAAAACATTCAAAAGTAATTTTGATATATGTTGCCGTGATAAGGTAATACATAAGTGCAAGTCCTTTTAAAAAATTCATTATATATAATACACTTTTTTTTCCTAACACTACCAAATACTTAGATTAGAACTGACTGCCAATAACACAACTAAGCTGAAGTCAGGTATCCACAATGATCTGCAGCCTCTGCAACTTTACACATAATTAGAAGGTGAGTCTGTCAATTTACTCATTATTTCTTATCTCATCAGTTCTGCAATTCTGTAGCTCACTTGGACTCATGCCTTTTTGCTGCCAAGTTGCCTACTTGTAAGATTATTTTCCCTGGCTACCTGCAGAAGGAGGTGCTAGTCAATGTTCCCTTCATCCTGTAAAAAAAATCTATTGTTCCATGAATTGAGTATTGCTCCAGCTGAGTGGAGAAGGGGATCAAACCTACATTCTCCTACTCTTTGGCATGATGTATCAAGATATTAATACTCAGAAATTTGATTCCAAACCAAATTAAAGTTAGAACAACTGACATTACTTAGCTATTGCCCAATGAGAGAACAGCATATTCCCAGTGTAGAACACTGAATTAATTTGTCGGACTGACTCTACATACTATCGAATGGAACTGAGAATAAAATTACATATAGACAACTTGTCAATCTAAAAGATAAATGCTAACAGTCGTGTTATACATTTGGGTTCACTTTTATGACATAACAATTTAATCATAAGGGAACTTGACACATTTACTGAAGTGTGTAAAAGTCACTGGAACAGCTACTGATATGATCATTTATAAAAAATAAGTATTCTGAATACACTTTCTTAACTTTGTTATAATCCCTATAGAGACTGATATGAGATAAAAGAATTTCCCATTGACCAATGGAAATAATAGCACAAGATTTCAAGTTTTACCACTTTTACTGCAACATACATCAAACATTATTTAATAGAAACTAGTAAACCAAACTACATAAAAGGTACTTTCCCCATTAACTAATTAATACAACATAAACCTCATGCTGCATTTGTGTGTTATGCCACAATTTTGGTAGATATGAAACCTTGTAGGTAAAGTCACAAACATCTCCAAGCTTTCCAACTGATTTAAACTCTCTTCACTCAATCTTCTGAGTACCTCAAACAGACTTCCAGTGGAAAGGCACCCACTGGCAACCCCTTAGTCTTTAAATTTCTACAAGCTTTGCCCTTCAAACAGGGAACTCATTCTCACCAGCACTCTGCTTGGCAGTTAACCCTAAAACTATCTTTGTTTCTGCTTGGCACAGCAACAGCTGTTTTCAGTCTTCTTCTCCAGGTCTGTGACTGAGAGTCTGTGTCCAAGAAGGCCAGCTGTCGCTCTTTTGTGCCAAATTGTTTCTATAACTCTTGGGGCTTAAGGGATTAAAGGAAATGGGGGAGAAGGTGGGATCAAGATATTGAATTTGATGATCAGCCATGATCAAAATGAATGGCAGAGCAGACACAAAGGTCCAAATGGCCTATTCCTGCTTCTATTTTCTATGTTTTTAAATGTAAAATCTGGCACTTGAGTTTCTATTAGTTTCGACTTTGACCTCTGGTCCCATGACAACCAAATCACTTGGATTTGTCTCTGAGCAGAGTTCTGTAAACCATCTCCCATCCCAGGAGATTCTATTTGACCATAAGGTAAAGAATGATGTGGAGATGGAGAAGGAGAAGGTAAAGAAGACAGTTTAAAACCTAGCTGCCTTATAAAATCTGGAACAACTTTATTACTTTTAATCAGGCATAAGGCATAATTACATCTTTATAGTGCAGGATGACCACAAAGTTCCACAAATAATCAATCTGTCCATGATCAATATCAAGCAATTCCTGTTGGAAAGTGCAAGAACAGGTTTGATAGGTTTTCTAAGAGGTAGGCTCTCCCCACTACTTGCTGTATAATCAGATTACTGCTGATATTCAATGTACAGGATCACACAAGAACGGTCACATGGACAACCTACTTAAGAAGCTGAGGTGGGAAGCAGGGGCAGCGTCAGGGAGAGTTGCCAATATCAGTGGAGTTGTTCCTCAGCAAAGGTGAGGACCTTAGCACTCAATAATAGAGGAGAAAATTTTTTTAAAATTCTTTAAAGCATGTGAAACATTACATAAGCAGCACTGGGCATGATTTTTCTCTGTATGGCTTGTAATTAGATTCTTGATTTTCCTCTGGAGAGCTGAAAGGAAAATTTCCATATTAATATTTGCCAAGAGACTAGCAGATAGTAATTTCCACAGTAATATCTGGCAGTAAGTAAACCAATTATATAAACATATAACTTGAGCAGAGTAATGGAAAGAAAGAAAGAGGTCAAGAAAATTTGGTGGCATGTCGTTTAACTGATCTCCCTCTATCTTTTGACTGAATGCTTCCTTGAAGTTGGCATTCAGAGATGGATGAAAAGTAAAAACTGGGATATTGTCTATTTCTGTTTCTGTTGGCAAACAGCTATGAATATTGACAGGAAAAATCACATCCTGCAGTATGTTTCACAAAGGCCCTGATCCATTTTGTAACATTCAGAAAGATGATTTGATACATAATTTAATTTTCTTTGATTTTACCATTGTCAGAAATTAATTATATAATATTCAACTTTTACTCTTGACTTTTATACAAATCGATTTGCAACACATCCCTAAGATGTCTTCAATCACCTAATTCAGATGACATATAATTATGTATGGCATCAAGTCCCCTTTGGCTGAATATTAGTCCTGAAGAATGTTAAAAATTTCTTTCAAAAGTAAGATAACCATCCAGTCATGAGATGAGCGAAGTGGAGAAAAATGTCAATGCAGCAGTCAGAATAACACTGTATTTTTTTAGGATAACATGAACAGATTATATAAAGTTCTTGATGGGATTACAGAAATTCTATTAAAAGATGATGAATACTTCTCTTAGAATATACACCACATTGTATTACTACAATTAACAAAACAAATTATATACCCAGATGTAATTATTCAAAAAAGCGAACAGCCATATATTAAACTGCATATCAAACCATTGTTAAGTACAGTCCAATGGACTCAAAACATGATTTAATGTGTAGAGATTTAAAATGAATACCTTGATTTTTTTACATTTCAACTGAACTCATCTGGTTGAACATCATACCTAAGGAGAAAATGCAATTTTCTATCCACATGAGCACTCATGTACTTGTAAAACAGTAGGTCAATACTGCAATACTTAGGTTTAGAATTCAGACAGATTTAAAATGCATGTGGCCCAAACTTAAGACGACCAAAAGGAAAACTTGATTAGATTGACATGAAATGAGCTGCCACTGATACCAAACTGCTTCAATCAAATCGAGTTGTCTAAATTTGCTCTGAATAAGATTAGGAGGCTGCAGGCACAGATAGCCATGATGTGGGTATGCCGGCATTGGACTGGTGTAAACACAGTAAAACGTCTGACAACACCAGGTTTTAGTCCAACCGATTTATTTGATAATACTCACAAGCTTTCGAGGTTCGCTCGACAATCACCAGGCAAGACTGTTCCCTTCCTGTTGGCGAACACTTCAGTGGTCACGGGCATTCGGCCTCTGACCTTTGGGTAAGCATTCTCCAAGGCGGCCTTCACGACACACGACAGCGCAGAGTCGCTGAGCAGAGACTGACAGCCAAGTTCCGCACACATGAGGACAGTCTCAACAGGGATCTTGGGTTCATGTCGCACTATCTGTAACCCCCGTGACTTGCCTGGGTTTGCAAAACCTCACTTACTGTACTGTCTGGAGACAATACACATCTCTGTAACCTGTGATCAGTGCTCCTTCCACTCACATTGTCAGCCACTTCAGGTCTTGAACAGCAGGTTAGGTGTAAGGATTCGCATTCTAATCAGTAGTCTGTAAACTATCTGTGCTTTATGTGCTCTGTCTGAGGCCAGAACTCTCCATTCACCTGACGAAGAGGGAAACCTCGAAAGCTTGTACGTATTATCAAATAAATCGGTTGGAATAAAACCTGGTATTGTCAGACTTTTTACTGTGGCACAGGTAGCCACATGGGATTATGATGTTGTGATAATAATGGAGGCTTGTCTCAAAGAAAGGCAGAACTGAGTACTGAATACTCCTGAATCTCAATTTTCAGGAAATGAAAAGTGGGTGGGGGTGGGGGGTGGGAAAGGGGAGTGTGGGGGGTGGGAAAAGGTGGTGTGGGGAAGGGGGTGGGGGGAAAGGAGTAAGGGGGCGGGGGGGTGGGGAGGTGGGGAAGGGGGCGGGGGGTAGGGAAGGGGGCGGGGGGTAGGGAAGGGGGCGGGGGGGCGGGGGGGCGGGGAAGGGGGTGGGGGGCAGGGGGCGGGGAAGGGGGCAAGGGGGCGGGGGGGTGGGGGAGGGGGCAAGGGGGCGGGGGGGTGGGGGAGGGGGCAAGGGGGCGGGGGAGGGGGCAAGGGGGCGCGGGGGGGTGGGGAAGGGGGCAAGGGGCGCGGGGGGGTGGGGAAGGGGGCAAGGGGGCGCGGGGGGGTGGGGAAGGGGGCAAGGGGGCGGGGGGGTGGGGAAGGGGGCAAGGGGGCGGGGGGGTGGGGAAGGGGGCAAGGGGGCGGGGGGGTGGGGAAGGGGGCAAGGGGGCGGGGGGGTGGGGAAGGGGGCAAGTGGGCGGGGGGGTGGGGAAGGGGGCAAGGGGGCGGGGGGTGGGGAAGGGGGCAAGGGGGCGGGGGGTGGGGAAGGGGGCAAGGGGGCGGGGGGTGGGGAAGGGGGCAAGGGGGCAGGGGGGTGGGGAAGGGGGAAGGGGGTAGGGGGTGGGGGGTAGGGAAGGGGGTAGTGGGGGGGTAGGGAATGGGGTAGTGGGGGGTTAGTGGGGGGGTAGGGAAGGGGGTAGGGGGGTGGGGGGGTAGGGAAGGGGGTAGGGGGGTAGGGGGTGGGGGGGTAGGGAAGGGGGTAGGGGGTGGGGGGGTGCGGAAGGGGGTAAGGGGGTGGGGGGGTGCGGAAGGGGGTAAGGGGGTGGGGGGGTGCGGAAGGGGGTAAGGGGGCGGGGGGGTGCGGAAGGGGGTAAGGGGGCGGGGGGGTGCGGAAGGGGGTAAGGGGGCGGGGGGGTGCGGAAGGGGGCAAGGGGGCGGGGGGGTGGGGAAGGGGGCAAGGGGGCGGGGGGGTGGGGAAGGGGGCAAGGGGGCGGGGGGGTGGGGAAGGGGGCAAGGGGGCGGGGGGGTGGGGAAGGGGGCAAGGGGGCGGGGGGGTGGGGAAGGGGGCAAGGGGGCGGGGGGGTGGGGAAGGGGGCAAGGGGGCGGGGGGGTGGGGAAGGGGGCAAGGGGGCGGGGGGGTGGGGAAGGGGGCAAGGGGGCGGGGGGGTGGGGAAGGGGGCAAGGGGGCGGGGGGGTGGGGAAGGGGGCAAGGGGGCGGGGGGTGGGGGGTAGGGAAGGGGGTAGTGGGGGGGTACGGAATGGGGTAGTGGGGGGTTAGTGGGGGGGTAGGGAAGGGGGTAGGGGGGTGGGGGGGGTAGGGAAGGGGGTAGGGAAGGGGGTAGGGGGGTAGGGGGTAGGGGGTGGGGGGGTAGGGAAGGGGGTAGGGGGGTGGGGGGGTGCGGAAGGGGGTAAGGGGGTGGGGGGGTGCGGAAGGGGGTAAGGGGGTGGGGGGGTGCGGAAGGGGGTAGGGGGGTGGGGGGGTGCGGAAGGGGGTAGGGGGGTGGGGGGGTGCGGAAGGGGGTAGGGGGGTGGGGGGGTGCGGAAGGGGGTAAGGGGGTGGGGGGGTGCGGAAGGGGGTAAGGGGGTGTGGGGGTGCGGAAGGGGGCAAGGGGGTGGGGGGGTGGGGAAGGGGGCAAGGGGGTGGGGGGGGTGGGGAAGGGGGCAAGGGGGCGGGGGGGTGGGGAAGGGGGCAAGGGGGCGGGGGGGTGGGGAAGGGGGCAAGGGGGCGGGGGGGTGGGGAAGGGGGCAAGGGGGCGGGGGGTGGGGAAGGGGGGCAAGGGGGCGGGGGGGTGGGGAAGGGGGCAAGGGGGCGGGGGGTGGGGAAGGGGGCAAGGGGGCAGGGGGGTGGGGAAGGGGGAAGGGGGTAGGGGGTGGGGGGTAGGGAAGGGGGTAGTGGGGGGGTAGGGAATGGGGTAGTGGGGGGTTAGGGAAGGGGGTAGGGGGTGGGGGGGTAGGGAAGGGGGTAGGGGGGGAGGGGGGTAGGGGGTGGGGGGGTAGGGAAGGGGGTAGGGGGGTGGGGGGGTGCGGAAGGGGGTAAGGGGGTGGGGGGGTGCGGAAGGGGGTAAGGGGGTGGGGGGGTGCGGAAGGGGGTAGGGGGGTGGGGGGGTGCGGAAGGGGGTAGGGGGGTGGGGGGGTGCGAAAGGGGGTAGGGGGGTGGGGGGGTGCGGAAGGGGGTGGGGGGGTGCGGAAGGGGGTGGGGGGGGTGCGGAAGGGGGTGGGGGGGTGCGGAAGGGGGGTGGGGGGGTGCGGAAGGGGGTGGGGGGGTGCGGAAGGGGGTGGGGGGGTGCGGAAGGGGGTGGGGGGTGGGGGGGTGCGGAAGGGGGTGGGGGAAGGGGATGGGGGGTGGGGAAGTGGGGGAAGTGGGGGAAGGGGATGGGGGGGTGGGGGGTTGGGGAAGGGGATGGGGGGGTGGGGGGTTGGGGAAGGGGATGGGGGGGTGGGGGAAGGGGATGGGGGGGTGGGGGAAGGGGATGGGGGGGTGGGGGAAGGGGATGGGGGGGTGGGGGAAGGGGATGGGGGGGTGGGGGGTTGGGGGAAGGGGATGGGGGGTGGGGAAGTGGGGGAAGTGGGGGAAGGGGACGGGGGGGTGGGGGGGTGGGGAAGTGGGGGAAGGGGACGGGGGGGTGGGGGGGTGGGGAAGTGGGGGAAGGGGACGGGGGGGTGGGGGGGTGGGGAAGTGGGGGAAGGGGACGGGGGGGTGGGGGGGTGGGGGGGTGGGGGAAGGGGGTGGGGAAGTGGGGGAAGGGGGTGGGGGGTGGGGAAGTGGGGGAAGGGGGTGGGGGGGTGGGGAAGTGGGGGAAGGGGGTGGGGGGGTGGGGAAGTGGGGGAAGGGGGTGGGGGGGTGGGGAAGTGGGGGAAGGGGGTGGGGGGTGGGGAAGTGGGGGAAGGGGGTGGGGGGGTGGGGAAGTGGGGGAAGGGGGTGGGGGGGTGGGGAAGTGGGGGAAGGGGGTGGGGGGGTGGGGAAGTGGGGGAAGGGGGTGGGGGGGTGGGGAAGTGGGGAAGGGGGTGGGAGGGTGGGGAAGTGGGGGAAGGGGGTGGGAGGGTGGGGGAAGGGGGTGGGAGGGTGGGGGAAGGGGGTGGGGAGGGTGGGGGAAGGGGGTGGGGAGGGTGGGGGAAGGGGGTGGGGGGGTGGGGGAAGGGGGTGGGGGGGTGGGGGAAGGGGGTGGGGGGGTGGGGGAAGGGGGTGGGAGGGTGGGGGAAGGGGGTGGGGGGGTGGGGGAAGGGGGTGGGGGGGTGGGGGAAGGGGGTGGGGGGGTGGGGGAAGGGGGTGGGGGGTGGGGGAAGGGGGTGGGGGGGTGGGGGAAGGGGGTGGGAGGGGGGGGAAGGGGGTGGGAGGGTGGGGGAAGGGGGTGGGGGGAAGGGGGTGGGGGGGTGGGGGAAGGGGAAGGGGGTGGGGGGGTGGGGGAAGGGGGTATGGGGGGTGGGGGAAGGGGGTGGGGGGGTGGGGGAAGGGGGTGGGGGGTGGGGGAAGGGGGTGGGGGGTGGGGAAGTGGGGGAAGGGGGTGGGGGGGTGGGGAAGGTGGGGGGAAGGGGGTGGGGAGTGGGGGAAGGGGGTGGGGAAGTGGGGGAAGGGGGTGGGGGGGTGGGGAAGTGGGGGAAGGGGGTGGGGGGGTGGGGAAGTGGGGGAAGGGGGGTGGGGAGTGGGGGAAGGGGGTGGGGAAGTGGGGAAGGGGGTGGGGAAGTGGGGGAAGGGGGTGGTGGGGAAGGTGGGGGAAGGGGGGTGGGGAAGTGGGGGAAGGGGGTGGGGGGTGGGGAAGTGGGGGAAGGGGGTGGGGGGGTGGGGAAGTGGGGGAAGGGGGTGGGGGGGTGGGGAAGTGGGGGAAGGGGGTGGGGGGGTGGGGAAGTGGGGGAAGGGGGTGGGGGGGTGGGGAAGTGGGGGAAGGGGGTGGGGGGTGGGGAAGTGGGGGGGTGGGGGAAGTGGGGAAGTGGGGGAAGGGGGTGGGGGGGGGGG